>NC_134099.1:55618858-56818858 GCF_000715075.1 Nicotiana tabacum | reverse complement strand
ATCGCCTTCGCGTGAGTCGCTATGCGTTCGCGTAGAGTAAATTTGAGGGCCTATTGATTTTTTCTTCGCGATCGCGAAGGAAGTCCCGCAATCGCGATGAAGGAATTTAGGCCTGGGCAGAAGGTTTAAAAGGTCATCTTGTCCGCGATTTTGGGGTTTATTTCCTCCATTGTTGGTCGTTTTTGGAGCTTTTTGAAGGGGATTGAAGAGGGATTCAAGGAGAATCACGTGGAGGTAAGATTCTTGGACTTAAAACTCGATTCTAATGTGAATTCCACCTAAATAATTATGGAAATTAAGCCAAAAATTGAAGAACTAGGGCTTGGAAATTTAGACCTTTGATTGAGGATTTGAATGACCATTTGAGGTTGGATTTCAGAAATTTTGATATGTATAAACTCGTGGGGAGATAAAAAATCTATTGATGTAAAAATTATTGAATTCCAAGACATGGGCCCGGGGGTCGGGTTTTGGTAATTTCGCGATTTATGTCATATTTTGATTATTTTTGCTTGGGCTTCATTTCCCAAGCATATTTTGACATCCTCGCTCTCATTTTGGATAGATTTGACGTGAGTTGAGGCCGATTCGAGGGGTAAAGGCGTCGCGAGCTAGATATTTGACCGGTTCGAGGTGAGTAATGATTATAAATAATGTTCTAAGGGTTTGAAACCCGAGATTGCACATCGTGGTGCTATATTGAGGTGACGCACACGCTTGATGACGAGCGTGGGGTCGTGCACTGTTGGGGATTGTGACCTAGTCCGTAAGAATGACTATTTTACAGCGTATTTGACTGAAATCTATTTGCTATCATCATGATTTGGGTTGAATGCCATATTTAGGCCTTGTGACAACTATTTGAACCCTTCAGGGATTTTTACTGGTATTTCCTCACTATTTTGACTTTATACTTGAACTCAGTCCTGATATATTTCACTATTTTCGTACACAGCTATGTTTACTCTATTTTAACACTTACATGATCTTTTAAATGATATTTTTGGGCTGAGAATCATGTTTTACTATTGCCCGAGTAGCTTGTGAGGATTTTGACTGAATAAGGCCGAGGGCCTATGTTGTGAGGAAACATTCGATATTGATTATGAGGGCGAGGGCCTGAGATATGTACGCCACAAGGTGGCTTGATTGATATGAGGCCGGGGGCCTAGTGATGATGCCATAAGGTGGCTTGATATTGTGCTTGGACCGTAAGGGGCCCCTCCAGGAGTCTGTACACCCCCAGTGAGTGCGGGTACCCATTGTGATGTGAGATTGAGCCCGAGGGGCTGGTATTGTTCTATGTGATTACCCGAGGGGCGAATTTGTTGATACTGTGCCCGAGGGGTGGATTTGTTGATACTGTGCCCGAGGGACGAACCTTTATGTGTTTACTTTTCATAATTGAATGCCAATTACCTGCTTAATTGTTGAAAAAGGCTTTTCATGAAGTTAAATTTGAGTTAAAGCATTTTTACCTATCTTTCATTGTTTTCACTATTTTAATGGTTTTACTGCTTCATTATAGCATGCTTTGTGCCTTACGTGATTTTTTACTTTTAGTCTTTATTTATGATTGTTACTCACTGAGTTGGAGTACTCACTTTATCCATGCACCCTGTGTGCAGATTCAGGCGTATCTGGTCCCGCTCCCGAGTGCTGATCATTTCTAGCTCAGGCGAATCCGAGGAGTCTCTAGGTAGCTGTTGGCATACGCATCCCGGAGCTCATCCCTATCTTACTTCTACATGTTCTCAGTTTCTGTATCAAACTCTATAGTTATATATATTGGAGTATTCTATTTTTGTTAGATGTTCATGACTAGTGACACCCCGATATCGGGCTGTGTTGGGTTATTTTTCGCGAATTATGCTATTATCTGTTAACTTTGGGTTATCTTATCATGCTTTAGATTTATTTCTTATGGTTTAACTGTTAATAATTGGATATGGGAAGTGTCGGCTGGCCTTGTTTTCACGAGAGGCGCCATTACGATCGGGTTTGAGTTTAGGGTTGTGACAAGTTGGTATCACAGCCTAGGTTACATAGGTCTCACGAGTCATGAGCAGGTTTAGTAGAGTCTCGCGGATCGGTACGGAGACGTCTGTATTTATCCTCGAGAGTTTGTAGAACCTTTAGGAAAAAAACTTCACATTATTGAATTCTTATTGTGCGTCTTTGATTCAGCTTGAAAAGTAACTCTTTGAATTCCTTCCACACGTTTGTATGCACATATGAGAGCTCAGTATCGGATATGCATCGATGGCTTGTGATTCCCTTATTGAGGGGCGACATGTAATCTCTGTGCGTTGATGTTGGGCCAGTCTGGAGGACTCGAGGCCGGATTTTTGCATATAGCTTGAGCCCTGAACTGTTGATTTTGTGAGCACGTGTTTCTGGATCCATATGTTCGGTTGTGTCCCTATTAAGGGAGGTGATGACTGGATAGTTACGTGATGAGTGTGATGTGACTGCGAGATGTATTCATATGATTTGGAAGCGACGAGAAGAGTCTGCTGGAGGATAGAAGAACTATTAGGTGCTCGATTTTCATCTTGATTTGAGGTATATCCCCGAGTTATGGGTGTGTGAATAATCTTTCCATGTTTCCTAGTTGGGAGTTGAGTAAATTTCATGTTGTGGTTTGAGTTCAGACTCAGGAAGTTTAAGTGACTGCGTAATGTTTATGACGGTGGAAGCTATACAGAAATGTTAGTTTGAGGCAAAGCAGGTGGGGTTATCTCCTGCGGATTGTTCTGAAGTTTGCATAATCCCTTGTGTTATTTATTGGAAGATCTCTATTACCAGGGAAATATATGTTTTACAATTTGAATTTGGGTTGCTCAAGAGAGTAGGCTTGACTACTACGAGAGTGAATGCGAGAGTTGTAGAAGATATAAAGTACCAGATGGTCTGTGTTCCACGAGCTTATGAATGATTGAGTTTAATCTCACTATGGTATTATGGCAGCAATAAAGTATAGGTGTTATGAGTTATTGTATATGTTTTGGTCTATGGCTTCGAGCCAAGTGGGGGAGTCCACTATTAATTAGTCGATTGCACGGTTATGTGCTATGTTGGTTCCAGTTTGAGGCATGCGGGTGAATCAGTCATCAACTTCAGCGCCAGTTACTTCACCACCACCCGCCCAGTCAGCTAGGGGTCGCCCCAGAGAGGGGAGGTCGATCAGGTGGTTGTCAGGCCCGTTTCTATGCACTTCCGGGCAGACCCGATGCTATTGCTTAAGATGCTGTTATTACAGGTATTGTTTTAGTCTGCCACAGAGATGCCTCTGTATTATTTGATCCTGATTCCGCCTTTTCTTATGTGTCATCATACTTTGCTCGTTATTTGGGTATGAACCATGAGTTTCTTGCTTCACATGTTCATGTATCTACCCCGGTAGGCGATACTATTATTGTAGACTGTGTGTACCAGTTGTGTGTGGTGACTATTGGGGGTTTAGAGACCCGTGCGGATCTTTTATTATTATGTATGGTGGATTTCGATGTTATTTTGGGTATGGATTGGCTATCTCCGTGTCATGCTATTCTGGACTATCATGCTAAGACAATTATATTGGCTATACCGGGTGTGCCACGGATCGAGTGGCGAGGTATGACTGATTATGTTCCTAGTAGAGTGATCTCATTCTTGAAAGCCTAGCATATGGTTGGGAAGGGTTGTCTTTCGTATCTAGCCTTTGTGAGGGATGTCGGTGCTAAGACTCCCAATATTGATTCTATTCCAGTTGTGAGGTATTTTCCCGATGTGTTTTCTTCAGACATGTCGGGCATGCCACCGGATAGGGATATTGATTTTGGTATTGACCTGGTGCCGGGCATGTTGATACCCAATTTTTTCCTATATATTTTTATACTCAAAATACTTTCAAAATAGCATGTGTATGCATGTATAAGCATGCCAAGTATTTTGGTATTTTTCCCAAATTTTTAAAGATTTTCAAAACCAATTTATTGTCTATTTTAACGATACAAAATCCAATAATTATTTCCAAAATTATCATTTTGGTGAATAATTTATTTCCATCCTCATATTTACACCAAAATATAATTAACGTGATTTTTGCATATTTTTACAAATTCATTTGATATTTTTTAAGCTAAAATTGCAATTATGGCCCATATTACGATTAATAGCGTTTTGCAATCATAAAATCATTTTCAGCATTTTTAGATTAATGTATATATATTATTAATTGGCTCAGTGCTTTTAATTTGTTTTTAAAATCAATTTACTATTTTTATAAATAAAAAGGGTAAAACTGGCTATTTAACATGTAGCCTCAGTTCATTTCAATTATAGCCCCATTACATTTCAATTGTAGCCTAAAAGTGACCCAATTTCAAACCCAAATTCGGACGACCCAATTCTTATTTTTACCCAACCCCTTAACCTGTTTCAAACCCGTCCGGATTTTCTTTAAATCCTAGCTGTTGATCATTTTGATCAACGGCCCTGATTCACCCTTTCCTTTTTTAATCCCCTAACCCCTCTAACCCTAACCCATTTGCACAACGCCGCTGCCTCTGAATCCCAAAACTCTCTCAAGTTCCTTCGGAACCCTAGCCTCCTCCTACCTTGTTCCACCGCGTTTTCACCGGAGTCCATGGCTTCACAGGCCATGGATAGCCTATACTTACCTCCTCCGGCTCTTGCATGCCTAATGCTCGAAGGTTTGAGGCCAGACCTCGAAGGTCTTCACTCAGACCTTCACCGATTGGAAGATTCCGGCCATCTCCGGCCTTGCTCCGGCATACCATGGTGTTTTGAGCCTGATTCTGACCTCTCCGACTCAGATCGGTGGCCTTTTCAAAGCTTTTTCTAGGGTTCTTCTAAAACCCTACCCCGTCGAGGTTTTCCCCGATTTTTCTTTTAGATCTGTTGTGTATCTATGCTCTACTTGAGTGTTCAAATGATTTCCCTAACTTTTCTTTCAAAAATTACTTTCCGAAGCCTCTTTTACCATCTAGGGTTTTATAAAAATGCGTAAGTGTTTATCTGACTGTCTTCTCCTTTTCTTTTGTATGTATTTGCCTCTACTGTGTTCCTATGTTTTCCTTCTACCACGTATGTTCCTATACCGTGCTTTCTATATTCCGTTTTGTATGATCTGCTATTGTGTTTTCTACACTATGTCCTTGTATGCTTTTCTACTATGTTCTACTATTTTCTTCTACCATGTTCTGGTATGTTTCACCTACTGTATTCTCCTATCGTGTTCTTAAGTGCTCTTACTATTTTTTCCTTCTACTGAACCTTGTTTAAGCCTCTTCTAAAAGGATCTTCTTAAGCATGCTTCCATCTATTGTTCTTATCAGTTTTTCTCATCATGCTTCGAATTAGTTTCTTTACTCTGTTGCTTTGAACTCTTCTATTGTATTTACATGCTATTCATGAGTTATGTTGCTGCGAGAAGCATGTTAGAAGTTTCAGTTCTTTTCAGAAACCTCTGAACATGTTTCGATTCAACTGCTGGCCCCCTCATCTTTGCTTTGTGGTTTGCCCAAACTGGGGTTCTTATTTCAAAACCCCCAACTCTTTTAGATCAATTTCGAAGTTTCATATGATTCTGACCTTTTGATAAACTCTTCTAAACTCTGTCACTGGATTTTCCACTGATTTTACGATGGCATGACAATTTTTATTTCATACTTAACGTGTCTGTATGCTCTTTATATGTGATGAACCTTTCTGTAAAAGGGCTTTCCAACTTGTGATTGATTCAAAATCCCTTTTAATAGGTCTAATTGATTGCTACTGATTTTCCTTAAGTTAAAATCTTTCCTCTCTTTCTGACTTGGTTCTTTGGTAATGACGAATCCCTGATTCCTTGATTTACTAGGTACTAATTGATTTACTGTGTTCTTGCCTTATTTAGGCTAACCGTATTTTAAAATTTTCTTTCCTTAGTTAAACCCCTATGTATTTACCCCTAATTTCCTACTTTACACAAGATGTTTACTTGATTCTCTTTCCTTAACTGATTGTTGTCCATTACCGTTTGAGGAAGTTCTTATGTTGATTGATTATAATTGATACATAGTTCCATAATTACTATGATTCTTCCCTTACTCTCTACCTGTTTCTTCCAAGCTATAAATACTCGACTCTTTTTCTTTTCACCTTAACAGAATACACTTCCGAGCTTCACTTAATTCTCACAACCCCTTTCTAAAACTTTCTGCACTTTGGCTTTTCTCAAGACTTCTGCTTTCATTTGTTTTCCTGAAACTGGTACGTCCTAGTTTTGATTCCAGCATCAACCCTAATGTGTTTAAGCTTTTTTGTCCATGCCTACTTTACTGCTTTGTAGAGTTCAACTTCTATGATAGTATGCTTATGTTTTGCTATCTGTTACTGCAATGAATCTCATTCACCATACCCCTTTATGTGCTTGAGCTGTGGTTTAAGACATGGCAATACACAAAGTTATTGTCCATGGATTAAAACTGGATCCTTTGGGTCCTAGGCTCTTTCAAATTCCCATACCCCATTCCCTTAGGCGTGTTGAGTTGAGATATAGCCTGGCAGCATCCAAGTTGTTGTCCAGGGCTAAACCTGACCTTTAATAGGTCCTAACTCTCTAATTTTTAGCTGACAGGCTGGTCAGGGGTGTGCCAGCACTCCTAATCGCTGGGCATGACCACCAGCCTGCCTTGGTATTCCCTAATTCCCCTCTATTGCACCTACACCTATTCCTAGAATCTTAAGTTCTGCCCTTCTCTTTTGAGCCTTGCTTTGGGACCTTGAGTTCCCTCTGAACTTGGACGTTTGAGGGATGGCCCTTCCACACTGCACTATAATCTAATCTACAATATATTTGGGGTGTAAGCACTGCTTGGAGTTCCTAAAACTCCTTGGATCTCTGAAACACCCCAGATGAGAGAAGGCTTTGGGAATCTGATCTTTGGAAGTTGGTTTATTTCATATTTCAGACCTGGGGTCTGAATTAGGCTCTCCTTGGTTGGAATCTTTAATTTCTGATATATTCTTTCTTATTCATTCTGGTCTGTAATAATCTTGTAATAAATATTTGGGGTCGGCTAGTGGAAAAGGGTATGGGACTATGCATGCAAGGGGTAGATACCATGTTCATATGGAATTACTATACTTCTAAAATTCTGCACCCATGTAGATACCATGTTCATAGGGAATTACTATACTTCTGAAATTCTGCACTCATGTAGATACCGTGTTCATAGGGAATTACTATACTTCTGAAATTCTGCACTCATGTAGATATCATGTTCATAGGAATTACTATTTTTCTAAAGTTCTGCATTTTATAAATCAATTGAAACTCTGCATTCTCATATAGATACAATGTTTATAGGATTTTCTGCATTCTCATATAGATGCTATGTCTATAGGGTTTTCTGCAATTTCATAACAGATGCCATGCCTGTAAGCCGATTCTAAAATTCTGCATCTTCATATAGACACCATGCCTATAGGACTCTCTGCATTCTGCATCTGTCATTAGGCAAACCTATTATAGGATTTAAATACCTAATCAATTGCATGTAGACAACCTGCCTATAGGATTCCTGCATAAGCAATAACAGTGCTCAAATCAGTAACACCCAGAAAACATGTCTATAGGAGCTGTTAACTAAACCTGAATCATCAACTCGCTTATAAGCCTAAAGTCAGTAGTAATAATGTTTAACGCCTGCAGATCTTATGTCCCTGTAATTGACAATTCTTTTATGCAATCAATGTACTTCTTTATTTCCGAAGCTAATAGATACCATGCCTATAGGTTCTGTTTAACGCCTAGGCAAGCCTTAGGGCAAATTTTATAATTGCATCAGTTTTGATAATCACAACTAGCATGTAGGCCTAATTCGGACTTCTTATCTGAAAAATATGCGATAAATTAGCCACCCTTCCTACGTTAAGTTTAATACAGACCAAACCAATATTTGTAAGTCATGCTAAATAATCTGCTGCTTTGAATGAGGAGGCCAACTTGAGCCTTAACTGCTATTTGTTTCCCTTTTAATTGCTATCTGTTATTGCTTGTTGCCTAGATTTTTATCCTTTTGAGAACTCCGCAAAATCCCCAATTCCCTCCCTTTTAGGATTAGTAGTCTCATATGCCTCCGGGACTAATAGGATTGGGATGGGTAATAGCATGCAATAAGTAACAATACCATTTCGCGCTTTAACACCTTAACGGGGTGGGAACGGTAGATATGGATATGATGACCGATGCGCCAATATCACGTGCGACCCCTCTTCTGAGGAGTGATTGCTGGGTATTGCATTAAAGTGATCCATATTAATTATAAACTTAGGACCCCCCCTCCCTTTATTTGTTTTCATCGCTTCTTGTAAAACTATTCAAACCTTTTTCATAAATTTCTGCCTTCTCTGCTTATCTTCAAAAGTTTTTAACCTAATTGCAATGTTGTATGCAAGTCCTTATTCGAGCCTTGATTGTTTACTTGTAAAGTCACAATTGTAACATGACCGGGAACCACACTAGTGGATCTTGAGGGGTGTCTAACACCTTCCCCTCGGGATAATTTCTAACCCTTACCCTAATCTTTGGTATCTTCATCTCAAACCCTTTTTAAAGTGTCCTAATGCACTATAATCATTAGGTGGCGACTCTTCAACTTCTAAACCCAATTCTCGAAAGGGAATAGAGTTGTCTTCCCAATGTCGTATACCCGATTTCTGACCCCACGGTTAGAGGAAAAGGGGGCGTCGACAGGGCACTCAACCCATTTCTATTCCGCCGTATCGTATGGCACCAGTGGAGTTGAAGGAATTAAAGGAGCAGCTTCAGGAACTCCTCGATAAAGGGTTCATTCGGCCTAGTGTGTCACCCCATGCGCCGGTTCTATTTGTGAAAAATAAGGATGGCACTGTGAGGATGTGCATTGCTTATAGGCAATTGAACAAAGTAACAATTAAGAACAAGTATCCTTTACCTCGCATTGATGATTTATTTGACCAGCTTCAGGGAGCAAGAGTGTTCTCCAAGATTGATCTCCATTCAGGTTATCACCAGTTGAAGATCAGGGACTCGGATATTCCTAAGATAGCTTTCAGGACTCGATATGGTCATTATGAGTTCTTGGTGATGTCTTTTGGGTTGACCAATGCCCCAACAGCGTTCATGCATTTGATGAACAATATGTTTCGGCCTTATCTTAACTCGTTTGTCATAGTCTTCATTGATGATATTCTTGTGTATTCGCGTAGTCAGGAGGAGCACGCGGAGCATTTGAGAGTTGTGTTACAGAGATTGAGAGAGGAGAAGCTTTATGCAAAATTCTCCAAGTGTGAGTTTTGGCTCAATTCAATGGCTTTCTTGGGGCACGTGGTGTCCAGCGAGGGTATTCAGGTTGATCCGAAGAAGATAGAGGCAGTTCAGAGTTGGCCCAAACCATCCTTAGCCACAGAGATTCATAGCTTTGTTGGTTTGGCGGGTTATTATCGTCGTTTTATTCAGGGATTCTCATATATCGCATCGCCCTTGACCAAGTTGACTCAGAAGGGTGCTTCATTTGTATGGTCGGACGAGTGTGAGGAGCACTTTCAAAAGCTCAAGACGGCTTAGACCACAGCTCTAGTGTTAGTTTTACAATAAGCTTCAGGTTCATATATCGTGTATTATGATGCTTCGAGAGTTGGTATTGGTTGTGTATTGATGTAGGAGGGTAGATTTATCGCTTATGCTTCCCGTCAGTTGAAGCCCCATGAGAAGAACTACCCTGTTCATGATTTAGAGTTGGCTGCCATAGTTCACGCATTGAAGATTTGGAGGCATTACTTGTATGGTGTATCTTGTGAGGTGTTTACTGATCATCGTAGCCTCCAGCACTTGTTCAAACAGAAGGATCTCAATTTGAGGCAGCGGAGGTGGTTGGAGTTGCTTTAAGGAATATGATATCACCATATTGTACCATCCGGGAAAGGCCAATGTGGTGGCTGATGCCTTGAGCCGAAAGGCGGTGAGTATGGGGAATTTGGCATATATTCCAATTGGGGAGAGACCTCTTGCAGTTGATGTTCAGGCCTTGGCCAATCGGTTCATGAGGTTAGATATTTCAGAGTCCAGTCGAGTATTGGCTTGTATGGTTTCTCGATCTTCCTTATATGATCGCATCAGAGAGCACCAGTATGATGATCCGCATTTGCTTGTCCTTAAGGATAGATTTTAGTATGATGATGCCAAAGATGTGACTATAGGGGATGATGGGGTGTTGAGGATGCAGGGCCGGATTAGTGTGCCCAATATGGATGGGCTTCGGGAGTTGATTCTGGAAGAGGCCCATAGCTCGCGGTATTCCATTCATCCAGGTGCCGCGAAGATGTATCAGGATTTGAGGCAACACTATTGGTGGAGGAGAATGAAGAAAGACATTGTGGGATTTGTAACTCGGTGTCTCAATTGTCAGCATGTGAAATATGAGCATTAGAGACCGGGTGGCTTGCTTCAGCGGATAGATATTCCAGAGTGGAAGTGGGAGAGGATCACTATGGACTTTGTAGTTGGACTTCCATGGACTTTGAGGAAGTTCGATGCTATTTGGGTGATTATGGATCGGCTGACCAAGTCCGCACACTTCATTCCTGTGTGTACTACCTATTCTTTAGAGTGGTTAGTAGAGATCTATATCCGGGAGATTGTTCGTTTGCATGGTGTCCCAGTTTCTATCATTTCAGATAGGGGCACTCAGTTTACATCGCAGTTTTGGAGGTCTGTGCAGCGAGAGTTGGGTACTCAAGTTGAGTTGGGCACAACTTTTCACCCTCAGACGGACGGGCAGTCCAAACGCACTATTCAGATATTGAATGACATGTTGCGTGCTTGTGTCATTGATTTCGGAGGGTCATGGGATCAGTTTCTACCGTTTGCAGAGTTTGCTTATAACAATAGCTACCAGTCGAGTATTCAGATGACTCCATATGAGGCTTTGTATGGGAGGCAGTGTAGATCTCCAGTTGGTTGGTTTGAGCCAGGTGAGGCTAGGTTATTGGGGACAGACTTGGTGCAGGATGCTTTGGAAAAGGTGAAGGTGATTTAGAAGAGGCTTCGTACAGCACAATCGAGGCAAAAGAGTTATACTGATAGGAAGGTTCGGGATGTGTCCTACATGGTCGGCGAGAAGGTTCTGTTGAAGGTTTCACCCATGAAGGGTGTTACGAGATTTGGGAAGAAAGGGAAATTGAGTTCGCGGTTCATTGGGCCTTTTGAGGTGCTTTGGAGGATTGGGGAGGTGGCTTATGAGCTTGCTTTTCCACCCAGCTTGTCGAGTGTGCATCCGTTATTTCATGTTTCTATGCTTCGGAAGTATATTGGGGATCCGTCTCATGTTTTGTATTTCAACACAGTTCAGTTGGATGATGATTTGACTTATGATATGGAGCCAATAACTATTTTGGGTCGTCAGGTTCAAAAGTTGAGGTCAAAGGATATAGTTTTAGTGAAAGTGTAGTGGAGAGGTCGGCCCGTGGAGGAGGCTACCTGGGAGACCGAGCGGGAGGTGTAGAGCAGATATCCTCACCTATTTGAGGCTTCAGGTATGTTTTTTGACTTAGTCGAGGACGAACGTTTGTTTAAGTTGGGGAGGATGTGACGACCCGGCCAGTCGTCTCATGTGTTACCACTCCATTTTCCCCATTTCTACTTCTTTATGCTTTGTTTATCTGTGTTATGTGGTATCGGGTTGGTCGGATTGAATCCAGAATGATTTTGGTAAGGTTTGAGACACTTAGTCTCTTTCAAGGAAGCTTAAGTTGGAAAGGTCAACTGGATGTTGACTTATGTGTTAGAGGGCTCGGATGTGAGTTTTGATGGTTTGGTTAGCTTTGGGAGGTGATTTGGGTCTAAGGAACGTGATCAGAATGAGTTTTGGAGGTTCGGAGTAGATTTAGGCTTGAATTGGCGAAGTTGATATTTTGGCGATTTCCGATTGGTAGGCGAGACTTTGATGTAGGGGTCGTGATGGAATTCCGAGAGTTGGAGTAGTTCCATTGTATCATTTGGGATGTGTGTGCAAATTTTTAGGTCATTCGGACGTGGTTTGGTTGGGTTTTTTATCAAAAGCGGAATTCCGAAGATTTTTGAAAACTTAGGCTTGAATCTGATGTGTTTTGGTTGATTTGATGTTGCTTGAGGTGTTTTGAAGATTGGTACAAGTTTGAATAAGGTTTTAGGATATGTTGGAGCCTTTGGTTGAGGTCCCGGGGGCCTTGGGTGAGTTTCGAGGGGTTGAACGGATCATTTTTAAGTTAAGAAAGTTGCAGATTTTGGAGCTTCAGCTGCTGTAGAGATTTCTCCATCGCGATCGCGTAGGGAGTCTCGCGATCGCGTAGGGCTGTGATGAGGGCAGGTCAGGTTGTTCTTCGCGATCGCATAGCTTGAGTTGCGATCGCGTGAATTGGGCAAGTGGTGCATCGCGTTCGCATGGCTCTATCCGCGTTCGCGTAGGTTTGAGGTTCTGAGCATCGCGTTCGCGTAGAGTAAATTTAAGGGCCTATTGATTTGTGCTTCGCGATCAACAAGGAAGTCCCACGATCACGATGAATGAATTTAGGCCTGGGCAGAAGGTTTAAAAGGTCGTCTTGTCCGCGATTTTGGGGTTTATTTCCTCCACTGTTGGTCGTTTTTGGAGTTTTTTGAAGGGAATTGAAGAGGGATTCAAGGGGAATCACTTGGAGGTAATATTCTTGGACTTAAAACTCGATTCTAATGTGAATTCCACCTAAATAATCATAGAAATTAAGCCAAAAATTGAAGAACTAGGGCTTGGAAATTTAGACCTTTGATTGAGGATTTGAAGGATCATTTGAGGTCGAATTTCAGAACTTTTGATATGTATGAACTCGTGGGGAGATAAGGAATCTATTGATGTAAAAATTTTGAATTCCAGGACGTAGGCCCGGGGGTCGGGTTTTGGTAATTTCGGGATTTGTGTCATATTTTGATTATTTTCGCTTGGGCTTTGTTCCCCTAGCATATTTTGTCGTCCTCACTTTGATTTTGGATAGATTCGACGCAAGTGGAGGCCGATTCGAGGGGCAAAGGTGTCACGAGCTAGAGATTTGACTGGTTTGAGGTGAGTAATGATTGTAAATGATGTTCTGAGGGTTTGAAATCCTGGATTGCACATCGTGGTGCTATATTGAGGTGACACACATGCTTGATGACGGCGTGGGGTCGTGCACTATTGGGGATTGTGACCTAGTCCGTCCCGAATGACTATTTTACCGCGTATTTGATTGAAATCTATTTGCTATCATCATGATTTGGGTTGAATGCCATATTTGGGCCTTGTGCCAACTATTTGAACCCTTCAGGGATTTTTACTGGTATTTCCTCACTGTTTTGACTTTATACTTGAACTCAGTCCTGATATATTTTACTATTTTTGTACTCAGCCATGTTTACTCTATTTTAACACTTACATGATCTTTTAAATGATATTTTTGGGCTAAGAATCATGTTTTACTATTGCCCGAGTGGCTTGTGAGGATTTTGACTGAGTAAGGCCGAGGGCCTATGTTGTGAGGAAACATTCGATATTGATTATGAGGCCGAGGGCCTGAGATATTTACGCCACCAGGTGGCTTGATTGATATGAGGCCGGGGGCCTAGTGATGATTCCACGAGGTGGTTTGATATTGCACTTGGGCTGTAAGGTGCCCCTCCAGGAGTCTGTACACCCCCAGTGAGCATGTGTATCCATTGTGATGTGAGATTGAGCCCGAGGGGCTGGTATTATTCTATGTGATTGAGCCCGAGGGGCTAGTATTGTTCTATGTGATTACCCGAGGGGCTGGTATTGTTCTATGTGATTGCCCGAGGGGCTGGTATTATTTTGAGATGTTGCCCGAGGGACAGATTTGTAGATACTGTGCTCGAGGGGTGAACCTTTATGTATTTACGTTTCATAATTGACTGCAAATTACCTGCTTAATTATTTAAAAAGGCTTTTCATGAAGTTAAATTTGAGTTAAAGGATTTTTACCTATCTTTCACTGGTTTCACTGTTTTAATGGTTTTACTGCTTCATTATAGCATACTTTGTGCCTTACGTGATTTCCTGCTTTCAGTCTTTATTTATGATTATTACTTACTGAGTTTGAGTACCCACTTTACTCCCTGCACCCTGTGTGCAGATTTAGGCATATCTGGTCCCGCTCCCGAGTGCCGATCATTTCCGGCTTAGGCGGATCCGAGGAGTCTCTAGGTAGTTGTTGGCATTCGCAGCCCGGAGCTCTTCCCTATTTTACTTCTACACGTTCTCAGTTTTTGTATCAAACTCTATAGTTATATATATTGGAGTATTCCGTTTTTGTTAGATGCTCATGACTAGTGACACCCCGGTATCGGGCTGTGTTGGGTTATTTTCCGCGAATTATGCTATTATATGTTAACTTTGGGTTATCTTATCATGCTTTAGATTTATTTTTTATGGTTTAACTGTTAATAATTGGATATGGGAAGTGTCGGCTGGCCTTATCTTCACGAGAGACGCCATCAAGACCGGGTTTGGGTTTAGGGTCGTGACACGGTCCCAGATGTGCATCTGTGAAAATCCACTTAAAGCACTGGGCCGCACCTGCACTTCTTTTACTGCACCTGCGGTCTCGCAGGTGTGCTCAACCTCTCGCACCTGTAGATTCTAGTCTCCAAGTACCTGGACGCATCTGCGACTCCTCTATCGCTTCTGCGATCACGCACCTGCAGTCCCCAAAACCGCAGGTGCGGTTATGACAGACTTCAGCAGCTAAAGCTGCTTCAAAATCTCCTAAATCCTTTCGTCAACCTTCCGAAATCATCCCGAGGCCCCCGGGACCTCAACCAAAAGTACAAACAAGTCATATACCACTATTCGAACTTGTACCAATCTTCGAAATACTCAAAACAACATCAAATCATCTAAATACCCTCGGATTCAAGCCTAAGGATTTCAAAACTTCCAATTTCCGCGTTCGATCAAAAAATCTATCAAACCTCATCTGAATGACCTGAAATTTTGCACACACGTCCCAAATAACACAACGGACCTACTCCAACTTCAGGAATTCCATTCTGACCCCGATATCAAAATCTTACTATCGAACCGGAAACTTCAAAAATTCGACTTTCGGCACTTCAAGCCTAATTAAGCTACGGACCTCCAAACCACAATTTGAATATACTCCTAAGCCCGAAATCACCCAACAGAGCTAACGGAACCAACAAAATTCCATTATGAGGCCGTCTTCACACTGTTTCAACAATGGTCTAAATTCTAAAGTTTAAACTCTCATTTAGGGACTAAGTGTCCCAAAACACTCCAAAATCCAAAACGAACCTTCCGTCAATTTACAATAGCAGAAATAAACACGGGTAGTGCAGTTAATAAGGGATAGAGGCGTTAATTCTTAAAACGTCCGGCCGGATCGTTACACTTTCATGCCACAAATCTTAGTCCAAATCAAGTATCCATATTCAAAATGTATGCTTATTCCCAAGAATTAATAGATAAAAGATGCACAAGGACCTAATAATATCATGCGGATATGTGCCCATAAAATTTCTATATGACTACAAACAATTTAACATATTAAGAATAAGTTCTCATGCCTTCATAAATAATCATAAACCTAGGCATGATATCTAAAATGAATAAGAGAACTAACTTAGTCATATAAGCCAAATAAATCATGAATCAAGATGAGCACATAATCAAACTAAGTATAAAATATCTCAATTCTACCCCGGTCATGATGTAAAATCATTAAGTGTATATACACTCGCCACCCCGTATATACACTACCCCTAATACCTTAAACACATAGCAATCAAGTCAAATCCTTGGGGTTTCCCTCTTAACAAGGTTAGCCAAGAGACTTACCTCCATCCGGTAGCTAGAAATCTATCAGAAATGCCAAAACGTCAAAAATCCAACTCCAAACGTCTCGAATCTAGTCAAATACAACCCAATAATGTCAAGTAAATCTATAAGAATCAATTACAGACAATAAAGCTTCAATCTTTATTAAATTTTTAAAAAGTTAACAAAATTCAACCTGGACGCACATGATCAGAACCTGAGTCAAAGGGTAGATCCCGACTATCCCTAACTCCACAAGTACAAATATGTATTTAGGTTCCAAATTCATTTTTATATTATAGCTAAAAGCTCTAATTTTCACTCTCTTAAATTGTAGGATCCCCCCCCCCAATTTACCTCAAAATTCCATGTGTTTGGATATTAACAATCCATATAGATTCTTGAAATAATATAAAAAATGAGTAAAAACACTTACTCTAAAGTCTTGTATGAAAATATCCATGAAATATTGTCCATCTCCAAGTCTAGGATTAAAAATATGAAAGAATAGGCTAAAATACCGAAATTCAACACTTAAAAGTACTGCCCAGGGGTACTCTTTGCAAACGTGGCACGTGCCTCAAGTTCTCCAAGAGCAACAATTTCTGCCTAGTCAACCCTTCGAGTTCGTGGAACATCTCTCGTGAATGCGAATACCAGCCTGCCTCCGCTACGTGATCGTGACATGTAACGACCCGACCAGTCATTTTGAGTTCTAGCATTTTGTTCTATGATTTGAGATTTTGAGTAGCTTCATATGGTGTATTATAAATTACGTGCATGGTTGATTTTCTTTTTCGAGTAGTTCGGGATTAATTTAATAGAGTGGTTCCCAATTTGGAAGCTTTAAGCTAGACGAGTTTACCAAGGTTTGATTTTTGAGTAAATGACCCCAAAATCGGGATTTAATAGTTTTAGTAGGTTTGTATGGTAATTTTAGATTTGAGCATATGTCCAAATTTGAATTTAGACATTCTTTGAAGGTTTTGACTCTATTTATCGAAAGTTAGCAATCTGAAAGATTGGAGACTTCGTAGGTTTGATCGGGAGTTGACTTTGATATTTTCGGGCTCCTATTGCTTTTTGAGACCTTTCATAGGCTTATTGATTTGATTCAAACTTGTTTGCAAAGTTTGATTGTGATCAGGAATATTTAAGTGTGCTTCGAACGCAATCAACGAATGTTTGAATGCTTGAAAGTTAAGAGAAGGATTTTGATCTTCGATTTTTGGTTTTGGTGTTATTAAGCATTTAGATAAGTTGGGATAAGTATTCATAATTGTTTGTATGGTTTGATGGGGGTCTAGTGGGACTCGGTGTGTTTTGGATTGGCTTTGGAACATTTGAAAGTCATTTGGCATGTCTGGTACTGGTGTGTCGCACCGGCGATGGTTTTTGTGCATGTGCAAGGTCGCAGAAGCACAAAGGTGGTATCACCTATGAGGAAGTACTGGGGGACTGGAAGTCCACAGATACAAAGTATCTGTGCATCTCTGAGTATGCAGGAGTGAGTATGTGTGTGCAAAACCGCTTGCGCAGAAGCGGAAGTGTTGCACAGAAGCACAATTAGGTTGGCTCACTGTTCTCGCAGATGCAATAGTATTTCCAAAGAAGCAGTGTCGCACCTGCGACTAAGTATGTGCAGGTGCGAGGATGCTTGACAGGGGGTTTAGGTCGAGTTTTAGCCCATTTTTTATTATTTTGTTTTTTTGAAACCCGTTAAGAGGCGATTTTGGAGAAGAGTTTTACTACTACTTTGTGGGTAAGTATTTTCTACGTGAATTTGATTATCTATCTTAATTTCCCATGGATTTACACACCTTAATGGATTTTTTAAAGGAAGTTTGGAGTTTTACATATACTTGAATATTGTGTATGTTGGGTATTTGAGTACCAATTTGGACTCGATTTTGGAATCTAATTACATATTTAGACTCGGCAGGTTATAGGTCATCGAGATTTGGTATTGGTTTCGAATTTTGGGCACGTGGGCCTAGATTTGACTTTTGTTGACTTTTATAGAACAAAGATCAAAGTTTTATGGATTGAGATTGCTTCCTATAGCATTCTTTGACTTCCTTATTTGATGGTTGGCTTGGATTTGCGTGATTAGAGGGCTAAGGCATGGTTTTTATGCGATTTGAGGTTGAATGCTATCCTGGATAAGGTAAGTAATTTGCCTAATCTTGTTGAGGAATAACCCTTAGGATATGACTTTTTTGTCTAATTGAAAGGCGTATATATGAGGTGACTAGCGTATATACGGGTGTTATATATGATTCGTGACCGAAGTAGTATTTAGGTTGTAATATGCGTTGATTTGGATATTGTGCTTATGTTCGAACATGATTTATATGTTTGTATGACTACGTGAACTCTGTGAATCATTCTAGAGATCATGTGTAGGTGTTTATTCCCTATTTGAGCATGATATTTGTTATTGTGTGGTGTATCCACCTGATTTGAGCTGTAGTTGTACACTTTGCAATTGCATACACCTTAGTATGCTACTTTTCTCAGTCCATGAGTATATGATTTGATATCCGTTAACTGTATACATGTATTCTTGTATATGCTTTATGTGTGTTGGAGTGGATTGATAACACATGATTTGTCCATGTGGTTGTTGGGATCATGGATGTGAGTTGTCCGTGCAGTGGCTATGATTATGGTATGTGAGTTGTCCGTGCAGTGGCTATGATTATGGTATGTGAGTTGTCCATGCAGCGTATGGATAAGGATCCATCCCCTTAGGGTCTTCCTCTCATATCTCTCCTTGGTGACGTACACGTGAATTATGAAAAACTGGCTAGTGGTTGGATTTTTGTATCTCCTCTATATGCAAACTCCTTGGATGTATACATAATTTTTATTGTGTATATTCTCTATATGCTAGCTCAAGAAATGTATATCCTTTTATGCATATTTGCTCTATATGTTGCTTTAATTGATAAAATGATTCACGGTATATATCTTCTCCATATGCCAGTTCGAGTAACTTGACTTGGTTATTCATTCATATCTTCTCTATATGCAACTATTGATGATTACTGATACTTGTCTTCTCTATATGCATGTTGTTGATAGTATTTGATATTTCATTCATATCTTCTCCATATGAAATTCTTGATAAGTTAATTGCTATCAAATGCATATCTTCTCTATATGTCGAACTGTTAGTTGGTTACAATGCTTGTTCTTATCTTCTCTATGTGCACTGATGGCCTTATTTGGACTTCAAGCTTAGATTTCTATACTGTTGTTGGGTGTATGTATATGTTATTGAGTTGTAAAGGTTATGTAATATGAGTATCCTTGACCTGAGACCTCATCACTTTTCACCCAGGTTAGTCAAGATTCTTACTAAGTATATGTTATACCCCATGTTTTCGTGCGTAAAAGTACGTCGTAAGTCAATTGATGTAAGCTTGAAAATGAGATCTTATTTGAAAGTAAGTTAATAATGTTACCGTGGAGGTTACAAATATTCAAGATCATGAATTACATGTACCAACATTGTTGGAAGGCTTAGAAGCTAAACGAATTGAAAAAAATAAGTTTTGCCGAAAGTAGACAAGTTGGGAATATTATAACATGTAATTTTGGGGTGAGAATAAGGTTTTTAACATGATAAGGAGGTTATGTTATGAGTTATTTTAATCGTATGATAGTAGTGTACTATGTTTTAATGTCAAGCGAGTTGTGGAACAAAAGTTATCAAAGGTCATCACATGTTACATTTAGAAATGTGCAGAAAATTAGGTCGAATGTAGCTGGGATTTTCTCTCAATATACTTAGAGTTAAGGGGTGATCCACCCACAAATTTGAGGGTCTACGAGTCTAGTTTCTAATGTATTAAGAGTTCATCAATGTGAAATCAGAGTAGATAGATATTTTCATTTTAGCGAGACTGTGCAAACTGTTAGGTGACAATTAGGTGCATCACCTACTTGCTCAAATGAAGGGACCAAACAAATCCCCAAAAAGGGGTGGCCAGGGGGACTTTTAAGGGATTAATTAACCCATTTATTTCACACATCTTTCAGGCCAAGAAAATCAGATTAAAACCTTGCAACTCTTCCCCCAAAGATCCCACGCAAATCCTAGGTGATTTCGGGTGATACGAAGTGATTCTCGTGCCGAAAACCCTGGACATCTTGCTAGTTCCCTTTCTCCTTCTTGTAACTGCATTGGGGGACTGGTTTTGGATGTAGAGGAACTAGGTTTTGTGTGTTCTAATCAGTAAAAGGTAAGTTTATGCTTCTCTTCTTTTATCTAAACTTCTACGAGTTGTAGCTCGATCATAAAGACTAGAACTTGCAAGTTTTGAAAGAGTAGTATGTTGTTTGTGGTTGTGTCACTGTTTGCTGGTTGTGAACTTATTTTTAAGTTGAATTCATGGCTGGTTTATATGATAAGAGTCTTAATTATATACTATTGCTTGTGTTGCTCTATTCGAAAGAAGAGAAACAAGTCAGAAACATGTATTAGTAATCTGAAAGATCAGTTTTGAGTTGCTAAACTTGTCGGACTGTTATGGCGTCATTTTAAAGTTGCATTGTGGCTGAAATTAGTAGGGATAATTGAATAAGTAGAGATTAATATTGTTGATAAATTCTTGAAGGAGGAAGGCGTTTAGAACTATAGTTGTTTAGTCACAAACCGAGCCTGCCGCTCGTCGGGATTGTTAAACTATTTTGAAAGGCTTATTATGAGTATTTGTTGATATTGTTTGGGCTATTGTTGGCTGTTGTAACCTGTGGGAAGCCATATAAACATGGAATGTGTTGTCCGTTTAATCGTAGAATAAAGTGTGATGTTCAAATGCAATAAGTTATGGCATTCATTTATAACGATAGTATTGTCCATTGCTTGTAGACAAAGGAGCTGCAGGTTAAGTTAGCTTGAGGATTGGACTGAATATTATGAGGTATGTAAGGTATTACTTTCTTTTCTTTGGCATGATTCAGTAAGTTACATTTCCCTTATAAGGTATTCAAGGGGGCGAGTCTTTGTATATATACTATTCAGACGATTAAGGTCCGTTCACGAGTATAGTCATATGAATATTGAAATGGATTGTGCTGGTCATAGTTTCATGCATTCATAATGAGTAAATAGATACTTCCAAAAGGCCCTTGTCTTCTATATGTAACAAGACATCTAGATGTTAATTAAAGATTATGCATGAATGGTCTAATGAATTAGAAGCAACATAGTGTTCATATAATGAGGGATAGCTATACACGAATAGTTCAACAAGGTAGCATAATGTATGCTTTGCAGAAAGATAAGAATGACTCGACCTAAAGAATTCCATGACTCTCAATACTTACACATTTGTGTTCACAAAACTGATAAAGACCCATGAAGGTAGTTACATTGCTCTTAAGTTAAGTAAGGTTGACTATATATGAGGGTGATGTTAAGAGACGATATACGTTACCTAAGGAGTCGTAAACTATAGAATATGGTAAGTTTGGCAATAAGAATATAGTTGATAGAGCGTAATTCCCGCAACTATTGTTGCGTATTGATGAATAAATATGTATATGATTAACTAGTAGCCTCACAAGCTAAGCATATTACATAGATATAAGTAGACAGAACCATGTAATCCCATGAAATGAGTCATGATGTGAAATTAAAGGTGTCTAACGGGCAGGGTCAACCCGCTTTTGGACCCGCCCAGACCGATTGAAATCGGAACTGGCCCGGACCGATACAAAGGGGGCCGGGTGGGTTGGGTTAATAGAGTAAGGGGTTGGTACGATCACTTAAATTCCATAGGTTAACCGAACCAGTCAAACCCGATCAACGGTATTTACTATAGATCCGGTTAACCGGTGGGGACCGGACCGGCCCAGGCCGGTATAACGGCTACTTTTAATTTTTTATTTTTTTTTAATTAGGCCTGACTTTCTGACCATTGTCAACGGTCTGCACGGCCCTTGCACAAATGACCCATTTTGGGCCTTTTTTTTAAATTAACACCTTTTGTAATTATCTAATTAGCCCTTTGAAAAATTATAAATACACCCCCGTCCCCCTCTTCTTCTTTATTTCTTCACTCATCTCTCATTTCTCAAACTTATATTCTCAATTATCATTCTCTCATTCTTCACCTAAAGTGCAATCAAATATTTGGCTCTCATTTTTTTTTTTGGAATTTCATTTATCGTATTATTTATTATTTAATGTTTGAGTTTGAACAATTGACGTTTCTTCGTGGTAATAGTGGAGTTGCGAAATCATCAAGTGTTCAACTTATTGCCGAATTCGGTGCACTCCCTCCAATTCTTTCTCTTATTTACTATTTTTTTTTTGCATATTTAATTTTTTCTAGTAGTTAAATTTTCAAAATATGTTTAATGCTGCAAAAAGAGTTTGTAATAAGGTTACTAATCGGGAAAATAAAAAAAGAGGTAGTACTGCTGCTTCAGCATCTGGTAGTAATTTAAATGACTCTACACATATTTCTGAAATATTACTTGATAATAATATAGATTATGAACAATTACAGGAAGATATTGGTAGCCCAGAAGACGAGGAACTTAGAGATATATTAACACATGGTAACCCATCTGAATTTAATACTCCATAAAAAGATCAATCAGTTCATATTGATTATGAAGAACTTACTAAGGCAATGCAAAACCTTTGAATTTACTCTTTTTCGTTAATTTATTTGTTGTTAAATGTAAATCTTTCAATTTGTAAGTTTGAATTTCGAAATAAATGTAGCACTTGCAATTTATAAGTGTAATTTTTTCCATCTTCATTGTATTTTTTATATTTTTACTTTATATTAATATAACTTGCAATAGTTATACAAAATACAAAAAAAAAAATACACTAACCTGGCCCGGCCCCTTGTACTCATAACGTTTACGGTTTATTTTTTACCCGGATAAACCCGAACCCGTTAAGCCTGGTAATCCCTAACCCGTAACCGTCCCGGTTCCAAACCCGTATGGTTTCTTACTTTTCCTTACCCAGCCCACCCGTTAGACACCCTTATGTGAAATAAGGATAAAAGTGCGATTCCAAAATAGATACAACGGTCTTTACAGTTAAATAATATAAAATACGAAGGATGACATAACAAGCGGCTAAGGAATAAGGATTAGTTATTGTAATGAGTTACTCACAAACTTATATGTTTATGAATAAGAGTTTATATATTGGTGATTAAATGACATCTGCTTGAGTGATAAGAAATAAGTATGTGTAAGACATAATCCATATGGATGGTCTATGAACGCATAGGTGTACAGTGAAGCCCTACGGATGGTCTATGAATGTGTAGGTGCATAATGAAGGTTGGTTAGGGACGGTCTCAGTTGCACGCATAGCCAGACCTCAGTATTGTGAGCCGTACGGATGGTCTATTATGTTACGCGTATGAGCCACTAGTTATTCATGTTTATGAGTGAACCTTACGGACGGTATCTTATGAAATGCGTAAGTGCCACTTTTATGTTTCAATATAGCGCTAGAGATGTTTGATCTGTCTGAGGTAAGTATTTAGATATAAGGTGTGATGGATAGAAGAATGTTATAGATGAAGTTCCGTAATATGATGGTTTCCAATATAGATAGCATAAGGGAACACGTTCAGGTATAACTTGACACAAATTAGATGTATATATGACATTAGATGTTCTCGGCCAATGGAGCCTTCCCTTTTCAGTCTACATCCTTTGTAAGGTAAATTGAATAATTTAATATATATATATATATATATATATATATATATATATATATATATATATATATATATATATATATATATATATATATATATATATACACACACATAAGGTAAGTATGATTCCTGGGCCTCATTGACCCTCCATATTTCTTTTGGTATATCATATATACATGTTAGTTCAGTATTAATTAAGTTATTCATATGTTATCCGTGACACTTAGTACATTTCTTTGTACTAATTTCCCATCGTTGGGGCACTGCATTTGTGCCTGCATTTTCAGGTATCCAATTTGATGGGCTTTTATCGTAGACGGAGCTGATATCCAGTTGAGGATTGGAAAAGATTCATTTCATCTGAAGTACACCCGAGTCTAGAGGTTATCAAACTATCTTATATATATATATACTTATGGGTAGGTCAGTTTCCTATCCTGGCCATATTTGGATGTCAGATACTCTTAGAGGCTTTATAAACACAGATTTAGTATGTACAACATGCTAGAGGCCTTGACGGCCCATGTGTATTCATGTTCTAAGTATGATGGCTTGCTGATCCAACATTTTCCTACTTACAGTTACATAATATGAGTTGTGGCCATGTTGTCCCATAATAGTTACAGAAAGAATGAGTTCAGCCAAGTCGACCTATATATGTTCTAGTTTTTGTCGAACGATCGTGAGTTACAAAGTGGTTCTCTCGGTCCTGTACGGCACAGGGTGCCAGCCACGCATCCCTGGTTGGGGAGTGATAGTATATGGGGTCGGTTGTACCCATACTGTACTTCTTCACCTTGTGTGCAAATCTTGGATTGGCACGGCTGAGGATGTGAAGACTAGCATTGAGGATGTACTTGCATTCTAGATATAAGCTACGACTTGTTCTTAGTAGTTTAAAATTTTTGTACTTCTGTTTATGTATATTCAAATAGATATTGTATTTATTCGTCATACCAACTTTACAAATCTTAATCTTAGTGGCTCATGACTTGTACTACCCGTTTTTGGGATGATGTATGGGATTTAGTTATTTTGTCCATTTATTATTGATTAATTTCATCCAAGTAGTGTTACTTGTTGTTTGGCTTACCTAGTGGTTGGGTTAGGTTCCATCACGACTGGGTGAAATTTTGGATCGTGACAAGTTGGTATCGGATCACTAAGTTCATAGGTGCTACGAGTCATGAACAAGTGTCTAGTAGAGTCTTGCAGATCGGTGTGATGACGTCTATACTTATCTTTGAGACTCTACAACGCATTTAGGAAGCTTCACCTTCCTTCTTTCCTTATCGTGCGATGTTGATTCAGCTTGAATCTTATGTATTCGATTTCTTCCACTCACTCGTATGTGATGTTGAGCACTCGGTATCAGATGTTTTCATGTGGCTTGTGATATAATGGATGAGGTGCGAGATGTATTTTCGTGTTTTGAAGGTAGGCCAGTCTAGAGGAATTCAGGCCATATTTAGACCGCATCTTGGGCTAGGAAGTTTTAGTTGTGTGATATGTACCTTTAGATTTTTATGTCTAGTAGTGTCCCTAAGAGTGGGAATATTGGTTTAGTGAGTTGTGATATAGCTATATTGTGAGTATTATGTGACTGGGGACTACGCTTTATGTCTTGATGTGTTGTATAGTCATAAGATATAGATGTGCTCGTGGATCTTTTAGTTGTTCATTTGAGGAATGAAGTGAATTTCTTATATCTTGTTGACGAGTGTAGACTGGAGAAGATTAATTGATTTTATAGTGGTTGTAACCATGCTAGGGTCATATAAATATATCGGTTTGAGGCTAAGCAGTTGGTTTATCTCCTGCGAGAAGGTTTGAGGTTGTGTGACTCTTATGAGGATTCTATGAAGAAGTTTCTTTCTATCCAATGGAATGTATATACTCTAACTAGAGTTCAAATTGCTTGAGGAAGTTCGCACGACTATCATGAGGATAAGTATGCATTTGGATGATGATTTAGAGTGTTTTATGCTACATGAGCTTATGAAGAATTCAGCTGAATAACAGTGTGAGATCATGGAAGCTATGAAGGAAGAGTATTATGGGTTATCGAATGATGTGTTTTGTGGCTTCGAGCCAAATGAGGGAGTCTACTATCGCGATCATATTGCATGGTCATGTATTATATTAGTTCCCGGACTAAGGGATGCTTGTGGATTAGTTATGACTTGAAGAGGATAATTTCGAGGATGACTCGAGCAAGGAAATTTCTGGATGCATGATGTATTATACTTTATGGGTATATGGAAATTTTGAAATGATTCGAGTTTGATATTCGTTGTGGATGTAGTGTGCAAGGAATAGGAATCACTTTGTTGCTTCTTTTTAGATATTCATGTGCTGGTGAAGCACAAGTCATTCGGCACATATTGGCTGTGCATTGGAGATTAGAGCAAGGTGAATGAATCCTGGGAAGTTTCTAATGGGTTCAAGATTCATATGTGGTATTTAAGGTTTCTCGGATTTGGGTATGGCTAAGATCTGAGATTTGCATTGGATGGTATCGAGACTTATAGTATTTATATATCATTATTGATTCTATATTGCAGTATTAAAGAGATGAAATAAAAGACTTTGGATTTATAGGAAGTCTCTCCAGAGTGGGCATTTTGATTTGAGGTACTATTAGGTGCATGAGAGGGAATAAAGTAGTTTACTAGTCTTGGGACGATGTGGTTTCATATTGGGATCACTTGGGAAGAGTTTTGATTGGTATCCATAGCGTGCTGGGGAAATAGAAGTGTTAGCTTGAAGTCAAGTCGAGAGGAATTTGCAGAAGTGGGTTAGCTTAGTAGTGATCTGGATCAATATAGTAATAGAAACAATCGGTACTTTTTGTATGATAGAGTTTTACGGGTGCTTGTGGTAATACTTTTGGGTTTACCAATCTACGTAACTTAGTTGATTTAGAGGGGTTCAGTTCTGATGGTTTGGGTTATGTACTAATGAGTTCCGAAGAGTTGCGATGGTTTTGACCACGACTTGTGGTTGATGTCTTCTACATGCATGGGAAGTTTGTTGCGCAAGTTGATTTTCTCCTAGATTGAGTTAAGTAGAATGTTATGGTTGATGGAGTGTTTGTTCTACTTGTAATTCAAAGTTGATAATGAGATTCTCGCATTTTCATATGATTGCATCTGACAAGGTTATGGTTCAGTATCGAATGAAATGTCATGAGTTCTAGACAGGATGGAATATTCCAGATGTTTAAGAGAATGCTGACACTATCTAGTATCGCCTGAGAAGGTTGTGTGTTGTAAAGGACGCATCGTGTCTTGACTTGGATGCTTAACTAGTACTACAGAGATTGCATAGTTGGTTTGATGTTCAGATTTTTCTACTCGATGCGAAAGATTTATGGGAGTGATTCTCATAAGGTGACATTGTATGAGTGGCATATCAGTAATTTGAGGGGGAGAGTTGGAGATCAAATTTGGAGTTCCTATATTCTTGAGGTTTAAAAATTGGATGTTCTTAGAAGTAGACTATTTCTTGGTTGCAGACTATGAAGATATGTTAAAGGTTAGACAACTGATTGTATGTGTTATGGATAGGTAACTGTGTACTTTTGGAAGGTTATTTACCTATTTTTCAGATGATCAAAATTGATTTGGGGTCCATTGGTAGGACTAGCAAAAATGTGTACTCTACATCGGATCGTGTTTGTTTACTCAGCACAACAATTGTTGGGGGTGTGTCATTATCTAGAGTTGATCTTATTCATGCCATGATATGTTCGATATGTTACTCTCATATGCTATGATGAGTTGTGAGACTACTTGATTATTTACATGCATGATGTGGTTCTGTTTAGGCTTTATGGTGAAATTTGAGCAAGATGGCTCTTGGGGTGTTGAGTTTCTTATTGCACCTTAGTCGTGCTTTTCCTTTTGTGGTATCTACTACTATCCATTTCTCTGTAGTTATGGTCATGAGCGTCGCATATTTGCTGTTGATACACATAGTTTGTTGATTGTGAGCATTATGGCTCAATGTGTATTCCATGTGGATCAGTATGTTTGGATTTGGTTATGCGCTGCATCGGAGTTATGTTAGGATATGATCCTTTGTGCTTATTTTGTGTGTCTTGCTTCTCCCTTGTGGGTTGGGATCATAGCATTATGCCTTGGTGGTTATATCTACCGAACTTGTTGGATATTTTCTTATTTGGTTCTCTTTTCATCATTGGTTATATTCAATTCGTTGCTTGTTGGGTGCACGAATTGCGCCGTATGTGGCTAGGTGGCCTTTGGTGTGGCTTGTTAATCGAGAAGCTTGTATTGGGTGAGATGAAGTTACTAGACCTGGAATTAGTGCAATCGGACTTGGATAAGGTATGTTTGGATAAGAATATCATTAGTTAGCTCTGAATTTGACAATGATCCTTGTCATGCGAGAGAGCTCCATGACTTATTGATTTGGTGGGTGTTGCTCTCAAATGCACGTGCAAGTATACATGGTCAACAAGTAATATAGTGATGAGTAGAGTGTCGAACCCACAAAGACTTGTATTTAACTGTCTACTAATTTCACTCAAATTATTATTCAGTCGAGTCAATCAAGGTTGAGTTGTGTGATTTATAGCTAAGCAGTAAATGTAACAATTAACTAATTTAGCAAGTAGAAAGTAGTTGTGTTGAGAATTCAATAGTGATAAACATTACAGGGTTGTGATCAATTCACCAATTCTATTATGTTCTAACTAACTCCCAAATTAATACTCGCCCGTCCAAAATATATTAAAGCACATATTCCTATGAAATCAATCTATCAAGAATGAATTAAGATCACGATATTCAATTAAGCATAGTGATTAGGTATATTCCTATCCTAGATACAAATCCGCCCCCACTTTAGAGTTATGATCATGTCCTCTTCAATTCTTCTCTTTTATCTTCAAATTGTTCCCTTTTGTTCAACATTGCTTCAGGGTAACTTCCTACATATAAAAATACCACAAATTAGCATAAATCATTATAATACACGTACAAATCTATGAAATTCGAGTAAAATGTAGACGGTAGGCATATAAATACACATACTTTAATCCAAATATCAACACCCCACACTTAGAATCTTGCTCTCCCTCGAGCAATGTAACTCGTTACAACACCCCAAATACTTTACACATCAATTATGGAGAAGCAAATTCATCTTCATTCATACACTCTACCCTTGACTATGGTTGATACCGGCAATTAAGCATAAGCATACACAACTCACACTCTTCCCATTCTCAATATGCCAAGTATAAGCGCTTCAATTCAACCAATTCAAACAACCTACCAATAATTACCTTGCCTCAAAAGCCGACTCGTTACCACTAATCATCCTCAACTCACGCACTAACCCAACAAGAGAAGTTAAGAATATTACTTATCCGTCGTGAGACCATGTGCCCTCACCAATAAACAAAAGAGTGAATATAAAGATAGTCCACACATTTAAGTATGACTTTGAACATAATTTAAGGACATCATACAATTTAACAAAAGTCACTCACTCTCACAAAGAAGTTCATGTGCACCCCATGGTCGTACCATAGGCTTTCCTGTAGTGTATCCCTCTACTAATCTAAGCTAGCAAATTCTAGGATCAATTAGGTCTTTTTAGGTTGTAATGGAGGCTAAGGGACAGATTTGATAAACTTGGATATTAGTGACTAACCCTCCTAAGCACTTTAATACACTACATTCAACATTCAAGCACATATTCTTCTCTACCAATTCACCTTGCCGCAAAACTATACACAACTTAGCCCTTTTTGTTTAAGCGCTAATAGAGCTCCACCCTTTTGACATATCAACATTTTTCTCAATTCTTCCATCATATTTTTCTTTCTCTCTATTTATTTTTATTCTTTTTTCTTTAATACACAATCTCCCTACATTAAAATTCTTAGCTAGTGGTCTTTCATAACTTAGTGTACCTTTTGGGACCTTCCATAGTTCCACTCAAAAGCTACTTCCCACGATATCACCTTACTTCTTTTAGAGATTAAGTTCCTTCGGAAGTAAATATTCGAAAATCTTAAGTTAAAAAAAATAGGGATACAACTTGTAATGTGGGTGCCAAAGAAAAAGTTTAAGGCTCAAATGGGCTAACAACGAAAAAATTTATTTGTAAGTAACAAGTACATCTATGATCAAGCAAAGAAATGCCTACATCATCTCCTAGACTAGTACACTTAATGATTTTGCTTTGATTAACACACGGAAAAAGTTCTAGACTACACATGATAGTATAGAATATCACGAATCCTTACACACACACATCGCACATAACTCAATCAAGATGGTTCTGTTCAAC
The DNA here is from genome assembly GCF_000715075.1 of Nicotiana tabacum. Lineage (NCBI taxonomy): Eukaryota > Viridiplantae > Streptophyta > Magnoliopsida > Solanales > Solanaceae > Nicotiana > Nicotiana tabacum. Next base: position 56,788,956 of record NC_134099.1, on the reverse strand, counting down.
CCTCAAGTCAAGCAAGTACATATAGTTGAGAAATTTAAGCAACAATGCACTAGATGCCATACAATCCAAGCAACTGAGAAGAGACGTCATAACGCAGGTTATTCTTTGTTTTCTTTTTCACTAAGGCATCAAATTTCAAACCTAATACACAAGAAGATAGACTGCATGCCATAGCTTAAATGTGCCAGCATCAAACATGTGAAAAGGTATCTAGAGCAACTCAGTATTCCCTCCTATCTTAAAATCTCAATTGGTTTCATAGTCCATAATCAAATATATATTACATAGTGTAGTATAGATGTCCTAGTATACCTTAAATACTAGGCGGCGACTCTAAACTCCAATTAACCTTGTAGAGTATTATAAGTTGTACATTGTTCTGACTTGTACAAAATAGGGTACAACAACATGGGGACTCTGCTGGGGATACTTCAGGTTCTAACCACAGCAGACTTGATCAATTACTTGAGAAATTATAGGTTCTCCAGTACTCCAACTTCTATTCTTTCTGTCACATGCTTCAAGTCGTATATTCTTCAAGTTGTATACTCTTTGCTTCATGTTGTATATTTTTTGCCTTAAGTTTTATATTCTTCAAGTCGTATATTCTTCATCACATGCTTCAAGTAGTCTATTCTTTGTCATGCGCTTCGGGAGGTATGTTCTTTATTATGCGCTTCAAGCGGTATATTCTTTGGCATATACTTTAAGTGGCATATTCTTTGTCACGCGCTTCAAGTAGCGTATTCTCTGTCATGTTCATGTTGTATATGCTTCCCACATGTCTATGTCATATATTCTGTTACATATAACTGTGTTGTATATTCTTTATCACATGCATATGGTACTAGCTTATTAAATTATCATCACTTTTTCATCGAGTCTTGGTCGTGCACAATCACACACAAGTCACACGAGGGTTGTCTTTTCACCCCCCCCCCCCCCAAACCTTCTTTCAAAAATCTCTAGTTTAAGAGATTGGCATACCAGGCTAACTACGTACCATCTTGAAATTATCCTTAACTAATGTTTGAATCTAGGTAAATCTACTCTTATAAGTCCTAGGTCATTGTACATATGATCTTGCAGCTTTCTTTAGTTGGATTAATTGTTAAATATCGTTTACTTGTTACATATCCTTTGTATGCTATCCATTCTTTATGCGTTATATATTTTTAGTTGCTACTATTATGTATTTGTTGTCTGTTACATATACCTTTTATTGGCTATCCATCATTAGGTTCTCTCTGTTTGACTAAACTCTGGTTCACTTGTGTTGAACCTTGATCTTTCAAATACACATGTCTATCCTGGTCTTCATGACCATCCCCCTAGTCATACCATCATCTGGACTCTATCATCCTTTTCAAAGACACATCAATTCAACTTTGTGTATCTCCATTGAGTTGACGTATTCTTCTCAATCAGACTTCACATTTTCACCGGCTTCCATCATGTTAGATAGATCTATGCAATGTGCTATCGTCTATCTCTTATTCAAGACTCACCAGTCTCCACCCACCCACCCAAGGATTATCATTCATAATCACATTCTTTTTCAAGGAACAGTCACTCATTCGGTCTCCCCACAGTTTCAAAATAATTTCCTTAGTACTGGAAACTAGGGCAATTCTTTTGTAATAGTACAATGATTCTCTCAACCCAGAAATCTCCGAGAGCAAACCAAACTTCACCCAAAAATCCAAATCTCAAAATACCATGTCAGCCTTACTCTAACCCTCACTCAACTTAAATCCCAACATACGGGATGCAAGTCTTTTCTTCAAATATCTGGCTATGAAGTCATGGTGTCCACTCCAACTTTTCAAATTCATAAAATTGATATAAGTTAACCCATTCTGTTATAGGGGCAAGTTGTTAGTCAGCCTTTGAAAAGTTTCATGCTCACACAACTCAGACAAACAAAGAAGAACAAGCGAAGCCTAAAGTCAACAAGAATCAATTTTCCTTCCTCGGACTAAATATTTTTTTTGGACACAGGAGGAATAACATAATTTTTGGAACTATCATGGAATTTCATCGTCACGTTCCTGATCACAATCGGACATACCACTGGTCGCACGACCTAACTCTGCATCCTCTCAATTATGTAATGTTGTTCTAGAAGGGCTCTAATATTTTTTCCTCTCAATTTGTAGGTGCGTCCTCCTAGGACTACATGGGGGATAACTTCTAACCTCAGATTTGGTAGAGCATCAATCAGATAATCAAGGGAGTAATGGTTTTACAATGAAGTCCATCAATTTTTATGACTTCACTACTCTCACCACTTTTCTATATTTAGATCAGAACATCATTCTCGATTTTCAACTGGGGACAATCATCAAATGGTTCCTGTGGACGGCTGAAAGGTGCATCATCCTAGAGCTACATGAGAAATAGCATTCGACATCGGACATTGTAGAACATCAATCGAACAATCAGGGGAGTATTAGTTGTACAATCACTTCTTAATTTTATCATTTTATGACGGCACTACTCTTACAATATTTCTATATTTTGATCAGATAATCGCCCCGGCTAATAGCCGGGGACGATCACCAAAAGGTTCTTGTGGACAACTGGAAGGTCACAACAAAATATCCCTGCAGTCAATTGGGAGATAACCACAATAATTGTCTCGCAAATAGTCAAGGGGCATCGCAGTAACTATTTGAAGAAGCAACTTGGGCATATCTTCTGGATGGAGTCACTCTTCAACTCCAGAGATATCACACCCAATCACAGGTGCAACTAGGCATCTCTCCGAGTTTGTCTATACCCTTGCATTTTGTACATATCTTTGATGCAGTTAATATAACTAGTTGCAATTCTGTAAAATAAGAGAGTAAAAGACATGTTGAAAATCATACATCTCGTACTCTCCAACCGTCACAAACTATGCGTACCTAATTCTTAACCTTGTGTCAAGATACGTAGGCAACCTGTAATGGGTCCGATTTCCTCGCCCTTAGTTGGATGAGTCGATCAAGTCTGCCACTTGGGTCACAGCTGACCGAAGATCTTTGCAAAAAGGTACATTTCTAATATATATATATATATATATATATATATATATATATGTGTGTGTGTGTGTGTGTGTGTGTGTGTGTGTGTGTGTGTGTGATTGTGTGTTATATCTTCCTCTTTTGCTTCTCCAAAAGTCTCTCCGTGAGACATCAAAATCAAAATCCAAAATATTATCCTCTTTCCTTGAGGAAATTCAAAAAAATCCAAAACATCTTCCCTTTATCTCTAACCTTCCTGAACTACACTTGACCTGATTCTCATTTTACCAGATACGTAGGCAACCTTCGGTTCGGTCTCATTTTTCAAAAAATCAAAAAAAATGATCAAGGACTCTTATCGGTTCCGATCTCATTTTTTTTAAAAAAAAACATACTCCCATCATGAGAAAATTTTCAATTCTTGTCTCTCTCATCGCATGGAGATTTTACATTTCAGTCACTCATGTCGTGTGGAGATTTTCAATTTCTGTCTCTCCCATCGCGTGGAGATTTAATATCTTGGCAATGCTCCGATATCACATCAGAAAGGTACTACAGCTCATCGAATACTCCCATTGCATGGAGATTCGAAGTTTTCTTTCCTGTTACTCCCATCGTGCGGAAATTTACTTTCCTATCAATGCTCTGATATCGCATCAGAATGGTACTACAGCCCGTCGAATACTCTCATCACATGGAGATTCGAATTTTCATTCATGTTGCTCCCGTCATGTGAAGATTTATATTCCTGTCAATGCTCCGATATTGCTTCGAACATGTACTACAACCGGTCGAATACTCTCATTGTGTAGAGATTCAAATTTTTTTTCCTGTCACTCCCATCACGTGGAGATTTATTTTCCTGTCAATGTTCGATATCACATTAGAACGGTACTACAGCCTGTTGAATACTCCCATTGCGCGGAGATTCGAATTTTCTTTCTTGTCACTCCTACCGTGTGGAGACTTACATTCCTTTCAATGCTCTGATATCGCTTCGAAACGGTACCAAAGCCCCTCTAACTTTCAATGCTCTGATATCGCTTCGAAACGATACCAAATCTCGTCTAACACTCAATGCTCCAATATCACGTCGGAACGGTAACTACAAAGCCCGTTTTACATTCAATGCTCTTTATCAAAAATCAAAAAAAATTGATCAAAATTAAAAAATCCAAAAATGAAAATGAAATAAAATAAAATTTTGAAAATATTTTCTTTCTATCTTCCAGAACTACGCTTGACCTGATTCTCATTTCTAAGAGATACATGGGCAACTTTCGGGTTCGGTCTCATTTTTCGAAAAAAAAATTGTTAAGTGAATCCGAAAAAGAAAAGAGGGAAACATTTCTTTGACTCTAGTCCCATTTATCAAAAAAAAAAGGAAAAATCATCAAACATTGACTTGGTTGGTACTAACACGGTTAGGAGTGTGCATGGGAAAGAACAAGTAAAAATCGGTATCATGGAGAGGGTCAACTTTGAGTAAACCATATATTCTTGTGGTACCTCTTAATTATGCCTTAGTGGAGCTAGAAAATTCTCATGCTTACAATTAGGGAAAGAACAAAGTCGACCTCATTGTTTCATGTGCATTGGGTTGTAAGCCTATATAAAAATTGTTGCATTGCATTGTTGATCTAGAACTTGGCTCAAATGTCTGTTGAGGTGAAATCCTGATGTCACGACCCTACTTTTCCACCGGAGGAAGTCGTGATGGCACCTAGTATCTAAGACTAGGTAAGCCTAACATGCATGGAGAAATAGCGAAAATAATAATAAGACTTTAAATTTAAATCATCTAGCTATCATAATAGAACTCAAAAATACCGCTGACAGTAACTCCCACAATATGGTGAGACTGAGTCATAAGCTCTACATGAATATACTATAAAATCCCTAATACACTGTCTAGATAAAGAGCAAGCAGTAGAAAAACAAGGACAGAGGGTGACTCCGAGGCCCGCGACTGCCGGGCAGGTATACCTTGAAATCTCCGAACTGAATGCTCTACTCACTGGTACCTACCCTGGGTTGAAGTACCTGGATCTGCATAAAAATATGCAGAAGAGTAGTATGAGTATACCACAACGGTACCCACTAAGTATCAAGTTTATCTACGGTAGAGTAGTGACGATCAAGGCCAAGTCAATACACATACTAGGATAACAAAAGTTGAACAAGTATAACATGGACTAGTAATGAAGACGAGAGAATAGTGGCAATAAAGCAATACAACAAGGTAAGCTATAATTGAATTTAAATCAATAGGGCAACAAGGAAGGAACACATAATAAGGACATCAAGAAAATAATATGGACTAAAACAAGTGAGGTAAATGAGAGATAACAACAAGAATTACAACCGAGGTACCACCTCTCAACCTCATTCCACAATCACAATCACAATCTTTTGCCGAGGTAACAAGAATTAACTTAAATTTTTTTTCCTCAAAAGTCATCAAATTAGTTCTTATTACTATAAAGTCACTCAACTTATGAACGATTTCTAAAAAATAAATATGACCAGCAAACCAACCAAATTTTGCCGAAAAATTACAGAAGCAACAGTTAAAATGCCATGATGGCCTCGCGAGATAAAATATTACATGTATCCTTTTGTATTCTAATATTTATCGTTTGTTACTTTCTCATTACTAGTATTAGTACGCGCGTGGATGCACGAACACTAATTATGTCAAATATTTAAATTATTTGGATTGTATGTAAATAATTTTAAAACTTGCACTTTCTCAGTAAATATAGATAATCTTTGGATATTAATTACATGAAAAAAATTAACCATTTTTTCTATTTTTCTTTTTTGATATCATTCTTGTCAGTGTCATTGGATTCTAAAAATGGTAAGGAAGCAAAATAATAACTCATATTTATGGTAAAACAATCAAATGTTGAGACAATAAATGACTCTTTGGATAAGACTTAACTCTTTTACTACTACTTGAACTCTTATTTGGTGTGTTGATATCTCTTAAAAAATATTTCTTTCTTAAAATTTTAGTTTCTAAAACATTATTTTTCAATAATAATTATTTTTATAATAATGTAATTGAAAATATTATTCTTAATTCAAAACTCATTTTAGTTGGCTATCTAAAAATATAAAAAATTCTTTAGCTAGTGAATTTTTTTACTCCATTTTGATATTTAACATTAATCATGTTAAATATCTGAGTTATTTGAATTATATGTAAATAACCTTAACATTTAAATCTTCTAAATAATTATAGATAATCATCAAATATTAATTAAGAAACACTATATGAAAAAAATTAACATTTTCTCAATTCTCATAGTGATAATTTTATTTTTGCACTATTTTTATAGGTGTCATTGGAACCTAAAAATAGCCACAAAGTGAAATAATAACTCATATTTATGGCAAAGCACAAAGGTTGACACGATATAAACGATTCTTTGATTGCGACGTGACTCTTATACTACGACTTGAACTCTTATTTGGTATGATTTTATCTTTCAAAAAATATTTCTATTTTGAAATTCCAATTTCTAAGATAATCATTATATATATATACATATATATATATATATATATATATATTAATAATGATTATCTTTATAATGATGCAAGTGAATATATTATCATTAATTTAAAATTTACTTTAATTGGCTATCTAAAAATTTAAATGATCCTTTGGTCGGATTTATTTCAGTATGACTCCATTTTAAGCAATTGTATAGCAAAAGTTTTGTTATTTGTTTGATGTCCATTTATGCAAATTGACTCTTCAAACAAATATCCTTCAAGAAGAAAAAGAGACAACTGTTTTTTTAATATTGACTGATTTTGTGATGTTTCTTTCTCCAGCATGTATGTTTACTTTATTATATATGTAAGTAAAGTTTTATTTGGTTTTGTAAACTCTTTTCTGTTATTTAGATAAACATAGACGTGTACTCTATATATTACATTTATTTTAAAAGAATTTTATTTTATTCAAATCTAGCTACAGTGTTTCAAAGAACTATACGTATAGGATTTTAAATGTGAAAGAGTTTTATAGTTATATGGAGTAGTTTTTTTTCTAGAGGCGAAGTAGAATTTAAATAATTATAAAAAATAATAAAAGTTCCTAACATGATTGCATATGATCATTAACCGAATTAAGTATGCTAACATGATAAAAAAAGATAAATTTTATTTTTAGTTTAAATTTGAATTTTAGAACTTTATCTATAAATTCAGAATTATATTTTAATTCAAATTCCGTACATATATATATATATATATTTGTATTTAATTAAAGTAGTCAAATATAGAATAAAGTTACCATATACTATTGACATTTATTAGTTTTCCACTTGGCTTAACCATCATGTCAATTATATATGGTAACTTTCTTGCTTTAATATATATATATATATATATACACACACACATAGATATAGATTCGAATTTTAGAACTTTATCTATAAATTCAAATTCCGTATATATATATTTGTATTTAATTAAAATAGTCAAATATAGAATAAAGTTACCATATACTATTGACATTTATTAGTTTGCCACTTGGCTTAACCATAATGTCAATTATATATGGTAACTTTCTTGCTTTAATATATATAATTCAAAATTATCTTTTAATTCAAATTCCGTATATATATATATATATATATATATATATATATATATATATATATATATATATTTAATTAAAATAGTCAAATATAGAATAAAGTTACCATATACTATTGACATTTATTAGTTTGCCACTTGGCTTAACCATAATGTCAATTATATATGGTAACTTTCTTGCTTTAATATATACTAGTATTAGCACCCGCGCAGATGCGCGGATACTAACCATGTTAAATATTTGAGTTATTTGGATTATACGTAATCTTAAAATTTAAACCTTCTCGATAAATATAGATAATCATTGGATATTAATTAAGACACGAAAATGATTAAACATTTCTTAAATATCCTAGTTATAATTATGTTTTTCCTTTTTAGTAACATTCTCGTTGGTGTCATTTGATAAAAAAACAGTCAAAAAGCAAAATAATAACTCATATTTATGGAAAAACAATCAAAGGTTGAGACTATGAAGGACTCTTTGGATACGACTTGACTCTTTTACTACTGCTTGAACTCTTATTTGGTGTGTTGATATTCTAAAATTATTTCTATTTTAAATTTTCAGTTTCAAAAATTTTATTTTTCAATAATAATTATTTTTATAACAATGTAAATGAAAATATTATCCTTAATTCAAAACTCATTTTAGTAGTGCTATCTAAACTTTAAAAAGTTCTTTAGCCAGTGATTTTCTTTCTAGTATGACTCCATTTTGATATTTGACATTAACCATGTTAAATAGGTGCGTTATTTGAATTATATGTAAATAACCTTAAAATTTAAACGTTCTAGGTAATTACAGATAATCGTTAGATATTGTTTACGAAACACTACATGAAAAAAGGCTAACATTTTCTCAAATCTCGTAGTGATAATTTTATTTTTGCATCATTCTTATTGGTGTCATTGGAACCTAAAAATAGTCACAAAATAATAACTCGTATTTATGAGCTCTGGAAAAGCACAAAGGTTGGCACAATATGAACAAATCTTTGGTTACGATGTGACTCTTTTACTACTACTTGAATTCTTATTTGGTATGCTATTATGTTTAAAAAAAATATTTCTATTTTAAAATTTTAATTTCTACAACATTATATATATTTCAATAAAATAATTATTTTTATAATGATGCAAGTGAAGATATTATCCTTAATTTAAAATTTACTTTAATCGGCTAGCTAAAAATTTAAATGATTCTTTAGTCGGTGAATTTTATTTCAGTATGACTCCATTTTGAGTTTATCGATATCTCTAGCCACAAATTTCAAATTTTGAATACCCTATACATATATAGATTTCTTGTTCTTTGAATCATTAAATGTTAGATTAATTGATTGTTATTATATAATATTGTATATATTGTCTTAAAATTGATAAGCAATTTTTTCACCATGCTTGGCTTAACCTCAATGCAAACTACTTAAATTATAATTAAATTCAAATTTGAATATCATATCACTTTGTTAGCAATAGTAATTTTTTTAAAAAAAACGACACACAATGTAAATAAAAAAAATATTCTAAGATATCCTTATCTTATAATCTATGTATTTGAGTTGAAAAAAATATTTGAAATCGATGAGATCATCTTCCAAATTTTTTACACTCAACAAAGATGAAACAGAAGAAGAAATTCGTTGTCATCACTTATTTCTGGTTTTTAGATTTTTCATACATTTTTTCTATATTTATTTTCTTTTATCCTATTTGTTTTATGTTTTTCTTTCTTTTGTTACACAAAATTAAGTTATTTCGTAATAAAATGACGAGTTTTAATAGAAATTGTCTACATAAGAACTCTATTTATATTTTTAATCTTTAGTTGAAATTTTGTCCTATTTTTCTTTTGGCTTTATCTTATCAACCTAAACATGAGCTCACCCCAACCACTTAAACTAAAAAATTGAGGATGTGTAATTTATTTATAATTCATATGTAACATGTGTATAATCGTATGTAATAGGTATATCATCTATGTATATTAACTATAAAAAGTAAATAATAAATCTGGCCGGATATTTATGTAATAATCCATAAGATTTTGATTTCTTGATTTTATCCATGATATAACTTCTATTATAATTATTTTAAAAACTCTCTACTAAAATTTAAAAATATCTTATCTTTATTTTAAAAATTACATTATAATTTAAAAAATAATCCCATTTCGAAATAATTTGTTTACAGTTTAAAAATAACTATTTCACGTCATACCAATTTTTTTCAAATATACTTTTCGTTACACTTGAAAATCGCTATAGAAACTATCAATTAGAAACCAATATCCCTCCTTTTGAATTCGAGAAAAAAATCTTTCACATAATCGAATGATTCAAAACTAATATTTTTCAATGAAAAAATACTACACCACAGCAATGTTGGTTTGACTGCAACTAAATGAAGAGATTTCGACTTATATCCTTCAATTCCTAGAAGGTGTTAAATAGAAATTAATCAATTATATAGTCAAAGTTTTGTTATTTGTTTGATATCCATTTATATAAATTGACTCTTCAAACAAATATTTTTCAAAAAGAAAAAAAATAACTTGTGTTGAATATTGATTGATTTTTGTAATGTTTCTTTCTCCAGCATGTAGGTTTACTTCATTATATATGCAAGTAAATTTTTATCAACTTTTAAACTTTTTTTTTGTTATAAACATAGACGTGTACCTTATATATTATATTTATTTTAAAAGAAATTCGTTTTATTCAAATCTAGGAATTATAATTATAGGATTTTAAATATAAAAGAGTTTATAGTTATATGGAGTATTATTTATTTAATTTTGCCAGAGGCGAAGTAGTATTTACATAATTTGAATTAAGATAACAAAAGTTCCTAATATAATTGCATATGATCACTAACCGAATTAAGTATGATAACATGGTAATAAAAGATATTTTTTTTATTTTAATTCAAATTTAAAAAAATTATATTGAAATTATATATATATATATACATATATATATTTGACTAACATAGTCAAATATAGAATAAAGTCACCATATACTATTGATATTTATTAGTTTGCCACTTGGCTTAATTACATAATCAAATTATTTGTGGCAACTTTATAGCTTTAATATATATTTATAGATATAGATAATATATATTTATAGATTCTGTCCGGAAATTACTTTTGCAAAAATATCGAAGCGAAGGATGCTATTGAGTCAAATGGTGAAGTTGATTACTATTTACTTTATCATGACCCCAAATGATTGACGTCTTCTTTGGAGGAGGGATTCTTTCTTTATTAGATTAGCTAAATAGAATCATCAATTAATATATTTATAAACTTAAATTGTTTTCTTCAAATTTTATTTTACAATTCAAATATAATTTTTAATATAAGAATATTATAATTTTAAATTTTTTTATACTTATTGAGACACGGTACACACGCAATGAACGTACCTTAAGACTTGCTATTTAAAAACTATTCCGTGAATGGGTACATTTGTTCACCCCATACTTTTAATATGCAATGTTAACTAAATAACCGCCAATCCAATTATTAAGCTAAATAGCGGATGTATAATATATGTGTAATTTATATATAATATATAATTATATATAAGTAGTGTATAATCTATATATATATATGTATATTATATATTGGTATTTCTATTGCCATTTAATTTCAAACAACGGTCAACTTTTCGAACGGTCAACAGTGTTCGAACACTTACTTTTCCGGCACTCGCCGCCGACCACCATTTTTCACCGAAACGGTTTGTTTTTCTATTCTCTTATTTATTTCTCTACTTCTTCTGTTAGTTTGTCTCATTTAGTTTGGCTAGCAAACCCACTGAGCCTACATTTTTGTTTATATAATAGGGTAAAGTGTTGTCGTTTTTCAATTTCTAAAGTGGATTTTGATAATTTGTGAGCACATGATTTTTGCCCTATATGAGAATTACTCCCAAAAAAATTCAAAATAAAATAATTTTCCTTTGTGTGCAATTTTGAGAATTTTCGTGGCATTTTCGGATAGTTATTTGTATTTGTCTGTGCATGTTTATTTTTTTTAATTAATAAGAAAATACAAAAAATATGTCGCATTTGCATTTAGGATTTAATTCTACAATTAGGAGTAATTAAGTTTTGTTTTACAAAAATGAAAAAATCACAGAAAATAATATATTTTGCATTTTTAGCATTTGATGTCCAAGTTGTGTGATTTTATTTAATTGTGTGTGTTAATTGTTATTAAAAATTAATTAGTACTTTTATAAATTAATCTAGTCCTATAAGTTAATTTAGGATTTTTGGAATTTTTAGTTTTATTAGTTTCAAAAAAAGAAAAGAAAAATTAAAGAGTGTTAAGTCATATTTGGGCCAAATCAATTTAAAGTCTATCATCCCAAACAATTTTCTTCCCCTTGAAATTGAAACCCATCCAAGACAGCCCAGATACCCAGCCCATACCCCATCCCCGACCCGGTCTGCCCCATAGCCCAAACGACCACCCCATTTCTCCATTTTCATTTTCATTTCCAAATCCCTAACAAAAAAAAAACCTAAACCACCCGCCCCCTCTTCTCTTCATCTTCTCCAAACGACCCCTCCAGCTCCCTCGACATCCATGGCTGCCCTCCTTCTTCTTCTTCGAACCAACGACCCTCCAGTCGCGAGCTCCAGCCAGTCCGCCCGTCGCTGCACTACTGACCACTGGACAGCCTTCTCTGACATCCAACGCCACCAACAGAAACAGCCCGCCTCACGTCCACCACGACCATGTCCAGCAGCCACCACCAGCTTCGTCCAAACGACCACCTCCCTTCACGCCAGCCCTACTACCAATGACCACCGTCGACTCCATCAATTCTTCGACCAGAGACGAACGACCAGCGAACAAAATGACCCTCAACCCATCGACTCACCTTCTCCATAACCACCCTCCAGTCCAAAACGAGACCAGCCATCCGAGGTCGTGTTCAGTCGTACGTCGAGGCAGTGCGTCAAGGTTCCGTCCGAGTCCGTGTTTGTTAGTCAAGTGTCGAAACAGTATTGTGAACGAAGCTATGTTTCATCGGAAGTTCAGCATTGTTCGACGTCGGATCATTAGCATAAAGGTCAGCCATAGCTCATTCACGAATTTTTTGCTTTTTCTTTGGAGTTTTGTTTTTACTGTGCGTAACGGTGCAAGAAAGTGCAGTAGTAAAGGTCATATCTCTTACCTCGAATCTATGCTATTCACGGATCTATTTGTGGTTTCGTTTTAATGTGGGTTCATTTTGATAAAGTTTTCGCATGAAGTATCCTACTGCATATTCGTTGAAATTATATGTGTATGCGTTTTGACGACTTTCCTACTGTTTTGAGTTCAATTGATGATTGTGTTTAGTGATTTGGATATACTTGTTTGTTATGTTAAGTTTGTTCTGATATGAATCTGGCCTTGTTGAATTGTCCTAATGTTGTTGATTAGGAGTTAGTTTCATGTGTTTAATTAGTCAATTGTTAGGATTTCTCACTTAAGATTGGTTATAGCTGTTATAGTTTGGTTAATTGATTAGGAGGATTGGATATAGCTGATGGGGTAGAATAATAATTTCAGTAGTTTCAGGGGTATTTTGGGATTTAAAGTTTTAAAAAAATGATTAATTTGAGTGCTCTGTCCACTAAGCACTAATAATATTAAAATAAGGCATTGTTTAATACATAGTGGGGAACAAGGCATGCAAGTGTGGGGAACAAGGCATGCAAGTGTGGGGAACAAAATAACTTCAAACAAGAAGACATTAAGTAATGGGATTGAAAAGGGGATGGGCAGTTAGAATCTGATGGTTTCAAGGCAGAGATAACAGGCCTGTTTTTGGGTTATAAATAGGGTCGTTCAAGACAGAAAAGGGGCTGGTTTTTTGAAGGAAAAAATCAGTTCTCTTTCAGTTTTTTTTAGAGAGTCTAGGCTGGATTTTTAACATTTAAAAGTTCAGCAATTTGAAAGTAAAAAAGAGGCTGGTTTTTTTAATCCTAAAAGGTTCAGTGTGTGAGAGCTAAGAAACTGAAAAGTGAGGTCTTTTCTTTCACTGCTGAATATCAGAACTAGTACTGTTGTTGTTTCATTGGTGTTGCTGGTTGGTATTTCTGGGGTTTTAATTGGTTCTTCCTGAGTTTGCTATTGGTTATTTGCTACTGTTTCATTGGGTGTTGCTGGAATTTTGGTGGTTCCTTTTTTTAAATCTGTTACTGGGTTGTTCTGTCACTGTGTTGTTGTGTTATTACTGTTGCTGACTACTCCTTCATCTTCTTGTATTTCCATTATCCAGGTACACGTTCTAAAGCTCTCAAATTTAATGGAAAGGAAGTAAAGAATTGTTGGAATGGATTTCTGAACTTCCCCTTTTCTTTATGTTTACTTTAATGTATAAGCAGTAGTTCACTTGATATTTAATAGCATGTATTAGAATGACTTGAGAATGCATAAACTGGACTGATTGAATCTATTTTTACAAACATGTGAATATCAATTGTAATTAATCTTAGTTGGTGATTACTACTTATGAAATATATTGTACTTAATTCTTCTTCAGTAGTCGTGAAATAGTTTCAAAAAGTTTATGTCACAAAACAGGTTCAAATAATTTATATGTTGGTTTAATAGGTCTAATTCTGAAATTGCGAATTCACTTGAGTAAATAATATCCTTTTAAATAGCAATGTAAATAATGTTAGTAACTAATGTTAGTTCTCAAACGTTAGTGATTAATGTTAGCTTGATATCAGTTTTTAGGCATTGATGCATTTTTCAACAAGTTGTAAAAAGAGTTCAAAAATGGCTTTGTATTACACATAGTTAATTCCAATAGTCCAGTTCATATAATAAAGCTAGAGTTGAACGGGATCGAAATGGTAGCTGGTTTGTTAATATTTACAACGGCAGGCGGCGGATCTTAAGTTAGGTAGCGGGTTCAAACTAGAAGGTGTTTCCTTTTGTTTGGACCCGGACTTGAACTTGAAGCCCGAACTTTTAATACTAATTGATTAGGATTTTCCTTTATTCATAGAGACAAATAAATAGAAAATCATAGTCGCTTTAGGATATCCTTGAATAAAAATGAGATGAGCTTCGCCAAATAAAACGCATAGATTGCGGGGCCCTCACAAATGTATGTATTAATTACTTAGAACTCGGGATCGGCCGCTTAGCGAACTTCACGGTCATTTCCCAAAATAACCCCGCGTTAGTCTCTGTAGGCGCGTACTTTAAATAACATTACCTTCTTAAATCCGAGTGCACATTTATGTGACCCAAATCCAAATCTCAACGAAGTCAAAATGTGTCGCTAATCACGGGTACATTGATTGTGACGTGGTTCGAGATGCATTTCCACAATGTTGCAAATTCCTTTTAAAAAATAATGAATGAGACGAGCCTCGACAAACGAAATACACGAGCTGCAGGGCCCTCTATACGTGTTGGTAAAATTACTTAGACTTCGGGATGGGCCGTTTAGCAAAGTTTCATGGCCTTACCCAAAACAATGATACGCTAGTCGCTTTAGGCGCGCCTTTAATAATTTACTTTCTTAAACTCGGGTGCACATTTATGTGACCCAAATCCAAATCTCAACAGAGTTGAAATGTGTCAATAACCACGGGTGCATTGATGTGACGAGGTTCGAGATGTATTTTTACGACGTTGCAATTCTCGTTAAAAATAACAATAATAAAAGCGGTAAACAGTAAAAAAATTGCACATAGGTTCAACATGTATTAAAATCAGATAAACAAGCTGAATATGACAGTTGAGCGACAGTGCTAGAACCACGGAACTCGGGAATGCCTAACACCTTCTCCCGGGTTAACAGAATTCCTTACTCGGATTTCTGGTTCGCGGACTGTAATACAGAGTCAATCTTTTCCTCGATTCGATATTCAACCGGTGACTTGGGACACCATAAATCTCCTAAGTGGCGACTCTAAATCTTTAAATAAAATCCCGTTTCGATTGTCCTTTAATTGGAAAACTCCGTCTGCGCTCTTTACGGGGGCGCGGGTGAAAAAGGAGGTGTGACAGCTCTGGCGACTCTGCTGGGGAACGAACCCAGAATCTCTGGTTCAGGGTTCAGAATTCGAGCTTAGATGAATTGTTATATTTGGCTTTATTTATTATCTGATTTTATTACATGTTTTGTCCTAATGTGCTAAAATGTTACTTTTACCGCTTTGATATTATCTCAACTGTATATATAAACTGCTACGAAATCCCTCTCTTCTCTCTCTTGAGGAGTGCACGTTGGTCGTGACTTCTTTCTGTTAGTGTCATATCCCAAAATAGAACGAGGATTCGGAGGAATTGCAAAATCAGATGATCTTTTGGTTACCGGTACGCAGTTCCCATCCTCGGCTCGAGTGGTCCACTCGGGTAATCCAGGTCTAGAACAAACATCCAGGATAAACCTAGTATAACAAAACCTCATGTCGGATCCCTAGTAGGAACGCTTCTTTGCATCATGTGCACTTGACTTAGGGGACTCAACACAGGGGTTGGGTCCGTCTAGGACAAGCGACCTGGAATGAAAAAGACCATCCTGCTGCATCCTGTTTGTTTTACGCATTTATTTGCTGCAGACTTGCATGCTGACCGGCTTCTGAAAATACTGGAATATCGAAAAAAGAAAAAAAGGGAAAAAAATGAAAAAAATATTTTTTAGTGTAATTTATTTAAACAACTCTTGTTTTCAGAATTAGGTTATTTTCGTTGTCTGAACTGTGCTGGTTTGATTCTCACCGGATGTGAGATGCGTAGGTAGCCCTCATCGGGTCCAACCTCCCTTTTTGCAAAAAATAGCCAAAAATGTCAAAATTTCAAATCTTTCGTCATAAATAAGTCGGGTGATTCCATTCTTGTAAAAAATAGTCGAATGTCCCTGAAAAGACGCCGGAAGGCTATTTTTGCGAGAACAGCCATTGTTGGTCATTTTCAAGGTTTTTGTCCGGTTGGTAAAACACAACCTTTAAATCTTCTTCGAAGTGCTTAAAGGCTGTATTGACAAGACAGAAGTTTTATTTAAATGTGTGTCAATTTTAGTTTATTCTTTCTTTGAGTCCAATGAGTCTTAATCACCCCAAACAAACATGCAGAATGAGCGCGGGTCCAAGTTTACCGGTAACAGTTAGGAGCAAGATCCCTTTGGAGTTATGCTTGTGGTGGGAGGATTTGGAAAAGTCAGAGCGAGATAAGATCAAACCACATCTGGGAGGTCTCACCAGTTTGTTGAACGTCAGACCCAGATGTGACATCATAAAAGC
Organism: Nicotiana tabacum; assembly: GCF_000715075.1. Lineage (NCBI taxonomy): Eukaryota > Viridiplantae > Streptophyta > Magnoliopsida > Solanales > Solanaceae > Nicotiana > Nicotiana tabacum. The sequence continues at coordinate 56,772,055 of NC_134099.1, read as the reverse complement.
TTTGGTTACATTTTGGGACCCGGCCCACAGTGTATTCCACTTCTCAGATTTTGAACTCACCCCAACCTTAGAAGAGGTAGCAGGTTATATGGACCTTACTAAGGGGCTAAGGCACAAATATCTGATTGCTCAAAGAGCCGTCAATTCGCACAAGTTCATGGATCTACTAAAGATAAGCAAGGGAGTCCCGTACTCTGAGTTGGATAGGGGTTTTTCTACTCTGTAGTTCATATACCACAGGTATGGGCACATAGAAGGGTTCGACGATCTGGAAAGCAGGGTTTGCAGCAGAGGGAATCGGACAAAATGGGATGAACATAGGCGGTTTGCCTTCATGGTAGCGTTCTTGGGCATTGTGTGTTTCCTCGGAAAGACAAAAATATTGATTTGAAGGTGGCTGGAGTTGTCAAGGTCCTGATTACCAACAACAAAAGCACGCTTGCCCCTATGATAGTGTCTGAGATATACCGAGCTGTCACAGCCTGTAACGCCGGGGCAGATTTTTTTGAAGGATGCAATTTGTTATTGCAGATGTGGATGATCGAGCACTTGTGTCATCATCCTCAGTATATGAGCTATAGATCTACAAACGAAGGCTGCATTGAAGGATATAACACGAGGGTTTCAGGGCTCAAATTGCCAGAAGGGTCTGAAGACTGGGTATCTTGCCTAGGGTTTCAGGGCTCAAATTGCCAGAAGGGTCTGAAGACTGGGTATCTTGCCTTCGCGCCATCACTGCAGCACAAATAGGGTGGACCTTGGGTTGGCTTCCTGTTGAAGAAATTGTGTATATGCCCGCCACAGGGCCTTACTTCCTCTTAATGGGACTCCGAGGTATTCAACCTTATGCGCCCTACCGGGTGATGAGACAGTTAGGAAGGTGTCAGGTGGTACACCCAGATGAAGATCTCAGTGTTTATACAGTCGAGATAAGCACCGACGGCCAATTTCATGAAGAAACCGTCCGTTATATATGGAATGAATGCCAGTATTTGACGGTAAACACTCGAGTGCACGACCTATCCAGAGGCGAAGTCTCACCGGCTTATCTCGCCTGGTACAGAAAGAAGGGAATTATAAGAGACCAACCAGAACGGCCAACCAAAAAACCTCACATTCAAGAGTTCGTTGAGGCGTCACAAGAACCGTGGGACTGGTTGGCCAAAGAGCGCAAATACCGGGCCGAAGTAGGCAAGCTGAGGCAACAGATTAGAGACCTGGAATTTGAAAATAGTCTGCAAGTTGATGCCGATCGGGGAGAAAAGAGCAAATTGGCCCAAGAAAATGAGGCGCTGAAAGCCCAAATCCGACAAATGAGGAGAGATGCTGACAAACAACAAAGGAGTCGGTCGGATGAGCGGTTAATAAAAGGGTTGAAAAAGGAAATCAGTGAGTGCCGGGATGATTTGAAGAAATCTGAGGATACCATAGCACAACTCCGGGCACAATGGGCAAAGAGAACGAAAGAGCGCACACAGCACTTACAGCAGGCAAGGAAAGATCATGAAAAGACCATTTTCAGTCTAAAAATGAAGGTGACCACCCTAGAGAGCGAGGCGGCTAAACAAGCCAAGGCTTTTGAAACCGAGAGCAAACACTGCTATAATTTGATGGCCTCGATGGAAGATGAAATACAGCAGTTACGGAAACAACATCTGCATGATTCTTGGGTTTTGAAGGCTAGAGGGGATCAGATAGAACGCCTACTCCCAGGGAAAGACCGAACCAGGAACAAGATTCTGACTATTGCTCGTGCTATTACCAGGAAATGTCGGGAGTGTGAAAACATGACCCGTACTACCTTATTCTTGGCGGTGATGATATTTGTGAAGCAAATCATGTATGAATTGGAACAGCTGGAAAGGAACCTTACACCTAAACCCGCGGCGAGGCCGAATGACTCCCCGCGGGCACCCAAATTTAAAACTTTAATGTGTTCATAGTTTGAATTTGCATTTTCTTTTTCTTAGAGTCTGTTGCCTGTTAGAGTCTGTCTTTATTTCGCATCAGAGTATGTCAGTAGTTATTGAGTTCGTACTTGGTTTAGTTTCGAGTCTGTTATTTTCCTTTCCAAAAAGCGTCTGGTTTGTAATAGAATGTTTATTAATGAAAAATCAAAAATTTCCAAAAATTATCTTTTTGCTTTTCGCACTTATAGCGCAGAACTACGCGCGGTCTGATTCATGCAGGGACATAGTACGTAGGCAATCCACATAAGATTCGACCACCACTAAAAAGAAAAAGAGAAAGGCAAAGTGAATAAAAGAAAGGAAAAGAAAGAAATAAAAAGAAAGATAAAGAAAGTTTCAGAAACACTTAAACGAGGCACAAACAAAGTAAGCCGGAATGACGCATGCGGTCGAAGCAAAGACATGTTAGAAATGGTTAAACTGCCTAGGAACATTGCATCCCCCAACGTGAAATTGCAATATGTGTTAAACTCTAATGCTAACAAGTTTGTTGTCCTTCCAGAGATTTCGAACCAGTTAGTTTGTTAGAATGTTCTGGCAGATTACCATTACCAAACAAGATCCAAAGGGCCCATACTAAAAAGCATGACTAGTTCAGACCAAAGTGTCGAGGATGAAAGGACGGAGAATCAAATGCTGAAGGAGGAAATGGATAAGATGAGACAAGAGATGAAAGAAATGCAGCTGGCCTTAGCTAGGGTACAAAAAGTGCCTAACCCTCCCGTTACTCCCACTCTCCCACCAGGGCACTCGCCGGAATACCTTCCCCCCGGCCCTTCGACAAGCTTTCCCAGTCACCAATACTATCAGGGAAGAAAATCCTATGATCCCCAAGCTTCACAACCCAATCAGAACCCTCCTCCACCAAATGTTCCTGTTTTCGTGGCACCCCCACCAGCCACGCTGCAAAGATCATCCAGCGAGCCGTTGTTTCAGGCTCACGATAACCAATATTACCCCCTGAACCAACCTTCAAAGTACCCGAGGCTCATACTTATAATACTCACTTCAAGATCCCGGTAGAGACTGAAAAGCCGGCTAAGAGCCCAAAGCAAGACGAAGTGCTTCGAAAGTTTAAAAGCATGGAGCAGTCCTTCAGGAATATCCATGGGTTAGGCAACCAAGTCAGTGTGGCCTACAGAGATCTGTGCCCATTCCCCGACATTCAATTGTCGGTAGGATTCAAAATGCCAAAGTTTGATCTATACGAGGGGCACGGTGACCCAATGGCACATCTGCGAGGTTTTTGCAGTAAGATGAGAGGGGCCGGGGGAAAAGACGATTTGTTGATAGCTCATTTTTGTTAAAGTCTAAGCGGGTCTGCACTAGAATGGTACACAAGACATGATCCTAGCAGGTGGTACACCTGGGACGATCTGGCACAAGCCTTTGCAGGCCACTTCTAGTACAACCTTGAGATCGTCCCTGACCGTCTGACATTGCTGAAACTTGAGAAGAAGCCCGGGGAAAGCTTCCGAGAATTTGGGTTCCGCTGGAGAGAGCAGGTGGCAAGAGTTGATCCTCCGATGAGAGAGGGGGAAATGGTGGACTATTTTCTGCAGACTCTGGAGCCAACTTACTTCGGTCACTTGGTGATGTCAGTTGGCAAATCTTTCAACGAAGTAGTAAAAATGGGCGGTATGATTGAAGAGGGACTTAAGTCTAACAAAATCCTAAGCTATTCGGTGATTAAAGCAACCACTCAGGTCATCCAGAGCGGCACGAGAGGTATGCTCGGAAAGAAGAAAAGGGAAGATGTCGCAACAGTCGAGGCAGGTACTTGGTCCAGATCCAGAGGTCCCCCCCTCACTACCAACCTAGACCCCGTCACTCAAATTACCCACACATTCCATACGACCCTCCACAGCCCTACTACCTACCACAAGAGCCACATTTCTCTGTCTATCATGCCCAAACTTACACCCAGCCTCCGGCTCGCCCGCAATGGCGTGCGCTGGCTCCTTAGAATACATATCTACCTCCACAAAATACATATCCACCTCTAAAAACACATATCCACCCCCACAAAATACATATCCACCACCAAGGGCCTACAGGAATCCTTCGGGGCCAAGTTTCCATGGGAATCAGACTTTCAGGAATGAAAGGGTGCAGAGGCAGAGAACATTCACTCCGCTGGGAGAAACCTATACTACTTTGTTCCACAAATTGAGGCAGTTAAGCCTATTGAGTCCTGTGGAGCCCAAATTGCCAAATCCCCTTCCCAAAAATCTGGACCACTCGGTAAGCTGTGAATATTGCTCGGGGGCTCCCGAGCGTGATATTGAGAAGTGTTGGAAGTTGAAGACTGCCGTACAAGATCTTATTGACACAAATAGGATCGAGGTCCAGGAGCTAGAGGCACCTAACATCAATCAGAACATGTTGCCGGCACACCATGAAGCCCACATGATCGAACTAGTGCACGAAGGAGGGAAGCTCAAGAAGCCCTCACAAACGATAATGATGATCCGTGCCAGTCCGAAAGAAAAGTTGATCAGTGGAAAAGCGGTAGTACAGTCGGAAAGGGTAGAAGGCAAGCCAGTGGTGGTGATGGGGAAGAGTTCGTCTGATGTTGCCAAGAATCCAGAGCTGGTCAAAGTAACGGTGCAAGGAATATCAAGCAAGCCAGTAGCCATGAAGGGGGCATGCATAGGACCAGTTGTTATCAGGCCAGTAATGCAGTTACCGATAATCAGCGAGAAAGCTATGCCATGGAGCTACAGTCAAGTAATGGTAATGCATAAGGGGAAGGAAGTTGTGGAGGAAATATGTGAGGCACAGGGGTTAACTCGTTCGGGAAGGTGTTTTGCTCCCGCAGAGTTAAGAAGGGCCAATCCCGTAGCGACAAAGAATCCAGTTACCGAGGAAGAGGCGGAAGAATTTTTAAAGAAAATGAAGGCGCAAGATTACTCCATTGTGGAGCAGTTGAGGAAGACCCCGGCACAGATCTCATTGTTATCGTTGTTGATCCATTCAGACGAGCACCGCCGGATATTGATGAAAATTCTGAACGAAGCCCATGTTCCGGATAAGATATCTGTGAACCATCTGGAGAAAATAGCAAACAAGATTTTTGAGGTTAACAGGGTGACTTTTTCAGACGACGAGTTGCCCATGGAGGGTACAGAACATAATAGAGCCCTTTATTTGACCGTGAAGTGCGAAGATTCGGTAGTCACTCGAGTACTGATTGATAATGCGTCCAGTGCCAATATCTGTCCTTTGACCACGTTGAACAAACTGAAGGTCGATGGTGACAGGATTCACAAGAACATCATCTATGTTCGAGGGTTTGATGATGGTGGTACAGACATAGTGGGTGACATCATACTTGAATTAACAATTGGTCCAGTCGAGTTCACCATGGAGTTTCAAGTGTTAGACGTGGCAGTGTTGGGGCGACTCTGGATCCACGCCGCCAAAGCAGTGCCTTCTACATTACATCATATGGTCAAATTCAAGTGGGAGAGGCAAGAGATCGTAGTACATGAGGAAGACAATGCAAGCGTCATAAGTGATGTCATCATACCCTTCATAGAGACTGATGATGATAAGAGACTGTGGGTTTACCAGGTTTTCGATACGGTTTTAGTGGACAAAGTTCCCGAAGGTGAAGGCATCCCACTTCCCAAAATAGCAGCTGCAACTGTCATGGTAGCCTCGGAGATATTGAAGAACGGGTTTGTGCTAGCAAAGGTTTAGGGGTTGATCTTCAGGGTATTGTTCAGCCGGTTTCTTTGCCCAAAAATCTGGATACCTTTGGGTTGGGGTTCAAGCCTACAGCGGCGGATGTGATACGGGCCCGCAAGTTGAAGAAAAGAGTCTGGGTCCTTCCCAAGCCAATCTCACGCCTATCCAGATCATTTGTCAGAGCAGGTATCAGAATGTTGTCGGTCCCGAAAGTTCTCGGACCACTGATTGGGCTAGATGGAGATTCGAATGAGGGCTTTGAAAGGTTGTTCGCCGATGTCAACATGATAGAAGCTGGAGAAGGGTCCAGTAGGTTAGATGTACAGTTTGTGGGGCCTAGGGCAAATATCAACAATTAGATGGCTACTCCCCTTCCTACCCGGAGGGAGTCTTAGTAGTGGGCTCTGACTTTTCTTTCTTGTTATTTTTGGATTATTCCAGGGTTGTAATCCAGTTTTGTTTTGTATTCGGCAAAGTGTGAAACTCTATTATCCCGTATTTTAAAAAAAAGTGAAAGCTTTTCTCTTCTTATTTTGTTTTAACTTTGTTTTTTTCTTTTCTCTTTCTGAACAGTTCTCTTTATATTGGTTCTAATGACATGGCATGCACGAGGTCGATTATGATGATGAATCGAAATACGATGAGGATGAAGCCTTCGAAGAGATAAACAGAGAGTTAAGCCAGTTTGAAGAAAAATCCAAGCCCAACTTAAATGACACAAAAGCCATCAATTTAGGGGATGCAGATGATATCAGGGAAACTAAAATAAGCATCCACATTGCACCGAATATCAGGGAAGAACTAATCAAAGCACTTATTGAGTTCAAAGACGTTTTTGCATGGTCGTATGATGATATGTCGGGGTTAAGCACGGATTTAGTGGTTCAAAAATTGCCCATTAACCCGGCATGCCCTCCCGTCAAGCAGAAATTGAGGAAGATCAAAACAGACATGAGTGTGAAGATTAAAGAGGAAGTAACCAAGCAGCTGCAAGCAAAGGTTATTCGGGTCACTCGATATCCTGATTGGTTGGCTAATGTGGTGCCAGTGCCGAAGAAAGATGGGAAGATCAGGGTGTGTGTCGATTACCGCAATCTGAACATGGCAAGCCCAAAGGATAACTTTCCATTACCCAACATCCATATCTTGATCGATAATTGTGCCGGACGTGAGATCGGGTCTTTTGTGGATTGCTATGCTGGGTATCATCAGATTCTGATGGATGAAAAAGATGCGGAAAAGACGGCTTTCATTACGTCGTGAGGGACTTATTGCTACGGGGTAATGCCATTTGGTTTGAAGAATGCTGGGGCAACGTACATGAGAGCAATGACTACTGTGTTTCATGACATGATACACAAAGAGATTGAGGTATACGTGGACGATGTGATCATAAAATCCAAGCATCAGGAAGACCACGTAGCAGACCTAAGGAAGTTTTTCCAAAGACTTCGAAGGTACGATATTAAGCTCAACCCGGCCAAATGTGCATTTGGTGTTCCATCTGGAAAGCTATTGGGATTCATCATCAGTCGGCGAGGCATTAAGTTGGACCCATCAAAGATCAAATCCATCCAAGATTTTCCACCGCCGAAGAACAAGACAGAAGTAATGAGTCTGTTGGGAAGGTTGAATTATATCAGCAGGTTTATTGCTCAACTCACAGCAACTTGTGAACCCATTTTTCGGCTACTGAAGAAAGATGTTGCGGTAGAATGGACGGCAGAATGTCAGGAAGCATTTGACCAAATCAAAGGATATTTATCAAATCCCTGTGTTGGTTCCACCTGAGATGGGAAGACCATTAATTCTTTATCTAACGGTCCTGGAGAATTCGTTTGGCTGCGTACTGGGGCAACACGACATTACAGGAAGGAAGGAGCAAGCCATCTATTATCTCAGCAAGAAGTTTACAGGCTATGAGGTTAAGTACACTCAACTCGAGAAGACATGTTGTGCCCTAACTTGGGTGGCCCAGAAATTGAAGCATTATCTGTCATCATATACTACTTATCTCATTTCACGCTTGGATCCACTGAAGTATATTTTCCAGAAGCCTATGCCCACAGGGAGATTGGCAAAATGGCAGATATTACTCACAGAATTCGACATCGTCTATGTGACGAGGACGGCCATGAAGTCCCAAACATTGGCTGATCTCTTGGCCGAGAATCCTGTTGATGAAGAATACGAGCCCTTGAGGACGTATTTTCCTGATGAAGAAGTGATGCATATAGATGAGTTGGAAATGACCAAGGAACCAGGATGGAAGCTTTTTTCGATGGAGCCGCAAATGCGAAGGGAGTTGGAATAGGAGCGGTACTTGTTTCTGAAACAGGACATCATTATCCTGTTACGGCTCAACTGCGTTTCTATTGTACCAACAACATGGCTGAGTATGAGGCATGCATTTTGGGTCTACGGCTAGCTGCAAACATAGATGTCCAGGACGTCTTGGTCTTGGGAGACTCGGACCTCTTGGTGCATCAGATTCATGGTGAATGGGAAACAAGGGATTTGAAGCTCATACCATATCGACAATGTTTGCATGATCTGAGCAAGCGATTTCGATCAGTGGAGTTCAGACACATCCCAAGAGTTCATAATGAGATTGCCGATGCTTTGGCCACCTTAGCATCAATGTTGCACCACCCAGACAAAATTCATGTTGACCCGTTGCATATTCAGGTTCGTGATCAGCATGCTTATTGCAACATGTTAGAGGAAGAACTGGATGGCGAACCATGGTTCTATGATGTCAAGGAATACCTCAGGATGGGGATATACCCTGAGCAGGCCACCGAAGATCAAAAGAGAGCCATTCGACGACTAGCAAATGGATTTTTCCTCAGTGGAGGAGTGTTGTACAAAAGAACACCAGATTTGGGATTGCTGAGATGTGTAGATGCTAGTCAAGCCACAACAGTTATGACAGAGGTACATGCTAGAGTTTGTGGGCCACATATGAGCAGATATGTATTGGTGAAGAAGATTCTTCGAGCAGGGTACTATTGGCTCACTATGGAGCGTGATTGTATCAGTTTCGTGCGGAAATGCCATCAGTGTCAGATACACGGAGATCTGATTCATTCTCCGCCGACAGAATTGCATACAATGTCAGCACCATGGCCATTTGTTGCCTGGGGCATGGATGTCATTGGACCTATTGAGCCGGCAGCTACCAACGGTCATAGGTTCATTCTGGTGACCATCGATTATTTCACTAAGTGGGTTGAAGCTAAAACTTTCAAGTCGGTAACCAAGAAGGCAGTGGTAGATTTTATTCATTCCCATATCATCTGTAGATTTGGGATCCCGAAAGTGATCATCACGGATAATGGTGCTAATCTTAACAGCGGTTTGATGAAAAAAGTATGTCAACAGTTCAAGATTACACACCATAATTCCACACCATATCGTCCCAAGGCGAATGGAGCGGTCGAGGCGGCCAACAAGAACATAAAGAAGATACTGAGGAAGATGGTAGAAGGGTCCAGACAATGGTATGAGAAGTTACCATTGGCATTGTTGGTTTATCGCACTACTGTTCGTACTTCAGTAGGTGCAACTCCTTATTTGTTGGTATACGTAACTGAAGCAGTGATACCGGCAGAAGTTGAAATTCCATCCCTTCGGATTGTCGCTGAGGCTGAGATTGATGATGACGAGTGGGTCAAAACTCGTTTGGAGCAGTTGAACTTGATTGATGAAAAGAGATTGGCAGCTGTGTGTCATGGCCAGTTATATCAAAAGAGAATGGCAAGAGCATACAACAAAAATGTGCGTCCCCGGAAGTTTGAAGTGGGCTAGCAAGTGCTGAAATGCATCCTCCCACATCAGGCTGAGGCAAAGGGCAAGTTCGCCCCGAATTGGCAAGGGTCATTCATTGTAACCAGAGTGTTATCCAATGGCGCTTTATGTTTAACAGATATCGAAGGGAAATGCGTCGACATGGCTATCAATTCTGACGCAGTTAAGAGATATTATGTGTGATTTCTTTTAATTGTAATTGTTGTTTGTTTGCATTTGGCATGGTATTGGAGAATGAAATGATGGAGGCAATTTGTTCTTCCATCCAAACACTTCAACCTTTGCTTCCCCTTTTGAGCCTTATTTATTCTTTCATACCCTTCTTTTGGAATCAGTAATGAAAATGAAAGAAAAAGAGAAGAGAAAAATAATGATAATAAAGACAAAAGAAAGTCACAAGAAAAACAAAGGAATTGGGAACTACGTTTGACCTGATTCCTCAAAAAGGATACGTAGGCGCCTCATGGCTCGGTCATAGTGTAACAAAAATAAAAATCCCAAGCAAGAAACTGGGGCAGAAGGTGTGTTTGTAATTTTGGGAAGGAAGTTTGATTCCAAGAGTTGTAATGTTTTACTCATCAAAATTATTTTGAACCTTTTGATACCCCTTTTTCTTTTAGCCATACACAAAAACCCATATTGAAGTCCAAAAAAGACCTCCCGATCAGTATCCGAGAAGTGCCAAGTCATGCAAATGGAAGTCGGGAATAACACTCTGATCCCCAGCAGAGAAAAGGATCATAAGCTGGAAATGAATTGGTAGCCGAAAGAATCCCCAGCAGAGAGAGTCATATCGGTAACACTCCAATCCCCAGCTGGAAAAAATAAAATAAAATGAGAGAGTCTTATCGGTGAAAACCTCCACAGGCACCATAAAGCGACGTAAGTTGAGAGAAATAAAACGAGAGAGTCTTATCGGTAAAAACCTTCACAGGCACCATAAGGCGACGGGAGTTGAGAGAAATGAGAGAGTCTTATTAGTGAAAACCCCTCGAAGGGCACTATGAGGCGACAAGACAAGATTGGCAGAAAGGATCCGCATTTGGCAAAGAGTTGAGTGCCTGTTTATCCCCAGCAAGATGAGGCCGTTCGAAAGATTGATTGATACAAGTAGACTGGGTTGATTAATCTGTAATGCACGACATGATCGTTAGGATCGGTTATATCATTCAGATAAGTTCTTTTCTTTCTTTTCCCCAGCATTTGTTCAGAAAGACTTCTTCTTTTTCTATCTTTTGAAATCATCACTTTTTCATTTCTTGGTCTAAAGACTTTATCTCCCCAGCAGTTTATTTTTTAAAAGGATTTTCAGAGCTTATTGCCAGTTGCCAAGATTGTGCAAAAACACAATGTGGATAAGACGGGCCAAAGATAATGCAATGGAACGAGAAAGACGTTCGTTGCAAGACCAAATGATAGATTGGTCTAGGATTTCGGGGAGAGTATGGAGAAAAGTGGGAAGCACAATTGGTGAATAAAGAATCATCAAGAAACAAGAGCATCCCTGGCAGATTATCGACCAAGTCCCAAGAGGGTCGGACAACACGGAGCAGGGAAAGAAGAAGGGGAAAACCATCCCCAGCAGGAATATGATCGCCAGCAGGAATATCATCCCCAATAAATAATCTCATCCCCAACAAGCTTTGGTAATGTAATGGAACACAAAGCTGGGAAAGGAGAAAGAGAAAACCATCCCCAGCAGGAGTGGCACGACCATTCACCATGTTTTAAAATAACAAAAATTTTGTCTTTGATTTGAAGCAGGTACAAGAAATGTTATAGATGATGAAAAGACAATATGATACAGGAAAGATTGTCAAACTGGGGCAAAAATTTTCTTTCATTTTGAAAATTTTTTGGAAGTCCGGTACCCACTTGGGGAAGAAGCAAGATAACACAAGTTTGGGGAAAAATGGTATCCCTAGCAGTTTTCGGAATAAGGCCAAACAAGTTTTAAAGGAAGCAATTTCAGAAGGAAGATAACACAAGTCTTAAGGGAAGTAGTTCCAGTGGAAGGAAAGCACCAGCTTTAAGGGAAGTAGTCTTTGAAGGAGGAAAATAACATATTTTTGAATAAAACACCAGTGTTATCCCCAGCAGTTTTCAGAGGAATGAAACACCAGTTTTGAGGGAAGCAGTTCTGAAAGAAGATAATTTCAAGTTAGAAGGAAAATGGTCCAGGAGGTAGGAAGGAGCAACAACAATAAAACGCATTTTTTAAGAAGTTGTTGAAGTCAGGAGCCCGCCTGGAGAATGGAGGTATTATCTTTGAGTTGTTTACTGAAGTCAGGAGCCCGCCTGGAGAATGGAGGTGTTGTATCTTTAAGTGGTTGAAGTCAGGAGCCCGCCTGGAGAATAGAGGTGTTATATTTTTAAGAAGAAGCTGAAGTCAGGAACCCGCCTGGAGAATGGAGGTGTTATATTTTTTAAGTCATAATTGAGGTCAGGAGCCCGCCTGAAAAATGGAGGTGTTATATTTCTTGAGAAGGTTGAAGTCAGGAGCCCGCCTGGAGAATAGAGGTGTTATGTTTTTAAGAAATTGTCGAAGTTAGGAGCCCACCTGGAAAAAGGAGGTATTATCTCTAAATTGTTTATTGAAGTCAGGAGCCCGCCTGGAGAATGGAGGTATTATATTTTTAAGAAGTTGTTGAAGTCAGGAGCCCGCCTGGAGAATGGAGGTACTATATTTTAAGAAGTAGTTGAAGTCAGGAGCCCGCCTGGAGAATGGAGGTATTATGTTTTGGGAAGTAGTGAAGTCAGGAGCCCGCTTGGAGAATGGAGGTATTATATTTTAAGTTGAAGTCAGGAGCCCGCCTGTTAGAATGGAGGTTGTTATATTTGAAGTTGATGAAGTCAGGAGCCCGCCTGTAGAACGGAGGTTGCTATATTTTAAGATAAAGAAGTCAGGAGCCCGCCTGTAGAACGGAGGTTGTCATATTTTAAGTTGGAGGAGTCAGGAGCCCGCCTGTAGAACGGAGGTTGTCATATTTTAAGTTGAAGGAGTCAGGAACCCGCCTGTAGAACGGAGGTTGTCATATTTTAAGTTGAAGAAGTCAGGAGCCCGCCTGTTAGAACTAAGGTTGTTATATTTGAAGTTGATGAAGTCAGGAACCCGCTTGTAGAATGGAGGTTGTCATATTTTAAGTTGAAGGGGTCAGGAGCCCGCCTGTAGAATGGAGGTGTTTACTTTAAAGTTGTTGTTGAAGTCAGGAGCCCGCCTGGAGAATAGAGGCTGATTTATTTGCAAAGTCGCTATTGGAGTCAGGAGCCCGCCTGTAGAACAAAGGAGTACACATTCAAGTTGAAGTCAGGAGCCCGCCTGCAGAACAGAGGAATACATTTCAAGATCAAGTCAGAAGTCAGTAATGCGGAGGGTTACAACAAAAATACCTCCAGCATGAATCCCATTTCAGAAATCAAAATGAAGACTACAAGAGTAAGTCGAAGATAGATAAGATTCTGTAATCATTAGTTTAGACTAGCTTTTTGTTTTCTTTCTAGCAATGGTGTAATAAGGAGGTCGGAAAGCAGTAGTAACATCTGCAACAACAGTAACAACAACATTGCAGTCCCATGGTAGTCCCAGCTACCAAAACTTCCCGAACTACATTAACATGATTCCCTTTTAGCTAGGGATATGTAGGAAACCTTAGAAGCAAAGGTTCGGTTAAGCCTTTCAAAAAATGCTTCACACGGAGTAGCCGAACGGGCGAAAATCGCTCGAATCCGCTCACTTTATCTTTGCACGAAAACTCTTTGTCTTTTCGGACAAAGAGGGGCAGCTGTGAGCACATGATTTTTGCCCTATATGAGAATTACTCCCAAAAAAATTCAAAACAAAACAATTTTCCTTTGTGTGCAATTTTGAGAATTTTCGTGACATTTTTGGATAGTTATTTGTATTTGTCTGTGCATGTTTATTTTTTTTAATTAATAAGAAAATACAAAAAATATGTCGCATTTGCGTTTAGGATTTAATTCTACAATTAGGAGTAATTAAGTGTTTTTTACAAAAATGAAAAAATCACAGAAAATAATGTATTTTGCATTTTTAGCATTTGATGTCCAAGTTGTGTGATTTTATTTAATTGTGTGTGTTAATTGTTATTAAAAATTAATTAGTACTTTTATAAATTCATCTAGTCCTATAAGTTAATTTAGGATTTTTGGAATTTTTAGTTTTGTTAGTTTCAGAAAAAGAAAAGCAAAATAAAAGAGTGTTAAGTCATATTTGGGCCAAATCAATTTAAAGTCCATCATCCCAAACAATTTTCTTCCCCTTGAAATTGAAACCCATCCAAGACAGCCCAAATACCCAGCCCATACCCCATCCCCGACCTGGTCTGCCCCATAGCCCAAACGACCACCCCCCCTTTCTCCATTTTCATTTTCATTTCCAAATCCCTAACAAAAAAAAACCCTAAACCACCCGCCCCCTCTTCTCTTCATCTTCTCCAAACGACACCTCCAGCTCCCTCGACATCCATGGTTGCCCTCCTTCTTCTTCTTCGAACCACCGACCCTCCAGTCGCGAGCTCCAGCCAGTCCGCCCGTCGCTGCACTGCTGACCACTGGCCAGCCTTTTATATCGACGTCCAACGCCACCAACAGAAATAGCCCGCCTCACGTCCACCACGACCACGTCCAGCAACCACCACCAGCTTCATCCAAACGACCACCTCCCTTCACGCCAGCCCTACTACCAATGACCACCGTCGACTCCATCAATTCTTCGACCACAGACGAATGACCAGCCAACAAAACGACCCCCAACCCATCGACTCACCTTCTCCATAACCACCCTCCAGTCCAAAACGAGACCATCCATCCGAGGTCGTGTTCAGTCATATGTTGAGGCAGTGCGTCGAGGTTCCCTCCGAGTCCGTGTTTGTTAGTCAAGTGTCGAAACAGTATTGTGAACGAAGTTGTGTTTCATCGGAAGTTCAGCATTGTTCGACGTCGGATCGTTAGCATAAAGGTCAGCCATAGCTCATTCACGGATTTTTTGCTTTTTCTTTGGAGTTTTGTTTTCACTGTGCGTAACAGTGCAAGAAAGTGCAGTAGTAAAGGTCATATCTCTTACCTCGAATCTATGCTATTCACGGATCTATTTGTGGTTTTGTTTTAATGTGGGTTGTAAGCACGTGATTTTTGCCCTATATGAGAATTACTCCCACAAAATTCAAAATCAAATGATTTTCCTTGGTGTGCAATTTTGTGAGATTTTGTGATATTTTTGGATAATTATTTGTATTTGTCTGTTCTTGTTTATTTGTTAAATTAATAAAAAATACAAAAATATGTCGCATTTTGCATGTAGGATTTAATTCTACAATTGTTAATAATTAAATTTGTTTTACAAAAATTAAAAATTACAAAAATAGGCATCTTTTGCATTGTTAGCATTTAATGTCCAAATGAACAATTTTATGCTTAATTATTACTTAATTGTGCGTTAATTGTTATTGGGAGTTAATTTGCGCTTTTATAACTTAATTTAGTTCTTAATAATAATTTAAGTATTTTTATAGTTTAGTTTTAGAAAAATAAAAGAAGAAAAGAGAGCAAAAATACAAAGAAAAATCGGATTGGGCCACTTCTTTAATTTTCAAACCACAGGCCCAAATAATTGCCCAACCTTCCCCATGACCCGGTCCACTTCAAACCGGGTCGACCCGGTCCGCCCCATTAACCCAAATACCCAACACCCTTCTTCATTCTTTTTCAAAACACAAAACAAAAAGAAACAAAAAAAACCCTAAAAAACCTAGAAAGGATCCCCCCCCCCACACTTTTGTGTCTTCTTCCCCAAACTCAAAAACACACAACCATGGCAGCCTTTCCGCCTCCTCACACCCAGAACAAGCTCCAACACCATCGTCGCTGCCTCGTCGAGCTCGAGCATGAGCTCGCATGGTCGTTGGTCGTTGCCCTTGCTTCTTCTTCTTCGTCGAAGGCAACACCTCGCGATGGACGACCCCTCAAGCTCTAGCTTCAAACGACAACTGCCCCCAGCTCCACCATAACCAACGTTGCTGCTTCTTTTTCCTCACTTCATGCTGCTGCGTTTCAAGACCCAGATGCGTCTTCATCATCTACATTGTCGAGCTCAAATGCCCTCGTCCATGGCTGCCCTCTTTTTTCGTGTTTCAGCTCACCCAAGCCAGTCCACTGTTGAGCCAGTCCTCAACCTCACGTCCAAACGACCAGACGCGTCTACTGCTGCTGCCCGTCGAGCAGCTAGTTCGAAGCCCCCCCCCCCCCGTCGTCGCTGCTTCGTCGTCAACCAAGCAGGCCACGCTGCTGTGGCTGATTTCGTCTTCTTCGCGCAAGCAAACCAAACGCACCCCCAGCTGCTTCTGTTTCATCACTACTGCATCGGCATCAACTTCTTAAATTCGTGTTCGTCATCGTTTGTTCGAGCTTTGGTCGAGGCTCGTCAAAACAGTCCATACATATTTCGTTTCGATCCGGTTAGTAGATTTTGAGTTTTATGTTTGTCCGTATTTCGTTCTGATATTTCTCGAATCTAAAATCGGTAGATATTTGATTTTTTGTTTTGTTCATGTTCATATGTTTTGTTAAATTAATTTTCAGATTTCAAATGGAAATTTAATTAGTTGTTTTTCATGTTTATTTCATGTTTGTTTTATTGTTTAGGTAAAAATTTGTTAGTTTAATGTTTGTTAGATTCAAATTGAAATTTAATTGATTATTTCTTCAATTTGTTTCATGTTGTTATGTATTTTCCAGAAATTATTAATGTTGTTTGAGTCATTTAATCCGTCATGTTTGTTGTTAATATAGATTTAATTCGTATTCATTTTTTGAAGTTGGTTTTAATTCAGTGATTTAATGTGAAGTTATGTTTTGGTTTTAATTTTTTTTGGATCATGTATCTTTGTTATAATTTTTGTTGGATTTAATTAAGAAAGATTAATTGATTATTTGAAGATTAGTGATTTGAATATGTTTATTTGTTTTGTTTAAGTTTAATTCGAAGTTTGAACAAAGTTTGTTTGTTATTATTATTGAATATTTTCATTCATGTTCATACTTTGTTTGGTTGATCTTGAATCCGAAATTTATATAGTTTGATTTCTTGTTTATCATTTATGATTATTTCTTGAATTTGTCTCATAATCTTGTTTAAGTTTAATATAGGAATTGTTGGTTGTAATGTTGTTAGAGTTGATTTTAAGTTCAATATTATTGAATTTAGAAATCTGAATATACTTGTTTGTTGTTGTTGTTGTTGAATCTGAAAATAGGTTTGTTTGTTGCTAAAAATATTGTTCAATCAAATTTTAGTTGTTCTTTGTTGTTCAATTTGTGTTCATGTGATTTGTTGTTGAAATGTTGAAGAAATCATGTTAATGTGATTTGTTGTTTGAATTTGTGTAGAAATTGGTCATATTGGCTATATTTTGGTTGAGTTGATTAATTGATTAGTTATAGCTGATGAGGGTAGTTTGGTAAATTGCAGTACGTCCAGGGGTAAAATAGTAATTGCAATAAGGTCGGAGGGGTAGTTTAGGAATTGTACATTTTGTAATTCTTTATGTTAAGCATGGAGAACAAAAGGTAATGGGGTGTAGGTGATATAGTTGTTTAATATAAATGGGGGACAAGACAAAATGTAGTGGAGGGGAATATGGTAATTGTTTATGGTAGGCATGGGTGACAAATTATAATGGGGTGGGGTTGATATATTTATTTAATGTAATGGGGATGAGTGGGAAGAATAATGGGTTTGGTAGGAAAAAGTATTGATTTATTAATTAAAGGGTTTGGGGATGTGATATATATAAGAGGCTTGATCATATTTTAAAAAACGGACAGATAGAGAGAGAGAAAAAAAAAAGAGCTGAATATTTATTCCGAAAAGCATTAAAACTTTCAAAATAAAAAAAAAACTTAAAAAAAATCTTCTGCTTTCTTTCACTGTTTGAAATCAGCATTAATTGTTGTTGTTTCATCAAAGCTTGAAGCTTTTGTTTTGGGGATTACTGCTCCACCGGTTTGCAAACTCTGTTCCTGGGTTGTTACTGTTGCTGGACTGTTGTTGCTGTGCTGTATTGTTATTACTGCTGCTGATTCTCATCTTCATCTTCTTTTGTTTCCAATATCAGGTACACAACTGACACGCTGGTTATTGTAATCCGAAATATGAAGCATGAATACGAAAAATGAAGAGTTGAAATTCTAAATTTGCTTTAATTATATTCTGAATTTTATTTGTATGTACAAATTATTTAGCTTGCAAAAATCAGAATCATGTAGCTATTTAATACATATAGTGGAACATCCGACGATAGCTTAACAGATGAACTATCTACATATATTGCCTAAAAATAAATAAATGGTGTAGTAACTCCGTCGAGTCAAAAATCAAACTAATAGGCCATCTAGTAGGAACTTGGTATAAATATTGTTTAGTTAAATAATATTGGTTAATTTCAGCATGTAAACGGTCTAGGATTAAAATTAGATTGCTATGTTTTTTTTTTAATTTGACAAACTGAGAACATGCCTAGTATAATGTAACTAGGTAATAACATGTAAATAAATTAAGATATTTTCTCTTTTATTTTGTAGAGACAAATTTAATAAGAGAAAAAATGTAGGCATTTTAGGACTGTCCTTTAAAAATAAAATGAGATGAGTCTTGCCCAATAAAATGCACCAATTGCGGGGCCCTCAATAAATGTTTAATTGAATATTTAGAATTTGGGATGGACTGTTTAGTGAATTCCATGGTCTTATCCAGAAATAATAATACGTTAATCGCTTTAGGCACGATTTTAATAATAATACATTCCTAAACACGGGTGTGCATTTCATGCGACCCAAATCCAAATCCCAAAATATCAAATAAAATGTGTTCCGGATTATGGGTGCATTTCATGTGACGCAGTCCAAAGACGTGTTTTAAGTGATGTTCACATTCTTTTAAAAATAATAAAGTGGTAAAAAGTTAAAATTGGCACATCGGTTCATAATTGTATTAAAATCAGATAAATAAGCCGAATATGACAGTTGAGCGACCGTGCTAGAACCACGGAATTCGGGAATACCTAACACCTTCTCCCGGGTTAACAGAATTCCTTATCCGGATTTCTGGTACGCAGACTGTAATATGGAGTCATTCTTTTCCTCGATTCGGGATTAAATTGGTGACTTGGGACACCCTAAATCTCCCAAGTGGCGACTCTAAAATAAACAAACAAATCCCATTTCGATTGTCCTTTAATTGGAAAAAACTCCTTGTACCCTCGCGGGGGGCGGAAAAAGGAGGTGTGACATGGATTCATTTTGATAAAGTTTTCGCATGAAGTATCCTACTGCATATTCGTTGAAATTATATGTATATGCATTTTGACGACTTTCCTACTGTTTTGAGTTCAATTGATGATTGTGTTTAGTGATTTGGATATACTTGTTTGTTCTATTAAGTTTGTTCTGATATGAATCTGGCCTTGTTGAATTGTCCTAATGTTGTTGATTGGGAGTTAGTTTCATGTGTTTAATTAGTCAATTGTTAGGATTTCTCACTTAAGATTGGTTATAGCTGCTATAGTTTGGTTAATTGATTAGGAGGATTGGATATAGCTGATGGGGTAGAATAATAATTTCAGTAGTTTCAGGGGTATTTTGGGATTTAAAGTTTTAAAAAAATGATTAATTTGAGTGCTCTGTCCACTAAGCACTAATAATATTAAAATAAGGCATTGTTTAATACATAGTGAGGAACAAGGCATGCAAGTGTGGGGAACAAGGCATGCAAGTGTGGGGAACAAAATAACTTCAAACAAGAAGACATTAAGTAATGGGATTGAAAGGGGGATGGGCAGTTAGAATCTGATGGTTTCAAGGCAGAGATAACAAGCCTGTTTTTGGGTTATAAATAGGGTCGTTCAAGATAGAAAAGGGGTTGGTTTTTTGAAGGAAAAAATCAGTTCTCTTTCAGTTTTTTTTTAGAGAGTCTAGGCTGGATTTTTAACATTTAAAAGTTCAGTAATTTGAAAGTAAAAAAGAGGCTGTTTTTTTTAATCCTAAAAGGTTCAGTGTGTGAGAGCTAAGAAACTGAAAAGTGAGGTCTTTTCTTTCACTGCTGAATATCAGAACTAGTACTGTTGCTGTTTCATTGGTGTTGTTGGTTGGTATTTCTGGGGTTTCAATTGGTTCTTCCTGAGTTTGCTATTGGTTATTTGCTACTGTTTCGTTGGGTGTTGCTAGAATTCTGCTGGTTCCTTTTTTTAAATCTATTACTGGGTTGTTCTGTCACTGTGTTGCTGTGTTATTACTGTTGCTGACTACTCCTTCATCTTCTTGTATTTTCATTATCCAGGTACACGTTCTAAAGCTCTCAAATTTAATGGAAAGGAAGTAAAGAGTTGTTGGAATGGATTTCTGAACTTCCCCTTTTCTTTGTGTTTACTTTAATGTATAAGGAGTAGTTCACTTGATATTTAATAGCATGTATTAGAATGACTTGGGAATGCATAAACTGGACTGATTGAATCTATTTCTACAAACATGTGAATATCAATTGTAATTAATCTTAGTTGGTGATTACTAGTTATGAAATATACTGTACTTAATTCTTCTTCAGTAGTCGTGAAATAGTTTCAAATAGTTTATGTCACAAAACAGGTTCAAATAGTTTATATGTTGGTTTAATAGGTCTAATTCTGAAATTGCGAGTTCACTTGAGTAAATAACATCCTTTTAAATAGCAATGTAAATAATGTTAGTAACTAATGTTAGTTCTCAAACGTTATTGATTAATGTTAGCTTGATATCAGTTTTTAGGCATTGATGCATTTTTCAACAAGTTGTAAAAAGAGTTCAAAAATGGCTTTGTATTACACATAGTTAATTCCAATAGTCCAGTTCATATAATAAAGCTAGAGTTGAACGGGATCGAAATGGTAGCTGGTTTGTTAATATTTACAACGGCAGGCGGCAGATCTTAAGTTAGGTAGCGGGTTCAAACTAGAAGGTGTTTCCTTTTGTTTGGACCCGGACTTGAACTTGAAGCCCGAACTTTTAATACTAATTGATTAGGATTTTCCTTTATTCATAGAGACAAATAAATAGAAAATCATAGTCGTTTTAGGATATCCTTGAATAAAAATGAGATGAGCTTCGCCAAATAAAACGCATAGATTGCGGGGCCCTCACAAATGTATGTATTAATTACTTAGAACTCGGGATCGGCCGCTTAGCGAACTTCACGGCCATTTCCCAAAATAACCCCGCGTTAGTCTCTGTAGGCGCGTACTTTAAATAACATTACCTTCTTAAATCTGGGTGCACATTTATGTGACCCAAATCCAAATCTCAACGAAGTCGAAATGTGTCGCTAATCACGGGTACATTGATTGTGACGTGGTTCGAGATGCATTTCCACAACGTTGCAAATTCCTTTTAAAAAATAATGAATAAGACGAGCCCCGACAAACGAAATACACGAGCTGCAGGGCCCTCTATACGTGTTGGTAAAATTACTTAGACTTCGGGATGGGCCGTTTAGCAAAGTTTCACGGCCTTACCCAAATAATGATACGCTAGTCGCTTTAGGCGCGCCTTTAATAATTTACTTTCTTAAACTCGGGTGCACATTTATGTGACCAAAATCCAAATCTCAACAGAGTTGAAATGTGTCAATAACCACGGGTGCATTGATGTGACGAGGTTCGAGATGTATTTTCACGACGTTGCAATTCTCGTTAAAAATAACAATAATAAAAGCGGTAAACAGTAAAACAATTGCACATAGGTTCAACATGTATTAAAATCAGATAAACAAGCCGAATATGACAGTTGAGCGATCGTGCTAGAACCACAGAACTCGGGAATGCCTAACACCTTCTCCCGGGTTAACAGAATTCCTTACTCGGATTTCTGGTTCGCGGACTATAATACAGAGTCAATCTTTTCCTCGATTTGGGATTCAACCGGTGACTTGGGACACCATAAATCTCCTTAGTGGAGACTCTAAATCTTTAAATAAAATCTCGTTTCGATTGTCCTTTAATTGGAAAAACTCTCTCTACGCTCTTTACGGGGGCGCGGGTGAAAAAGGAGGTGTGACATAATTCACTTAAGTTTTTATTTTCTGAGTTAAATTAGTAATTTTCTTGATTTCTACCATTGTTGAGTGACCAGAGTCAGTTGTTAAGATTATAAATTTTCTGTTTCTGCGTTGTTTCAAATTTTTTAAAAAAAGAGGAAAACGAAAGACTAAAACCCTCAACAAAAGAATATATCAAAACTGCATTAATTAGAACACATAGTATTAAGGTTCACAATTCTTTTATTTTTCATTGTATAAAATTGACTAGATCTTCTCGTTTGATTCCTCAAGGTACAACTTTCTCTATTTCCAGTTTTCTTCTTTGAATTTTCTTTCTTCTTTTGCCTTCCTTATGTATGTTGTACATATTTGATTATATGTTTCGGATATGTTAACCTGAGCACGGATCTGATTTTCTCGTCAATTTTTTGCCTTTTGTGAATTTGTTTAATCTCTGTTTCGTTAAATAAATTGATCCGGTCGGTTGAAAATTACCTATACCTATCTTTTAGTAATTTAATAATCTGTTCCTTTGCTCTATCTTCTGTTGACTTGAGGGATTGTACGCTTTTGAGTTTTTACCGCTACAATTTTGTCGGATTTGTGGATGGTTGATGATAAAGTTGGTGAATTTTTGCAGAGTACGTTAATTTCTTATTGTGAAATACTGTATTGCTTGTTAATTTGGTGTTGGAAATTAAATTAAGTTGTGTGTTGTGTAGTTTTCTGCATTTTTCCTGCATTTCCCCTGCTACTGTCGGGGCTACACCAGTGGTAGCGGTGACAGCCCCTTTTTGGTTTTTGGGTCGTGGTATTTTTTGTGTTTTCAGGGAAACTCTCGAAATTGTTGGAGACAAGTTGGGCGCAAGAGCACTAGCAAAGGAGAGCAGCCTGGGCGAGTGTCAGCAAAGGGCGGTGGGAAGCGGGCGTGAGCGTACAACTACATCGAGTATAGCAAATCAATCACAGGTTTTGTTCTCGGGAGTTGGTACCTCCCGCTTTACTGTTTCCCTTTTGGTGTTAGCTAAATTGATGTTCTTTAGTTTGCAATAGTTCAATCATTCAACTAGTGTGCTAGTAGTCACTTGTTTCCTTCTAGTTTGATTCATTGTCCGTTGTGCACTAGCAAGTCTTCTTTAGATTGTCGTAGGTGTAGTGGCTGTAGTCTGGGATGATAGAATAAGGGCATGTCCTCGAGTGGGGCAGGGTGTGAGGCAGAGTATGGGGCGGGGGTCAAGGGGTAGGACAGGAGGCAGGGGAGGTAGAGGGGGCAAGGGAGCCTATAGGTTGAGAATCGAGTCATGGAACATAGGTTCACTAACGAGTAAGTCTATAGAGTTGGCGAAGATCCTTCAGAAGAGGAAGATTAATATAGCGTGTGTCCAGGAAACTAGGTGGGTCGGATCGAGGGCGAAAAACGCGGATGGGTATAAGTTGTGGTACTCTGGAGTCCTGAGGGGTAAGAATGGAGTGGGTATCCTGGTAGATAGCCATCTTAGAGAGTCGGTGGTAGAGGTCAGGCTAGTGAATGATAGATTAATAACTATTAAGTTAGTGGTGGGTGAGTGTATTTTAAATGTCGTTAGCGCGTACGCAACACAAGCAGGCTTGGATGAGGAGACTAAAAGGCGTTTCTGGGAGGAGTTGGATGAGATCGTTCGTAGTATCCTGCCTTCCGAGAGGTTATTCATAAGAGGAGACTTCAATGGTCTTATTGGGTCGTCTGCAAGTGGTTATACTGAGGTGCATGGCGGCTTCGGTTTCGAGGAGCGGAACGGAGGGGGAACTTCGTTGTTGGACTTTGCCAAGGCATTTGATCTAGTGATTGCGAACTCAAGTTTTCCGAAGCGGGAGGAGCATTTGGTTACTTACCAAAGTTCGGGGGCGAAGACTCAGATTGAGTATCTCCTCCTCAGGAGATGCGACAGAAGGTTATGCGAGGATTGCAAGGTTATCCCTGGTGAGACCCTCGCAACACAGCATAGGTTTTTAGTGATGGACATTGGTATTATGATAAGGAGGAAGAAAAGGCCAGTACGAGGCCATCTAAGGATTAGGTGGGGCGCCTTGACTAAGGATAAAGCTCAGGAATTGGAAGGAAGGTTATCGGCAATGGGATCGTGGAGAAGTAGTGGGGATGCAAACACTATGTGGTCGACGACGGCAGACTGTATAAGGAAGGCGGCGAGAGAGGTGTTAGGGATTTCTTTGGGCCGCACCGGTGGCCACAAAGGAGACTGGTGGTAGAATGCAGTTGTCCAAGGTAAAGTGGAAGCAAAGAAGGCGGCTTACCTGCAGTTAGTAGGGAGCATTGGCGAGGAAGAGAGGAGAACGAACAGTGAGAGGTATAAGGTAGCTAGGAAGGAGGCGAAGATGGCAGTCACAGAGGCTAAGACTGCAGCTTTTGCTCGTCTGTATGAGGACCTGGGGAACAAAGGTGGGGAAAAGAAGTTATTCCGACTGGCTAAGGTGAGAGAGAGGACGGCTCGGGATCTGGACCAAGTGAGGTGCATAAAAGATGAGAACGACAAAGTTTTGATGGGGGATGACCAGATTAAGAGGAGGTGGCAGACCTACTTTCATAAACTTCTAAATGAAGAAGGGGATCCGGATATCGTACTAGGTGAATTGAGGAATGCCGATAGTCCCCATGAATTAAGTTATTGTAGGGACATTGAGGTCGATGAGGTCATGGAGGCGATGCGTAAGATAAGAAGGGGCAGAGCTACCGGACCAGACGAAATTCCGATTGAACTTTGGAGGTGTGTGGGTAGTAAAGGCTTGGAATGACTTACTGGGTTATTTAATATTATATTCAAGACTAATATGATGCCTGAAGAGTGGAGGTGGAGTACAATGGTTCCGTTGTATAAGAAAAAAAGGCGATATCCAGAGCTGTAACAACTATAGGGATATCAAATTACTGAGTCATACCATGAAAGTTTGGGAGAGAGTGGTAGAAATGAGAGTGCGACGGACAGTGTCTATTTCAGAAAACCAGTTCGGGTTCATGCCGGGGCGATCTACCACAGAAGCTATCCACCTTATTAGGAGGATGGTGGAACAATACAGGGATAGGAAGAAGGATCTCCACATGGTGTTTATTGATCTGGAGAAAGCGTACGACAGGGTTCCTAGGGAGGTCTTATGGAGCTGCTTGGAGGCTAAAGGGGTTCTGGTTGGCTACATTAGGGTGATTAAAGACATGTATGATGGAGCTAAGACTCGGGTTAGGACAGTAGGAGGCGACTCCGAGCACTTCCCGATTGTTACGGGGTTGCACCAAGGGTTTGCGTTCAGCCCATTCCTATTTGCCCTGGTGATGAATGCACTAACTCATCATATTTAAGGAGAGGTGCCATGGTGCATGCTATTTGCTGATGACATATTTCTAATTGATGAGACACGAAGCGACGTCAATGGGAGGCTAGAGGTTTGGAGACATGCCCTTGAGTCTAAAGGTTTCAAGTTGAGCAAGATAAAGACGAAATACCTTGAGTGCAAATTTGGGGTCGAGCCAACGGAAGCGGGAGTGGATGTGAGGCTTGACTCTCAAGTCATTCCCAAGAGGGGTAGTTTCAAGTACCTTGGGTCAGTTATTCAGAGGATCGGGGAGATCGACGAGGATGTCACACACCGTATAGGGGTGGGGTGGATGAAGTGGAGGTTAGCGTCGGGAGTCCTGTATGATAAGAAAGTGCCACCGTTACTAAAAGGTAAGTTTTATAGAGCAGTGGTTAGGCCTACTATGTTGTATGGGACTGAGTGTTGGCCGGTTAAGAACTCACACATCCAGAAGATGAAAGTAGCAGAGATGAGGATGTTGAGGTAGATGTGCGGGCATACAAAGATGGATAAGATTAGGAATGAAGAAATTCGAGAGAAGGTGGGCGTGGTCCCCATGGAGGACAAGATGCGGGAAGCAAGACTCCGATGGTTCGGGCACATTCACAGGAGGAGCATTGATGCACCGGTGAGGAGGTGTGAACAACTGGCTGTGGTGGGTACAATGAGAGGTAGAAGGCGACCTAAGAAGAATTGGGGAGAGGTGATCAGGCAGGACATGGCGCGACTTAGAATTGCCGAGGACATGGCCCTTGACAGGGAATTGTGGAGGTCGAGCATTAAAGTTGTAGGCTAGGGGAAGTTGTGAATATTTCTACAGCGCACTAGAGTGAGATTAGCCAGTTATGAGTTAGTTTTAGGATTCTAGTGGTCATCTACTGATGCAGGGCTTTAGCTGCTGGTTATTATTATACCTTCCATCTATTTCGTATTTCTTATATTGTTGTTATTTTATTATGATTCTATTGATGGTACTAATATATCGTCTCCTGTTGCTTTCTTGAGCCGTGGGTCTCCTGAAAACAGTCTTTCTACCCCTCGGGATAGGGGTAAGGTCTGCGTATATATTACCCTCCCCAGACCCCACTTGTGGGATTATACTGGGCCGTTGTTGTTGTTGTTGTTGTTGTTGTTGTTGTTGTTGTTGTTGTTGTATATGTATATTATATATTGACTAGAAAAAATAAACATTAAATTCGGTGGACTATTTGGGTAACCCAACTGAATATATTTTGGGCCTTAACCGAAGCAGCCCAAGAGTTACCCGTCCATAGAAGATTCACCAGCTATTTTCACAATCGATCTCTTTTTCTTGTTCTTCAAGCCTTGGCTATTTTCACAATCTCTCTTTCCGATTCCGAACTTTACCTTTTCAGCTGCAGCAAGTAAGTCGCTACTAAGAACTTCAATTTAAGTTTCTTAACGATTCACAGTTCCATTATACTGCATTCCTGTCTTTAACTTTTGCTCTGTGGGTAGGTTTTATTTGGAGGTTAAAATGACGGCTAAGACAACAATGGATGTTCCCCAAAAAGGTGGGTTTAGTTTTGATTTGTGTAGAAGGAATGAGATGCTGGTCAATAAAGGACTCCGTTCTCCTTCTTTTCTCAAGACTGGTACTACCATCGTCGGCTTAATTTTTCAGGTCCGTTCCCCTTTTTTAATTTGCTAAATTTCGGTTTGGGTTAGTTTTGTTTGTGTTTTATGGGTCTATTGTTGGATTACGTAAGTTAAAGGTTCTTACTTTGGAATTTTTTTAATGGTTTGATGTGGTGAATATTTCTGCAAAGAATAAAAAAACTACAAGCAAAGCTTTCAGTATTAGGGTTATTGCCCCAGGGGCAGGGGCACGGGATGCGTAATATTCCTGATTTTCGTCTAGGTCAACGAGTCAACCATGCCTCATCCCAAAGTTTGTCGGGGTCGGCTATATGAATCTCCTTATCTGTTCTACATTATTGGGTTCATTTCATTCCAACACTAAATCATTTTCCTTTAAAGGTAAACTAGGGGTTCTCGGAAAGGATTCTTTTTTTTTTTATAAGTAAAAACAAAGGATTATAACATGGTCAGTGATGATTCATACAGCCTACCTAACTTGTTTGGGAGTAAAATCAAAGGATTGTTAGATCTCACACAATTTTCATGTAGACGTCTGAAAATATGGAAAACGTTGCCATAGCAGACCATTATTATCTATTAACTATTAAGTGACCATTATTATCTATATTCCTCCCGAGCTTCAAGACAGGAAAGTTTATTCATATCAACATAATAAACATAGATTTATTCATATCCTAATTCCACTCACTCTACTCAATGTTTTCAGTTCAACGTCTTCTCTTTCTAAATATGGTATGTTCTGTTAATCTGATGTAGCAAGATCTTGCACCTCCTACTGCTTACCACATGTATTTGAAAAAGAGAAGCTAATTTTCTTGCTAAAAAGTGAGATGTATGCCTCAAGCTGTGAAGCGAACGCCTTATTGGACTTTTTTTTTAATGTGCTAAAAAAATCAATATGATCAATGATACGGAAAAAATAGGAAGATAAACAGAGAGAATTTTAAATGATCTTATGATGGAAACACCTCTCATTAATTGGCTAAGGGCAAAAATGAAGTAAAAATCTGAAGGCCTCACTCAAATATGGGTACTCCTTGTAATAAGGGTGTAAAAACATCAGACCAAAACCATACAGGTGGAGGCCTCACTCAAGAAAGCTAACTCCTCAGCATAATTTCACCTCTGCCATGCACAAGGCATGTTGGCAATGCCTCTTGCATTGTGGTGCGCCTATATAACACTGCTCAGACCTAATTCATTGCAAAGGGATTTATTCTATTTACAGAGCAAAAAAGAGGGAGCGAATTTTGTTCTCCTCATCTGGTAATTCAGAGATGTTTGGATTCTCGCACAGAAGTTGTGTAATGAAAACCATTAAGAGCAAAGATGTTTTAACATTATAGGGGTCCAAGCTTACCTTAGTTTCATTTAACTACATTCATAAGAAATTCTTTTCAAAATGGTGTTGTGCTTTAGTTAAAATAGCAATAGAATCATATGGCATCACAGAGATCATACAATTTGTTGAAATTAATTATACTGTAATCGTTCAACATAATCAGCAACTGACTAGAGCATACAATATGGTGACTCTTGAGCTGGTTGCTTGTATGATCTGCATTCTTTTGCGTTGCCAAATAATTTAGTTCATCCGACCAGAAGTTTGACATCAACACTACTGTGAAAAAGGAGGAAAAAACATATTAGAATGTCATTTAATGCTGCATGGATTTCCTTGTAAGTTCTTGGTCAAAAAAATGTATTTCGTATTAAGTTAGTAGTCTAACCATACGCATGAGTTGTCTGCAATCTGTGTTCTTTTTAGGCAGAATACATATTTTACCCCCGGGCTTGAGGCCTAATTCCTGTGACAATCATGTCGACCACGGGTAACCTCTTACACACTCACAATTGTGTCTGAGACACCACTTTTGACCAGACCACTTCTTCTTGGAGATTGTATCACACTGGCCAATTAAAGCATGACACGTGTCATAGCTCAAGAAAAAAAATCTAATTTGCACTCAAATGGCCAACAACAACAACAACAATCCAGTATAATCTCACTTAGTGGGGCTTGGGGAGGGTAGTGTGTACGTAGACCTTACCCCTACCCTGAGGTAGAGAGGCTGTTTCCAAATAGACCCCGGCATCCTTCCCTCCAAGAACTTCCCACCTTGCTCTTTGGGAGACTCGAACTCACAACCTCTTGGTTTGCACCCAAATGGCCAAAAAAATTAAAATAATTTGAAGTAGAAAAACATAAATGAATCCCTCCCTCCCCCACCCGCCTCCTCTTCTTCCAAACCCCACTTTTGATCATCTTCTCCACCTCCTTCGCCAAAAACAAATTCCAAACCCTCCTCTCCACCAACCCGCTCCTTCTGTTTGTTTACCTCTATTATAGTTAGTTTTAAACCTCATGAAAACTCATCAATAATTCCAAGAAATTCATCTCACCCAAAATCAGAAATACTCAAAAGACTATTTTTTTTCCAGATATGTTCTTGATTCAATCAAGAATTGGAACATAGTCCTGTTTCCTTCTCAAAAAGTCGTGTTTCATAGAATGGAGTATTATCTGATAAAAAAAGAAAAATAAGGAAAATATAAAATTCATCTTCCAAATCTAGAGTTGTATAAGAGAGAGGACGAAGATCTTTCAAATCTTGCCGGTGATAATGGTGGATTCATCGCGGTCGGACTTCAGCCTCAATAGCTTCGTCGGTGATTGATTTTAATGGCTAAATAGTAGTTATAGAGAGGAAATTAGGTAGGGACTGCATATTTTTCTGCTTAAATAGCAGGAAGCTTGAGGAAAAGCTGTTGATGAGGTCACAAAGCAGAAGGTAGTCTTTCAAGATCCAGAAAAGAACGTCATACTTATTGAGAAATATAGAAGGCATCATGATGTAGGTCATTGTCTGGAATTGAGACCCGTTAGTTTCTACTTTGTGGTATTAACTTCATTCAACTGATTATATAACTATCTATAAACACATTTAGGTTGTCTTCCAGAGAATGAAATTAAAATAGGAATGCTGATAAAAAAACCGAATGAAGAGTTATTTGCATTTCAATGAATAGTACCTCTCAAAGATTGCTGCTCCTTCACATCTTTCTCTTCTTTCCCTCTTCTGTTGTTTTTATGGACAATTTGGCTCTTTCTGTAGTGCTCTTATTGATTTTCCATGAGCCCTTGCATGATGAATCAGTAGACTCTGGAAATAGTGCTTAATTGACATATTATAACATGCTTGTTAGAAAATGTGACATTTTGGGGTTACTTTATCTGTTCAATTATGCACAAGTCATGCAGAATCTAGAATCGATGCCCTTAATCAACTTGTTGAGCATGATTCTTGTTCAGGATGGTGTTATCCTTGGAGCCGACACACGGGCAACTGAAGGGCCAATTGTTGCCGATAAAAACTGTGAGAAAATTCATTACATGGCTCCTAATATATATTGCTGCGGAGCTGGGACAGCTGCGGATACAGAGGCGGTTACTGGTAATGAGCTTTATATCCTTATTCTAGGAGTTCTTGGAAATTGTTTGCAATATATATACCTTCTCCTTTTAAGTTTCCAATCCGGTTCTCTCTCTCTCTCTCTCTCTCTCTCTCTCTCTCTATGTCATCTCTTAATGTTAATTTAGAACTGTTATTCTCTAGACATGGTCAGTTCCCAGCTGAAGCTTCATAGGTTTCACACTGGTCGTGAATCCAGGGTTGTGACAGCTCTTACTCTTTTGAAGTCTCACCTTTTCAGGTAAAGCTTCTATTGTTAATGTTCCTAATAGGCATAGTAGTGTCTTCGAGTGCATTAAAAAATCAATCCTAGAAGCCTAACTATGCTCTCTTTACCAGCTACCAAGGCCATGTCTCAGCTGCTTTGGTCCTTGGTGGTGTGGATGTCACAGGGCCCCATCTGCATACTGTAAGTAGTGTTCACATTTATATTTGTGTATAAGTATGTATATAAATGTATGTGGGCGTGTGTGTGTATATATTTTTCCTCATTTTCATTAAAGTTCCACTATTTGGTCAATCGATCGCCTCTCAGATTTATCCACATGGATCAACTGATACTCTGCCATATGCTACAATGGGCTCTGGTTCCCTCGCAGCAATGGCTATCTTTGAGTCAAAATACCAGGAAGGGATGAACGTAAGTTTGTTTCTTTAAGCTAGAGTAGTTTGCTGCATTTGGTAGATGTATTATTAATCCTGAATGTTGAGGGGAATTTGTTGCAGAGGGATGAAGGGATAAAATTAGTAGCAGAGGCCATATTGTCCGGAGTATTCAATGACCTCGGTAGTGGCAGCAATGTTGATATCTGTGTGATAACAAAGGTCAGCTTTCCTTTAAGTGAACCTAATGGGGAAAAAAAAGCTCTCCTAGCGATAATGACGAATTTTCAGCGTAGAATGCATAACACCATTTTTTGTTTTTTTTTATAGCATGTGGCTTCTAAACTTTTATCTTGATTGTTAGGGAAACACGGAGTACTTAAGAAACCATTTGTCGCCTAATCCCCGCACCTATCCACAAAAAGGTTACTCGTTCCCCAAAAAGACTGGTTAGTGTTCTCAGACTTGTCAACATGCAATGTAATAGAGCAAGTATCACGGTTATTTGAATTACGAATGGAATTTTGCTAATGCGTCGGCTGGAATTCTTTGGCTTGCAGAAGTTCTCCTTACAAAGATTACACCATTGAGAGAGATTGTACAAGTGATTGAAGGTGGAGATGCCATGGAAGAATGACTTGTATTGCAATGATAAAATCCATTTGTGAACTATTAGAGTGTCCAACAATTCCATGAGTATTTAAGTGTTGAAAAATCTTCAATTGCATGTCTAAATGAAGTACTCTATGTTATCAGATGTAGCTTCCGAAGAAACTCCTTGCTAGAAAATGAATGATTGGCTTGATTTGAAGAAAGGATTTTGTTGTTTTTGTCACCCTTGTGCTGTCAATAATTTTGAACCACTGACTTCCAGGATCACATGTAGTGTCATTTGTGCTCAAACACTTGCATGTTTGTGTGACAATAACATTGTTGGAATCAACATCCAAGCAAACACTAGTAGCATCTTGTAGCTTAGAAGACAGGTGCATCTTAGAGTCCGAGATGGTTTCCCATTTTGAGCTGTCATCACTGCATGTTATACCAAGTTTTGCTGGCTCCCCAAGCTTATCTGCTTGCAGGCAAAAGTAAGTTCCGATGACTGTCAGTGTTTTTTGGGGAGCATACCTCCATGCTGCAGCCTCAGAGCATGAACCTAACTCCAATGGCTGCAGAAATGAGGTTCTTCGAACACAAAGCCCTGTCTTTGGATGGAAAATCACTTTATGGAGACGAGTCTCGGTATAACCTGGTCCTGCATTTGAACCAAGGTAAATGCTTAGTTCTTTTTTCATAAAGAACTTCTAACAATTATGTTGCCAGATTGTGTGTCGGATCCTCCAAAATTAGTGCATTTTTGGAGGATCTGACACGGGTGAGGCAACATTTTTGAAAAGTCATAGATGTTACCACTTCAGCTTATACCTTGGAATGGAGAGCGAATGGCTGAGATTCTTTCCAGAAAGCTTGAGTTCCTGATATCACGCCAGTTGCAATCTAAAACCCCATAGTACTCATTGAGTCCCACAACCCCATCTCTCAAATAATAGCTCCCAACAAGTGTCCAGAGTGCCCAATCAAAGTCAAGTTGAGCTGCCAGTCCAAGAAAGCAATTGAAATACCTATTGTCATTCACATTAGTGCCTCTTTGATCCACTCCAAACTCGCTCACAAACAATGGGTAGCCTTGTTGTAACACAAATGTTCCTTTGCTCACCATGTCATTCAACACTACTCCGCATGCTTGGTTTGCACTGTCTCCTGACCAAGTATCTCCATCTGTGAAACCGTATCGATGAATCTCATAAACTAGCTTGCCACTGAATGTCAAGTTTACTGGTCTTTGGTGCAAGAAAGAAAGATCCTTGTCGAAACTTAGGCCGGATAGAATAATAAGAACATTGGGATTAGCTGCATGCACTGCTTCAGCTCCTTTCTGCATGTACCTGCCTCAACAACCACCACTTTAATTGGTGAACCATAGCAACAAATATAAATTTTTAAGCATTCAGGCGCGGTAAAATGTTTGAACATAAACTGCATTCACGGTGATGTGTTGCAACTTAGCCCAATTATATACATTGTTTAGATGATTTTCAGGTATATATGTAGTGCACGCTGCAACGGAAGTCATTTTCAGGAAAATATTAATAGGTAGATTTTCAACTATGTTTAGAAGATTTTTTGGCGTTAGGTTATCATCAGGAAAAAAGGAATTCATTCATCAACCAAAATTAGAAAGCATTTTCAAGAAAAAGAAAATTTCACTCACTGATTAAAACTTGGAAAATGTTTTCAATCTTTAATGGGAAACTTTCTCAAGATAATTTTTTTTATGAAAGATTAATTCCGCTATACCAAAAATATTACTCTCTTCGTTTCCGTTTAAATGACATACATTCCGTATTAGTCCGTTCAAAAAAGAAAGACATATTTCTATATTTGAAAACAATTTACCTTTAAACTTTTTATTTTACTCACTTTACCCTTAATGAGAAGCTTTTATAGTCACACAAATACTTGACCCCATAAAGCTTTTAGCCCTTAACCTTTTAGAACTTCATTTTTCAAAAGTTTTCTTTTTTTCTTAAACTTTAAGGCAAGTCAAACTGTATCATCTAAATTGAAACGGGGTATATTATATAGTTCGAGCTTGAGGCAACAGATAGGTGCAGTGCAGATGCAGCCTGCCGTCAACATGTAGTCAAAATTCAGAAATTTTGATAGATTGAATAGTGGTATGTACCTGTACCAATCATGAGCATTTTGTAGAGGTCCACGAAGTTCATTTCGTAAGCTCATGCCTACTACATTGTTAGTACCCTTGAAAATGGTGGCTACTTTGGTAAGGCCTTGGAGCCAGAGGTCAGGGTCAAAGTACTTATCTCCAAAGAAGCCATTGCCATCGAATCTGCTGCAGCACCAGCCAGGCTTGCTTATGTGATTATCTAATATGATCATTACATTGTTTTTTGCAAGGCTAGCCACCACTGCCTGTCATAAATATAAATGGATAATTGGACATACTATATATGGTAAAGTCAACAACTGAAAAGAGTATTGATATAAGTTTTTCAACAAAATTAGCTAATATATGGAGGAAAAACTAGACGTCTCAAGAAGAATGACACTGTTACTAACTATTTGAGAATATAATTTCTTTTCTGATGATAATTTTATAATATTTTTACTTATATAAAATTGTGATTTTGTGTAGTTTTTTTAGTAAATGCATGAATGTTGTTTTTAAAATATAAAGTATCAGTCTACAGATCAACACTGAAACTTATATGGATTAACTGTCGTATTTTGCACTATGTCATTCTGTTGGAACGGAAACAGTACATTTAGGTTGTTTATCATCCAACAAAATTACAATTTGAATGAGGATATCTATAAATTTCATAATATTGTGTTGGGATTGTTCTACTTGGTCAATAATTGCTTTTTAGGATGCACCTTTTTTAAGAAATAAAAAGGAGTAGTGGCATGCAAGAAAAGTTGATATTTGTTGGAGGTCACCATCAGTATAGCATCATTGCTACTCAATCTACTTATAGATAAAATAGAATAAAACAAAAAGGATTGAATCAACTATTATAAACTGGTTTTTAAGATTCCAAACAAAATCGTTTCATTGAACGAATAGAGTAGCTCAAAGCAACATTTCTCTATTTGATTCTTTTTCAAAAGTAGATATAACATCAAGTTTTAGAGAAAAAGAAGGAATTACAGAACTGCACAATTATTCATATTCCTGCGATATTAAGGTGGTGACAAATTATTGTCAGTGGCCAATGAAAGAGATAAGAATACGTTCCTTAGTTATGATATAAATAAAATTAAAATTTGATCTATACCAAAAGTTTGATTTGCCAATATGGTTTAAACAAACTTTGACACGCATAGTACAAAAATTAATTTAATGAGCATAATTACATAAACTGATATATCTATAAACACAAAAAAAAATGTTCACGATACTCTTTCACTCGAACAATTTAAACAATTTAGTTGGTCTGTGAAAATATTCGACATTTTAAAAGGAACACGAGTTGATAGGTTTTAAATGGTGGGAAAATCCATTAAAATATTATGTTTGATCTCTTTATAAAAAATTATACTGGATCTATATTATTATATAGTGATCGCAATGATGGAAAATGACATCGATCCAAATGTGGACAATAATTATGGGATGGAAGGAATATATACTTTCGGCGAAAGTCTTCCATCAACATAAAATAATGCTAACCGTATTTTTCCTTTTTTTCCCGGAGCTAACCCTACATTGTTGAAAAACTACGTATGCCCATTGGAATGTGACTTCTAACCACCTCTCTACCTATCATTTATTTATCTTATATTTCTCAACTTCTTGTTTGAGCAAGAAAAAAATATTAGCGTAAGTCACTAGTCAAGCAACAAAATCATTAAGTCATTTGTAAAGTAATTACAGAAAAATTTATGTCTTATCAAAAATGATAACTAATCTTGAAATATACTGATGATGTAAAAAATCTTTATACGGAATGCAAATTAAATTTGTTACCTGGTAAGCATCGAGGACAGAGAGATCAACAATGGAAGGATTGTTAGCTTGAAGACCAACAATGGAAGCAAAGAGTCCAAGGTTCTTGAAAGATTGTCTTACAGTTATTGATCCCAAAGAATCATTAGTAAACAAGAAGAGTGGCCATGTAAGTCTAACACAATTAAAACCCATGTTGATAATAGCTCGAGAAATTGCATCCACTGGCTGTTGGTTTAGCCCTTCTGCCACCATAACTTCCATATGTGACACCCAATTTACACATGCCAGTTTCACTCTTTGCCCTGTTGAGTTCACAATCCATCTTGATTTTGTGTAAAGTGGCTGTGATGAAACAGTAACATGTTGGTTGATGATCAGAACAAATAGAAATAGATGAATGCTGGAGAAGGAGGATGATGATGGCGACTTCCACATATTTTACAAAGTCTTATCTGTTGTTTTTAGGATTCTCGGGTCATTTTCCTACGGGGAGATGACTATTTATAGCTAAGGCCACCTTACCCCAGGGATAATTTTTGGGTAATTTAGCTCCAACCCTCCCCTATTTTTGTCCTCAAAATGGGGATGAATTGTGTTCCCTCAAATATGGGGTACACTATTCATTACTATTCATCACTTTTTTATTTTATTTTATTATTTAATCTTTTAATTTATCTCTTTATATGTACCTAATTATATTTATGTAATGTCTTTATAGTATTAATTTTATATCTTAACTTTGGTGTATAATTTTGATAAATTAATTTTCGTGCATTTATTATTTTTATGTAAACTTGTAAATTAATTTTATTATAAGTTATAATTGTACAAAAAATATATAATTATCTCAAAGATGTTCATTTTGCACATAGAAGAATTAAGGACAAAGATGCTCATTTTAGACTTCGAAATGCATTAATAGATCATTTATGGGAGAATACTAGAGGTTGAAGTTGAATATTTATGTAGTATTTTGAATGAATTTTATCGTTATGTAATATGTATTTCTTGTATCGCAATGATTTCACTTTTATTTGAATTATTAGTTAATCTATAATAATTGCTTACAAATTATATTATTTAAAATTTTATGAAATTGTTTTAATGAAAATTACAAATTAATAAAAATAAAAGATGGAATTTGTTTAATGAAAATTAAAAAATAAAATTGAAATGAAAGATAATAATATAATATAAAAGAGAGAGAAGAATATAAAAAAGTTTGGAGAAAAAATGGGGGAATGGTTGAAGTAAGTTGTCCCCAAAATGGGGAAATTCCCGTTTTAGACCAAAATGGAGTAAAGGGTGGAGATGTCCTAAGAGAAAAACTATCACTTTCAAATTAATAAGATAGTATGGGTTTTATAGTATTACTAGTTTCTAGATACGTGCGATACACGTGTATTATATCGACAGTGCATACTTTTTTTAAATATATAAATAATACTTCCTCTGGTCCACAATAAGTGACCAATTTACTTATTTATTTTGGTCCAAAATAAGTGTCAATTTATATAATCAAGAAAAAATTTAATTTCTTTTTACAAAATTACTCTTATGTACATATTCCTAAAAAGTTTTCTTACTCCTCACATTAAATATTTAATTAAGGGTAGTTTAGTCATACTAGATATTTTTGTATAGAATTTAATATTTTTTTAATCGGCGTGCCAAAAGTAAATTAGTCATGGACCAGAGGGATTATTAAAATATAATGAGTAATTAAAATTTTGAAAGGAAAAAGTACAAGCTGAAATGGATGAGCAGTAAGCCTAGTCAAATGATTTGGTCGCCGATCAAAATTATAGTTTGTAGGTTGTACACAACTAATTCAATTGGTATAACCTTTTTCTTAGGTAATTATTCTGGTTGACAGTTTTCTTATTTTTTGAATTTCGACAAAACATAATTTAAAATGTGAATATGAGCAATATATAATTGGTTATGCTTGATGCTTCACGTCTTAAAGTTTGTGACCGTCTACAACAAATTGTAGCCTCCTTTTTATGATCGCGTATATATTAAGAAACTTTTGGTTACGATATTACTTATGCTAATAGTTTTCCTACAGATTTTGAAGTTATATATATATATATATATATATATATATATATATATATATATATATATATATATATATATATATATATATATATATATATATATATATATATATATATATATATATATATATATATATATATATATATATATATATATATATATATATATATATATATATATATATATATATATATATATATATATATATATATATATATATATAATATACTCAAAATGATGAATATATCCGTACTTTGGAATATTGTTTACCGTAAAAATGGTAATAACAATTAAATTTATAAATGGGATTCTAAAAATACGTGATCTATTTTTATGCTAGTTGTTAAGCAATTGATGCTAGGTATGTGAAGTTTAAAGACGAAATGCGAACTAAAGTAGAGTTATAACCAAACTGAGGGGTTGGCTATTCGGGCCCCGGACTCACCGATGAGGGGCCTCGAGGTCGATGCCTGGGCTCGGGCTTGAGCTATCGGGGATAATAGGGAAGGGGCTAACAGTTAGGATATGATTAAGCGAGGCACTTTATGGCCAACGACAAGCAATAAATGAAAAACAAGTATGAAGTCAACAAATAAGAGCAATAATATCGAAAGAATATGTTAGAGAGAAGAGAGAGAGAGAGAGAGTTGTTGTTGATACCCAATTTTTGCCCTATATATTTTTCATATGCAAAATACTTTCAAAATAGCATACATATGCATATATAAGCATGTCCAAGTGTTTTATTATTTTTCCAATTTTTAAAAGATTTTTTAAATCAATTTATCGCCTTATTTTATAAAACAAAACCAATAATTATTTCACAAATTATCATTTTCGGTAACTTCTTTATTGAATTCTCATATTTATACCAAAATATAGCTAAGGTAATT
The DNA here is from genome assembly GCF_000715075.1 of Nicotiana tabacum. Classification (NCBI taxonomy): domain Eukaryota; kingdom Viridiplantae; phylum Streptophyta; class Magnoliopsida; order Solanales; family Solanaceae; genus Nicotiana; species Nicotiana tabacum. The sequence goes on along the minus strand of NC_134099.1, from coordinate 56,733,965 downwards.
TTTGCACATTTTTTACAAATTTATTTAGTATTTTAAAGTTAAATTGCATATAATTGCAATTTTAGCCTATTTTAAGATTTAATTGTGTTTATAATTACAAATTTGATTCCAGTATTTTTAATTTAATATTTACATATTATTAATCGATTTAGTACCTTTAATTTGTTTCTAGAAATTATTTTACTATTTTTTATAGAATAAAAAGGGAAAAAGTGGCTATTTAAATACTAGCCCTGCCTGTTTAAATTTTAGCCCAAATCGACCCCCCAATTAACCCCAATTTCAATTTCAAATGGACCGGCCCAATTCCTAAACTACCCTCCCCTGATCCAATTAAGTTTAACCCGTCCGGCCCCCCATTAAATCCAGGTCGTTGATCAAAATGATCAACGGCCACAAACCCTCCTTTCCTTTTTTAATATACCAACACCCCTTAACCCTAAATCAGTTCACCTAACCAGCCACCTCTGAACTCTCAAACTCTCTCAAACATTCCCAAATCCTAACTGCCTCCTACCACCACATCCACCTTGAAACCCACCGGAATCCATGGATTCTCAGGCTATGAGAGTCTTATACTCACCTTCTCTTGCTCCCACGAGCCTGATACCTGAAGAGCCGAGGCCTGACCTCAAAGGTTTTCACCCAAACCTCTGTCGATTCAAGGTTCCACGGCCATCTCCGGCTTTACTTCGGCGTACCATGGTGGTTTGAGCCTGATTCCGACTTCTCCGACTAAGATCGGTGACCTTTCAAAGCCTATCTCACTTCTAGGGTTCTTTTGAAACCCTAACCCTTCGAGGTTTTCTCCGATTTCCTTAGATCCATTGTGTATTTGTGCTCTCCTTGAGTTTTCAAACGATTTCCCTAACTTTTCTTTCAAAAATTACTTTCAAAACCGCTTCGTTTCCGATCTAGGGTTTTCTGAAAATGCTTAAGTGTTTCTCTGACTTTCTCTCCTTTGTCTTTTGTGTTTATTTGCCTCTACTGTGTTCTTATGTTTTCTTCTACCTTGTATGTTCTTCTACTGAGTTTTTACACCCCGTTCTTGTATGTTCTTTTGTTGAGTTTTTACACCCCGTTCTTGTATGTTCTTTTACTGAGTTTTTACACTCCGTTCTTGTATGTTCTTCTGCTGAGTTTTTACACTCCATTCTTGTATGTTCTTTTACTGAGTTTTATATACTCCATGCTTGTATGTTCTTCTACTATGTTTCCATACTATGCTCTCATATGCTTTTCTACTGTGTTCTTATATTTTTTGTCTTCTGCTATGTTCCAGCATGTTTCTCCTACTGTATTTTCTTGATAAGTTCTTAAGTTTCCTTATTTTCCTTCTATTAAGCCTTGTTTAAGTTTTTTCTGAAAAATCTCTTAAGCATGTTTCTTTTACTATTTCTATCAGTGTTTTTCTTTTAAGTGCTTCTACTGTGTTCCACATGTTACTTTGCTATCATGTTTTTCTCATGAGTTTCTATTGATGAAAGAAGCGTGCAAGAGGTTTCAACTCTGAAACCTCTGAGCTTGTTTCAACTGCTTGCCTTCTCATCTCTGTACTTGATTCAATGTGAAAACCCTAGAATTTGGGGGTTCCGCCAAGCTTGATTATGTGATTTGATTGAACTTAGGGTTTATTTCAAAACCCCTAACTCTTTCAGACCCATTCCTTGCTTTCATATGACTCTGACCTTTTGCTAAACTTTTCTATACCGGATTTTCTACTGACTTTACAATGACACTACAGTCTTCCTTCATGCTTAACATGTTCGTATGCTCCTTATATATGATAGACTTCTCTTTAAAGTAGCTTTTGAATTTGTGATTAGTTCCTACTTCCCTCTGAATATGGGTCTAATTGATTCCCTTTCCATTGTTTGCTGATTTCCCTTAAGTTAAAAACATTTCCCATCTTTTGACTTGGTTTATTCATACAAAATCTCAGACCCTTTTAATTTACTGGTTGTTAATTGATCTTTTTACTTTATTCGCACAAAATCGTGTATTTCAAAAACCCTGTCCTTAAATAACTTTTATGTATTCACCCCTAATTGCCTACTTTGCACAAAGTGTTTGATTAATTTCTTTCCTTAATTGGTTTATACCCGTTTGAATCTGAATCCCTTAACTAAATAGAGTCTTGTGTAATTGATTGACAATCAGCTCTTCAATTATTTCTTACCTTATTTCTACTTGGTTTTTACACTATAAAAAGGCACGGCCCTTTTCACAAAAACACACTTCAGACTTCACAATTCACAATCTCTTCTGAACTCTTACTCACATAATAGAACTCTCTCTTCTTGTCTGCACTGAGGTTTTTACCAGGCTATTGCATTTTTCTCTACTTGTTTCTTTGAAACTGGTATGTCCTAATTTCAAATTTCAGCAACCTCACACTGTGTTTACTTACAGCTTTCTGCATTATGTCTACTTTACTACTTCTGCAGAGTTAAATAATTAAACTAGCATGTTGATTCCCTTTTGCTTGTTTCTGCTATGAATCCCTATTCCCTATTTCCCTTTATGTGCTTTGAGTTACAGTTTAAAACATGGCAATATACAAGTTATTGTCTATGGATTGAACTTGATCCCTTAGGGGATCCTAACCTCTAAACAATGTGTTCCAGTAGGCTTATGGGTGTGCCAGCATCTCCCATTGTTGGGTTATGCCCACTAGCCTATTGTTTACCTCTTGCAACTCCCCATTCCCTATATCCCTATGTGTGTTGTTTCCCTTTCCATTTCCCCCTTTCAGAATTCTGCACTTACACTCTCTCTTAGTTTCTAAGTTCTGGCCCCCTCTTGTGAGCCTTGCCTTGGGACCTTGAGTTCCTTCTGAACTTAGACACCTGAGGGATGGTCCTTCCACATTGCACTTTGGCTTAATATGGCGATACATTTGGATGTAAGCACTGCCCAGAGTTCTTATGAAACTCTGACACACCCAAGTGGTAGAAAGGCTTTGAAACATGATCTTTGGAGTTGGTTTATTTCATACTTCAGACAGGAAGTCTGAATCAGGCTCTCCTTGGTTGTAATTTTCAACTTCTGATGTATTTTCTTTACTTTATTTTTCTGGACTGTAATAACTTTGTAATAAACTATTGGGGACAGCTAGTGAAAAAAGGGGGAAATAACTATGTATGTAAAAGGGGTAGATATCCTGCTCATAGGGAATTTCTGATCTCCGCATATCACATAGATATCCTGCCTATAGGAATTCTGCACTTTCATATGTAGATACTATGCCTATAAGGAATTCTGCACCCATATAGATATCCTGCCTATAGTTTTCTAAAATTCTGCATAGCGTATAGATATCCTGCCTATAGGAATTTTTGAATTTCTGCACATCATGTAGATATCCTGCCTATAAGTTCTTTCCGAATCTTGCATATGCATTCCTCATCAGGAAAACATGTTCGTAGGTCTTAAATAACCAACTGCGATTAGATATCATGTTCATATGCTTTAAACGAAATTCAGCATCTAGACTCATGCCTATAAGGTTTCTGCATTTTTTACTACATTTATAAGAGTGTCCAAATCGACAACACATAGAAAGCATGCCTATAAGAACTATCAACCAAGTCTGAAACGTTTCACTCGCTTATAGGTCTAAAAACAGTAACAACAATGTCTAATGTCTACAGAATTTATGATCTTTTGTCAAAACTCGTCTTTCCTGAATAACTGACAACCTTTTCTAAAATCAGTATACTTCACCTTTTCTGGAATCAGTAAATATCATGTCTATAGGGGTCTTTGTCTAACACTTAGGCAAGCCATAAGACAGTTTATAAACTGAATCAGATTTTATTAACTACAACCAGCAGGCAGACCTGATTCAGGCTTCTTATCTGAACTATATAATAAATCAATCTGCCTCCACCGTTTAAGTTTTAATCAGACCCTAAACAGTACATGCAAGTCATGCTACATTATGTGCTTTCTTTGGTTTAAAGGAGGTCTGTTTGAGCCCTTTTATTTGTTTATATGCTTCCCCAAACTTGTTATATGTGTTTTGTTTGTCGCCTTAGTATTTTACCTTTTGAAACCACAAATAAGCCCAATACCTCCTCCCTCTAGGATTAGTAGTCCCAAGTGCCTCCGGGGCTGATAGGATTGGGGCGGGTAATAGCATGCAATAAGTAAACAAGACCATTATGCGCTTTAATACCTTAACGGAGTGGGAAAGGGTAGATATGGATATGATGACCACGCGATAACATCACGTGTAGCCCCTCATTGAGGAGTGATTATCGGATGTTGTGTAGGGTGATCCATATTATTAATAAACCTAGGACCCCCCTTCCATTTGTTTTCTTTGTTTCTTTTAAATCTTTTTAAACCATTTCTTTTAAGAAAATCAACTCCTTTTAGTTCCTTTTTTCTTACTTTTGTTTATTTGTAACTATTACATGAAAATCCCCTCTTATTTGAAGTTTTTTTTATTTGCCTATGTGTTATTTACACTTAAGTCACAATAATAGCTTGGCCGGGAACCACACTAGTGGATCTTGAGGGGTGCCTAACACCTTCCCCTTGAGATAATTTCAAGTCCTTACCCAATCTCTGGTTGTTCAAACCAAACCTTTCTTAGTATCCTAGTGCACTTAAATCATTAGGTGGTAACTCTTCAATTCAAACCCAATTCCCGAAAGGGAACGAGTTGTCTCCCAAATGTCACAAACCCGATTTTGCGAGAAAAAAGGAGGTGCGACAACATGGCGACTCTGCTGGGGATATCTTTTAGGCTTCTACCATTTCAAGCTATTACTTTGACTTTACATTTCTTATATGCCTTATTTGTTTAATACCTTTAAGCATTTAATTCCCTCTTCTACTGCAAAAACTAACTTGTCTCTTGTTTCTTTCCCTTGTTTCTTTCACTGTTTTCCTTTACTGCACTCCTTTATTACTGTTTTAAATTATTGTAATTATTACTTTATGAACGTGCAAATACGTGACAACTTGCTTTAATTATTGCATAAGCATGTTTTCAACATCATATTCCACTCATGCCAAACAAATACCATAGCAACGCTTATAATGAGTGGTTGCGCTCTTCCGATATTATCACCATTTAAATTCGGCAAAGGCGTATTTGCGGTAAAACCAGTCGATCAACGGTGTAGTCGATGGTTTCGTGCCTTTCCCTCTTGAGTTGTCCGCTCAAGGGTACCAGTCAAAAACCCTCATAGAAACCTTACTCTGTTAAATTGTGCATGCATCATGGTCAAACCTAGTCGAGTCAGTTATGTTGTCCGCATAGTGACTCTTTAAGATAGCCTTATCCAAAGTCCACTGGGTTTCCCAAAAACCCAAACAGACATTATCACGTTTTGTGCATTTATTTGGAGAACTAAATGCTTTTATGCCAATTATTGGTATTTAATAGTCGGGTCTGGTGGGGGTAAGGGCCTAACCCTTTTGTCTTGCAGAAACATGAGGCATGAAGTCCCCAGATTCGGCATGGTCACGAACATCCCCCCAAGGTTGCTAAGTTGGTGGGAGGATCTTCATTCTAGTGATCAGACTCTAGTCCGGAAATACCTAGGAAATCTACCTTCCCTCTTGGAGGTCCAGCCTAATAACAAAATCATAGAAGTTACTACTATGTTCTAGGATTGTGATAGGTTTGTGTTTAGCTTCGGAGAGATTGAGATGACACCCCTGCTAGAGGAAATATAAGGATTGGCTGGTATACCATGGGAGACCTCGGGTTTGTTAATGCCGGAAAATCGCAAGGGTAGAGGTTTTCTCAAAATGATGGGCCTAAAGAAGAATCCAGACTTGACATGTTTGAAGGAGTCCTACATTCCCTTTGATTATTTGTACGAGAGGTACGGTCACAGCAAATCCTACCGTACTTATCCGGATGAGTTCGCCCTTACACCGTTGGGGCATATTCACCGAAGGGTCTTTGTCTTCATGTTCTACTTCTTGGGGATGATAGTGTTTCCAATGAAGAAAGCAAGGATCCACACCAGGCTAGCCATGGTCACCAAAACTTTGATGGATGGAATTGGTAGACAACCATTTAGCATAGTGCCCATGATCATCGCAGAGATATACCGAGCCTTGGAAAAATGTCAACAAGGAGCCCAACACTTCGAGGGCTGCAACTTGCTACTCCAGCTCTGGCTCATGGAGCATCTTCAAAGGGGTGAATATCGGCAAGAGATTCAGTGTAGAGACTGGGACGATCATATAGCCTTCCATCAACCGAGGCGAATGGACTACATGCCCAATATGTTTGCTCAGCCAGAAGATGCCAAGGGGTGGGTGGAGCTGTTTGAAAATCTAACTGTGGATCAAATACAATGGATGTTCGAGTGGTTCCCTACTGAAGAGTTCATCGTCCGATCCAGGGACGCACCATTTATGATACTGATCGGTTTGAGAGGAACCTACCCTTATGTCCCTCTACGAGTTATGAGACAGGCTGGTAGGGAGAGGTTATACCAAGGGTCGACAAGATGAGTCACTTTTGGGCTGACTTCCAAGCTGATGACGGTCCTTATAAGTGCCAAGCTCAGCATATGTGGCATTGCAAGATCATCATGGGAAGAGATACTATCGAACCAGACAGATACCATGCTGGCTGCACCCCATACTATTCAGGCTGGTTGGAGGATAATCACAATGGTTTGGGCCAACCCGGGTTTGTTCAAGGTCATAGAATCATCGATGAAAGGGATGAAGCACAGGTCAAATACAACCAACTGCGCAAGAGGATTCGGGAATGTGAAAGCGAGCACTGTGAGATTCAAGAAGCCCATCAAAACTAATTGAAGAATGGAAAGACATGACTGTCAGTACCAACAAGCGATTAGGATACCTGGAATGAGGTTTAGTGGAGCTGGAAAGGAAGTTTCTCAAGAGGATCGAGGACTGCCAGAATGCTAAAGGAAACGAGGGTGGACACCTGGCCAGAGCCTACCTGCTGCTGGGACTTCGCGAGCTGGTGAAGTTGTTCGATGGAGCCAAAGATGCCGAGTCTGGGGAAGGTCCTTTTGGGACCAAATAGAGAGGAGTTTTCTTTTACTTTATGAAATGTAATAAGGCCAATGACCACTAGTGACATTTTATTCCTTGTTATTTAGTGTCGTTTTGGGATTCGTCTACTTTTTATCAATAAAATAAGGCATTTAGCATTCTAAGTTCTCCAAATCAAGTTATCGCTAGGCCTACCTCGGGCACAACGAGGCTCCCAAATTAGGACGCGATTTACATTCTTGGACTATGTGTTTAAATATCGCAACACTTTCTTATAATCCCCACTGACTTGATTACCTTTTGTTTTTATTTTGTTTTCTTTTATTATTCCCCTCCCCAAAGGTTAGTTCGTGCACTCTGGCATCATCATCTTATTTCACAAGATCCAAAGGCCTTTCCATACAGGCCGTAAGCCGAGGAGCAGGCCTCAACAATTGGACCATCAGAACCACCAGAGCCCGAAAAGCCTCGGGGTAGCAAGGCTGAACAAAGCATCATGCACTATCTTTTATTTTTACTAGTTGATTTTCCTTTCGCATTTTGAATTTTCGCAATAAGATCTTCCACTGTTCAAAACAATTATGAAATTTATCAAAGCATTTCGGTTTCCTTACAAATATTACTCTTATTATTTTCTCTCATTACTTTACTTATACATCATTACTATTACTTATCTTGATGAACCAATGATTGTGACATGCAACAAGACAACGCAACAGACGGACATTGATTCAGAGGAAGATGAAATACCGGAAGAGATTGTTAAAGAGGTTGAAAATTTTGAGAACAGACCTAAGTCCAACCTGGACGAGACCGAGATTGTTAACCTGGGAGATGCAGAAAATGTCAAAGAAACTCGGATCAGCGTTCATTTGTCACCGTCAGAAAAGGAAGAATACACATAATTTTTGAAGGAATATGAGGACATATTCGCCTGGTCATATGATGACATGACTGGTTTGAGAACATCTATTGTGGCCCACAAACTGCCAATTGATCCAACATGTCCGCCGGTAAAGCAAAAACTCAGAAAGTTCAAGCCCGACATGAGTTTGAAAATCAAGGAAGAAGTCACTAAGCAGGTCAAAGCTAAGGTCCTCAGGGTAGTAGAATATCCGACATGGTTAGCCAATATTGTGCCAGTGCCGAAGAAGGATGGGAAGGTCAGAGTCTGTGTTGACAATCGGGATCTCAACCAGGCCAGTCCAAAGGATGACTTTCCGTTGCCGAACATACACATCCTGATCGATAATTGCGCCAAGAATGAGTTGCAATTATTTGTAGATTGCTTCACTGGATATTAGCAGATCTGGATGGACGAAGAAGATGCTGAGAAAACGGCTTTCATTACGCCGTGGGGGATATACTGCTACAAGATGATGTCATTCAGGTTAAAGAATGCAGGGTCCACCTATATGAGGGCCATGACTACTATCTTCCATGATATGATACACAAGGAGATTGAGGTATGTAGATGATGTCATCATAAAGTACAAGAAAGCCACTGACTACATGGAATATTTGAGGAAGTTCTTCAATAGACTGAGAAGATACAACCTGAAACTGAATCCTGCGAAATGTGCATTTGGGGTTCCTGCCGGAAAACTACTTGGGTTCATTGTGAGTCGCCAAGGGATAGAACTGGATCCATCTAAGGTCAAAGCTATTCAAGAACTGTCACCGCCAAAGAACAAGAAGGAAGTAATGAGCTCTCTGGGAAGACTTAACTACATCAGTCGGTTCATAGCACAATCTATGGTCATCTGTGAGCCGATCTTTAAGATGTTAAAGAAGGACGCCGCTACCACATGGACTGATGATTGCCAAAAAGCTTTCGACAGAATCAAGGAGTACCTATCAACACCGCCAGTCTTAGTTCTGCCTGAGCTGGGTAGACCTCTATTACTCTACCTTGCAGTATTTGATGGAGCATTCGATTGTGTTCTGGGGCAGCATGATGAAACGGGGAGGAAGGAGCAGGCCATCTATTACCTCAGTAAGAAGTTCACCCTGTACGAGGCTCGGTATTCTCTGTTAGAGTGCACCTGTTGTGCTTTGACTTGGGTAGCTCAGAAGTTGAGGCACCACTTCTGTGCCTATACTACATATCTCATATCAAGAATGGATCTCTTGAAGTACATCTTTCAGAAGCCCATGCCCACTGGCAAGCTGGCCAAGTGCCAAATCCAGTTGAGTGAATTTGACATTGTCTACGTGTCTCAAAAAGCAATCAAAGGACAGGCAATAGCAGATCACCTTGCTGAAAATCCCGTGGACGGAGAACACGAACCCCTGAAAACATATTTTCCTGATGAAGAGGTATCATTCATAGGAGAAGACATTGCAGAATCCTATGACGGTTGGAGAATGTTTATCGATGGAGTAGCAAATTTAAAAGGAGTTGGCATAAGAGCAGTCCCAGTATCAGAAACCGGTCAGCATTATCCAGTATCTGCCAAGCTCAGGTTCCCGTGAACCAATAACATGGCCGAGTACGAAGCCTGTATCTTAGGGCTCAAGATGACCATTGACATGAACATCCAAGAGTTGCTAGTAATTGGGGATTCAGACTTGCTTATACATCAGGTCCGAGAAGAATGGGCGACCAAGAACTCCAAGATACTCCCTTATTTGCATCATCATGTGCAGGAGTTGATAAAGAGGTTCACAAAGACAGAATTCCAGCATGTTCCCGGGGTCCAAAATGAATTCACCGATGCACTGGCTACCCTATCATTTATGATACAACATCCAGACAAGAATTTCATTGATCCCATTCCGGTAAAGATCTATGATCAGCCCACTTACTATGCTCATGTTGAAGAAGAAGCAGGCGGGAAGCCTTGGTTTCATGATATCAAGGAATACTTGACAAAATGAGAATACCTAGAGCTCGCAAACGCTATTCAGAAGCACACACTGCGGAGGTTATCCAACAATTTCTTTCACAACGGAGGAATCCTATACAGAAGGACTCCTGATTTAGGATTATTAAGGTATGTCGACGCAAAGGAAGCATCCAAGCTATTAGAGGAAATTCATGCAGGGACCTGCGGTCCACATATGAATGGCTTTGTTTTAGCAAATAAAATACCCGGAGCTGGTTACTTTTGAATGACTATGGAAATAGACTGCATCCAGTATGTCTGAAAGTGCCACCGCTGCTAGATACATGCAGACATAATAAAGGTGCCTCCAAATGAGCTTAATGTAATAAGATCGTCGTGGTCGTTCGCCGCCGGGGAATGGATGTTATCGGACCAATCAAACCCGCCACATCAAACGGGCACGAGTTTATCCTAGTAGCAATTGATTATTTCACCAAATGGGTTGAAGCAGCATCTTACAGGGCAGTGACTAAGAAAGTCGTGACGGATTTCGTCCGCGACCGTATCATGTGTCGGTTCGTAGTTCTAGAGTCAATCATTACTAATAATGGCTCCAACCTCAACAGTGATTTGATGAAATCCATGTGTGAAACCTTCATGATCAAACACAAGAATTTTATAGCTTACAGACCTTAAATGAACGGAGCCGTAGAGGCTGCCAACAAGAATATCAAGAAGATACTAAGGAAAATGATAGAAAAGAATAAGCAGTGGCACAAAAAGCTCTCATTTGCTTTATTGGGATACTGAACCACAGTCCGCACATCGACAGGAGCAACCCCCTATATGCTGGTCTACGGTACAAAGGCAATCATTCCCGTTGAGGTAGAAATTCCTTCCTTAAGGATCATATAGAAAGCAGAGCTCGACAACGCAGAATGGGTGAAGAGTCGTTACAAGCAACTAGCCCTTATAGATGGAAAGAGAATGAATGCAGTTTGCCATGGTCAACTTTATCACAATAGGATGTCCAGAGCCTTCAACAAAAGAGTCAAGCCGAGACAGTTCACACCGGGGCAGATGGTGTTAAAGAAATTTTTTTCGCATCAAGATGAAGCCAAAGGGAAATTCTCTCCCAACTGGCAGGGTCCGTACATGGTTCACCGGGTTCTAACAGGAGAAGCCCTCATACTTGCAGAAATAGACGGAGAAGTCTGGCCAAAGCCGATCAATTCAGATGCAGTCAAATGATACTATGTGTAACCTTTATGCTTTCTTTTGTAATGTAATTTGAACTACGCCTGACCTGATTCCCGTTTAAGAGGGGATACATAGGCAGCCCTATAGGTTCGGTCACAATTCAATAAAATTTTCATTTCCCCCGCTATTGGAAACTGGGGCAGAATTTTGAGGAGGACCCTTAAAATTCCGAAGTCGATTCCAGCCATTTATCATCAACGGCCGTCAGGAGCAATAGCCCAGTAAACTAGGGCAGAATTTTGAGAAGGACCTTTAAAATTCCAAAGCAAGCAAAGTTGCAATGTCTTGAACCACGTCACAGTCATCGATTCATCTAAAGAAAACTATTCTTAATTATGTACTTATGTTATGCTTTTACTAAATCATGCATGTTTATTACCAAAATTGCCTTGTTTAGCAACGCTACCCCAATGATACGTATAGTATCACCAGATCAAAGCCGAGCAGGTCAAGAAAAGCCAGCGGGGATACGAACCAACTTTTCCCCCTTTTCAAACTCACGATTTTTCTTTGGATGCAGGCACTTGAGTTGAAAAATCATCAAATATACTATACGCTCACTCACAAAGCTCAGGAATACAACTCTCCGAACCGTTGCACTTGCTCGTAACTGCTATCCGCACAACAGTGTCCCCAGCAGGCACAATATCCCCAGCAATCATGATACCGCAATCCGCTATCAGCTAAGAAAACTCTATTGCCATTTGCCATTTTTACTTCCTACATAAGGCTACCATTCTGCCTTCCGAGGTTAAGCTCTACCTCCATCTGCATTCTCTGCATTGCATAAGGCTACCATTCTGCCTTCCGAGATTAAGCTCTACCTCTATCTGCATTCTTTACATTGCATAAGGCTACCATTCTGCCTTCTGAGGTTAAGCTCTACATCCATCTGCATTCTTTACATTGCATAAGGCTACCATTCTTCCTTCCGAGGTTAAGCTCTACATCCATCTGCATTCTTTGCATTGCATAACGCTACCATTCTGCCTTCCGAGGTTAATCTCTACCTCAATCTGCATTCTCTGCATTGCATAAGGCTACCATTCTGCCTTCCGAGGTTAAGCTCTACCTCCATCTGCATTCTCTGCATTGTATAAGGCTACCATTCTGCCTTCCGAGGTTAAGCTCTACCTACATCTTGCATGGCTGAAAGATCGCCACTTCATTTACATCTTGCATTGGCTGAAAGATCGCCACTTCATTTACATCTTGCATGGCTGAACGATCGCCACTTCATTTACATCTTGCATCGGCTGAAAGATCACCACTTTATTTACATCTTGCATCAGCTGAAAGATCGCCACTTCATTTACATCTTGCATGGCTGAAAGATCGCAACTTCATTTACATCTTGCACCGGCTGAAAGATCGCCACTTTATTTACATCTTGAATCGGCTGAAAGATCGCCACTTCATTTACATCTTGCGTTGGCTGAAATATCTCCACTTCATTTACATCTTGCGTCGGCTGAAAGATCGCCACTTTATTTACATCTTGCATCGGCTGAAAGATTGCCACTTTATTTACATCTTGCATGGCTGAAAGATCGCCACCTTATTTACATTTGCATTGGCTGAAAGATCGCCACCTTATTTACATTTGCATTGGCTGAAAGATCGCCACCTACTGCATCTCATAGGCTGAAAGATCGCCGAATCATCCGAAGGCGTCATTGTTCGGAGGCACCATTTTCATAGCCCGAAAACGCCATGTCATGGCCTGAGGACCCCTCTTATCTTTTGCATATCATTATTCAAAGGCATCATAGTTCGGAGGCATCATTCTCATAGCTTGAGAGCACAATTTCATGGCCTACAAATCCTTATTATACGCTTCAAGGCCCAGGACGTCATGGTCTGAGGACGTCATCCTAACCGTCCAAAGACAACATTTCATGATCCGACGGGAACTTGCATCATGTTTAAATTTCCGCACAACATATGGTTCATTTGTAGGTAAACCGACGAGCAACGACCGTCTCAGCAGGAGCAATCCCGCTCCAGTTCCCGCAGCCCTATTAGACTTTAACCATCCATCCTAACCCAAATTTCGCGTCCGTCTTAGAAAATCTCCATCAGCATATTCCTCCGATGGATCTTGGACTACATATGGCCTGATTCCTATAAGACCAGGGATATGTAGGCAGCTCAGGAGCAAGAGCTCGGTCAAATTCTTCAAACCATTCCGTTCGGTCAAAATTGGCCATCATATCATTACCTGATAACTCTTTCATCCTTCTCGGGTAAAGAGGGGAAGTTGTTGATACCCAATTTCTGCCCTATATATTTTTCATATGCAAAATACTTTCAAAATAGCATATGTATGCATATATAAGCATATCCAAGTGTGTTATTATTTTTCCAATTTTTAAAAGATTTTTTAAATCAATTTATCGCCTTATTTTATCAGAAAAAATTAATAATTATTTCCCAAATTATCATTTTTGGTAACTCATTTATTGAATTCTCAAATTTATACCAAAATATAGATAAGGTAATTTTTGTATATTTTTTACAAATTTATTTAGTATTTTAAAGTTAAATTGCATAGAATTGCAATTTTAGCCTATTTTAAGATTTAATAGTGTTTATAATTACAAATTTGATTCCAGGATTTTTAATTTAATATTTTCATATTATTAATCGATTTAGTAACTTTAATTTGTTTCCAAAAATCATTTTACTATTTTTTATAAAATAAAAAGGGAAAAAGTGACTATTTAAATACTAGCCCTACCTATTTAAATTTTAGCCCAAATCGACCCCCCAATTAACCCCAATTTCAATTTCAAATGGACTGGCCCAATTCCTAAACTACCCGCCCCTGATCCAATTAAGTTTAACCCGTCCGACCCCCCATTAAATCCAGGCCGTTGATCAAAATGATCAACGGCCACAAACCCTCCTTTCCTTTTTTAATATACCAACACCCCTTAACCCTAAATCAATCCACCTAACCAGCCGCCTCTGAACTCTCAAACTCTCTCAAACTCTCTTGAACATTCCCAAACCCTAACCGCCTCTTACCACCACATCCACCTTGAAACTCACCAGAATCCATGGATTCTCAGGCTTTGGGAGTCTTATACTCACCTTCTCTTGCTCCCACGAGCCTGATACCTAAAGAGTCGAGGCCTGACCTCAAAGGTTTGCACCCAAACCTCTGTCGATTCAAGGTTCCATGGCCATCTCCGGCTTTACTCCGGCGTACGTGGTTTGAGCCTGATTCCGACCTCTCCAACTCAGATCAGTGACCTTTCAAAGCCTATCTCACTTCTAGGGTTCTTTTGAAACCCTATCCCTTCGAGGTTTTATCCGATTTCCTTAGATCCGTTGTGTATCTGTACTCTCTTTGAGTTTTCAAATGATTTCCCTAACTTTTCTTTCAAAAATTACTTTCAAAACCGTTTTGTTTCCGATCTAGGGTTTTCTGAAGATACTTAAGTGTTTCTCTGACTTTCTCTCCTTTGTCTTTTGTGTTTATTTGCCTCTACTGTGTTCTTATGTTTTCTTCTACCTTGTATGTTCTTCTACTGAGTTTTTATACCCCGTTCTTGTATGTTCTTTTGCTGAGTTTTTACACCCCGTTCTTGTATGTTCTTTTACTGAGTTTTTACACTCCGTTCTTGTATGTTCTTCTACTGAGTTTTTACACTCCGTTCTTGTATGTTCTTTTACTGAGTTTTATATACTACATGCTTGTATGTTCTTCTACCATGTTTCCATACTATGCTCTCATATGCTTTTCTACTGTGTTCTTATATTTTTGTCTTCTACTATGTTCTAGCATGTTTCTCCTACTGTATTTTCCTGCTAAGTTCTTAAGTTTCCTTATTTTCCTTCTATTAAGCCTTGTTTAAGTTTTTTCTGAAAAATCTCTTAAGCATGTTTCTTTTATTGTTCCTATTTTGAGTGCTTATACTATGTTCTGCATGTTACTTTGCTATCATGTTTTTCTCATGAGTTTCTGTTGATGAAAGAAGCGTGCAAGAGGTTTCAACTCTGGAACCTCTGAGCCTGTTTCAACTACTTGTCTTCTCATCTCTGTACTTGATTCAATGTGGAAACCCTAGAATTTGGGGGTTCCGCCAAGCTTGATTATGTGATTTGATTGAACTTAGGGTTTATTTCAAAACCCCTAACTCTTTCATACCCATTCCTTGCTTTCATATGACTCTGACCTTTTGCTAAACTTTTCTATACCGGATTTTCTACTGACTTTACAATAACACTACAGTCTTCTTTCATGCTTAACATGTTCGTATGCTCCTTTTATATGAAAGACTTCCCTTTAAAGTAGCTTTTGAATTTGAGATTAGTTCCTACTTCCCTCTGAATATGGGTCTAATTGATTCCCTTTCCATTGTTTACTGATTTCCCTTAAGTTAAAAACCTTTCCCATCTTTTGACTTGGTTCATTCATACAAAATCTCAGACCCTTTTGATTTACTGGTTGTTAATTGATCTTTTTACTTTATTCGCACAAATCGTGTATTTCAAAAACCCTGTCCTTAAATAACTTTTATGTATTCACCCCTAATTGCCTACTTTGCATAAAGTGTTTGATTAATTTCTTTCCTTAATTTGTTTATACCCGTTTGAATCTGAATCCCTTAACTAAAGGGAGTCTTGTGTAATTGATTGACAATTAGCTCTTCAATTATTTCTTACCTTATTTCTACTTGGTTTTTACACTATAAAAAGGCACGACCCTTTTCACAAAAACACACTTCAGACTTCACAATTCACAATCTCTTCTGAACTCTTACTCACATAATAGAACTCTCTCTTCTTGTCTGCACTGAGGTTTTTACCAGGCTATTGCATTTTTCTCTACTTGTTTCTTTGAAACTGGTATGTCCTAATTTCAAATTTCAGCAACCCCACATTGTGTTTACTTACAGCTTTCTGCCTTATGTCTACTTTTCTACTTCTGCAGAGTTAAATAATTAAACTAGCATGTTGCTTCCCTTTTGCTTGTTTCTGCTATGAATCCCTATTCCCTATTTCCCTTTATGTACTTTGAGTTACAGTTTAAAACATGGCAATATACAAGTTAATGTCTATGGATTGAACTTGATCCCTTAGGGGAACCTAACCTCTAAACAATGTGTTCCAGTAGGCTTATGGGTGTGCCAACATCTCCCATTGTTGGGTTATGCCCACTAGCCTATTGTTTACCTCTTGCAACTCCCCATTCCCTATATCCCTATATGTGATGTTTCCCTTTCCCTTTCCCCCTTTAGAATTATACACTTACACTCTCTCTTAGTTCCTAAGTTTTGCCCCCCTCTTGTGAGCCTTGCCTTGGTATCTTGAGTTCCCTCTGAACTTGGACACCTGAGAGCTGGCCCTTCCACACTGTACTTTGGCTTAATATGGCGATACATTTGGATTTAAGCACTACCCGGAGTTCTTATGAAACTCTTAGGGAACTCTAACACACCCAAGTGGTAGAAAGGTTTTGAAACATGATCTTTGGAGTTGGTTTACTTCATACTTCAGACAGGAAGTCTGAATCTGGTTTTCCTTGGTTGTAATTTTCAACTTCTGATGTATTTTCTTTACTTTATTTTTCTGGACTGTAATAATTTTGTAATAAACTATTGGGGACGGCTAGTGAAAAAAGGGGGGAAATAACTATGTATGTAAAAGGGGTAGATATTCTGCTCATAGGGAATTTTTGATCTCTACATATCACATAGATATCCTGTATATAGGAATTCTGCACTTTCATATGTAGACACTATGCTTATAAGGAATTCTGCACCCATATAAATATCCTGCCTATAGTTTTCTGAAATTCTGCATAGCGTATAGATATCCTGCCTATAGGAATTTTTGAATTTCTGCACATCATATAGATATCCTGCATATAGGTTCTTTCCGAATCTTGCATATACATTCCTCATCAAGCAAACATGTTCGTAGGTCTTAAATAACCAACTGCAATTAGATATCATGTTCATATGCTTTAAACGAAATTCAGCATCTAGATGTCATGCCTATAAGGTTTCTACATTTTTTACTATGTTTATAAGAGTGTCCAAATCAAAAACACATAGAAAGCATGCCTATAAGAACCATCAACCAAGTCTGAAACGTTTCACTCGCTTATAAGTCTAAAACCAGTAACAACAATGTCTAATGTCTGCAAAATTTATGATCTTTTGTCAAAACTCGTCTTTCCTAAATAACTGACAACCTTTTCTAAAATCAATATACTTCACCTTTTCTGGAATCAGTAAATATCATGCCTATAGGGGTCTTCGTCTAACACTTAGGCAATCCATAGGATAGTTTATAAACTGAATCAGATTTTATTAACTACAACCAGCAGGCAAGCCTGATTCGGGCTTCTTATCTGAACTATGCAATAAATCAATCTGCCTCCACCATTTAAGTTTTAATCAGACCCTAAACAGTACATGCAAGTCATGCTATATTATGTGTTTTCTTTGGTTTAAAGGAGGTCTGTTTGAGCCTTTTTATTTGTTTATATGCTTCCCCAAACTTGTTTGTTTTGTTTGTCGCCTTAGTATTTTACTTTTGAAACCACAAATAAGCCCAATACTTCCTCCCTCTAGGATTAGTAGTCCAAAGTGCCTCCGGGGCTGATAAGATTGGGGCGGGTAATAGCATGCAATAAGTAAACGAGACCATTCTGCGCTTTAATACTTTAACGGGATGGGAAAGGGTAGATATGAATATGATGACCACGCGATAACATCACGTGTAGCCCCTCACTAAGGAGTGATTACCGGATGTTGTGTGGGGTGATCCATATTATTAATAAACCTAGGACCCCCCTTCCCTTTGTTTCTTTTAAATCTTTTTAAACCATTTCTTTTAAGAAAACCAACTCCTTTTAGTTCATTTTTCTTACTTTTGTTTATTTGCAACCATTACGTGAAAATTCCCTCTTATTTGAAGTTTTTTTTATTTGCCTATGTGTTATTTACACTTACGTCACAATAATAGCTTGGCCGGGAACCACACTAGTGGATCTTGAGGGGTGCCTAACACCTTCCCCTTGAGATAATTTCAAGCCCTTACCCAATCTCTGGTTGTTCAAACCAAATCTTTCTTAGTGTCCTAGTGCACTTAAATCATTAGGTGGCGTCTCTTCAATTCAAACCCAATTTCGCGAGATAAAGAGGGGAGCGATAGTTGTTATTTATCTTGTGTAGAATAGTTTGAGCAACACCAACCCTATACAAAATGGCAAGGACCCCCTTTATATAGGAGGGGGATCCCAACATAGTACAAAATGCATTAATTATAAAGGTATGGAGATGAGATAGCTAGATGTGACACCAGGCTCTACCAGTGCTATCTTCTCACCTTGGGAACTCCCTATTCCCGGCATCGTCGTTGGGTTGGGCATAAATGGACATCGAGGGAGAGAACTCGACTGCAACCTCGCAGCCTCGAGATCTCGAGATGACTTCCCGAAACACCTTAATGACGAGGAATTGGACCCTCTGATTTCACCTTATGCAGATAGTCTCCGCGTTTCCTAGAATGAAGCGATGGGAAACAATTCTAATGCCTGACCCTTCGGGCTTCTTATGATAACGTCATACCGGCGACGCAACCTATGACGTGAGTCTTCACGATAACCGGGACATCCTATGTACTTGTCTTTTCGACGCCATTTAATGCACTGTCGACTCTCATTCTTCAAAGTGACAGTACCGCTGTCGATTCTACTTTCGAGAACGTATTGATTGCGCCTGTCGATCCGTCTTTCAAAGGCATTGATGGTCGTGTCATTATCACCCCTATAAATGGGGGTATTCTGGCGTTATCTCTCTATCCAAGTGCCTTCCTTCATTCATTCATCCCTTTCTTCTCGCCATCTTTCTTTATTGCTAATCACCATGTTTTGAGTTCATGGCTTTAAGGTTTTTCGGCCGCATTCTCATCAGCTTTGTGGTGGCCTTCTACCTGAGCTTTCCCTTGTCGAGCGAGATTATCCCGTCTTGTCATTGTTGTTGTTGTTACGCATGCTACTGCTGTCCTTATTGGCTCAAGATGATGATACGGGGGCGGCCAGCTTCCTCCGATCTAAAAGGGTGTTTGGACTCTACACCGCTGCTCGGGAGAGTGTTCGAACTATACACCGATGCTCACTCTCCTACCCTAGCCCGATGTGGCACTTCATCCCTTGGGTTCTTTTCCCAGGGATAAAATGGCACAACCGGTCGTTGAGGTTGAGGCCCGCCGAATCTTCAACCTTTGGCTTCGGCGGGTTATGTCTCTTTTTTTCTGCCTCTTCTGCATCCTCCCCCTTTCCTCTTCTTCATATTCTCCCTTGGCAATGTTATGCCGTGGGATCGAGCTGGGAACCTAGAGGAGGTGGCAATCGAAGGAATTGTCTTCAAGGATGCGAGCTCGAGGAGGCGGCGCTCCGAGATGCCACTATCGGAGATGAACCTTCGAGGGTAGGCTAGGCCCTTAGGCTTTCACTATATGTATCTCTTTGCTTCTTTGTTTCTGTGTAGAGACCATTTCTAGGCTTTTGTAATCATACGTAAGGACCCCTCGAGGGCCGTTGTAAGCAAATATTTATGAATATAAAGATATTTTATTGACTTTTACCTTTGATACTTGCCATATTCTTTTGTATTTGTGGGGATTCTGGATGTATACCTCTGCTGATGATTGTCAACATCTAACTTGGGTGCGAGTATTCTCTCTGGTCTTTGGTTAATAGACATGGCTCCTTTCTGAGCCCACCGTTGTTCCTCGGATCAAGCCTAAATTGGTCTAATAGATTCGGTCCATCAGGACCCTCGAGTCACATGTGGATAGCGCATCATACCTAGAAATTTTTTAGAGTGGTCTCTGAGTGAAGGTCAGCTTTAAGCACCTGGAGATTTACTTTGAACTTGATGTAGATAACCTTTTAAAGCATTGTAGATAGGTCCTTGAGGAGGGGTTACCCATATTTAGGCGATGTCCTAAGGTCGAGCCCTCATGGACGGGGCTCAAAGTGCTTACTTTTCTTTTTGAGAGGAACCTTCGAGGTCGAATACCCTCTCAGACTCTATAACGGTGTTGAAGGTTCTATGGAGCCCAACTTCCCTACTTGGAGGAGGTTCGCGAGATCAAGTATCATCTTGATATTGGAGACAATACTGCTAGCTTTTTAAAGCCTAACTTCCAGTTGATGGAAGTCCTCAAGGTCGGGTACCACCTCGGGACTGGAGATGATATAGTTGGCCTTTTGGAGCTTAACTTCCTTTTGATGGAGGTCCCCAAGGTCGGGTACCACCTCGGGGCTGGAGATGATGTTGCTGGCCTTTTGAAGCCTAACTTGGGTAGACGGACCGTTGCTGTTTCCCCATATATGTACGGGGTTGCTCCCGCTTCTTGGGAGATCCCACTATTTTAGATAGCTATCCTTCCATTTCGGTGTCGAGTCCTTCGTTACCTTACCACCAAAGTGTTTGTGTAGGTTCCCACTTCAGCTTGATAGTCCCTCCATATCCATGACTGCTACTTCAGGGTCTACCCAGCAGAGAGGGGAGAGTTCCACTCCCAACGCTCAGGATCCACGGGAGTTTACCTTGAAGACTATGTCTTCGATAATTGAGGAGCATCTCGAGTTGGTGAAGAGATACTGCGGATGGGGCGAGGGGGTAGCATTACAGGTGCTTCCCCCGGATGAGGGTATCATGGACCTTGCCGATGGATTCCTGAACGTGTACTTGTACCCTTTCGCACTGGGCCCCCTTGATAGGGTCGTGCTCGATTTCTATTTAAAGTATCGGGTTACTTTGGTGTAGATACATCTGTCGTTCTGGCGAATAGTGCTAATGATGAGGTTCTTTGCAGAGAAGGCAGGGCTTGAATTCACGCTCAGTCATCTTGTCAGGCTGTACCGACCCTTTTATCACCGAGGTCTGCTAACCTTGCGGTGCCGTTTGTCCACGCCCTTTGTTGCTGATGATGAGGAAGATGGAGATCGAGAGTGGATTAGTCAGTTCGTCCGGGTCCAAATGGCTGAGTTATTCCCGTGGAATTTATGCCATTCCCCGAGGAATGGAATTATACGCGTAAGTGGAGCGTCTCGTGCTTTCTCAGATTTACTCATGGTGGAAACTAGTTTATTAATCATGTTTCTTCCTTTTTTGCAGCAATTTCATGGGCGTCGGGCGAAGTTCCTGATCTGTCTGGTTGGGTTCGGAAGCTGGCGACCCATTCGACTTGTGATGAGCGTAGGTGGCGAGCTATGTCCTGGGGCAGATGGGAAGCAAAACATCATGGTATGTGTGTGTACTGATTTTTCCTTGTCCTTCGTACATTTAGGAAGACATTTTTCCCTTTTTATGTATTAATCTTGCCGTCGTAGGCATCGGAGGGTCTCCAAGGGCGAGGTTGTGCTCCTCCGGAGAGGGGAGGGGTTGCCATCCTCCGAGCTAAAGGACGACAATAACAAATGGGATATGCATTTGTAGTGCGATGGCACTCACAGCAAGGCAAAACAGGGCTGAGTCTTTGAGAAGAAAACATCATCCGAGCCTGTTGTACCCGAAGTTTCTGGTTCTGGAGAGGTGGTTTCTCCAAGCGATCGTGCTTCGATCGGGGTTGATTCTTCCAGGGCCGAGAGGACTAGATCAATGGAGGTGTTCTCGTCCTTCGAGGAAGTCCGCCAACTTCACTTTGCGGTGAGCTTTGGCACAGGCCTTTCGAATCTCGTGTCTTCCCTTCCTTATCGAGTTTTTCTTTTGCAGGCCTTTGATAGGCTTAGGTCTGAGCTTCTCCATTATGGGGCTAGGCTCCAGAAAGCTCTGGATGAGGGTAATCCTCTTGGGCTCCTTTGCAAGAAGAAGGAAGTTGAGTTGGCACACTGGAAATATGAGGCGTACCAGAGCTCGAATTACAAAAGCTATTTGATGGAGCAGGTAACTTCCCGTCCCAGGCGAGTACGCGTTTCGCTTTTTAACTTTAAGGTTAATTCTTCACTTATCCCAGTTGCAGAAAAAGATAGAGGCCCTGGAATGCCTTAGGGGTGAAGCCAACCGAATCAGGAATGACTGTGGCTAGCTAAGAGGTCGGGCGCAGGTTCAAGCTTCAGAGGAGAAAGGCGCCTTGGCTAAAGTTCCTACCTTCGGGGTCCAACTCTGCCTAGCTCGTGATAACACTTCAGTTCAAGTGGATATGAGCACGAAGCTTGAATCCAAACTTTCGAAGGTCAGGGCTGAGATCGTTGATGCTCGGACCGAAGCAGCACTGAGCCAGACTAAGGTTGATCAGGAGATGGCGATTTATTTGAAGGATGCTACCGATGCCCAAGCCAAGTTGAAGAGGATCCTTGATTGCGAAGAGAGGATCAAATAATATGCTCGTTACAGATCCCGAAGAAAGGTTCCCGAGGAGATCGGTGCCAGGGGTTTTGTTCTCCTGGAAGAGTTGGCGCGAGCAAGGGCGGACGAGCCTGGTGCTCGGTCACTCCTGTCTGACGCCGAGGATAGTGAAGATGAGGCTGATAGGTCGTAGCCCTTAGGAGAGGGGCATAGACTTTGCCATTTTGTATGTGATATCTTCAGAGCGTGTTTGTAGATGGAGGGTGCAATTTTTCACGTATATAAATAAAAGAAAACTTGCAACTTTATCTCTTCTGTACCCCTTTCTGTTTCGCTTCTGACTAGGTGGACTGGTTTCAGAGTCGGTGAGAATCCTTAGATTTGTGATATGGCCCTGGGGCTTATTAGGCAGGCCTGGGGGCTCTTACGCTCTCGGTCGATACGACCTTTAGTGTAAGCTGGCATTAGAGCTCTTATGCTTTTGCTCAACTGTTCCGGGTTTAGTCTCCTAGTTGGGCTTCGACTCGAGCTCATTCGACCCTCAAGCTTTTGTGTTTGCATAGGCGGGCGACAATGGCTCTTACGCTTTGCCCTTGGGCATTTGTATTTTAACTATTTTGGCTTCAATATCCGAGTCGGGTTATGACTCGAGCACAATTGGCCCTCAAGTTTTGTATCTGTGTAGGCTGGCGACAACGTCTCTTACGCCTTGGGTCGAAGCAACCTTTTGTATGCACGACCCTGAGGCTCATTAAGCTGGCAACAATGGCTCTTACTCTTTGGGTCGAAGCGACCTTTTATATGCACGGCCCTGAGGCTCATTAAGCTGGCAATAGTGGCTGTTACGCTTTGCCCTTAGGAATGTATAATTAACTACTTTGGGTCCAGTCTCCGAATCGGGTTACGACTCGAGCTCATTTTGACCCTTAAGCTTTCAAATTTTAAGCTAGCAACAGTGGCTCTTATGTTTTTGGTCATTGCGACCTTTTAGTGTGTGTGTCCCTAGGGCTCATTAGTCTGGCAACAATGGCTCTTACGCTTTGCCCTTGGGCATATGTACGCTTTGTTTTCCTATCGTTAAGGACTTTTTGAAATGATTTTGCCTGACCCGTCATCAGTTCGGGAAGAACCTCAATTTTCTATGTCGTTTATGGCGATGGTCGAGCACCTCGGAAGGTTTGGCTCGTAGGCTGAGTAGCTCGAAGCCTTGTGATTTGGAGCTGATATGGTCGAAGATCTTTTTCCTATTGAGGGTAGCCTGTTTAACCAGTTCTTTTCGAAGTAGATTCGAAGTAATGGCCTATGATTTTGTAGCAACGGTCGGGCGTCCCTGAGTCGCATTAATTCGGCTGGTACAGCCGTATGACCGTAGTCATTTGTTTTTGGCCGGAGCCATTTTTGGTCCCCGAGTGTAGTAGTTTAGGCATCTATATCGAGGGTATGCCCTTTCGGGAGTCTTACAAATGCGATATATAGCCTAAATTTCGGGATTGAGTTTATGCCTGTAGTAAGGTCTTACAAAATTTTCATGCCTTTTGAGGTCTTACAGTTTTTTTGATACTTGGTACAAGTATGATTCATGCCTTGCTTGAGGTCTTACAGTCTTTTCATGTCGTTGAGGTCTTACAGGTTTTTCATGCCATTGAGGTCTTATAGTTTTTTCATGTCGTTAAGGTCTTACAGTTTTTTCATGCCGTTGAGGTCTTACAAGACCGAGTCTGCCCGTTCGGGGTCTTACGACCTCGAGTTTTTTAATGAATGGCAATTGACGACAGTCTTCGAGTCATCAAGTTTTTTTTAGGCTCGGGAGCTATTACTCGTAAGCTCGAAATTGCCTCGTTGAGGGCTTATGACTTTGGAGATTCCGACCCTAAGGTCATGACGCTAGTCTCCGAGTGTTCAGGACGTTTTTCTTTCCTGGAGATGTTTCGTAATTTCTGTGCTGCCTCATTGAAGGCTTATGAGTTTGGAGTTCTAACCTTGAGGTTATGTGGGTGCCGAGTTGTTGATGCCAGTCTCTGAGTATTTCGGGGCGTTCTCGGTGGAGGGATCTTTGCTGTGAAAATGTTGACTTTCCTTTGGATTACGAGATGCTTTGGCGAAAGATATTCTTTGATTGCTTGGCTTAAGTACATGTTGTTTTGTTGCTGTGGGTCCGTCTTATACGGACACGGTTCCCTTGACCGTTTGGCCCAGTACATCATTTCCTACTTGAACCTTGTTCGATATTCCTTGGTTTTTCCGAGTGGATGACCTTTCGAGGGGATGCCCTCCAGTGTTCGGGGTTGATTGCAAAAAAGCCTTGAATACTTGTTGGATCCCTCTCAGGTAGCATGTAGGTGTTGCCTCGTTAGAAACCTTGCCAATAAAACCCTCTTCGGGATAAAAACTCGGTTGAAGGAAAAGAGTGCAACGAATGCATTAAAACCTTAAGGTCTTCGAGCTAAGATAGCATTTTGACCGCTTCGATCGGGCGCCTGCATAAGGGTTAATCTGAAATACGAAATGAAAAGAGAGATGGTCGTACCTCAATGTGAGACACGCCGGCGATGTTTTGGGGGATCGATATGTTCCAATCACTTGAGATGAGGACATGGTACAGTCCTTTATTTCGTTTAATCGGGCTTGATCGAGGGTGTGGCTCAAATACCCTTTGGCTCTTTTGCGGGCGGAGGTGCGAGCATCGGTGCCACGTCGTGCACCGTGAACATTTACCTTGCCGCATGTTGTTCCCCGTAGATGGTTTTAATTCTGTCCTTTGTTGGGAGTTTCATCATTTGGTGAAGAGTGGGTGGTACCGCTCTCTTGCAGTGTATCCACGGTCACCCGAATAAGGTGTTGTTTCTCATATCCCCTTCAATGACATGGAATTTGACATTTTGGGTCGTGCCGGCCACGCTAACTAGGAGAGTGATCTCTCCTTTCGTTGTTTCGGTCGCCGTGTTGAATCCGTTAAGGACTCGAGAGGCGGGCACGATTTGGTCTAGTAGTCTGAGCTGCTCTATTACCCTCGAGCTAATAATATTGGCCAAGTTACCTCGATCCACGAGCACACATTTTATTTGAAAGGAATTTACAAGGAAAGATATTACCAGTGTGTCATTGTGGGGTTGAGACAAGGTCTCGGTGTCCCCTTCGCTGAATGTGAGGGCGTCCTCGGGAATATATCCCCGGGTCCCCTTTTCTATGGTAATGGATATTTTTGTCCTTCTCATTACGGTTTCCTACGGGGCATCGACGCCTCCCATGATTATGTGGATGACATGTTGTGGCTCGTTCTTCCTGATCGCCTCTCTTTCTCGAAACTAATTTTTGGCTCGATCGCTAAGGAATTCCCGGAGATGCCCTTTGTTAAGTAGTCGAACTACCTCTTCTCGTAGTTGGTGGCAATTCTCGGTCATGTGGTCGTGCGTGTTGTGAAACTTCGCATACTAAGTTGTGATTCCTTTGTGAAGGATTCAATTATATAGGCCTGGCCCACTTGGCGTCTCTGGTTTTACTGATGGCGAACACGATGTCCGATACATAGACGTTGAATTTGTATTCCGACAAGTAAGGTACACCTGTTGGCCCTGCGTTCCTGTCGAATCTGGCTCTATTGATGAGTCCTCGAGGATCCTGTCCTCGATCTATTCTCTGATCATTGCAAGGTGGGTTGCGCCTAAGGGCGTTCCTCCTTTCTTCGATGTACGGTTGGTATCTTTCTTTGTTTGGTTTTGGTTCCTTTGCTAGGAGTCTGCTTGGATATACTGAGCCCGGGGGAGTTGGTCAACCTCGACCCTGATCTTTGACTGATATCGGTTGTGGACGTCCGACCAGGTTACGGTAGGGTTCTCGATCAGATTCTCTTTCAGCTGCCTTGAGGCCACTGAGCTTTGTTCATTCAGGCCTTGAGTCAAGGCCTGCACCGCCCAATCGTCGAGACCGGGGGTAGTTCCATTCGTTCCATTTGGGAGCGAGATACAAATTCTCGCGGCATTTTATTCTCCCTCTACTTGATCTTGAATACGTCGGACTTCCTTGTTGCCACTTTGATGGAACCGGCGTGTGCCTTTATTAAGGAGTCCGCTAGCATGATAAATGAGTCTATGGAGTTGGGAGATAGGTTGTGATACCACATCATGTCCCCCTTCGAGGGTGTTTCTCCGAACTTCTTCAGTAAGATGGACTCGATCTCGTCGTCTTTTATGTCGTTGCCCTTTACTGCGCACGTATAGGCAGTGATGTGTTCATTGGGATCTGAGGTCCAGTTGTATTTTGGGAGTTCTGGCATTCTGAACTTCTTTGGAATGGGTTTTGGAACCGTTTCCTCTAGGAATGGACGTTGCACGAACTTCTTCGAATCTACACCTTTCAAAAGACCGGGGGTGCGACCGGGAGTGCGACCGGGGTTGGGTCGATCTTGAAGTTATAGGTTTCGACCTTCTTGTCATTGGTTGCTATCATTTTCTCGCCCTACTCGATCCTTTTGGTGAGGTCCTCGAGCATTTTTACGATGGCAGGATCGGCTACCGATCCGTTGTTGCCCGATCTCTCCGGTACTTGTTCGGCCAGGGGAGTAGCTTCTAATGCTACTGTGCTGGGAGTCTTCGGGTGGCTTTGCAGTTGAGCGATAGCCAGCTGTTGTGCCTGCAACATTTCAAAAAAAACATGAAGGCTAACTTCTCGTTCTTCCCGAGCTGGGGTTTTTTGGGCTTCCTGTTGGTCGCCATGTTGTATGCTCTTGTTGGTGTGTGAGGTTTTCTTTGACCTACTGTGCGTTTTGCGAACCCGCGTCTACTGGAATTGGACCAGGTGCGTTATCGGGGTACTGTGGTGGTGTGCCAACAATTGTAACAACTACACCGTTTTCTCCGTGGTTTTCGAGGTTGTCGTTCTCAACTCTATTCACTGAGCTAGACATTTTGACTTGAAATCGAAGATCTTGGACAAGAAAAAGTGTGAAAGATAACTTGCGTTATAGGACGAAACCAGCAAGAAAATAATCACTATTATTTTTAGCCCCATAGTGGGCACCAAACTATTTACCGTGAAAAAGGTAATAACAATTAAATTTGTTGATGAGACTCTAAAAATAAGTGATCTATTTTTATGCTAGTTGTTAAGCAGTTGATGCTAGATATGTGAAGTTTAAAGATGAAATGTGAACTAACGTAGAGTTATAACCAAACCGAGGGGTTGGCTATTCAGGCCCCGGACTGACCGATGAGGGTCCTCGAGGTCGATGCCTGGGCTCGGGCTCGAGCTATCGGGGATAATTGGGAAGGGGATAACAATTAGGATATGATTAAGGGAGGCTCTTTATGGCCAACGACAAGCAATAAATGAAGAACAAGTATGAAGTCAACAAATAAAAGCAATAATATCGAAAGAATATGTTAGAGAGAAGAGAGAGAGAGTTGTTATTATCTTGTGTAGAATAGTTGGAGCAACAGCAGCCCTTTACAAAATGGCAAGGATCCCCTATATATAGGAGGGGATCCCAACATAGTACAAAATGCATTTATTATAAAGGTATGGAGATGGGACGACTAGACGTGACACCAGGCTCTGCCAGTGCTATCTGCTCGCCTTGGGAACTCCCCATCCCCGGCATCGTCGTTGGGTCGGGCGTAAATGGACATCGAGATAGAGAGAACTCGACCGCAACCTCGCAGCCTCAACCTCGCAGCCTCAAGATCTCGAGATGACTTCCCGAAACACCTTAATGACGAGGAATTGGACCCTCCGATTTCACCGTATACAAATATCATGTTTAAGTTATAAAATAAAATTTAATATTCCCTAAAATGATGAATCTTTATATAAGTTTTCAATCAGTATTCAATATATTCAACTTAAAATTTATTCAGTTTTATGATTCAATTACTTTAAATTCATAAGTTATCATGATTCTTTTTCAATTTCAGTAATCAAATATAATCCTTGAAAACTTAAGTGTTTTTCTGAGTTTTTTTTTTTTGAAAAGTTATTCATAAGTTCATTTTAGAAGACTCAAATAAAATTAAAAAATTGATAAAAAATAATAATTTTTTTCTAGAGTAAAATTGTAGAATCATTAGTATTAACTTTCACCAATAACTTTTTTTTTCTCTTTCTCTCGTTATATTTTTAATTTTATTAGTATTTCTTCTAATTATTGAGTATATTTTTAAAATTTATACAAAAAAATGATAAATAATAATATATTATTTGAATAAAAAGTAATACAAATATAATATAGAAATATATATTGTATTCATATATATATAGTTCACATCCTTGAAAATATGATTTGAAAAGATTTTTAAAGCCTAAAACTAATGATAACACAAATTACGTTTTTGAAAAGATCTTTAAAGCCTAAAGATAATGATAGCATAAATTAGGATATTATTACTTATATCGTTTCTATGTAACTCAATTACATAGAAAAATCTCTAAACAATTACGTCATATTTTGTTAACGTAATATATTTGTTGGATTTATGTATTAGGACTTAAATATTAAAACTTCTCACCTAGTACCTAGTATTAAAAGGAAAGATTTAATAATCAAAATTTCAGTTGATTTCAAAGTCCTAATATTTAGAATCCTACTATTTGAAAAATAAATATTTCAAAAAAGAAAAAATTTAATACACAAAATATAGTTGGATTAAAACTCCTAAATTAGAAAAAAAAACATAAATGACTATTTTGTCTAATGTGAAAATATATTTTAAAGGGTAAAAAAGGCGAACGACATTTCGCTAAGGGCCTTCGTACTTATATATATAGACACACACTAGTCAAATAAGGAAAATTTTAATAGGCAAAATTACAATTAATTTTAAATTTCTAAATATTAGAAAAAATAGTTAAATGACCATTTTGTCTAGTGTGAACTCTATTTTTAAAGGTTAAAAAAGGCGAACGATATTTCGCTAAAGGCCTTCGTGCTTTTAATATAATATAGATATATACTAGTCTTAGTGTACGCGCATTGCGCGTATATTCTGTGTCATTGAGAATAAATCCTTCAAAGTTAGTATAAATAATATAGAAAAGATATGTTTGAGTTGTAAAATAAAACTTTCAAAATTTGCAAATTCTTAAAAATGATAAATAAATCAATCGTAATAGTTTTTTCCCAGTTTGCTATGCCACTTGCTTCTAACTCTTTTTTTTAGCATGAAAATGTACTTATATTAAAACATAGGTAGGTTTAATGCCCGTTAACATTAGCATTAGTACATATGCCATCATAAGCTAATATTATGCCTTGTAAGGCACTATCATTACCTAAAGCAGCCATACGACCACACTGGTCCCTAGAACAGTTTCTAGCATATATATATCCAACCTGATCTTTGTCATAGACATCTATAACAAATTCAGGTGGCAAAACAAAAGTACATAATTTATTGTAGCTACGTTTGCATTAGTGTTGCTTTTGCCAAAAGATGAGCCACCATATTTCCTTCGCGGAAGCTATGCTTCAATGTGATTGTCCCCTGCCTGGATGCCTCTTCCATTAACCACCTGCATTCATATATTAAGTTATTGTAAGTTGGGTAATCTTCATGAAGGAAATGTATGACCTCTGTGGCATCAGTTTCTACTTCAATTGGGAATGTGTGTTCCCTAATAATTAGTTGAAGTGCAAGCCAAAAAGCTTGAAGTTCTGTTTGTATTGGTGATGTTGTTTGAATTTTCTTGTGGAATCATGTCTGCCATTGCCCTTTGTAGTCACGAATTACTCCGCTAACACCTCCTTCCAGGTAGTTGCTTCTGAAGGCACCATCAATATTTACCTTAAACCAACCTTTTGGTGGTGGCTGCCATTTTACATTAATCTTTATGATTTTATTATAAGTATTGATCGTGCATGTGAGAAAAGTGTATTTCAGTGTTTGATCAAAAACCTTTTTAACATTAATGTGAGAGTTGGTATTGTTGTGGTTGTTATGGTTTCTGTTGTTCCAAATGGCCCAAAGAGAAAATAGTAGTGTATCTTTCCAAGTTACATAATTATATGTTTTAGTATGGGTTGCATCCCGTAATAACTCAAACCAATTATTGGTCTGCCCCTGATTGTTAATTGACACTCCTATGGATTGCCAGAAAGCTTGAGCTATCTTGTATTCCCGGAAGATGTGGTATATAGATTCAGTGTTATCCTTATATATTGGGCAGTTTGGATTTATATTGATACCTATTTTAGCTAGGTAGCCTCTTGTTAGAAGTCTTTTATGGTAGAGTTTTCAAATGAAAAACTTGATCTTGTTAGAACAATTGAGTTCCCAGATCCATTTAAAGGTAAGGGTATGGGGTGTTTGCTCATCAATTAGGTTATAGCAAGAGGCAGTTATGAATATACCGCTAGGGTTAAAACTCCAAATGAGATTGTTAGGGTGATTGACTTGGCAGTTGGGATTTAAAGCATTAATACTGTTTGTGACTTTTTGAGGGAGGTCAAAAGATATTTTTTCTAAATTCCAACCCTTATTATCTCAAATATCTTTAATTGTTAACTTACCTTCATTTTGGTTTAACGGTCCTGAAATATTATTACGCAGACTTTGAATGTTTGGGATCCAGTTTGATTCCCAAACATTCATATGGGAATGTCTATCAATTTGTAAGGCCCCATGAAATTTCTACTAAAAAACCTGAATCTCGTGGTGCCAAGTTAGGATCATGTATTGATCTATGCATTAAAAAGTTAAAGAATAGTGTTTTCTAGAAAAGTGTAATTCTGCGGTCAACTATGCAGTCGCATAATAGCTATGTGGACCGCATAGTCAGGCAGTGTGATGGTTAATATTGGGGTTAACTATGCGATCGCATAGTCGATATGCGGGCCACATAGTCATTGCATAATCCCCTTGGAATTTTTGCGAAGGGCAGTTCTGCGGTGCATTGTGCGACCGCAGAACAGGTATGCAGACCGCATTCATGTCGCATACCCAGTCAGTTTGTTCAGGTTTTTGGGAGCATTTTTGCGTTCCATTCTGCGGGCCGCATGTCAACTTTGCGATCGCATATGCAACTGCAGATCTGAGTTGGGGCTCCAGATTTCTAAATTTTAAACCCGACCCCCCGGTCATTATATCATGTGCAATAGCTCATTTTGAGCCTATATCCTGGTGCTTTTAGAGTGAGAGGGATGGTCTAAGAGAGGGGAAGTGTCTTTCATCAAAATTGCTCCACAAATCCTTGTTAAAACTTTGAAGATAATAAAGTGGGGCACCTAAACCTTCATCCGAGGAGGTAAGACTTCATCACCTCAGCTCTTAATTTTATACATAGTTATAAGGGGTCAGTAGTGGGGTAATTCATGGGGACAAGGGTGATTGCGCATGCATGTGTTCTTAGAAGATATGGGAAAATTATAAATAGTGAGGCATGGGGAATGGGCTAGTGTAATCTTGCATAAAAGGACCATAAGGCCTTAATGAACACTTAATGCTTGATAAAATGCTCAAGTGAGCTTAGATTATGATCTTTTCCTGATTATGGGTTCAATCGTGCTACATTGCTTAAATAGATTGAATTGCGAATATTCTGGAACATTATAGGATTAAGAAAAGCTTTATTAAGGTATGTATGGCTAAAACTCCCTTTTATTAGAAATTGAGCTCCATTGGCGTTTACGCAAATGTGGTAAGACTAGAATTGGTTGATGCATTGATGGTTATTTCACATGACTTGGTATATATATATATATATATAAAGGGTGTGCCTCAATGTGTGTAATGTACTATTCTTGATATTTAGAGATATGCGAAGAATACGAATCATGTGTTGAAATACCTAGGCTATAAGCCAAGATTAAACTGAGATTGTCATGCTAATTATGTGAAATCTTACCTATGGTTGCCACTTGAATTGCTTTTGTATATGCCTATGATCATAAATTGCAAGGTTGACATTGAAAGTGGAAATGATGTGATAATTATGGCCCTAAGTGCCAATGAATTGATACGATATATGTGAAATAAAGATTCAAATGAGATGATTGATGAGAAAGGAACAACGCCTAGGTAAGGCGGCCTAGCCGATCGGGCCGTGATCGGACACCATGCCGCACACATGGTGGTAATGTGTTGATATTGAATTTTGGAAAAGGTAAATGAAATGGTGATTGAGGTATATGTCTCAAATGAGGCAACCTAGCCAATCGGGTCGTGATCGGACTCCGCTCATGATAGCGGTGGTATTGAGAACAATGATGAACATATGAAAGAAATGCCCCAAACTAAAGTTATGGAAATTGTGTGAAAGATTATATGATTCTCTTATCGATGATGTGGTGTCCGGTTAAAACCTTTGATCGTCTCTTATGATTTCCCTGTTCTTGCATGATAGTTCTTTCTAATAAAATGGTATTTAGTTATACATACTAGTACTATTCTATGGTACTAACATCCTTTTTGCCCGAGTCGCTACATTTTTAAATGAATGTAGGTGGCTTCATAGCGGATAGTGCCGATCGTGCGTATCCTCTTCTCAAAGTCTTGGTGAGCCTCTTTCTCCTTCAAGGGGTTATGTTGTACATCTTTTGTCATAGATATCCACTTTTGAGGTACAGTCGGGGCCTTGTTGTCGGCATTGTCATACTTGTCTTTTGTATCCTTAGAGGCTCCGTAGACGTTTGTGTGGGTTATGTACGGGTGTTGGATGGGTCTATAAACTATATTGAAATTCTAACTTTTGCTTCTCTAAAAGTGTGATTGTATTAAATCTTGGAACTTAACTACAGTTTAAGGTTGTGATATAAAATGAACTAACAATGTTAAATGTACGATCTTTCCCATTGTCTAAATAAACAAAAGCATGGTTTTCTTGATCGTATTGAGTTGGGTAGAAAGTGTTTGATAAGGCTTGCTCATTTGAGTTCACTCGATTGAGCACCGATCGCGCCTCCCGAGGTTGGGGCGTGACACAATTGACCACCTAATGCCTTTATTACAAATTGTCCAACCCTTGAGGAGACTTTTCCAAGTGTTTGAAGTGCCATTTGTTCTCTTACTCTTCCCATAAATGCTAATAAGAGTTTTAGCCCATAGGGAGGTTGTATTAGTAAGGATCCTCCATGCCAAGCTTGATAAGAGGGACATGTTTTTAGATTTTGCTTTCTTAATGTCCAAACCACCATTAGTCTTTGTGTTGGTAACCATACTCCATCCAACAAGGTGGATATTTTTCTTTTCCCTAATAGTCCCCCAAAGGAAATCTCTCTGAATTTTGTCTATTTCTTGAAGTGTTTTGGTGGGAAGTAGACTTATTTTCATTAGGTGGTTTGTCAGCGTATTTAAAGTAGATGTTATTAGTGTGCACCTCCCTGCCGTACTTAGCCACCTCGCAATCCAATTGTTTAATCTAGCACACATTTTGTCAAGTAATGGTTGATAATCCTTGTGCCTATGGTAGTTATTCAGCATCGGAAACCCTAAATATGTACCAAAGGTCTTGTGACTACCCGACCAGTCGTCTCATGAGTTACCGCTCCGTTTTTCCTATTTCTGCTTCTTTATGCTTCGTTATTCGTATTTTGTGGTATTGGGTTGGTCGGATTGAATCCGGAATGATTTTGGTAAGGCTTGAGACACTTAGTCTTTATTAAGGAAGTTTAAGTTAGAAAAGTCAACCAGATGTTGACTTATGTGTTAGAGGGCTCGGATGTGAGTTTCGATGGTTCGGTTAGCTTTGGGAGGTGATTTATGACTTAGGAGCGTGAGCGGAATGGGTTTTAGAGATTCGGAGTAGATTTAAGCTTGAATTGGTGAAGTTGAGATTTTGGCGATTTCTGGTTGATAGGTGAGATTTTGATATAGGGGTCAGAATGGAATTCCGAGAGTTGCAGTAGCTTCGTTGTGTCATTTGGGATGTGTGTAAAATTTCAGATCATTCGGACGTGTTTTGTTTGGGTTTTTGATCAAAAGCGTATTTCGGAAGATTTTAGAAATTTAGGCTTGAATCCGATGTATTTTGGGTGATTTGATGTTGTTTAAGGTGTTTTGATTATTGGAACAAGTTTGAATAAGGTTTTAGGATGTGTTGCCTTTAGTTGAGGTCCCGGGGGCCTCGGGTGAGTTTCGGGTGGTCAATCGGATAATTTTGAAGTTGGAAAAATTGCAGAAGTTGCAGGTTCAGCTGTTGCAGGCTTTTACTCTTCGCGTTCGCGAGTGGACCCACACGTTCACGAAGAGTCAGTGGGGGTCAGTGGAAGTTTAGCCTTCGCATTCGCGAAGGGCTGGAGGCTCGTGCATCGCGTTCGCGAGATGTAAGTCGCGTTCGCGTAGGGTCTTTTTGGTCAGCTGGTCTGAGGTCGTGGTTGCTCTTCGCGCACGAGAGAGGGGTGCATTCGCGAAGGATAAGGTTGAGGAACCATCGCGTTCGCGATGGTCAGGTCGCGATCGCGAAGAAGAATTTTGGGTCAACAGAATTTTGTGCTTCGCGAACGCGAGGCTTTGACCTCGTTTGCGAAGAAGGAAATTAAGGCCTGGGCAAAATGTTTTTAACTCGTCTTGTCCGCAATTTTACGGCTTATTTCCTCCATAGTTGGCCATTTTGGGAGATTTTTGAAGGAGATTGAAGAGGGATTCAAGGGGAATCGTTGGGAGGTAAGATTTTTGGACTTAAAACTCGATTATTATGTGAAGTCTACCTAGAAAATCATGGAAACTTAAGCTAAAAATGGAAGAACTATGGCTTGGAATTTTGAACTTATGATTGGGGATTTGGAGGATCATTTGGGGTCGGATTTGAGATCTTTTGATATGTCTAAACTCGTGGGGAGATAATGAGTCTATTGGTGTGAAAATTTCTGAGTTTCGAGAAGTGGGCTCGGGGGTCGGGTTTTGGCAATTTCGGGATTTGTGCCCTTTATTGATTGTTTTCGCTTGGGCTTTGTTCCTTTAGCATATTTTGACGTTCTCGTTCTGATTTTGGATAGATTCGACACGCGTGGAGGCCGATTCGAGGGGCAAAGGCGTCGCGAGCTAGAGATTTAGCCGGTTCGAGGTGAGTAATGATTGTAAATGATGTTCTGAGGGTTTGAAACCCTGGATTTCACATCGTAGTGCTATATTGAGGTGAGGCACACGCTTGATGACGAGCGTGGGGTCATGCACTGTTGGGGATTGTGACTTGGTATGTCCCGAATGACTATTTCACTGCGTATTTGATTGAAAACTATTTTCTCTCATCATTATTTGGGCTGAATGCCATATTTGGGCCTAGTGCCAACTATTTGTACCCTTCGGGGATTTTTATTGATATTTCCTCACTATTTTGACTTTATACTTGAACTCAGTCATGTTATTTTCCACTATTTTCATACTCAGCCATGTTTACTCAGTTTTATTACTTAAATGATATTTTAAATGATGTTTGGGCTGAGAAACACTGTTTTACTGTTGCCCGAGTAGCTTGTGAGGATTTTAACTGAGTAAGGCCGAGGGCCTAGGTTGTAAGGAAACATTTGATACTGATTATGAGGCCGAGAGCCTGAGATATGTACACCACAAGGTGGTTTAATTGATATGAGGTTGAGGGCCTAGTGATGATGCTACGAGGTGGATTGTTATTGCACTTGGGCCGTAAGGGGGCCCTCCAGGAGTCTGCACACCCCTAGTGAGCGCGGATATCCATTGTGATGTGAGATTGAGCCCAAGGGGCTGGTATTGTTCCGAGATGTTGCCCGAGGGGCGAATTTGCTGATACTGTGCCCGAGGGGCAAATTTCTATTTGTTTACTTTACCTTAATTACCTGTCAATTACTTGTTTACTTGTTGAAAGAAGTTTTACTTGATTTCTCACTGGTTTACCGCTTTTAAATGATTTTTACTGCTTCATTATAGAATGATGTGTGTCTTACGTGTTTTCTTACTTTCAGTCGTTATTTACATTTGTTACTCACTGAGTTGGAGTACTCACTTTACTCCCTACACCCCTATGCAGATTCAGGTGTAGCTGGTTCCGCTCCCGAGTGTTGATTCATCCCAGCTTCAGGCGGACCTTCGAGGAGTCTTTAGGTAGTTATTGGCATTCACAGCCTGGAGCTCCTCCTTATCTATTTTCTTTATGTTCTTAGTTCAGTATTTAAAACTCTGTAGTTACATTTGAGGATTTCGTATTGTTAAATGCTCGTGACTTGTGATACCCCGATTAGGATTGTGTCGGGTTGTATTTCCGCTACTTATTATCATTTAATTATGTTTTAGAGTACCTTTATGTTATTTAACTGCTTTAACAAGTGAATTGGGTTTAGTTGGCTGGCCTTGTCTTTATGAGAGGCGCCATCACGACCGGATTCGGGTTTAGGGTCGTGACAGGTCTTGCTAATGATAATCCCAAAAGTATTAGTAGCCATGTCTTTCGTGTGTTTATTACAACTCTTAGACATGATCAATTTAGATTTTTCTTTGTTGTTATTTAATCAGGATACATAACTAAAATCCTCCATACATCTGCAAATGAATAGGTATCCAATTCCTTGTATCTACTTAGTAGTTAATGTTTTTAGAAAGAATATCCATACAAAGTATGAATATGTAAGGTGACATGGGGTCCCCTTGTCTAATACCTCGTGTGGGAGTGAACTTCTTAGTTTTGTTATCATTAACCAGGATGGAAATAGTATTCGTGGTAATACAACTAAGGATAAGGGCACTAATTTTCCTAGAAAATTTAAAAAAATTAAGCGTCCGATAAATGTAAGACCATTCCAATATATCGAAAGCTTTTTTCAAATCAAGCTTTAGTAAGAAATTTTCCTTTCCTTTAGCTAAATTAAATTTCTTCAAAACTTCTTGAATAATGATAGCATTGTCACTAGCTCTCCTAGCCTTTAGGAAGCTAGCTTGTTGAATATTGATCGGTTGGTTAACAAATGGCTTGATTCTGTTAGCAATTACTTTAGTGATCACCTTATAAATCATGTTACAAAGACTTATCGGCCTAAAATTCTTCAAGTTCTTAGCATTATTAATTTTAGGAATTAGGCAGAGATAGGTTTTGTTGACCTCATGGGGTATTACTGATGTGTGAAATTTTTTTGGCATAGATTGATGACCTTGCTTCCTAGTATGTGCCAAACTTTTTGGAAAAAGAAGGGGTATAACCCATCTGGGCCTGGTGCCTTGTAGGGCTTGAAAGAAAACATAGCTTTTCTAATTTCTTGGTTTGTTAAAGGCTTATCAAGGTTAGAGAGGTTAATGTGTGAGAAGTTGGCAGCATCATTTTTAATGGATTGTCAGTCAGACCTATCGTGGGATATTGTAAAAATATTAGAGAAGTATTATGTAACATGGCTAATAAGGGAGGATTGGTCCTCAATCCAATTCCCTGAGTTGTCTTTAAAAAATACTATATTGTTTATTATCCTCCTATTGGTGGGTTTTATGTGAAAAAACTTAGTATCAGCATCCCTTTCATTTAACCAATTAACTCTAGAGCGAATCTTCCAGTAGTCTTCTTCAAGTTTAAGAATTGTATTGTACTCCTCAATCAGTTTTGTTTCTAAGTCTTTAAGGAAGTAACTTGTCGGGTAATTTGGAGATTTTTGAATCCCATCAATTATTTTTAGGATTTTCTCTCCGTAGCTGATCACGCCCAACTATGCCTTCTAAAAGACAAAGCGGTCGTTGCAAATATAATCAAGTTTTAAGTCCGGAGTCAAATCCTCAGGGAACTAACCTATTTATTACAATTCTTGGCAATGCTATTATCAACTCAAACAATTTCCAGATGCAAGATTTTTATCAATAAAGGTTGGGTTTTTGTTTAACTACTTCAAATGATATTAAAAATAACAATATGCTAAATCAAAGATAATTCAATGGTAAAAAGGTCTAGGGCATTGATTTCTTTAATTGCTAATTTAAGTCTTAACTCTTTTGCTATAATCTCGCAGTAATACTCTATGAGGATTATGAGCTATGGGTTATCGTAATTATCTCTCGATCAACTACAATAATTTACTAGAGCATTCTCTCGAGCTACTCTAGCTGATAATTTGTGCAGCTCTGAATTATCCCACCAAAGTTTAGTTATCTCTAACCCCCACTTTTAAGTTCAAGTAATGAATCTCTTCAATTACCCAAAAGTGGTGTTGTTCAACAGTAGTCTAACCTAGTATTCTTTTTCAAGCAACACAAGGCAATTAGACACGATTAATCAAGGGCTCATTCAATTAATCACCATGCAAAACGTAGTTGAACAATCATATAATAAATCCGGCTCGATTATAACAAAGTTGAGTCAACTTTATCCAACAATTAGTTCAATAAACTCTAGATCAAATGTTTAGCTACTCATAACAAAGCAAGATAAAATTACTAAATTGTTCATAATATGTAATTGCAATAATAAAGAGAAGATAGAAAAACTTTAATGTTTGGTCGTTCTTCTCACGCTTGTTCTTGCCTCCAAAGTAGTCTAAAAACAAGCTTGAAACTTTCTTGGGTGAGCTTCTTGAGTTTATAAGGGTTTGGAATATGTTTTCCCCTAGTTACACTTTGGTCCCAAATTTTCTAGCAACTGCACAGTTCACCGCGGCCGCGGCGGAACGCGGCGCGACCGCGATGAGAGACAAACATTCCGCCTCGTGTCTTTGGCCCGCTCCACCGCGGTCGTGGTAGATTCAAACCCAGTCCACCTTTTACTTATTTCCGCTCGGGTGCTTCTTGATTGGACGTTTTCTTCACATTATTGACTCCAAAACACTCCATAGTTCTTCCTAACTTGGATTAGTCCCTACGAAGCAAAAGAACACCAATTAGAGCATTTTGTTATCATTTAGCCAATAAAACAACAATAAAGCATGGTATAATCAGGGTGTAAATATCGTCTATGTGGCCTATTATCAGTAGCAAATATATTACCATAGGTTATTTTTTTCCAGTCTAACACATTTTTTTGAAAAGACTAAGTTCCTTCCACTAAATCTTTATTTTCCCAGCTACTAGAAACAATCCTATTGAAATCCGGATATGAACACCAATATGTTTCTATTCTAAAGGGTCTGTCATTACTGAAATTAATTCTATTGTTGAGGTTAATAAGGACAGGGTCATGGTCTGAATGAATTTTTGGTAGATGAGTTATGGTTACATTAACAAAGGCTTGTAACCACTCATCATTAGAGTAAACCCTGTCCAATCTTTCCATTATTAAACCTTTTCTTCTCCTACGATGGTTTGACCAGGTGTATTTACACCCTTTAAAACCTAGGTCTACTAGATTACAATAGTTTAGGCAGTCTATTAAAGAATTTGCTCGCTTCTGGTTGATACTTCTACCCCATACTTATCAGTAGAGTTTATTACTTTGTTAAAACCACCTCCCACTAACCACTGACCTTTGTAGTGATCATATATATTCCTAAGGTTATCCCATAACATACATCTATTATGAATATCATTACTAGCGTAAATGAAAGTAAATAACCAAGATAAGTTTTTAGGCTTTACCTCGATCATTGCATGAATGGCTTGCCCATTTCTAGTGAAGTTGTTGACTGTCACCACTTCATTATTCCACAGAATTACGAACCCTCCACTTTGGCCAACTGATGGAACCTCTATCATCTCAGTAAAGTTAAATCCCTCTAGGATAGAGATGTGACTCTCAATTTTTGTTTCTAAAAGTGCAACTAAACATGGTCTGTGAGTGTCTATAAGTTCCCTAAAGTGCCTACCAAAGTTGGCATTATTAACACCTCTAACATTCCAAATTATAATGTTATTTGGCTGATACATGGGATTATTATTGAGGGGGTTGTTGTTGTGAATCCTCCTAAGCGAGGGCACTGTTATCACTACATTCTTCCCCACAGTTGGGTCCTGTGGAGGTCGTATGTCCAGTGAGCACTTGTAGAGTGTCGTTGGGCAACTGAAGATAGACTTCTTGTCTAGCATCTCCCTGAATATGAGTATTTTTACCTCTCTTAGTCTTGAAAAAGCCACTACTGGCTCCGCCAAGTGAGGAAAGTTTTCCTCCTCCTCTTCTTCCTCCTGGAGCCCTTCTTAGTTTGGCATATTTTGGACTGGAGCTTGCTCTTCCATTGGATTTAGTTGTGGGTTATGTTGTTAGTTGTGCATGGGCTGAGCAGTCTATTGTGTGAATACTGGATTCAAGAGCATTAGATCCTCTGGAGCAAAGAATGGAAGATTTAGAGGTTAGTTTTGAGGCATTTGCTGGTTGGAGTTGCGTGGGATATTCCACATCTGTTGCATGTTGTTTACTAGGTTTTAGTTCATTGATGGTGCTAGTGGTTGGAGAATGTTGCTCATCCACATTTGATTGACGCAGTTGTTCATAGCTAAGTTCATCCCCTCTAAGATCAACTGAGCTAAGAAATGTGTGTTTTGGATTATCAGGATGGACTCCTGCCCATTTATCTCCATGTTGAAAGACACTACATGACCTTGAAGCCCCAATTCCACCCACGATTGTGGTACATGGTTGGGTGGGCTTGGTGGTTGAGCATAGATCACTGAGTTTGAGGGGAATTGAGGTGGAATATTTGGTAGATTGTTCATTGTTGGATTTCGAGAAAGATGGATCAGCTGTATCAATCGAAATCTTCTCCTTAATGTGAGTGAAGGTCTTGGCATTTTGGTGAGCTTGGTTGTTTATATGAGGAGTGGTGGGAAGGTGATTGGGGGGGGGTTGCTAATAATTGTATCTATTTGTATAGATGGGGCAGAATGTTGCGTGAGGTTTATATCCAAATCTTGCATGGATATGTCCTTCGCCATTTAGCTGCTTTTGTTTACCAAGTGTTTGAGAGTGGATTGGTCATTAGAGGTGGAACATGCATGGTGACTTTTAATGTAACTATCATTTGTGTTGTAATTATTGTTAGTAGAGTAATTGATTTGTTCTTGGCTTTCCGGATTGGTTATTGTATGGATTGTGTCCAATTCCATTGTATTAAGCAAAAAAATTTGCTTATTAATCATGCCTGGACAATATGCCACGTCTATGACATTTTTAAGTAGGACAACTTGTGTTTCATGCAGATTTTTGGTTTTTTGAATTTTTTTTGTTTTCCCCTTTTTCCAAAACCTTGTGCTGCTTAGATGGTTTAGCAAGACTGCTTTCCCCTTCATCATTAGGTTTAGAAACTTGAGTTTTGTCGATGATGGTTGGTTCTTTACTATGATCAGATTGAAATGTGCTTACTAAATGGTTTGGAATACTAGTTAGAAGTTGTTTGTTAATATAACTTAAAGGCTATGTATTGAGATACTTACCTGACACAACATCATACATTCGAACATTTATACCTGGGGATATGTTTGCACTAGTTTTTTCCTTATGTTGATTGACTGCCTTAGATTTGCCCTCTTTAGGAAATGAGATTGTCATCCGTTCCCCTGCTTTATCAATCTTGGACAGTGGTGGCTCAATATTTGATTGGTCTGCCTTTTGTTAGTTGGTAAAGTGGCTTGTGAGCATCGCAGACTTCTGTGTCCCAACTTACCACATGCTTTGCATAGTATATCACCACCTTCATATAAAATGAGTTGTTTATGTTGTCCAATTAGGAGGTAATTTTGTACTGGTTGCTCCAGAGGCAGCTCCACACACAACCTGGCATATCTTCCCCTTAATGTAGCTGACGTGCATGTATCTACTTTGAGCAATTTGCCAATGCAGTTGCCAATTATTGATAGTATAATTCCATCGTAAAATTCCGTGGGTAGTTGGGGTAGACGTACCCACACAGCTGTATAGCTTTGATGGGCTTCTTTGGCTACAAAATTTGGCACCCATTTTTGAACTGAAAGAAAGAAACCATTGATGAACCAAGGTCCATTATGTAATATTTTTGTCATATTTTTCTCCCCAGCCAACTTGACTGTGTAGTAGTCTTCTCCAAGATTCATGAGAGGAAAATTCTCATTAATTTTCCATAGTTCTTGGAGTTTCTTTTTTAAGTAGTGATACACCAATCGTTTGCCCATAAACTTTATGATAGATTGAGAATTTCCAAGGGCTATACATACATTTTATGTCCTCCTTATATAGGATTATTTGTTTCAATTTGTTTGGTAACACCCCTGAGTTTGTATCATCCAATTCAGTTGAATGAATGTCCATGGGGTGTACTGGGATTTCCTCAATCGGTGGAGTAGTGTTATTGATGAAGAACTCATCCCGTAGCAGAGTCTCCTTGTAGGATAATGTATTCGATGACTGAGGATTGAGTTTATCAGGGGGTTTGGGAGGAATGTGATTGTGAGTAGTGGAATGTTGTTGCAGTGAGCGGTCGCTCATTCTCTCTAGCCACGTGCTTCAACTCTTGCCAACTTACCATAATAAGATGCAAAGGCAATAATTGTTATTGTTATTTAACTAATTAGTATAAAA
Source organism: Nicotiana tabacum (assembly GCF_000715075.1). Taxonomy (NCBI): domain Eukaryota; kingdom Viridiplantae; phylum Streptophyta; class Magnoliopsida; order Solanales; family Solanaceae; genus Nicotiana; species Nicotiana tabacum. Next base: position 56,691,208 of record NC_134099.1, on the reverse strand, counting down.
CTGTAAGCAACTTCCAAGACTTTGCTTTAGAGTAACCAATTGACTTTAGAGTACTTTTTGGCATAGCAATAGATTTTCAAGAATTTTTCGGTGAAACTATTTATACGTTTTCTCGCACATAATAACTGCTTAATTCCTAAAATAACTAACTTATTTTACTCTCATGCAACAAAAATAAAGGGATACACTATGCATAATCTATTAGGTTGGAGAATGCTGGCATATAATGTACCAGCTTTGAGAAGACTTTCTATAATTGGCTGCATACTTTCTGAACTAATACTTGTAATGAACTAATGACAATCAATTCACTACAGCCTCCATTTCTCCTTGAAGTTATAAGAATTTAGTTAATATTGTATTAATCAATATTATTTCCTCCATTTATCCAATAAGTACTTTTTTGGTGAGCAAAATAAGTCATCACCAAGATGAACCTTGAATGTTGTACCAATAAAAGAACAATTGAAGAAAAAAAATTATACTCCGATAATTTACAAAATTATTTAATATGAATTACTTTGCTAAGCTCATAACTACATACTTGAAAATCATATTAGATACAATAACTAATATTTTTAATCAAGAGGATCCCCAAGTATTGCACATTTTTTGACTTGAAATAACTCATAATTTTTTTTTTGAAAGCTCTCCGCTATTTATAAATTTTGAATATGTATTATCAAGAAAAAAATCCAGATAATATACATGAAATCAGACATTACAATAGTCATACGTTCAATCCTGATTAGTTCAACCCTTTGTTTTATTAATTTACCAAATTATGTTATATAGTATACAAAATAATACTATAACTCTCTTAATGATGGCATTTTTTTTAATGATGTCCCTTCAATTGATAAGCATATATACTATGATAGCATGATCACTACCGCAATATGTTGCTTTTCTTTTATGGTCTAACCAATATAATAAAGCTAGACTATAAGTATGCCATTTGAATTAACGAATGAAAAATAGGAAAATAAAAAATGCACTCACACACAGACACACCTGGTTATTATTATTACTCCATGAAGTCCAATCCATAATTATCTTCTCAAAATTCATCTTGCTGCTTTAGGAGAGAATCGACCATCACGTTTCGACAGATTAAAATTAATATACACAGAATTTTAATATTTTCAAAATATCCGTTAATTATATATGAAACAAATATCCTACGAAAATATACAAAAAAATTCTGTAAATTAAATGAAAAAAATAAAATAAGAAACATTCTTTTGCAACAACTTTATGGGTGAGGTATTTGTTGACGCCATAATATAAAGACGACAATGTCCGTAAAAAAAGGTAAAATAGGCACACCTTTAACTTGACAGTACGACACCGATAAAATATACACGTAAATACTAAGATGCATAATTATGCATCTCTAATTAATGTATCAACCCCAAATCTCTTCCGGAGGAGATTTACCCGTGAAGAGATTCTCCTTGGGATAGATATTCTTTCTATACTTATTTTACATAATCCAAATAAGGAATATTTTTATAATCTCTAATATTAGGAAAATTTTAATAGTCAAAATTACAATTAATTTTAAAATTCTAAATATTAGAAAAAATAGTTATATGACCATTTTGTCTAGTGTGAACTCTATTTTTAAAGGGTAAAAAAGGCGAACAACATTTCGCTAAAGGCCTTCGTGCTTTTAATATAACTAGACTTAGGATAAGCGCGATGCGCCTGAATCATGTCTCAATGAATATAAATTTATTTTAAAAATAGAATTAAATTATAAAATAAAAGTGTAAGTTCCTAAAGATGATCATGAATATTAGTTGTGTATAACTAACTCAATAATTAAAGGAAACTATCTTAGAAGTCCTCAACATCAATAATTCAACTTAAAATTTGGTTCCAAGTTTATAATTTCTGTTTTATGGGCAAGAACCTTAGTAATCTAAATAATCTTGAAGGATGCAACTTACAGCATATAAGAAGGTAACTAATAATCTACAAACTTTAAATAAACACAAAATCAAAGTGCAATAATAAACAAAAAAGACATTAAAAAATAAAAAGTAAAGCAAGCTAGTAAGAGATCTACAATTGAAAGCTAGCTAATATACCCATTCATATTTAGCTAAATGTATTATGGATTAAAAATTAAAGATTCTCATAATTTATCTTGTTAATTTTGTGCCTTTTATTGATTTCTGCTCAATATTGCTCATAATTATAATAGTGCATTTAAAATTTTCGAAAGTTAAAAGTAAACTATTGAATAATATTATTAATATATTTTAAAAAATTAAACTATCAACGCTATTGTCCAAGGACTCATATCTCTTCTTTCTTAAATCGTTTTACTTTTCCTTTATTTTACTTTTCTATCATTTATATATAGTTTACGTGTAAGACTTATACAAAGTTTGAAATGAAAAAAAAACAAATTTTAACTTTCCCCATGGTTCAAATAAGAAACAAATCAATAAGTAAATAAGCTCTTATATATTAAAAAATAATTAAATAACTATTAAATGAAGTGTTTCTAATAATATTTAACATAAAGTTGAGGGACTTCATAATATATTTTTTTGTGTGTGATAAAGATCAAGTTAAATGAAAAGAGAAAGCATTAGTTTTAAATTTTAGCACTTTATTATAGGTAAATATTATTAAAGAACTCACGTAAAATACTATTAAATAGTAAAAAAAAAAATCACGTTTTCTTATTAATTAACATGTTTTGATGGCCAAAGGCTAAAAATTATGACTTCTTACTTACTTCAATAAGGAAATATTTGATAACACAATTTTAGGTGATTTAAATATTCTAAATATTAGGAAAGTAACTTAAATTATAATTATGTCCAACGTAAAATTTATTTTTAGACGGTAAAAAAGGCGAATAATATTTCGCTAACAACCTTCGTACTTTTTAATATATATATATATATGGCAAGTTGGTCGATCAAAGGCAAAATTGTCATTATACTATGCCATGAAAGTGTTTTTAACCATGTGGATCTTCAAAACTCTCTCCTGTTCCAACAGGACTAAGGAGTATCCTTTCAGTTCTCCTTTTTCAAACATTGAGGAATACTCTATGTTCCTATATTTTCTCGTATGTCTGTTATATTTAAGGTATGGTTGATAAACAGTGAAAATGCATATTTTTCGGTGTACTTTCATTTCATAACTTGTGTGGTTGTGGGAGGTTACATGAGTTTTTGAAGTTAATTATGCTCATTACGTGCATTCTTATGTGTAGGAGCAAGTTGGACGAAATGTGAGCAAAAGAAGTTGATTCGGGACCAAAGACAAAAGAAGGACTTTGCTCGTTCACTCTCGCGTACACATGAGAGAGTGAACGAGCTAGCTGAGGAAAAGCTTGAGAAAAAAAAACAGCAAATTATGGCAAAGAGGCATGGAAGTGCACGAGAGACCTAGAAGGAAAAGAAAAAAAGAAGAATTTCGCTCATTCACTCTCGCGTGCGCACAAGAGAGTGAACGAGCTAACCTAAAAAGGTTGTTCCGAAGTGGGCTTATATTATTTCGCCCCATGCAAACTCTATCACATATAAATAGTCCTTAAACTCACTTTTGAAAAGGGGATTGGACGTTTTTAGAGAGGAGATTATTGACCGAAGGAGGCAAGAACACACTAGGAGCAAGACGGAGAATTCTTCTACGAGTTTTTCGCTTCTTCTTCCTATTTTTATTATTGGTTGTGAATTCTAGTATTGTAGTTTTGCATACTATTATGAATAACTAATTTGTTATCTAGGGTTTTGATGGAACCTTTTGTAAGATGAATTCTTTTTAAGCTCTAGCACGTCGTTCAGCAGTTGGAAGTCATGAACAGCTTCATTTTAGGTATATTGACTTGTACATATGGTCAGAATTGAATTTCAAGAAATTCGGAGTCAAATTGGAAAGAAACTTTTCATTGCGGCAACCTTAAATTGAAGAAAATGGCTAAGATTGGAATTTTGAGTAAACGACCTCGGAATTGGCATCTGAAAGTTCCAGCATGTTCAAATGATGATTTCGGACTTGGGCGTATGTCCGGATTTAGTTTTGGATAACCCGTGAGCATTTCGGCGTATATTGTGGAAGTTAGTATTTTAGAAGAATTTCATAAACTTGGGTTGGAAAGCATTTCAGAGCTATAGATGTCCGTTTGGGATTCTGAGTCTGGGAATAGCTCTGTATGGTGATTCTGGAGTTGGGAGCGTGATCGGAAGTGAATTCGGATGTTCGGAGGTCATTTTGAAGTCATTTGGCTAAATATAGGAATTTGAAAGTTTTTGAGAAAATTCGACCGGAAGTGAAAATTTTGATATCGGGGTCGGAATGTGATTCTGAAAGTTGGTGCAAGTCTGTAATATCGAATGTGACTTGTGTGCAAAATTTGAAGTCATTCGGACTAGTTTTGGTAAGGTTTGAGACACTTAGTCTCTTTTAAGGAAGCTTAAGTTGGAAAAGTCAACCGGATATTGACTTATGTGTTAGAGGGCTCGAAATGCAAATTTTATGGTTCGGATAGCTTCGTTAGGTGATTTGGAACTTAGGAGTGTGTCCGGAATATTTTTGTGATGACCGGGGTAGAATTAAGCTTGAATTGGCAAAGTTAGTATTTTGGCGAATTCTGGTTGATAGGTGAGATTTTGATTCGGGAGTCGGAATGGAATTCCGAGAGTTGTTGTAGCTTTGTTATGTCATTTGTGATGTGTGTGCAAAATTTCAGGTTATTCGGACATTGTTTGGTCGGGTTTTTGATCGAAAGTGTATTTTCGGAAGTTTTTGGAAACTTAGGCTTGAATTCGATGAGTTTTGGATAATTTGATATTGTTTGAGGTGTTTTGATGATTGGAGCAGGTTTTAATGATGTTATGAATTATGTGGGCATGATTGGTTGAGGTCCCACTGGCCTCGGGTGTGTTTCGAATGCCCAACGGGTCATTTTTGGTAGATTTTTGCCGTTTTGAGCATAAATGTAATGATCTAAAGGTTCATTTATAGTTCTAGAGATCTAAATTTGATTTCGAGACTTCCAGAATTTAAATCATGAATTATAGGGCTGATCTGGAAATTTTGGTTTAATTTCATCAAGTCGCGATTGGGTTTTTGACGTGAAATGTGAGTTAATTGTTTAACGAGCGAAATGGGTATTGAACTGGTCAAACGAGCTCCGAATTGAGTTTCGATTGAAGAGTTGTGTTTGTATTATTATTTGTGACTCATAGGAACAAGAATCGTCTAATTACGAGTTCGTATGATGGAGTTAGAGCCATTTTAGTAAAAAATGGTTGTGCTGCAAATTTCATAAAAGCTACTGTATTTTCTGCAGTAGTGAACAGTAACCGCGCGGGTGATAGTGAACAGTGACCCGTGAACAGTGTCGTGAATAGTGACCCGTGAACAGTACTTCCGAAATATTAACATTTCATCCGCGAACCCAACCCATTTTTCCACCATTTTTGAGCAACCTTGAGAGCTTTTGGACGGGAATTAAAGGGGTTTTGACGGGAAGTGATTGTAGGTAAGTCCTATGAACTAAATACATGATTATATTGTGCAATCATCCTTGAAATTCATGAAAATATAACCAAATTGTAAGAAAATAGGGCTTGAAATTGAAATTCTAAATTTGGGATTTGAGGGGCCAAATGGACTCCGATTCTTGTGAATTTGGTATGTATAGACTCGTGGCGATATAAGGAACATTTTGATGTAAAAATTTCTGGATTTTGAGAAGTGAGCCCGGGGCTCGGGTTTTGCAAATTTCGTGAATTTCAATATTTTTCGATTGCTTTCGATTGGGTATTGTCTCTTTAGCATAATGCGACATATTCATTGCGATTTTGGGCATATTCGACGCACGTGGAGGCCAATTCGAGGGGCAAAGGCGTCGCGAGCTAAAGAAGTAGCCGGTTCGAGGTGAGTAATTGATGCAACTGTTGTTCTGAGGGTTTGAAACCCCGGACTTTCACATAGTAACACTATATTGAGGCGTGACACGCATCCCATGGAAGGTGCGGGGTCGTATATGATTGGGGATTGTAACTTGGTCCATCCCGAGTGATAATTATAGTATATTGGCGACTGATCCGCACATTGTATTGATACTTATAATATGTTGGCGACTGATACACATATGCATTGATGATATTTGGGCTTAATGCCACGTTTGGGGGCCTTGTGCCGACTTGTAGAATCCTTCGGGGATTAATATCATTTAATTTCAGTCCAAGGTTTTAATTACTGTTTTGCAAACTTAGCCGTAATTCTAAGTGTTGAAAACTCAAATGACATTTTAAATGTATTTCGGGCTGGAAACTTCTATTTTGTAAATGCCCAAGGGGCTTATTATATTATTTTTTGGACTGATTATAAAGTGACTTGAAACAGTGGTAACAATGACACTGTATGATATACTCGAAACAGTGGTAACAATGACACTGTATGATATACTTGAAACAGTGGTAACAATGACACTGTATGATATACTTGAAACAGTGGTAACAATGGCACTGTATTATGTAAATTGGTCAGGTAACAATGGGCTGACCGGTCAGGTAATAATGACTGACCAAGATATTGCGTTTGGGCTGTAGGAGCCCATCCGGAGTCTGTACACACCCCTAGTGAGCGCCGTCGACGATAAATAAATATGGATGGCTCGGGCTGCACGCCGCAGTGGGTACTGGAATGTACCATCATATGCATTGCATTACATTCATGTATTTGTATTTATACTGTTGTTTAGCTGCTCAGTTCCATATGTTGCTGTATATTTGGATTTTAGCTTACTTTGTGTATTTACTGGATTTTCTTATCTTCGGACTGTAGTTACTTTTATTACTCACTGGATCGGAGTACTCACTTTACTCCATGCACCTCGCATGCAGCTGCAGGTATTGATAACCCGGTAGCGGGATATTAGCTCATTGAAGGTATTACTATTGTAGCTGAGCAAGGTTACCGCCAGCGTTCGCGGCACCGGACATTGTCTTTAGAATTTCAGAATTTAATTTTGTATATTATTGGCCCTGTAGTTGTGTTCAGGATTTCTTTAGATGCTCGTGACTTGTGACACCCCGGTCGGGTTATGTTGGGCTTTAAACACTGGTTATTATTGTCGTTAAGCTGTATTTATTTATTCATTTATGTTTAATAATTGTTAAAGATACGATTTGGGTTAGTTGGCTGGCCTTGTCTTCACGAGAGGCGTCATCACGACCGGGTTAGAAAATTGGGTCGTGACAAGATAGATATGAGATTAAAATTGAATCATGGGACAAACATGACTCTACGCAAGGTGATTTGAGGAGCAAGTAACATGCTACCAATTTCTGTCACAGTAACCTTGTAACAGGCTAATATTTAGGTAGTTATTGAACAATATTACTCCTAACGTATGTGAGGAATCAATACAGAGGGTTTAAAGGTGGAATTAGGAATAACTAAACCTTGGTGTAATCTTAGGAGCGGTGAATTAATGCCAGCTAGCATAGTTCGGAAGAATATGTCTAGTAAATTGTAGTATTTGCTCATAAGAGAATTACGACACCTGAAGTACTCACGATCGATAGAGAATACTTAGACGAAACTATAGAAAACATACCGGGGAGAATTCCGACAATTGGAAAAATCATAACTCTAGACCTCCTTATTCTTGTTAGTTAATAATTTTACTACTTTTTATATTTGTTAATTAATTAGTTTAAAATATAAATTACAATCTTTATAACTAGGAATTTATTTGAACTTGTATTTCTTACCAATACTAAACAATTGTTAAGCCTTAGTTCTTTGTTGGATTCTACTCCGGACTTTTAAATCGGATTATATTTGTAGCAACCACTTATCCTTTTTAGGACTAAAGTTCGGCGTGATCAAATTATGGTACCATTGCCGGGGACTATGCTCGCATAAAGGACTATGCTTGGGAGAAGTCGGAGTATCCCATGAGTTGTTAATGCTTCAGCCTTTGACCTACCATGGAGTTTTTTTTAACCTCTTGTTATTTATGGTGTGCATTAGAAAGAATGCACAATTTTAAGTGTGGGGTGGGAGAAGACTGTCTGGGCAATTTCTTGTGCTATATTTATGTACGTTAAAAAAATAATTAGGTAGAAATCATCCCTCTTGGTTTTTCTTATGGCCACGGTTCTTTTCCAAGGGATGACTCTTTGAAACTGGGCAATAGTTTTTTTTAAGGTAGAATTTTTTAAAAAATTGGACATTTTCCGACGATGGATTTCTTAAACCTTTTTCTTAAGGGAGTAAAGTCCAAAGAAAAAATATAAAAAGATTTTCCTTTTTCTTTCTTCTCTGATAATGGAATGGAAAAACTTGAGTATCTACGCTTTTTGACATGTTTTATGCCGGGACTTAGAGTTGTAACATTTGAGCTAATTATCTTTTTTTGCGTTCCATGTAGCCACATGCCTTGAGAATATATGTGACTCTCTTTTGACGCTTAAGTTCATTTGTTGACTCCTGTGATTACTTTCCATGTGTTGAGTTAATATGATGACTATGCTTAGTTGTTTAACTTAAGAGTCGGGCCTGAGCCATCGAGAGTGAATCATGTGCATTGTGTGATGTGAGGTATTGATTATATTCTGTGATATCCTGTGTTAGTCTAAAACTTACCCCGTGTGTTATTCGAAGCAAAATAAGTAAGCTTTGTGAGTCTAGAAGATAATGTAGGTATTTCTTTGATTGTTCATTTAGCTAGTATGCCACCATAAATAAAATTATCCTTGGATAGCCTATTTGAGTCTATAAACCTTTTCTTTGGCACCCACATTACAAGCAGATTCCTTTTTTTTGTTCTTAATTAGATCTTTTTGAACCTTTACCTCTAAAAGCATTTACGTCGCTAGAAGAGTAAGGTGAGAGTTGGGATAGTTTTTGAGTGGAACCACATAAAGGCCAAAAGGAACATGTATGTTTCGAAAAATCATTTAGCCGGGCAACCCAAGTTTGCAGAGTGTTGAAAAAAAATCAAAGAAAGTTAAAAAAAATAGAAAATACACCTTCTATTTCTCTTATCCGAGCTGGTGAATGCATAGTTGTGCTTAAAGAAGAAATGCCAAATTGTATATGAGTTCGTGTCATTGCTTGAATTGGTCATGAAGAGTATGTATTTGAAGGTTAAGTGTAGTGTATTAAAGTACTTAGGAGGGTTAGTCACTATACCCAAATATATACTACCCATCCCTTAGCCTACATTACAACTTGGAAAGACCTAACTGATCCTGGACTTTGCAAGCTTAGATTAGTAGAGACATACACTACGGGCAAGTCTATCGTACGACCTCAGGATACACATGAATTTCTTGGTGAGAGGGAGCGAATTCTTTTGATGTCTAAGTTCTTAAATTATACTTGAATGCATATTTGAGTGTGAGGATTAATTTTTCTCTTTAATTGTGGTGAGAACACATGATTTACAAAGAATTGGTAAGTCTAAGCATTTTGAGTTGACACAAGAAGTGAGTCATGGTAAGGAATGTATTGGAGCCATCTCTTGAGATTAGGATGTTAGAAAAAGTGGCACAAATATTTTAAATAGTCTTGACATGAGTCTACTTTTGAAGAAAGAGGTCAATAGTTCTTATGTTGAGTTCTAAGTGTTGGTATAAGCCATTGTCATTGGTATGGTGCTTGAGTATATTTTGAAAATATATTTCTTGTCATTGTGCTTAGAAAGTTGCTCGAGGACAAGCAATGGTTGTCTTAAAATTTTCTCAAATCTTCTTATTCTTTCCTGTCTTGTTTTTTTCCCTTTATTTTTTTAAGATCTCTTAATGGTTTTCATTTTTATGGATTAATTTTCATGACTGCTGTTGTTTTATGATGACAAAACAAACTACAGACACCTATGTTATTCGCTTAATAATGGAATGAGTTTCGATTTAACTATTGGGACTTATAGTTGAAACCTATGAGCAACATGTCTTCTTTATTTTCCTAAGGAGAGATTGGAACTTTTTATAGTATTGTTTTGTAGCATATTGTGGTCGGTAATTTTAACAGATTACAGAAGAATGTGAATTTAAAATGGATATTTATCTTTTGTTCAATTTAAATATGCCAAAGTTTAATTAATCCTATGTAATTTAATGGAAAAACAATGTTATACTCTTTGAAGTATTTTTTACCATAGATGGAGGAGTTAATTACTTAAATTATCATTTAATTATGGAAATAAAATCATAAAATAATTTATTTTTTAATCGTGAACGCGTGGGCCAAGCCATATTCGTGAAGAGGAAATGAGGCAGGAGCTGGGGTTCACGCGCATTGTTCTATGCGATCGCATGGGGCTGTCCACGATCACATAAGTCATGAATGCTAGTGTTCGCGTTCACATGGTTCTGTTCGCGTAGTGTAAAATTTTGGGGAAGCTTAGTTTTTGCTTCGCGATCGCGAGGCATTTTCCGCAGTCGCGATTAAGGACTTCTGGGCAGAATATTAAATCTCAAAAACGAGGGTTTGAGTTTATTTCACAATTTGATTTTGGGAGTTCGGTTTGAGGAGATTCTTGGAGAGATTTTCAAGATAGTGATTGGGGTAAATGATTCTAACTTGGTTTTGATTAAATTACATGAATATATCCTTGATTTAATCATTTAATTAGTGATTTGGATTGAAAAGTTCGGAAAAAACGGAGAAAACTTCTTAGGCTGAATTTTGGGGATTTGAGCGAGATTTTGGTGTCAGATTTGAGTAATTTTGATATGGTTGGACTCGTGGTTGAATGGATGTTCGAAAATTTTAACTTTTATCGGATTCCGAGACGTAGGGCCGATGGTTGACTTTTGAGTTGAATTTTTGACTTTTGATTAAGAATTTAACATTTTCATATGGAATTGATTCCTATAGCTTGAGTTGATTGTATCGAATTGTTTGTGGCTAGATTCGAGGCATTCAAAGGCCGATTCGCGAGGCAAGGGCTTGTTGGAGTATAGATTTGTATTGTTTGAGGTAAGTAACACTTATAAACTTGGTTTTAAGGGTATGAATCCTTGAAATTTCGTGCTATGTGATTGATGTTGAGGTGATGCACATGCTAGGTGACGGGCGTGTGGGCGTGCACCGTAGGAATTGTGACTCGTTCGATTCCATGGAACTGTATAGTTGAATAACCTTGTTGTTATCCGAATATTCTCCATGTGTTAGAGAAATTAAGCTACGATTCATGTTAGAAATCATGCTTAGGCTATATGTTGGTACTATTGGGACCCACATAGATCATATTGTTGTTAAATTACTTGCTTAATTTGCAATTATGTACCGAGTCAGATCTATCATCCACATATCATATCTCAGTCTCTGTTACCATTTATTAATACTTTATATCATCATTATTTGGGATGATTTTCATGACATTGTGAGCCTGAGAGACTAGAGAAATTTGTGACTGAATGACGTTGCTGGCTTGATTGTGAGGATATTTATGAGATCGAGCAACACACCGCAACAGGATTTATTGATTCATGCCATTATTGGCTTATTATAGCGTTTGTGCTGGATCTGTCCCTCCGGTGTCTGCATACCCACAGTGAGCACAGGTACTTACTGAGTGCGAGTGCAAGTGCCGATCGGTTGGGAGGATTGAGTGACTGTGATGATTGAGTGAATGGGAGGACTGAGTGATTGATACTCTAAGATTATGCATATGACTCCATCACCATTTTGTATTTCAGTTGGCATACATAACTGACATGTAGATATCGAGTTGTATCATTTCTCATTTCAGTCGCACTTGATATATCTTACCTGTTTGAGCTTTAACTATTAAACTTGAAAGCATGTCTACATTTCTGTATTGTATTTCTGTAATTGGACTGTACCTTTGAAGCTCGTCACTGCTTTCAACCCTAAGGTTAGACTTGTTATTTATTGATTTGGTTGTACTCATGCTACACCCTGCACTTCATGTGTAAATTTAGGTGTTTCTAAGCACAGAAGTTGTTGATTCTCGGAGTTTCAACCGTTCAGAGATTTTCGAGGTAGCTGCCTCGGCATCGGCAGACCTTGACTCTCCTTCCCCTATCTTTCAATTTATTTATTCAGTTCTACCTTCTTAGACTATGTCATTATATAGATGCTCATGTACTCAGTGACACCCGGATTTTGGGAAATTTGTATTGAGTTGTGATGTTTTCATCTAATTTATGAGATTTTCACTTATTTAAAAATTGTTTTAATATATTTTGGATATTTCAAGTGTTGGTATGTATGAGTTGTCGGCTTGCCTAGTATTATGATAGGAGTCATCACGACAAGTTGAGTTTTGGGTCGTGACAGAAACTAACCTAAGCGAGTCGGGAATGTATACTTTTTCAGGTTATGTCGAGGATGAGAGCTTCTTGATAGAATACTTGCATGGTATACTTTTCTGTTAGATTTGGGAATTTGACCTCTAAATGATTGCTCATTTTACTTCTAACATTATTTTTTGTTAATTCTATTTTACCTTATTATTCTTTTTGGTAAGGGTTTGTGCTTCTTTTTGTTTGTCTCTATTTAATTTTTTCCCTCTTGAACCGAGGTCTATCAGAAACAACCTCTCTATCTTTGTAAGTTAGTGTAAGGTCCATGTACACTTTATTCTCCCTAAACCTCACTTTGTGGGATTTGTTTACCTTAAAAACCGGATAACAATTAAATTTATAATATGGTCTTAAGGATACGTGATTTCACCTAGTACCAATTAACAAATGCAAAGAGTAATAATGGAAATTAACAATAATATGAGGCAAACCAGTGTTTGAACAGAGCTCAGCCCCCAAGCTCGAATACCCTCGAGCTAGTTGTGCGAGAACAGTTAAAATATAGCAAACTCATGAACAAGAGAATGTAAACTAAAGAGAGAATATTGTATTGCTTTGATCTACGTGAATGTAAAGTGTTTATAAGATGATTAGGATCCCCTTTATATAGTAGAGGAATCCTATTTATGGTACAATTCTGATTCCGAAAGTAAATTCCATGATTAACTAGATAATCGCCCCTGATTTGATCTGTTCCGAGATTTACGCCATGATCTTCGACTGGTCACGAATATCTCGCATCTTCGTTATTGCGCTTTGCTCAAAGTTTGTCATATTTGGTCTCGATCGCTGCTGGCTGTAGACACCTGATTTTTGACCCTCCGCGTGAATTTTCACATTTTTAGCATAAATATATAATTTAGGTCTAATATACCTATTTTGACTATTTTTGCTTTATTTCGTTGCAAAAGAAAAATTACAAAAATATATATATAAATTTTTAGTTTATGTATTTCTCATAAACTTGAAAAATACAAAAAATAGTACCTTGTTTTGTTCTTTATATAATTTCGAAAATTACCAAAAAATATAGTTCTATTAATGTTTTGTAGTCATTTTAATTTTGAAAAAATACAAAAAAAAATTACTTTATATTTTATCTTTATATAAAAAACGAAAATTACAAAAATAGTTTTATTAATGTTTTGGAGCTATTTTAATCTTGAAAAAATATTAAAAAAGATATAGTTTTGTTTAAATATTAGTCTTATTTTGGTAGTTACTTTGCTTACATAGGATTAGTCGAACAACGTCGTGTTCTTATTCTCGGGTTCGGGCAAAAGAATAATATTTGGGTTTAAACTTACCCGCTTTTAGGCTTAATTTTCGGACCTAGCCCATAATAATCCGAGTCCACCACGCGTGGGGAACACGGACGGAACACGACACACGGGGAACCCCACCACGCGTGGGGGACACAAGTCTCGAACCCCACCACGCGTGGGGCTCATTTTCCTTGGCAAGTGCTACAAATGCACGGGCAAACACAAGGCACAGGGGAGGGACTTTTTCGAAAATATTTGGAGGGGGAGTGCACTGTTCCTCATCTTCTCCAAAAGGAGAAGAACAAAAAACCAGAAAAACCCTAACGAAACCCACCTCCGACCAGCCTCACCAGTCGACGACCACGACCAACAGCGACAACCCACCAGCCCGTGGACCGCTGCCAAACCACCACCAAACAGACCACCACCCAAACACCTACCCAAAACCAGCCGCGACGCCCCCCTCACGTCCGAACGACCATCGCCTTACTCCTCCATTAAATCCGACGACCACAGCTGTTGTACCGCCGTCCCAGCTGCTCGTCGCAGCTGCTTCCGCCTCCTGCTTCCCCCGTTCCTGCCCGTCGACCCCACGCCCCCACGCCATAACCAGTTGCAACCCCCAACCCTAACAAACCCTACTCCAAACACCACGACCAACAACAACAACCCATCAGTCCTCGACCACTGCCCAAACGACTCCCTCAAGCCATGAACGACCACTCCACCTCTTCCTAGCTCCATCAAACCAGTCGACAACCAATCAACCAAACCCAGCTCGCCTCCTTCCCCAGCGACCAACCAGCGCGCCATGCCAAGCGATTATCCAATCGCCACTCGCATGTCCAGTTGCTGCGCTGCTGCATCGTTGAGCAGCTCAGCCGTTGCTTCAGTCCGTTGAGGTCGTCTTTGGTTCGTCGAGGTCCGGTACGTCGAGTTTGTTGTCCAAGATTTCGTCGCAGGTCCAACGCATCGGACGTTAATCTCAAGTAGGTCATCTCTGTCCGTGTCCCTCATATTTTCTGTTAGTAATATGTATATGTGATGTTTTAGGATACCATCCTAGTTCATGCGGATAGTGCGCGAATTGAGCGAGGCATATATACATGATGTTTGCGAATGGCTATTTTTGTTAATTAACTCCGTATGGTATTGAAATTTGGTCGTGAACGTCTTTTCCTTTGTTTCGTTTGCTTCAAGTAGTTATTTGACATTTTGGTTTCTTCATGTTTAGATTGTTGTTATCCAAATATTTGTCATAATAGGGGAAAGGTGTTAATTATTTTAGTTTGTCTTAATAGTTGTTTATACATGTGGTAGTAAATGTTGAAATTATTGTAGCAATTTTAATTCCGCGGAAAAATACTCGTTTCATCAAATAAGTTCAATTTACAACCCATGACCTAGCAAAGTAGCAAAAAATGTAGTTATTATAGCCTTATCCTTTTCCTTTTAAAAATAAAAAATAAAAGAAAATAAAAAACGAGACGAGCTCCGCCAAATAAAAACATGTACAGATTGCGGAGCCCTCACAAAATATATGTATTAAATACTTAGATTCCGGGACGGGCCGTTTAGCAAATTTCACGGCCCTACCCAAAATAATGATACGCTAGTCGCTTTAGGCGCGTATTTAATAATGTTATCTCCCTAAACGCGGGTGCACATTTATGTGACCCAAATCCAAATCTCAACGGAATCGAAATGTGTCACTAATCACGGGCACATTGATTGTGACGTGGTCTGAAATGCATTTCCATGACGTTGCAAATTAAATAAAAATAATGGATGAGACGAGCCTCGACAAACAAAAATGCACAAGCTGCGGGGCCCTCTAGATGTATATATTAAAATACTTAAAATTCGAGGACAGGCCGTTTAGCGAATTTCATGGCCTTCCCCAAAATAACAATGCGCTAGTTGCTTTAAGCGCGCCTTTAATAATTTATTTTCCTTAACTCGAGTGCACATTTATGTGACCCAAATCCAAATCTCAACCGAGTCGAGATATGTCAACAACCACGTGTACATTGATGTAACGTGGTTCGAGATATGTTTTCACGACGTTGCAATTCCTTGTAAAAATAATGATAATAATTATGAAAGCGGTAAAAAGTTAAAATTTGCACATAAGTTCATATTTGTATAAAATCAGATAATCAAGCCGAATATAACAGTTGAGCGACCGTGCTAGAACCACGGAACTCGGGAATGCCTAACACCTTCTCCCGGGTTAACAGAATTCCTTATCCGGATTTCTGGTACGTAGACTGTAATATGGAGTCATTCTTTTCCTCGATTCGGGATTAAAATTGGTGACTTGGGACACCCTAAATCTCCCAAGTGGCGACTCTGAAATAAATAAACGAATCCCGTTTCGATTGTCCTTTAATTGAAAAAACTCCCTTGTACCCCCGCGGGTATGGAAAATGGAGGTGTGACAGCTCTGGCGACTCTGCTGGGGATTTTTTCCAGAACCACTGGTTCAGGGTTAGAATTTGAGCTTAGATAAATTGTTATATTTGGTTTTATCTGATTTTTACATATTTGAGCCTAATGTGCTAAATGCTGCTTTTACCGTTTTGATATTATCTGAACTGTATATAAACTGTGCCGAAACCTTTCTCTTCTTACCTCCGGGGAGAAGCTCGCTGGTCGAGGCTCCCTATTTTGTTAGTGTCAATACCTGAAATAAGAAAGAGGACGGATAAGTTACGAAGCCGGATGGCCTTTTGGTTCCCGGTAAGTTGCCCCCTCCTCGACTCGAGTTGTCCGCTCGGGTACACAGTCTAGAACATATACCCAGGTTATAAACCTAGTATAACGAAACCTCATGCCGGATCCCTAGTAGGAACGCTTATTTGCATCACGTTGCATTTGACTTAGGGGACTCAACACAGGGGTTGGGTCCGTCTAGGACAAGCAACCTGAAAATAATGGACCATCTTTTGGCATCCTATGTGCTACATGTTGTATTTATTCAAGGGTGAATGGGTCATTCGGCGGACCAATAATAGTTGAGGACAAATGACACTCCTTATCATGCTGATCACGTTAAATAAGAAAGTTGCACGATTTTTTAGATAAACATGTTATTATGTTAATTAAGCACACGGGGAACATTGTGGAATTCAAGAAGCGTTGGTATTCCACATGTCCCCCACGCTTCATTTTTTTTGGGAAAAGCACATGAGGAACATTTGTGGAATCCAAGAAGTCTTGGAATCCTCTATGTCCCCCATGCTTCATTTTTGGGAAAAGCACATGGGGACCATTTGCGGAATCCAAGAAGTCTTGGAATTCCCTATGTCCCCCACGCTTCATTTTTGGGAAAAAGCACATGGGGAACATTTGTGGAATCCAAGAAGTCTTGGAATTCCCTATGTTCCCCACGCTTCATTTTTGGGAAAAAGCACATGGGGAACATTTGTGGAATCCAAGAAGTCTTGGAATTCCTTATGTCCCCCATGCCACATTTTTGAAAAATAATAATAAATATAAAAAATATATATATATAAAAAAAACATGAAAATTCAAAAGATTTTGTATGTTGTCATCATTTTCCACAAATTAAAAAAAAATCGTGAAAAGAGGAGAAAATAACAGTGTAGAGATATAGCTACTTATTTTTAGAAAAAAAAAACCAATGTCCAAGTAGTATCGAAACTCTACCGAAATTCTGAAAAAAAAAAGAAGAAGGAATGTTTTATGTTTTACGTTAGTTTGTTTGTTTGTTATGAACGAAAAATAATAGTTTGTTTGTTTGTTGTGAAAAAAATAGAAAATGGAAAAGGGTCTTCTCAAAAATAGTTTATTTGCCCGAACTACGCGGGTTTGATTCTCACCGGATGTGAGATACGTAGGCAACCCTCATCGGGTCCAACCCCACCATTTTGCTAAAATAACCAAAAACAAATAAATAATAAAAAATATATATGTCAAATTTTAATAAAGAAGTCAGTTGATGCGGTTTTGTCATAAATAGTCGAATGTTCCCGAAAGGGACGCCGGAAGGCTGACTTTGCATAAACAGCCACCTTCGGGTCATTTTTAAGATTTGGTCCAGTTGACCCACACAGCCTTAAAAATCTTCGTCCCCGAAACGTTGAAAGGCCGTGTTTGCAATATTGACTTTTCTGATTCGAAAAACGATAAAAAGAGTCATAAATAAGTCAGGTGATGTTGTTTTGTCATAAATAGCCGAATGTTCTCGAAAGGGACGCCGGAAGGCTGACTTTGCATAAACAGCCACCTTTTGGGTCATGTTTAGGATTTTTGGTCTAGTTGACCCACACAGCCTTATAAATCTTCGTCCCCGAGGCGCTGAAGGGTCGTGTTTGCAACACCACATTTTCATTGTAATTTGAAAAAAAAAACAAAGAGTCCGCGGTTAGGTGAATACCGTTTGAATTTTTAGTCAAAAAATAAATCGAGCCAGCTTCGGTCGCGTCTTAAATTGTTCTTGCCGAAATAGCCTTAGAGTATCTTTCAGTTGTCGAAAGGCTATTTTTGTAAAAGAACGGACAAGTTTGTCAAGTGTCATAAAATAATCCTCCCCGGCCTCAAATTCATGTGAAATTTGGAGGGGGCTACGTTTGCAAAAATAACCGTTCAGTTGCATTTGCCAAACGGAGAAAGGAAGCTGGCCATTTGTTTTTGGAGTTTGTAAATCTTTTTATTAGAATATGTGGGTTGTTTGATTTTCGAGTTTGTAGGTCATCTTCAAACCTTTGAAACCCAGTTTTGTTTGATATGAAAATCGAAAAAAATGTCTATTAATGTTTATCTTTATTGCACGAACTACGCAAGGTCTGATTCATGCGCGGTCATGATACGTAGGCAATCTCCATAAGATTCGACCAAAAAAAAAGAAAGAAAAAAGAAAGAAGAAAAAAATGTTGTTAATAATGAGGACCGACTGAGTCCATTCTAACCTGTTTGTTTCGCAAATAAAGTTAAGGTGGTTGGTTTGTGGTAAGCCGGACAATGACACCCAGAATCCTTTACTGGTATCCCATGATACACACTCTGCGGGGATCAGGCCTGATAACAGAAGCACTCAAATCCTATTTGGGAACTTGTTGACGGAGGTTGATGATATTGAAGCTGGCAATGGTCTTGACAATACTGATGCAAAGCTCAGTGGCTAAGATGCCAGTTTTGATAAAGTGGGAGAACGCTCCGTTCCTTGGTTAACAAGAAAGAGGCATTTGGTGGCTTATTTTGTTGTCATTTCTGTTGTTCGGATTATTAGGATTGTAATTCGGATTTTGTCCTGTGTCAAACCTTCTTATCTTTCCATTTTTCGTCATAGCGGTTTGTTCAAGTTTTGTCCAGGTTGTTTAGGATTTTATTCCGGTTTGTTTTGTTTTTTCAAACCATTTCACCGGTAATCTAATACAAAAGTCGGTCTTTTATTATTTCCAGTCATCTTTTTGTTTAGTCCTTCTATCATTTTTGTCCAGCGCCGATTCTAGTGACATGACATGCGCACACAGTTTGGGCCTAATCTTAAAAGTTAATCAGAAAACCTCGGAAAGGCGATCAAATCATTTAAAGGAAATAAGTACGGTTTGAGATTATTCGGAGCTCGAGTCATGTGGAACTAGGGCAAGTTAAACACAAAGAAAACCGTTAAAAGCAAAGATTCGCCAAATTGGCATGAGGGTCGTTCATAATAATGAGAATGAGAGTGTCGCCCAACGGTGCTTTAGAAGTGACAAATGAACAAACAGATGTTGAATATAATTGTTAAGTCCAGCACCATCAGAAGAGGCTACGAATTTAAATTGTGTTGTTTGCACTTGACATGTTTTGAAGACTAGAATGACGAAGGCATTTTGTTCTGCTACCTAAACACTTTATCCTTCGTTACCTCTTTTGAGCCTTATTTATTTTTCTTTCATACCCCTCGTTCGGAATCAGTAGCAACGAAAAAAAAAAGAGAAAGAAAGAAAACAACAAAACGAAAATAAAATGATAACAAAGAAAAAAAGAAAGATGAAAAAGAGGAATTGGGAACTACGTTTGACCTGATTCCTCAAAGAGGATACGTAGGCGCTTCACGGCTCGGTCATAGTTTTGAAAAAAAAAATCAATCAATTAAGATATCCCCAAGCAAGAAACTGGGGCAGAGGTTGCGTTCGTTGTAAATAAATCTAGTTCCGAAGGTTGTAATTAATGACCCAAAATCGATGATTTTTTTTTGAGCCTTTAATACTCTTTTTTTTTCCTAGCCCTATCCAAAACCCACATTACGGTCCAAAGAAAGACCTTCTGATCAGTCTTCAAAAGATGCCAAGTCAGACAAATGAAGAGTCTTACCGGCGAACATAACATTCTGTTCCACAGCAGAAATGACTCTAACCTCCAGCAGAAAGAGTCATACCGGCGACACTCCAAATCCCCAGCTGGGAAGTGATACAAATGAGAGAGTCTTATCGGTGAAAACCTTCACGGGCACCATAAGGCGATGAAAGCTGAGAGAAAAAACAAAAATGAGAGAGACTTGATAGTGAAAACCCTTCGGGCACTACAAGTCGAATAGGATTGAGAATCAGATGGGGAATTGCCAATTGAGGATCTTGAATGATGATTGGCGGTAGAGGATAGGCCACATGTGCATGTCATGACCATTAGAGTCGGTATCTGCATTTGATAGGTTTTTATTTATAGTTTCTTTTGTTAAAGAGTCATCTTTTTCCTTTGTCTTTTTATTCTGTCCCCTTTTATCTTTTTCCTTTCATAGAAAAATCCCCAATAGAGTCTGTTTGGTCAGAACAAGTGTGAATTGACTTCAAAATATGCCATCAGCTTTCCAAATATGCAAGATGAGATCTGACTAGGACATCCAAGTGGTATAGTCAGTAAGGAACAAGCGCGAGGCCAGTGTCAAAAAAGATATCTCCAGCAAAAGGGAATTGACAAAAAGATTGACAAGTGTCAAGAGGGATACCCTTGCCAAAATCAAAGGTTATAAACCTCAAGGCCGAAGCCCGTGGGCAAATCAAGGAGAGCAATGAGCATGATTTGGGAAATTCATACTAGACTAAAAGGTCGGGAAAATGCCAGTTTTCGAGCTATGTCACAAAAAAAGAGGGATATCCCCAGCAAATAATATCATCCCCAACAAGTTGTGGAGCACAGAGCAAGGAAGGAGAAAGGGAACTCCATCACAACCAACCACCGCGTTTTAAACTAACAAATTTTGTTTGATTTGAAGCACGTAGAAGAGATGGCATTGATGCCAAAATGCATGCACAGGGATATTATCAAACTGGGGCAGAAAATTTTCCTTCCATTTAGAAAATTTTCTGGAAGTCAGGTACCCATTCGGGGAAGAATAAAAGATAACGCCAGTCTCGAGGGAAGTGGTCTTAGAACCAGTGTTGCCCCCAACATAATAAATTTCAATGGAGGAAGTTGTTCCCCAACAAAGGGATGAAACTTGAGCTCAGAAAAAGCAAGAGGCCAACATCATTCCCAACGGCCTTCCGAAGAGTGAAGCACTAGTTCTGAAGGAATCAAAATCCCCCGGCAGTGTTATCCTCAACAGCGTTATCCCCAGCTGATAACATGTTACCCCCCAACGGGTAAGTAAATAATCCCCCAATAGTGTTATCCCTAGCAGTTTCGAGGAGTCCAACACAAGGTTGGAAAGTCGGTATCCTCAGCGGTTCCTTTCGGGGAAAGGCAAAATGACTCTCAAGGGAGGTAGTCTTCGAAGGAAGAAGCTATGCAAAAACAAAACAAAGAATAAAAAAAAAGAATAATAAAAAAAAAGAATAAAAAGATAATAATGAAAAAAAAAGGAAAGTCATCCCCATCAAAATAATCCCCAGCAGTTTCGAGGGAAGACAACATAGGTAAGTAAATAATTCAGGAAGAAGGAAATGGTTCACACATAGGAGACGCACTTCCTAAGCGAAGATTTCATTAATAGGAGACGCACTTCCTAGTTTGAAATCATTAGAGTTTTACCCATAGGAGATGCATTTCCTCCTAAGTTTAGTTTTTACCCATAGGAGATGCATTTCCTCCTAAGTTTGTTTTAGTTTCACCCATTGTAGGCGCATTT
Source organism: Nicotiana tabacum (assembly GCF_000715075.1). NCBI lineage: Eukaryota > Viridiplantae > Streptophyta > Magnoliopsida > Solanales > Solanaceae > Nicotiana > Nicotiana tabacum. The sequence goes on along the minus strand of NC_134099.1, from coordinate 56,669,540 downwards.
CCTCCTAAGTTTGTTTTTACCCATAGGAGATGCATTTCCTCCTAAGTTGGTTTTAGTTTCACCCATAGGAGATGCATTTCCTCCTAAGTTTGTTTTAGTTTCACCCATAGGAGACGCATTTCCTCCTAAGTTTATTTTACCCATAGGAGATGCATTTCCTCCTAAGTGGTTGTTAAAGATAAAAAAAAAAAAAAAGACCTAGTCTGACGAACCTTCTCCTAGGATCAAAATCTTAGTCTGACGAATTTTTCTCCTAAGATAGAGACCTAGTCTAATGAACCTTCTCCTAGGATCAAAATCTTAGTCTGATGAATCTTTCTCCTAAGATACAAAAAAAAAGACATAGTCTGATGAACCTTCTCCTAGGATCAAAATCTTAGTCTGACGAATTTTTCTCCTAAGATAGAGACCTAGTCTGATGAACCTTCTCCTAGGATCAAAATCTTAGTTTGATGAATCTTTCTCCTAAGATACCAAAAAAAAAAAAACCTAGTCTGATGAACCTTCTCCTAGGATCAAAATCTTAGTCTGACGAATTTTTCTTCTAAGATAGAGACCTAGTCTGATGAACCTTCTCCTAGGATCAAAATCTTAGTCTGATGAATCTTTCTCCTAAGATACCAAAAAAAAGACCTAGTCTGATGAACCTTCTCCTAGGATCGAAATCTTAGTCTGACGAATTTTTCTCCTAAGATAGAGACCTAGTCTGATGAACCTTCTCCTAGGATCCAAATCTTAGTCTGATGAATCTTTCTCCTAAGATACCAAAAAAAAGACCTAGTCTGATGAACCTTCTCCTAGGATCAAAATCTTAGTCTGACGAATTTTTCTCCTAAGATAGAGACCTAGTCTGATGAACCTTCTCCTAGGATCCAAATCTTAGTCTGATGAATCTTTCTCCTAAGATACCAAAAAAAAGACCTAGTCTGATGAACCTTCTCCTAGGATCAAAATCTTAGTCTGATGAATTTTTCTCCTAAGATAGAGACCTAGTCTGACGAACCTTCTCCTAGGATCAAAATCTTAGTCTGATGAATCTTTCTCCTAAGATAATAAAAAACAAGACCTAGTCCGATGAATTTTCTCCTAGGATCAAAAAAAAAAGGGAATACATTCCATGTCGTACCAATAGGAGACGCACTTCCTAGCTTGGCTTTTCAGGTTATATTTTATTTTAGGAGATTCACTTCCTAAATTGAGATTTTACTCGTACGAGATGCACATCCTAGTGTAGTCTTTAGTTCACTCTCAGCACTGCATCAGTAGTATCGGTGGGTTACGATTTTCCTAACGACTCACAAACCTTCCCAGTGCAAACTGGGTTAGGAAATTTCAGTTGTGTTGTTTGTTTTAGTTGTCAGGAGCCTGCCTGTAGAGCGGAGGTTGTTATACGTCGAAGATTGAAGAAGTTAGGGGTCCGCCTGTAGAACAGAGGAACATCGTTCAAGGTCAAGCCGTAACCCATTGGAAGGCAGAAGGCTACAACAAAAATCCCCAGCATTCAATCCAAGTTAGAAACAACAAGAAGCTCGCCTCAAGAATGCGAGTCAACAGTCTGAGATAGTCAGCAAAAGCAAGTCACAAAAACAAAAAAAAAACAAAAAAAAAATAATAATCCAAAGTACGGAAGTGGAGAATATATGCAGTCTGTTCAAGGACTAGCGTCTACAACTAGCAAGTATCAAGGTTCAAATCCAAAGTCTGCATGAAGCACCATTCAAGACTCAAGATCAAGTTTCAGAAGACTTAAAGATAGGAATCCTTGTAACTAGTAGCTGATAGGCTTAGTTAGTCTTTTTCAGTTTTCATTTTTGATGTAATGACAGGACCACGGACCGGAACCTCAACGGAACGGCACCTCGATCGGCTCTTCACCTCGGTACACTTTACTATCTCTCTCATTCCCGAACTACACGTGGCCTGATTTCTGTATAACCGAGGATATGTAGGCAGCTCAGATACCAGGGCTCGGTCACATTCCCTCCCTTTCCTTAGTGTAGTCCCTCCAAATAATGGTCGGGTCAAAAACATGTCTAGTCGTTCTTTGTCGGAAAACTCTTCGTGTTTCCAGTCAAAGAGGGGCAGCTGTAGACACCTGATTTTTGACCCTCCCCGGGAATTTTCACATTTTTAGCATAAACATGTAATTTAGGTCTAATATACCTATTTTGACTATTTTTGCTTTATTTCGTTGCAAAAGAAAAATTACAAAAATATATATATAAATTTTTATTTTATGTATTTCTCATAAACTTGAAAAATATAAAAAATAGTACATTGTTTTGTTCTTTATATAATTTCAAAAATTACCAAAAAATATAGTTCTATTAATGTTTTGTAGTCATTTTAATTTTGAAAAAATACAAAAAAAAAATTACTTTATATTTTATCTTTATATAAAAAACGAAAATTACAAAAATAGTTTTATTAATATTTTGGAGCTATTTTAATCTTGAAAAAATATTAAAAAAGATATAGTTTTGTTTAAATATTAGTCTTATTTTGGTAGTTACTTTGCTTACATAGGATTAGTCGAACAACGTCGTGTTCTTATTCTCGGGTCCGGGCAAAAGAATAATATTTGGGTTTAAACTTACCCGCTTTTAGGCTTAATTTTCGGACCTAGCCCATAATAATCTGAGTCCACCACGCGTGGAGAACACGGACGGAACACGACACACGGGGAACCCCACCACGCGTGGGGGACACAAGTCTCGAACCCCACCACGCGTGGGGCTCATTTTCCTTGGCAAGTGCTACAAATGCACGGGCAAACACAAGGCACAGGGGAGGGACTTTTTCGAAAATATTTGGAGGGGGAGTGCACTGTTCCTCATCTTCTCCAAAAGGAGAAGAACAAAAAACCAGAAAAACCCTAACGAAAACCACCTCCGACCAGCCTCACCAGTCGACGACCACGACCAACAGCGACAACCCACCAGCCCGTGGACCACTGCCAAACCACCACCAAACAGACCACCACCCAAACACCTACCCAAAACCAGCCGCGATGCCCCCCTCACGTCCGAACGACCATCGCCTTACTCCTCCATTAAATCCGACGACCACAGCTGTTGTACCGCCGTCCCAGCTGCTCGTCGCAGCTGCTTCCGCCTCCTGCTTCCCCCGTTCCTGCCCGTCGACCCCACGCCCCCACGCCATAACCAGTTGCAACCCCCAACCCTAACAAACCCTACTCCAAACACCACGACCAACAACAACAACCCATCAGTCCTCGACCACTGCCCAAACGACTCCCTCAAGCCATGAACGACCACTCCACCTCTTCCTAGCTCCATCAAACCAGTCGACAACCAATCAACCAAACCCAGCTCGCCTCCTTCCCCAGCGACCAACCAGCGCGCCATGCCAAGCGATTATCCAATCGCCACTCGCATGTCCAGTTGCTGCGTTGCTGCGTCGTTGAGCAGCTCGGCCGTTGCTTCAGTCCGTTGAGGTCGTCTTTGGTTCGTCGAGGTCCGGTACGTCGAGTTTGTTGTCCGAGATTTCGTCGCAGGTCCAACGCATCGGACGTTAATCTCAAGTAGGTCATCTCTGTCCGTGTCCCTCATATTTTCTGTTAGTAATATGTATATGTGATGTTTTAGGATACCATCCTAGTTCATGCGGATAGTGCGCGAATTGAGCGAGGCATATATACATGATGTTTGCGAATGGCTATTTTTGTTAATTAACTCCGTATGGTATTGAAATTTGGCCGTGAACGCCTTTTCCTTTGTTTCGTTTGCTTCAAGTAGTTATTTGACATTTTGGTTTCTTCATGTTTAGATTGTTGTTATCCAAATATTTGTCATAATAGGGGAAAGGTGTTAATTATTTTAGTTTGTCTTAATAGTTGTTTATACATGTGGTAGCAAATGTTGAAATTATAGTAGCAATTTTAATTCCGCGAAAAAATACTCGTTTCATCAAATAAGTTCAATTTACAACCCATGACCTAGCAAAGTAGCAAAAAATGTAGTTATTATAGCCTTGTCCTTTTCCTTTTAAAAAAAATAAATAAAAGAAAATAAAAAACGAGACGAGCTCCGCTAAATAAAAACATGTACAGATTGCGGAGCCCTCACAAAATATATGTATTAAATACTTAGATTCCGGGACGGGCCGTTTAGCAAATTTCACGGCCCTACCCAAAATAATGATACGCTAGTCGCTTTAGGCGCGTATTTAATAATGTTATCTCCCTAAACGCGGGTGCACATTTATGTGACCCAAATCCAAATCTCAACGGAATCGAAATGTGTCTCTAATCACGGGCACATTGATTGTGACGTGGTCTGAAATGCATTTCCATGACGTTGCAAATTAAATAAAAATAATGGATGAGACGAGCCTCGACAAACAAAAATGCACAAGTTGCGGGGCCCTCTAAATGTATATATTAAAATACTTAGAATTCGAGGACAGACCGTTTAGCGAATTTCATGGCCTTCCCCAAAATAACAATGCGCTAGTTGCTTTAAGCGCGCCTTTAATAATTTATTTTCCTTAACTCGGGTGCACATTTATGTGACCCAAATCCAAATATCAACCGAGTCGAGATATGTCAACAACCACGTGTACATTGATGTAACGTGGTTCGAGATATGTTTTCACGACGTTCCAATTCCTTGTAAAAATAATGATAATAATTATGAAAGCGGTAAAAAGTTAAAATTTGCACATAAGTTCATATTTGTATAAAATCAGATAATCAAGCCGAATATAACAGTTGAGCGACCGTGCTAGAACTACGGAACTCGGGAATGCCTAACACCTTCTCCCGGGTTAACAGAATTCCTTATCCGGATTTCTGGTACGCAGACTGTAATATGGAGTCATTCTTTTCCTCGATTCAGGATTAAAATTGGTGACTTGGGACACCCTAAATCTCCCAAGTGGCGACTCTAAAATAAATAAACGAATCCCGTTTCGATTGTCCTTTAATTGGAAAAAATCCCTTGTACCCCCGCGGGTACGGAAAAAGGAGGTGTGACACTGGCCTCGATCTCGATAGGCACCTCAATCCTTGGACTCGATACCTCGTCTTCGTGTTCTGGTCTGATCCATTACGAGGCTAACCCTCGATGCAGTCCCCTGGTCTCGATCAAATAGCATAAGCAAGTCAGCCCGGTTTTAATCGTATACAGATAGTCCCCTCGTTTCTTGGAATTAGAGCCTTCGATTTTGTACCTCGATCTATCATGACAAAGAAACAAATTGAGCCTTCGATTTTGTACCTCGATCTATCATGACGTCATCCTTGTGATGTAAGCGACGGAAGAAACCAAAACGTCCCGTCAGTATAGTTCCCAAAATCATTAGTCAGTGTTAGTTGGCGGTCAACTACCACCAGTGCCTTTGAACCGTCGTCGTGAATCCTTAAATAGATCTTCTTCTCACTTCCACAAACTTTACTTTGAATTTTTCTTGTACTAATCTTCAAAAATCCCTTTGAGTTCTTCAAGTCTATTTGCAAATCCTCAAAGCTTTTCACATTTTTTAAGCCTTCCCATTCTGCGTAGTCTCCTAGGCTCCGTTACCAACCCTTCCTCAAAACACCAAACCTTATCCTCTTCTTCTTTCTTTACACAAAAATGGCTAAGACATCAAAATTGTTTCTCAAAAGGAAAAAGCCTCTTCATCGCAGCCGGCCGGCAAAAAAACACCGGTGGAGCCGCGCCTTGAGGAATGCGTTCCCGAGATGGGGTGCGATCTTTCTTTTGACTTTAAAGTTGAGAAAACTTCTTCTGTCCGTGGCCGATGTGAGCCAATGTCTAGGTACATGTGCTCGATAACTGAGAGTGACCTCGAGCAGGTCAAGAAAGACTGCCATTGGGAGAACAAATAGGTGGTGATTCTGTCTGCCGGGGAGGATATCACTACCCACGTCGAAGGGCTTCTAAGTGTTTACACTTAGCCTTTCACGTTGGGCCCTGTCGATCCCCTCATCATCAATTTTTTCTGCCAATACCAAATAACCCTAGGCCAGATCCACCCTTCCTTTTGGCGGATTGTCATTTAGTTTCGATTTTTTGCGAGCAAAAAAGAAGGGACGCCTTTCATCCTCGATCACCTCATCAGGCTGTATAGGCCCCATTTTTTCGAGGTAGGTTGATAAAGCTTCAACGTCGGGCCACCAAGGTGTTGTTCTCGAGCATCGACGAGAATAAGGATCGAGGGTGGATGGGTCGGTTCGTTCGAGTGAAAACATCCGACCTAATTTCGGCCGAGAAGATGCCATTTCCCGAGAAGTGGAATATGGAGCGTAAGTCTGATCCTTCCTTTAGCTTTTATTTACTGTTTTGTTTCCTTTACTTCTTTTCACTAACATCCTCTTCTATGATGTAGCAATTTCTTGGATGCCTGGTGGGATTTCGGACCTCGAGAGCTGGTTTTGGACCCTAGCTTCGACCTCCTCGTATGCTGAGCGCTCATGGAATGATTTAGCAAGGGGCCGATGGGAGGTCAAAAATCACAGTAAGCCTTTTCTTTACGTATCTAATGGCCTTAAAATGTTTCCCTCTTATACTTACTAGATTTCCTTTCATACATGTGTTGGGAAAGATGCCGTCATAAGGTCCTGTCCGGGGAAGAGGAGGCCCCCCCCCGATCCCGAAGCCGTCGGAGGAAAAGAAAAGGAAAAGGGTCTCACCCTCCAATACTCCAAAGCCCAAGAAGAGCAAGGCTCGCAGGTCAAAAAAGGACATCGCCGCCCTGCCTGTTGATGTAGCTCAGTGTCTAAGGGAGGAAGATGAAGATGTTGACTTCGAGTTAGTAGCTCGAATGAAGAGGAGAGTTGAGGCCACGAAGGCCGCTGAGCCGGTGATGATCGAAGAGGTTCAGCCTCGGACCAAGGAGATCTCAGAAGGTGGCCCGAGCAGAGTCCCCGAGTCCTCGGAGGCTGAAGATGCCTCTCGCCGTGATGAGCAATCAGCGGATGTGCTTGCTCAGGGAAATAAATGTTGACGATTTGCCACCCCTTCCCACATTTTCCGAGGGGCGAATTCAGGAAGCCCAAGCCATAGAGAACCCAGATGTGGGAATGGCCCACGAAGGGGAGGACCTTTTTCATGGTTGCTTCACGGGAATCGAAGATGCTTCCGATCTGGGTGATGCATCAAGTATCTTCGATGAGGCTTAGCGGCTCCTGAGCCAGGTAAGCCTTAGCTCCCTTTATCAATATTACATTTGCCTTTATTTCCTCTTACCTGATTTCCTTTCTGTCTTCATAGGCCTTGACGCTTCATCAGAAAGCATTTTCTAAATCCCGGGCAAAGCTGAACCTGTGTGATGCCAATCTTAAAAAGCCCACGGAGGAGAGAGATGCCCTCAAACTTCTTAGTGGGCAAAGAGAAGAGGAGATCAAGGACCTCCGTGTTGAACTAGCCATAACTTACAAAGAGCAGACCGACCTAATTGAGCAGGTAATGAAGAATTTTATTAGAAGTTCGATGTATCAATTAGGGAATGATGACTAATACTTTGATCCTGCAGGTTCAACAGAAGGCCAAAAAAATCGAGCAACTCCGTGAGGAGGCCAACATGATGAAGGCGAAGACTTTGTAGTGGAAGTAAAACATGGACCGCCTTGCCTCGGAGAAGGATACTGCTCGAGCCCAACTGTCGTCGGTCGAACTCCAACTCCAAAACATGAAGGAGGAAAACTTGGACCGAGCTAAGAAAATTGGCTGTGGAGGTAGAAAGAGTAAAGGCTGAAGTGGAGGTAATCGTGGCCGTCTACCGAGCTGATGTTGAAGCTGCTCAAGCTCGAGCGAGAGAAGTGGTTGGCACCGGTCAGACTCGATCATACTGGGTTGTCAAGCATGCCAAGTACCAGTCTCGAAGAGAGACTCTCGAGGAGATCCATGCTTGTGGCTTTGACTTTGATGTCAATATCGAGAACGCGAAAGTACTCGAGGCTGAAGCTAAAGCGTTGCTTTCTTATGATAATGACGACTCTGGGAGCATGAGTGGATCCGAGAATGGAGGGGATTTTGGTGACGAAGATGCAGCTCCCAAAGAAAATTAAGCACTTAGTATTTTTCCTTTTTTGGAGTTTTTGTGTAGGATCCTGACCGATCCATGTAAATTTTTGTATATATATATATATAAAGAGTTTCCTTTCTTATCCCGACTTTTGTCTTGCAAAAATTTTTATTTGCTTTTTGCCTTATGAAATTTTGAATACGCTTTGTACCTTGTGAGAATTTTGACTCACTTCTGTCTTGTGCAAATTTTGTTTATGAATCCGAAACTTAGGCAACTTGATCGAAGTCAAACTAATATAGTCTCTATAATCGAGTGAGTACTTTCTCGAACTCGAAGTAAAAAAACCCTTAGGTTTTAGTTGAGTGAGGGTGTATTCTCGAACTCAAAAAATATAATGGCCCTTAGGCTCTTGAATTTGGCCGATATGGCCTCAAAAGAGTGGCTTTTTTTCCTTTTCGGCTTAAAAAGTTTAATCATATAAAAAATTTCTATGCCTTAGTACGAGGTAAATCCGTACTCATTAGGATTATCGAGGGTTAGTATTATCGAAACCCTTTATGCCTTAGCATAAGCTTGTTCGAGAGTTCGAACAATTTGGTACCCCTTAAGGTTTTTTAGGGTTGATGTTATCGAAACCCTTTATAATTTTGCCGAGGGTAGCCTTTTTTAAATCGATTTTATGAAATATTGGAAGGCCTCTTTTATTACGGAATTCAGACGTCTCCGAACTGTGTTAGTTTGGCCGTAACCTTTAACTTGAGATTTTCCCTTCGGGCTTGTTTCTCAATTACACTTCAAACTTGTTCGAAGCGTCAGTCCCCGAGTGGGATGGTCGTGGCCCGTAAAGACGAGGGTTGCCTTTTTAAGGTCTCATAATCTTGGAGTTTAATAATTCGAGCATGTCAATTTTTGGATGGCAGTCCCCGAGTACGGGGTTGATTGTTATAGCTTTAGTTGTGATCGGTGCTTGAGCCAGTTTCCGCAATAGATCATAAGTATGAAGTTGTAAAGTAGAAATTTCACTAAGGCATGGAACATCAGGCAAGGAAAAAAATACTTCTTTCAACAGATCATTCATGTGTATATGTTTTGTCATTAGGTCTCGAGTAATCTACATGGACACGGTTCATTCGACCGTTTGGCCCTTTACAAAATTTATGCATCGAGACCCTGTTGATACGAAGTATTTTCCTTGAAAACGTAACATCCAAGGGTGATGCACCCTAGTATTCGAGGTTGATTGCAAAGAAGCATCAGATACTGTTGAATTGCTCTAAGTTAGCACAAACAATGGTTGCCTCGTTAAAAATCTTGCCGAAAAAACCCATTTGGAATAAAAACCAGTCGAAGGGAAAAAGAGTGCAACGCGTGCTTTCAAACCTAAGGACTTTGTTTTTTGGAGATAACTTCGATGCTTTCGATCGAACACCTGCAACAAGTTAGTATAAAGTACAAATTTAAAAAAGAGAAGGTCATACCTTATCAATAATATCGTTTGAGGAGTGATATGTTCCAATTATTTGGCAATTGTTCAATGTTCATTGTGCCAAGTTTGTAAGATCCTTTTCCGATGATGTTGAGGATCTGATACGGTCTCTACCAGTTTGGACCAAGCTTTCCCTCATTTGGGTCTCGAGAATTGATGGTGATTTTTCTCAGGACTAAGTCCCCAATTTTGAAGTGTCGAAGATTGGCTCTTCGATTGTAATATCTCTCGATTCGTTGTTTCTGGGCGGACATTCGAACAAGGGCGGCTTCTTATTTTTCATCTAGCAATTCGAGGCTTGTATTCATAGCCTTGTGATTTGACTCCTCCGTCATGTATCGAAACCTGACGCTAGGTTCCCCAACTTTGACCGGGATCAGTGCTTCGGCGCCATATACTAAGGAGAACGGTGTTGCCCCCGTACTGGATTTTGTCATTGTTCGGAACGCCTAAAGGACTTCGGGTAACATTTCACTCCATTTTCCCTTAGCGACGTTCAACCTTTCTTTAGATTCTGAATGACGGTCTTGTTTGTCGATTCGGCCTGTTCGTTCCCACTACGATGATATGGCATTGACAAGATCCTTTTATCTTGTGATCTTTGAGGAACTTCGTTATTTTGCTGCCAATAAATTGTTTTTCATTGTCGCATACGATCTCAGTGGGTATCCCGAATCGACATACGATGTGATCCCAAATGAAGTCTATGACTTCTTTTTCTCTGACTTTCTCGAAAGCATGTGCTTTAACCCACTTAGAGAAATACTCAGTCATAAATAGAATGAATTTAGCTTTACCTAGGGCCGTTGGTAGATGGCCGACGATATTCATTCCTCATTTCATGAACGACCATGGGGATATGACTAAATGAAGTTGCTCTCCGGGCTGGTAGATCATCGGTGCATGTCTTTTGCATTTGTCACATTTTTGAATGAACTCCTTAGTATATTTTTCCATATTGGCCAAATAATACCCTATTCTAATGACCTTGTGAATCAGTGATTCGGCACCGAAATGATTCCCGCAAGTACCCTCGTGAATTTCTCGTAAGACGTAGTCGGTGTCTCCCGGACCCAATGCCAATGGTCCATCGAACATCCTTCTGTATAACGTCCCATCTTTGGCCAATGTGAATCGTGCAACCTTTGTTCGCATAGTCCTTGATTCCTTAGGGTCCGATGGAAGCTTCCCGCTTTTTAGATACTCAATATATTTGTTCCTCCAATCCTAAGTTAGGCTTGTAGAGTTTATTTCGGCGTGGCCTTCTTCGACTACTGACTTTGAAAGTTGTACAACAGTCCCCGAGCTAATTTCGTCGTCTTCAACTGATGAACCCAAATATGCAAGGGCATCGGCCTCACTGTTTTGTTCTCGAGGTACATGTTGTAGGGTCCATTCTTTAAACTGGTGTAAGGTTACCTATAACTTGTCCAAGTACCTCTACATTCGATCTTCTCGAACCTCGAAGATCATGTTGACTTGGTTAACCACAAGTAGGAAATCACATTTGGCCTCGATGACCTCTACTCCCAAATTTTTAGCTAGCTCGAGACCTACAATCATGGCCTCATATTCGGCCTCATTGTTAGTCTCATAGATTGTCTAGTTGTATTGCTTGTGGGCGACTTCAACATGATGCCTAGCCCGAACCCCTTCACATTCGAAGCACCATCTGTCAAGAGGGTCTACACCCGAAGATGTACCCGTTTTTAACAAAAGTTCCTTTTCGACCTCGGGTACGAGGGCTGGCATGAAGCCGACCATGAAGTCTGTCAAGATTTGAGACTTGATGGCCGTTCGGATTTGATACTCGATATCATACCCACTGATTTCAATGGCCCATTTAGCCAATCGGCCCGAGAGTTCGGGCTTGTGCAGCACATTACGAAGAGGGTAAGTGGTTACCACACAAATTGGGTGGCACTGAAAATATGGTTTTAATTTTCTAGAGGTGCTTGTTAGAGCAAGCGCTAATTTTTCTAAGTGTGGGTAAGGGGTCTCGGCTTCACCTAAAGTTCAACTGACATATTAAATAGGAAATTAGGTACCTTGCTCTTCTCGAACTAGGACACCACTTTCCGTGACTTCCGAGACTGCCAAATCTAAGTAGAGATGCTCGTCCGCTTTCGGAGTATGAAGCAATGGTGGGCTCGAAAGATACCGCTTTAACTCTTCCAATGGCTGTTGGCATTCCGGGGTCTAAGTGAAATTGTTCTTCTTTTTGAGCAGTGAGAAGAACTTGTGACTTTGATCTGAAGACCTCGAGATGAACCGGCCTAAGGCGGCTATCCACCCTGTTAATCTTTGTACGACCTTAATGCTATCCACGACTGTGATGTCTTCGATCGCCTTTATTTTATCGGGATTGATATCGATCCCCCAATTTGACACCATAAAGCCGAGGAACTTGCCCGAACCGACCCCAAATGAACATTTCTCAGGATTGAGATTTATGTTGTATTTTCTCAATATGTTGAAAGTTTCTTGCAAATGTGTCAAATGGTCCTCTACGCGCAGGGACTTAACTAGCATATCATCAATATATACCTCCATTGATTTACCTATTTGTTCTTCAAACATTCGATTCACTAGGCGTTGGTAGGTAGCATCGGCATTTTTTAGCCCAAACGGCATTACATTATAATAGTAGGTGCCATACTTAGTGATGAAGGAAGTCTTTTCCTGATCCTCTGGGTTCATTTGAATTTGATTGTACCCGGAATATGCATCGAAAAAACTAAGGATCTCGTGGTCGGCCGTGGCATCGAGCATGCGATCGATATTTGTCAGAGGAAAAGAGTCTTTGGGACATGCTTTGTTTAAATCTTTATAATCTATGCACATTCTAAGGGTTTTCCCCTTATTGGGGACTACAACTACGTTTGCTAACCATTCGGGATATTTTACTTCTCGGATGGACCCTATTTTGAGAAGCTTAGTTACCTCGTCCTTGATGAATGTATGTTTACCTCGGACTGGGGCCTTCTCTTTTGTTTTACTGATCTGAACTTCGGGTCCAGGCTCAACCGATATGTTGTGTTCTCCGATGGGATTCCTGTCATATCCAGTTGGGACTAAGAAAAACAATCCATGTTATTTAAAGGAATTGAACGAGTTTTTTCCTAAGCTCGGGAGTTAACCCCGTGCCCAGGTATACCTTTCGATTGGGAAGATGCTCGATCAATATGATTTGTTCCAACTCCTCGACCGATGATTTTATTGCATCAGAATCATCGAGGGTCATGAAAGTTCGAGGTATCATAAAATCTTCATCCTCGAAGATTTCCTGCTCCTCCGACGGGGTCAAGGCCGGTACTTATGGTTGCTATTTGACTTCTTGTTTTCCCTTTGGCTCCGATTCCTTTGCCGATGAAAGCACCGATACAGGCACTACTTCATCGATTACAAACATCTCTTTGGCGGCGTGTTGTTCGCCGTACACCGTTTTGATTCCTTCTGACGTTGGGAATTTCAAGACTTGATGGAGCGTCGAAGGTACTGCCCTCATATTATAAATCGAAGGTCTTCCGAGCAACGCATTGTATCTCATATCACCTTCGACTACATGGAACTTTGTCTTCTGGATAGTACCAGCCATGTTTGCTGGCAATATGATTTCCCCTTTGGTGGTTTTGCTTGCCATGTTGAAACCATTGAGTACTCGAGCTGTAGGCACGATTTGATTTTGGAGGCTGAGTTGCTCTATGACCCTTGATCGAATAATGTTTGCCGAGTTACTTGGATCAACCAACACACGTTTAACTTGAATTTTATTCATAAGGATAGATATTACCAGTGCGTCGTTGTGAGGCTGTTCGATCCCTTCTACGTCCTCATCGTTAAAAGATAAGGTATCTTCTGGTAAGTAGTCCTAGATACGTTTCTCCCTTATGATTGTCACTTTGGTACATTTAAATATCAGACTTTGAGAAATATCGACCCCACTAACGATCATATGAATCACGTGCTATGGTTCTTCCTGTTTGTTTTTCCTATATGCATCCTTGTCTCTGAAGTGATTTTTAGCTCGGTCACTCAAGAATTCTCGAAGGTGACCCTTGTTGAATAAACAAGCTATCTACTCTCTTAATTGTCTGCAGTCTTCGGTTTTATCACCATGGGTTCCATGGTATTTGTATATTTGGTTAGGGTTCCTTTGAGCCGGATCGCTCTGTAGGGGTCTAGGCCACCTAATATCCTTAATTCGTGCAATGTTTGATACAATACCCGATGCATCAATGCTGAAGTTGTATTATGATAACCGTGGCGCTTCTTTGAGTTCAGCATGTTTATCGAAGCCACTCTTACTCATGAGCCCTCAGGAACTTTGTCCTCGATCATTCCTTTGATCATTCCGAATGGGATTACGTCCTGATCCTTTATTTCTACGATCTACATTGTATGGTTGGTATCGATCTCTGTTTGATCGGGGCTCTCTGTTGATATCTCTTTGAATCATGCCTTCGGATCTATTTGGGTAAACAGAATCGGAATGGGCCCCTAACTGATCGTCCTCGACTGTAATCTTTGACTGGTATCAATTATGTATATCGGCCCAGGTCACAACTGGATATTCAATCAAATTTTTCTTTAGTTGTCGTGATGCTATCGAACTTTGCTCGTTCAAACTTTGAGTGGAGGCTTGGATAGCCCATTCATCGATGACCGGAGGTAGGTCCGTGCATTCTATCTGGAACTGAGATATGAATTCTCTTAGCATTTCAGTGTCCTTTTGTCTCACTTTGAAGAGGTCTGACTTCATAGTCGCAACCTTTATTTCTCTGGTGTGTGCCTTTACGAACGAATCAACAAGCATGGCGAAGGAATCGATGGAATTGGGTGGCAGATTGTGGTACCATATCATCGCCCCATTGGATAAAGTTTCTCCGAACTTTTTCAACAGAATAGATTCAATTTCATCATCCTCTAAGTCATTTCCTTTTATTGCATATGTATAAGAAGTGACATGCTCATTAGGATCAGTGGTTCCATTGTACTTGGGAATTAATTTCTGGCTTGCAGAGCTTCTTTGGAATGGGCTTCGGAGCCGCACTTGGTGGGAAAGGCTTATGTACGATCTTTTTCGAATCTAAATCCTTTAGAATTGGGGGTGCCCCAGTATTTGATCAACCCGTGAGTTGTATGTTTCTAGCTTTTTATCATTAGCCTCAATTTTCTTTTCTCCTGATTCGATCAGTTTAGTGAGCTCCTCGAGCATCTTCATAATGGTAGGGATCAGTTCCCGATCCATCATTCGATTTCTCCGGTACAGGTTTGACTCTGTGAATAACTTCCTGTGATGCATCGAGCTCAATTCTGCTTGGTGCTCGATTATAATTTTGAAGCTGCGTTATCGCAGCTTGCTGAGTCTGCAACATTTCAAATATCATTCGAAGGCTAATCCCGCCTTCTTCACCCCTCTGTGCGTTTTGGTCGACTGCCCGGGCGTCTCTGCGGACGCTATTTTAGGTCTTACTTTAATAGCTAAAATTAATATTTCAAATGATTTTATTTTATATCAAAAAATATTTTTCAAGATATCTAAACTTTTCAAAATTAATGAAGATTTAGCTAGGATAAAATACAATGAAACTATGAAAGTACAAGATGCAAATAATAAAGTTGAGATTAGACTAGTTCTCCATATAAAGATAAATTGGATTTTTTTGAGCACTTATTGTTTATCTTATTTTGTTATATAACTCGTGGGTGGGATAGATCATTGTCGTAAACGATTTAGAATTGAACCAATAATTGATTTATTGATTATGGAATTGCTATTAATGGTTCTTCTCATATAATTTAAACTTAAAGATACATGAATTTTATTGTTGGGGGGGGGGGGGAGAGCTACTATTTATCGTCTAAATATGGGACATTATTATTATTATTATAATCAAATAAGAAAATATTTAGAGACGAGTATGATTCCATCATTTAGTTATTTTTAATTAGTTGTAGTAAGATGTCAAAATGAATAAAAGAGAAAATAATAATTAAAAAAACATGACATGTGACAAAGTTTACGGCGAAGAGAAGGCTGAGAGTAGGATGTAATGAAGAAAAGTTAGGTGTAAGACTTATGTAAATTGAGGGATGGATGGATAGATACAATTTTTTTTAGTTAAAGGAGTACCTTTTAGCTAGAAAATTTTATTTTGTGTATCAACTGATATTAGTTTACGAAACAACTTTTTTATTTTATACTTTTATGACATAACACCCAAAATAAAACTTCTCCTTTTGGCTACATCAGCATAGTACATTCATTTTTTACTTTTTAGCACTTTCACTTCCTCTTTCCCGTTAAGCTTTCTTTTCTCCCGCCCTTCATCGCTGATTCGCTTCCTCTTCAATTTCTCAAAATTCATACCCTCAGCTTATGATTTATTCAATACTCCGTTTATCCAATTCGGAATAGTAAAAAAATCCATTTGATTTTATTGAATTTCTATAGCTATTATTTCAAGAAACCACAACCGCAAATCCAAGAAAACTTCAAAGGTAGACGCTTCACAGAGAGCAGAGCCTTTTGTTGAATAAATCTTGGAGAAAATTAATATAAAGAATGAAACTTTGATCTCAAATCAGCCCCCTCTTTATCCCTTTTTGTGCTTTCTTTTTCCCCTCTATTCATACTCTTGTCTGTATTAGTAATATTAGGGTTTAGCTTTCAAATTTCCCTTACGGGTGTTCATGTTATGATCTTCTACATTTTCTGTTTGTAACTTTTGCTTTTCAATTGTTACAGGTAATTAATTATATCTCAAATTTCAAGACTCAAGTGTGTGAAGCCAGCGTTGTACACAACTTTATTTAAACGTGTTCTTAAGGCAGGAAAATAATAATGTAAGTACTTTTTTCTGATACCTTTTTTCCATCTCTTTCTCTATTTGTAGCAGTCCACGAAAAATTGATGCCATTTTTTAGTTTTCTTTTAGGGAGGGGTTGGTTCATGTATCTCTATGCATATGTTTGAAAAAATACCTTTCTCATAGTTGTAGTGATAACAATATCACATTTCAGTTTTTCCTTTATTGCAACAAGTTTATAGAAAATCTGGAACTATAACTTCTTTTTAAGCTCTATTACTATAATATTCTACTTGTTGCTTGGTTTGTGCTGAGTTATGGTTATTTTCCTCAGGGGTGCTGTTAAACTGCAACTTCCGTTGCCTAAAAATGTTGATGGAGTGACCCTGGATCCAAACCCTGATTGGAGCTTTGATGCTTTACTGGTCGAGCTCAACTCGATAGAGAAGAAGCTCAATGGATCATCGAAATTTCCATTACCTTTTATCAAAGCAGAATCTCGGTATGTTACTTTAACAAGGTTTCTTAGTGAAAATCACATCAAGCATTTTAGGTCCATTTGGATAGTAAATTTTCTATGTTATTGTCTAATCTATCTTTACTCAGAGAACTATCGGCTTCAAAGAATAATTCTCAGAGAGGCTTTATTATGCAAGTGTCTGATGACGACGTGGAGGATGTGGAAAGAAACAATAAGGATGAAGTTGGTGATCATTTTGTTCTGGGGAGAAAACGTTTTGCCTGTGACGAAATCTATCTGAGGTGAGTACTCAACAATTGCAAACATTATAGAGTGTAAGAATGAGAGGAGGTCTATTAGAACAGACAAACAAGCTATGAAATATGTTGCTACAAATGCCCTTCCCCATGTTAAACATCTCATAATTGCTTGGCTCTATAGTTGTTTAAGGCATTACATGTTTATAACATTTACTTATTGAGCCAAGAGTTAAGGACATCCTTAGCCAAATAAGGAGGATAGGTGTATGTGTGGGTGGGGTGGGGTGGGGGAGGGGGTAATGAAGCACTTAATATTACCTCATAATTTTTTTTCCAAATGCGTCATGAAGTTATTTTATTAATAATAAACTTCCGTTTCATTCTTGATTAATACTTAGGCCTCATTTGTTTTTTTAAGATTAAGACGTTTGAATCTGAATACACATTTGAATATCAAGATGTGTATTAAGATTAAGATATCTGAATCTGAATACACATCTGAATATTAAGATGTGTATTAAGATCTGAATACTAAATGATTAAGACTGTTTGATTTTTAGCATTTGAATGTATAAAATTTATCTTTATTTGAAAATTAATAAACATAAAATTCAAATGAAATATTAATTAATCTAATATTCTATCAATAAATATATAAATTTTTTAAAATATAGTAGTTGCTGGTGGTGATGGTTAACGGGTGGTGCTTGTTAATGCCGACTAGAGGCAGTGGTTGGTGGTAGGTTTGGTTGATGGTGGTGGTTCAGGGTAGTAGCTAGTGGTGATTAGTAGTGGTGGCAATTATGATTGAGGAGGGTGGTGGTGAGTGGTGATAGTTAATAATGGCGGGTGGTGGTGATAGTTGTGATTGAGGAAAGTGGTGGTGGGTAGTGGTAGTTTATAATGATGGGCAGTGCCGATTATAGTTGTTGACGGTGATGGGGTGGTTAGTTGTGGTAGTTGAGGTGGATGAGTGTTGTTTGTGGTTGAGAATGATGGTGATGGGAGTGGTGGAGATGGCGGGTGGTGGTAGTCGATTATGGTGGTGGTGGTTGAGTATGGTGGTGGCATGATGGTAGTTGATAATGGTTGGCAGTGGCGATAATTAATAATGTATATGGATCATAGCATCTTAATGAAATTAAGTCTCTGTTATGGATCTTAATCATACAGACCTATTCAAACCCATTAAGTGGTTTTGAAGTAAAAACAAACAAACACACTTAATGATTAAGATCTGAATAATTAAGATTCAGACTTTAAAAACAAACACACTGTTATTAAGTCTCTGTTATGGATCTTAATCATACAGACCTATTCAAACCCATTAAGTGGTTTTGAAGTAAAAAAAACAAACACACTTAATGATTAAGATCTGAATAATTAAGATTCAGACTTTAAAAACAAAAACACTTAATGTCTGAGATCTGAATAATTAAGATTCAGACTGCAAACAAATGAGGCCTTAGTGCAGCATTTCTCATGTTGTTTCAGTGATAGCGACCATTCTGAAGAAGGCCTGGGCATTGAGCTTCAACATGATCTAATGGATAAAGTGGGATTAGTGGAAAGTGCTTTATCTGAACTAGCTCATGAGCACCAGCTTACTATTGCGGTTTGTAACTTCACTTATGTGCTTCCTTAACTTTCTCTGTCCATGTCCCTGCCTTGCTTCACTTAAGAAAAGAAAAGAAGGGATGAATATATTAAACTGAATCTCTTTCTCTTATTACCTTACAACAGGAGGAAATGAGAGATCAACTATCAGCACTTGAAGCTGAGGTAATGGATGAAAATGAGAAGCTTGCCTCTACACTTGAACGGGTTGAGAGAAATACTGAAGCTCAAAGGGAAATGAGCAGAAAATTTGACATGCAGTACCAGCGTAAAATGTAAGGCGAATTACTCTGTTTTTATGAAAAAAGACTTGTTTTTGCATTAAGCTTGTCATCTAGTTAGTTTTTTCTTTGTTCAATGATGTATAACAAGGTAGATGTTCCTCAGTGGGTTTTGGTCCAATAGTGGTCTGCTGGAACTGATGGAAGAATTATCTATTTGGTCACTAAAGACCAGGGTATTTGTTTTATCCTCTCTGTGGACTTCACTTCAACTGCTGCTGCTGCTACTCTAGGACCAATGGAAATAATATAATTGCTGAAGACATGCCAATCAAATCTCAATTACTTAAATGGGAGCTGGTTTGTGAGGAATTCACTTGCAAAAAAATTCACTAAGGATGTTAGATAGACAATTGATCATAAACCACTAATGTTATTTAGGTTGGGAATGAAAGCGAATAGGGTGATTTGTTCATCATTTCTTGTTGACATGAATTACAGATGAAGGTGTAAAACAGATTCAGGGGTATGGGCAGCGACTGAGTTACTGTATAGAAGGGACACCAACAGGAATTCATGTCACTTTGATTGCAAATGACTATTTTCTGATTCAAACAACATGCATGCCCTTGGTCTCAATAAAAAAACTTTGCGACTGACAAATATTAAATTTTTGTTAATGTTTCTTGTTCACTCTATACATGCTCGGAGTACCCAGAATTTGAAGTTTAATCACCATTTGCATTTTCCTACAGATTAATTTTTGTAAAAATATACTTTTGACTTCAATTGTATTACTGTAGTGCAGAAGCACTTGATGATCACCTAACTGCTGTACAAAGGGATCACGAACACAGATCCCAAATTGAAGAAAGGAGAATAAGAGATGATGCTGCTCGTGAAGAAGCCAAGAGGAAAGAAAAAGCTCTTCAAGAAGAAAAAGCCCGGCAAGAAATGATCAGAGCAGAAGCCAAGGTATGTGTTTTACTCCTATCGAGAGAGACACACAATTTGATATGCTCATTGGAAATTCTCTCATATGCTTAGTAGAAAAGTTTCTTCAAGGAGAAAAATGTTTAGAAAGCTATATTTATCCAATTGCATTTCTGGTCACCTGCCATTTTGTGATTTTTAGAGATTATACAAAGTTAGCTATTTGTGAGAATCATCATCAAACGAGGAAGTAATTGTGCTTTTTTTCCTTCTCTGTGGCATACTTCTGCAAGTGCTAATGCTCACATTCCCTGGTTCTAGCATCCCTGCTTTCCTGTGAAATCTAGCTGTCTATTTGTCTCCCTCATGCTGCATCTATTACAAAATTGTTGTTTGTGATTGAATTTTCTCCTTGTGGGTAATAATAAGTTTTATTTCATCAGGTGCAGGCTAGGCTGGAAGCTGAAAGAGTTGAAAAGGAAAAAGCCGCAGCTCTGGAAGCTGAGAGGAAAGCAGCAAAAGAAGCTGCAGCTGCTGCGGAGAAGGCATCTGAGTCATTGATGAATGCTCCTTCGGAGGCTAACAAGGTTCCAAAGGATGTCACTAGTCATAAACATTCAGCAGGTATGTCTCACTGTGTAATCTTAGTGAGGGAGTGGAGATGGAGATTTGACCTTCCTCCTACTCCTCTTTTTCTTTTTATATATTAGGCATTTCATTTCAAATAACTAATAACTTAAAATAAAATGCTCTGTGCATGTCCCTTCAGAGACATCCGATAAAATTGGAACGACACAGAGAAGATTAGCATGATGGCCCCTGCACAAGGATGACACATGCAAATCGAGATATGGTCCTGATTTTTAAACTACCTTACCTGGTCAAAAAATGCGCTGTGCATAATCTAAGAGGAAAAACCCTAGAAGGAATATAAGCCCTAAGGGTAGATTTGTTTTGATCCCTTATATTCAAAGTTGGACATAAACAATCCTTCATCTTTGTAAAAAGTTAGCACTTTTGATCTAGGGGTAGATTGCAGGCTATTCACTGACGCTGGGAACTAGGCCTTTGGAAAAGAGAGTAACTCTGAAAATAAAACTCTCTCCAAGAAATATTCCTGGAAAATATACTCATGAAAATATTCTTACCTGGGATTATCTGGGTCAACTGTTCACAACCATGCTTTTGACAGCCTCCATTGGGGGATGTGGGGTGGTAACAAAACATAGTGGTTTTAGAGGCGAACTTGGGGAATGGAGTCTTGAGAATTACCTAAATATTAAGCGGGTGACTGATCAGTATTTATGTGTCTGACGAACCATTGGCTTTTTACAAGTCACCTTCAAAGCTGTGAAACTTCTTTGTGGCCAAGGACCATGCAATTGCGGTGTACTGGTTTATGAGAACCAATGCCGAGGAAGTGCATGATGAAGCGGAGATGAAACTTATTTTTCGTCACAAGTCTAATAAATCGGTTCGAAGGGAGAAACATGGATATCATTTCACTAATGTTGCCTTTCTCGTCTTGTATTTCATCTTTCAGAGCAAAATGTCAATCTTTATTCTGGATTAATGTTCTGTAGTTGCTACTGCAGATTGAATAATAGCATGTTTGACCAAGCTTCTTTTTGGCCAAAAGTGCTTT
The DNA here is from genome assembly GCF_000715075.1 of Nicotiana tabacum. Taxonomy (NCBI): domain Eukaryota; kingdom Viridiplantae; phylum Streptophyta; class Magnoliopsida; order Solanales; family Solanaceae; genus Nicotiana; species Nicotiana tabacum. The sequence goes on along the minus strand of NC_134099.1, from coordinate 56,648,114 downwards.
TTTTGGGGCCAAAAGTGCTTTTTCCCCAAATTTAAGGTATTTGAGCAAATTTTTAGGAGGAAAAAAATGGTTTTGAGTGGAAGCTGAAGCAGTTTTTGAGAAACAGAAAAAAGTAGCTTCTCCCCCTAAGCACTTTTTTGAAAGGCACTTTTGAGAAAAATACACTTAGAAACACTTTTTAAAAGCTTGGCCAAATACTAATTGCTGGTCAACAGTGTTTTTCAAATTAAGTATCCAAATACAAACTGCTTCTCACCAAAAGTACTTTTGGGAAAAGCGCTTCTCAAAATAAGCTGATTTTAGAAGCTTGGCCAGCTATAAAACGAATTTCCCTTAGTTTCTTAGGTTGAGTAAAGCATAGAGGTATCCGAAAAAAGAGAAAATATTCTTACCAGTAACCCGATCATTTGACTAGTAAATATGTTCCTGTCTTCATCTCTATGCAAAATATATCTGTGATTCTGTTCACGGATTCTTTTTTGATTGGTAAACACTTAATTGGCAGCAAAGTACTGCAAATATTTACAAGGAACAGCCACATTACATATTGTGTAATGAGCTCAAAAAGTCAAACATGATTGTTGTTCATTTGCACTTGCCATATTACACCAAAAGAACAGTAAAGAAATGCATTTATACTTAATACTAATTACAGATTGTTTTTTTTTTTGCTTTAAAAAATTCTAGTGGTCCTTTCCTTCCAAATGATCCACCAGATGACTGAAGGCGGTGAGTTCCAGTGTTCAGCTTATCCTTTTCCAGCCCTTCCATATACCGGCTATGTAGTAGCGCTATGGTTGTCTCAGGCATTGTCCAGCTGATTCCTACTATGTTAAGAATGATATGCCAGATCTGCATGGTGAATGAGCAATTAATGGAGAGGTGGTTAACATCCTCATTTTCTCTCTCGTACAATGGGCACCTACTGCATATATGAAGTCCTCTTTTCTGGAGATTCTCATGAGTTAGGCATCCACCATGTGCTACCAGCCATGTGAAATATTCCACCTTTAGGGTTGCTTTGTTTCTCCAGATGCATTTCCATGGCGACTTGGGTATGCTGCCAACAGAAGACCTTAAAAGCTGATGGAAAGCTTTAACCTTGAATCTCCCCTTGGCACCCCTTTTCCAAATTAAAGAATCTGGTTTAGATTGTGTATTAGATACCAGGTATTTATTAGATGTGTATACCATGTACGCATACACATTTTTTTTTTTATAGAAAATTTCAGAAACAAAAGAAGCACCATTAATGAAAGAAATATCAAGAATCCAGCTTTAATAGTTTCCTCCTGGGATTGAATATTTCTGAGTTCGAATTTGATTAGGTAAGAGTCCATCTCTTTCTTTGCTTGGAAAAGGTTTTTCTACCATCAATAATAATAGTATACTGAGACAAACATTTAATATGCATGCACTAGTCATAATTTGCTAATAGATATGCTTTGCTTAGAATTAAATATGATTTGGTTAGATAGAACAGAGAATTATCCATCAAAAAAAAAAAAAAAATAGAACAGAGAAACATAATTCGTTAGCTTCAAACTTCGTCTACTGGTAAGCAAATTTCCATAAGTTAATACTTGCGGTTTCTTTCTGTTCCATTAGTGTTGTCTCTTCTCCCGTTAGTTCCTTTAGTCCAGTTAGTTTTTTTCCGCCTTAGGTGAATCTTTTCTGTTAGTGAATGCTCTTGAGACTAACCTGGACTAAAGGTGGTCACTAATTACAAAGATAAAGGAGTGTTCATGCTCAATGAAATATATAAAAGACCAAGTTAGAGCTACCCTATATTTAAAGGACTATTCTGGTTTTTCCTTTATATTCTAAATATAAAAAGTTATTGTCAAAACTTTTACTACTTTTACTGGATGATTTCTTTTTATCAAATAGTGTATGATACGCCAACCTCCAAGTGGCAAGATGAAACATTTCAAGTTTGCAATTTTGGATATAGCAGGAAATACAATCAGGGCGTCAGAAAATGCTCAAAAGCTGGAGGAGAAAAGATTGATGATTTACAATGAAATAGCTTCCCAGAATGAAGCACTGGGATCGGGTTCTAATAAGGTAACCTTGCAAAACAATATTTGAAATTTCATTGCAGATTAGGCTTCTTGCTGCATAAAGTAAAGTGTTCTATGCAGAGGCTCGGGAATGGGGGTTCCTAAACAGTTACTCCCTCTATCCTAATTTATGTGGCATTCTTCCATTTGGATATCCCAAATGTTTGACACCATTTTATTAATACTGTTATTCTATTTGACTTGCACAGTTGCTAGAGTTAAAAGCCATTTAACTATATGCATTGATGTGTTTTTGCAATATCAGACTAATCTTTCAACAACTGTTTTTATATTTTTCTTTCACCACTACTAATACATTAAAAAAAAAGTCAAATTAACATCTTAAACTCTGTGGTTGGTGAAGAAAGTTGTCTCACATTTCATGTGACACAGGAAGTAATGACTTTTGAAAGTTAACTCTTTCCCTACTAACATAATCATTTACCCATCCAATTGTGTTTTGGGAGTTGCAGTTCCAAGTTCATGAAACTGCTTACATTTAACTATGCGATCCTTGCATGTTTGAAAAAGTTATTGAGACATTTTGATAAGTTCATTTGAGTCTTTTTTTAGCTGAAATAAACAACAAAAAACAACTATGTCTCAGTCCCAAACAAGTTGAGGTTGGTTATATGAATCCTCACTGACCATGTTTCTCCATTTAAGCTCAACTCATGTCATCATCATACCAAATAAAAATAAAAGTGAAATATAAGAGTGAAAAATAAGTTAAGTACATATAAATAATAGTAATAAATTCTTGTAAGTAAGACAAGCTTCTTTGCTCACTATCCAGGTAAAACAAGCTACCTTGAGAGGGGCTTTTGTATTCCAGATTTGCTTCCAAGAAGACAGAGTAAAATTCCTTTACTGTTGTGATACCATCTTCTGAATCAGTAAGCTGTTTGAATGTGCTTTAGTGGTTGTAAAATTTTGTAGCACTGTCGATCTCCCAGTCATTGAATCTCTTTCTGAAGATTGTATTCCGAGTCCCATTTTCTCTATTTTCTGCCACAAAAGCTGAAACATTTGCTGCCAATAAAAATAGATCAGGAAATAAGTCTAATAAAGGCTCATTTCCAATCCACATATCCTTCCAGAAGGATATCCTCATCCCATTGCCCACCTTGAAGCCTATTCTAGATGTGAAACAAGAGCAGTGAGCTCGAATTATTCTCCAAATTGAGACTTTATATGCAGCTTTTACTTATCTGCTGCACCATTGATACTCAACTCCATTTTTATTCTTAATCACACCAACTCAAAGGGCATCAACCTCCGAGTTATATCTCCATAGCCACTTCATCAACAAGCTTTTATTGTGTTTTCTGAGGTTTTCATCCTCAGTCCACCATTTTCCTTAGCCTCGATAGGTTCCATTTCACTAAAGTAAAGAACCAGGAGGTCACAAGTTCGAGCCATGGAAACAACCTCTTGCAGAAATGCAAGGTAATGCTGCGTACAATAGACCCTTGTGGTCCGGCCCTTCCCGGGACCTTGCGCATAGCGGGAGCTTAGTGCACCGGGCTGCCCTTTTCTTTATTACCTTGCCAAATAAAGTTCCTCGGTAGCTTGTCAATTCTTTTCTCAATCTTAGTAGGCAAAGAGAAAAGAGACATCACATATGTTGAGCCCAGCACACTGTTAACTAATACCAATCTTCCTTCTTTGATAAATACTGCTTCATCCAGCTTACTAGCCTTCTTTCACATTTCTCCAAGACCTCTTCCCATATACTATTAGCTCTATGCTTGGCCCCTAAAGGCAATCCCAAATAGACTGTTGGCCGAGTGCCAACCTGACATCCTAAAGTTCCAGTAGTTCTGCTGCAATTTGTGATGACATTAACTGGATATGAAAAGCTTATTCTCCAGTTAACATGAAGGCCATAAATTGCTTCAAAATATACAAATTTGAGCCGCAGATGCCTAAGTTGCTCAATCTCCGCATCACACAACATAGTATCATCAGCTTACAATAAATGTGATATTTCCATGGCATTTTGGTTACTATTTTGACTCTGAATCCTCCTATCCCTCGATTCACATATGTAACAGACAACATTTACTAAAACATTCCATCACCAGTAAAAATAAGAAAGGAGAAAGAGGATCTCCATGTCGTATGCCTCTTTGAGCTGCAAAAAAAAAAAAAAAACCCACTGGTTTCCCATTAACAAGGTCGGAATATCTAACTGTACTGATGCAAAAGGAAATCCACATGATCCATCTTCTACCAAATCCCAAATCCTCAAGCATGTTCATCAGAAAGTTCCAATTGACATATCATAAGCTTTCTCAATGTCTAACTTGCATCAATACACTGGTTGTTGCTTTTCTTTCTAGAATTAGAATCTAAAACATTCATTAGCAATGAACCAATGAGAGTCGCGTCCATGATTTGCCTTCTTATAAAAGCTTTTGTCTCAAATCCCTCGACTCGACAACAATATTTCTTACTGGCATAGAAATCTATGATAAGGTCAAAATATTCCTAGTAAAGCAATAGGTCCAAAATCGGCGTACTAACAAGACTAAAACTTGTTCCCAAGTAGTAAATATCACATATATGGATCTTTTTCTTCCATTGTGCCCTATCTTTAGCCAAATCTTGATTGATTCCAGGTAATTGTAGGTCTTTCAAGACAACTTCCCTCCTTGTGATTCTAGGTCTACCTCGTCCCCTTTTTAACACCTTCACTCCCCATAGTTTCACACCTATGGACCGCTGCATCTGTAGGTCGACGAAGGACATCACCGTAACATCTCAAGTGATCTTCTCTCATTTTATCCTAAATGCGTGCTACTTGCACCTTCTGGCTAGTGTGGTCATTTTTTAATAAAAGAAACAGAATAGTTGCTTGTTTAGTTGGAATGTCATCAGATGCATTTTGAATTATTATATTCCATCTTGGCGTACAGAGGTCCAGAGTTCTATTTGAGATCCTAAGGATGTTAATTTGGGTTAAGTAATTTCTGATGTTTTTATACAACAACTACTATTACTACTACCCCACAATCCAGATTTGGGGTACTTCTGATATTCTATAGTTTAACACAAATTCGTTCTTAACAGGCTTGCCGAAAATATGAAATGGAAATAGCCAGAAGAATCCGAACTATAACTGGTACAAAAGAAAATGTCAGGTACCTGGATACTCATCTCTTAGATTATTAGCCCTATCTCCTGTAGCTTTAATGGTTTTTCTTGTTGAAACCATTTTCTACCTCCCATATTTAAGTCACGTATTTAGTTGCTTTGACCTATATTTTTGAACCACTTTTGGGAATAAACTTCACGAGGTGCAAGAATTATATTGCTGTTTGATACATGTATGTTACTTTTCCTTTTGCAGAGTGAAAGCAGATGAATTAATTAAGCTTATCAGTGATTCAACATGTCCACAATCCATCAGCATTGCCATGTTTGCACAGAAGGTAAAATCCTGAAGTACTTCAACGGGGATTTTTTCTTTCGGTGTCTCTTATGATGTCATTGTTTTTACTTCTTCTCTTTTTCCTTTTCTCTTTCGGGAGGGGCATGAACGGGGGCGGATGTTGGGAGTTTGGAGTTTGCATATGTTTATGCTTGTAGAAAATTGTGGTTCTTGATGCAGCAGTTGATTAGTGTATATTGAATATATTCTACTATTGGAGCTTTGCCCAAAAATATAAGGATATTGACTGTGGTTCTGGCTTTCAATTTTATAGGTTGTGTCGCTGTGTGTGAACCCTACAGGAAGCTTTAACAGTGCTGTCTATGCGTATGGTCGTGTAATTGTCCTTGTTACTTCAAAGGTAATTATGGTGTTGTTCTGGTCCTCTTGCTATTATAGTTCAATATTAGTTCTTGTTGTTTTATAATCAGGAGATTGACGTCAATAACTGAAAAGAAAGCAGTTAAAGCATTTTTGTTCCTTCACTAATCAGTAAAAAACCATTATGCTTTCATCTAAACCTAGTCATGCTCAGTTCCAGATTGAGTGTCACGTTTTGACTTCACATTGAGGGTCCTTGTTTCTTATACCAAACTTTCTAACCTAACCTTGTTCTCCACAACCAAAACAAATTGGGGTCTCAAATTGTCAGGCAAGCCTCTCCGCTGCTAAAGTGATTGGTTAAGTACTGGTTACATCTCCACTTAACACTTTAGACTCCCCCTTTATTTTTTCTTCAACAGAATATTTGTTGTTTCTCTTCAACCAATTTTCACCCATTTGAAGGCCTAAAAAATTGCTTAGGGATTTTGTGATATCTTTTACCAAAAGCCATATCCAAACACAAACCCGAATCTAAATTTTCTAAAACCACCAAAAATAATTTGTTTTCTATCCAAACGCAATATCCAGACCTGAGCCCAAAATGTGAATTGCTGGAAAAAATGGGGAATACCTTCGAATTTAAAATAGATGTCAGGAATTTCTGATGAAGGGAAATCTAGAGGTTGTATTGATAGCACGAGAAGGGCTCTAGGATTGTTAAACAACATAAAAGGTTTAATTTAGGACAGGAGACTTAGTGTATGAAAAGGGATCATGAATATGATCAGAAAGTACTAACTAATGTAGATTACCATTGTCACGACCCAGAATCCCAACCAATCAGGGCTGTGATGGCGCCTAACACCGCTCGCAAGGCAAGCCAACATAACAGATAATACGAAAAGAAAAGCAATAAATATCTGACAACTGATCAATACCATAATGTAAAAACAGCTCTGTGATAACATAAAAAAGTTCTATAACCAATAACTAACGTAAACCACCCCAAGATTTGGTGTCACATGTACATGAGCTTCTAGATCCAACTAAATACAAGTTTATGAAAGAAATGCAACACTGTCCGGATAAAGTGGAAACAATACAATAGAGCTAAGATAATGACTCAAGGCCAGCGGACGGGATGCAGCTCTACCTCGAATTACAAACACAGTATCGGCTTAGCACCTTTCGGGGCTCCGTTGGTACCGATGTCAGGATTTGCACAAGAAGTGCAGAAGTGTAGTATGAGTTCAACCGACCCAATGTACTCCATAAGGTGTCGAGCCTAACCTCGACGAAGTAGTGTCGAGGCTAAGACAAGACACCTACAATAAACCCGTGCAATTTTCTATATATATATATATATATATATATATAAAGGTATAAAAAGTAAAAAGTCAAATGAAACAACGGGATAGGGGCAAGTATATGGGAAATAGACGGTGCAGTAAATAAAGAATCATAAAGTAAACCTATTTCCAAAAGGAGCAACGAATCCTCTTTGGGGAGAAAATCCTCTTCAAAAATCGCCTCTAGAAAGTTTAGGGTTGAAAAATGGTGTAAAATGAGCTAAGTCCCGAAATTCCCCACTTTTACCCAACTGCAGGTATCACAATTCTTCGTAAATGCGAACAGTGCCACAGTCCCTCAGAAGTCACAAATGCGACATAGACCTTGCATTTGCGAAGTCCCCAACCATTGCAAATGCGGTGCAAGCTTTGCATTTGCGAAGCAGTCCAAGAATCCCAGCCATCGCAAAAGCGACAAAATGGATGCAAATGCGAACCATCTCCGGATCACAAATGCGATGACTTCTTCGCAAAAGCGAAATCAGCCCCCACTTCGCATTTGCGAGCCTGAAATCGCAAATGCGAGGCTCACAATTGCGATCAGGTTTTCGCAAATGCGATACCTGCAACTCACACCAGCAACAGACTTGCACCAACAGTTCCATCAACCAAAACTCATCCGAAACTCACACGAGCCTCTCGGGCTCCAATCCGAACAGGCACACAAGTATAATAACATCCTATAAACTCGCTTGCTCACTCTAATCATCAAAACAACATCAAATATCGAGAATCGATCATCAAAACTCAAGATTTCAACCTTGAAACTCAATTTTTTTCCAACTTTCACGTAATGCGCCGAAATGCCCTCGAGTCACCCGAAACCCCAACCAAACATGCGTACAAGTCTAAAAATATTATACGAACCTACCGGAATCGTCATGACACCGAACCGGAGTTGTTTACCAAAAACGTTGACCGTGGTCAACTCTAGCCTCATTTTAAGTCAAAAATCACATTTTCTTCAAAATTTCACATAAAATTTTTTCGAAAAACAACACGGATCACGCACGCAAGTTATATAACATCAAATGAAGCTATGAGAGGTCTCAGAATACAGAAATAAAGGCTAGTACTCAAAACGACCTGTCGGGTCGTCATAACCATCCTTACATATTGGTTTGCTTTTCATCACAGGTCCCTCTTGCCATGGATATTCTCATAGGCGAGTTGAATAAAGTTTGCATTTACGCAGTTCCTAAGTACATTATTTACTCAGAGGTACTTCTTATTTACCTTAGTATTACCTGTTTGGCATCTGCACATCTCATTATTGTCTTTTTGTGGGATTCTTTTTACTTGATTGTCTTGGAGCATGATATTTCTTCAATTAAGTGGTGAGAAAAGAACTTGTCGCAGACATTAGTTAACCTTCATCCCATATTCACATCGTATTATGCTACCTCCACGAAAATTAACTTTGATGTGTTCTTTCACTTCAGGCAGCATTTCAGACAAAAGAAGCTTATTACAAAGCTATTGGCTACACAGAGGAAGATGGGAAGATAGAAAGTACTGATAGTTATGTGGATCGCTTAAGTGCATACATGAAGTTATATGGTGCTCTTGTTCAGGTCAGTTGCTTAGACATTTGTTACTTTTATCCTCAAGAATCCTTAATGCCTGTGTTGCTGACACTCTCGTCTATCTTACTCTTTCGGGAAAATAGTGGTTTTGGTCTCTGAGTTTTGCTTTATTCAGGTTTTAGTCCCTGCATTATTTGCATGAGTATATCCTACCTTCAATTTAACAAATGTGCGATTTTGGTCCAATCACTCATTGAAACTAACAGATGTTATCTTCTGCCGACGGACATCGCAGTTATTTCTCCATCAAACTGGCCATTCTTCCTCTCTCAGTTAGCACCAACATTAGCAGTTTCTATCCATTGATGATTTCAACTTGAAAATAAAGGGAATACCAAATATACATATAATCATCATAATTCGTGCCCATCATCTTTTTGAGTTGTGGTTTACTTCTACTTCTTGTTAGGTTCCCTTTAGAAAGGGGCAGCCCGATGCACAAAGCATCCTGCATTCACGCAGGGTCTGGGGAAGACAGCCTACCCTAATGCAAGCATTAGTGGCTGCTTCCACGGCTTAAACCCGTGACCTATAGGTCACACGGAGACAACTTTACCGTTGCTCCAAGGTTCCCCTTCTAATGTTCCCTTTAAAGCATGCAAATAGAGATCCTTTTGTCTTAGAGAATGTGTCTGCCCTTCAAAATGGAAACTATGTTGGCATTTCCACCTACAGGATATTTGGAGTGGATTAGTGCTTAATTGATATTCTATGTTCAATAAGAAGCCATCGCCAGTGTGATAAACCCATCTTCGTCACTCGCTCCCAGGTATAAGGAACACAGAATTGAGCATGACGAATATAAGTTGGTGACTTTTGTATGCATGTCTGGTGTATCTTACTGGTTAACATTGATTGCAATTTGTGATGGGGTGCAACAAATGAAGCCCTAAGGGCTAAAGAGCTCTGCGAGAAGAAAATGCAGAAGAATGACTTTGAAGGGACTCAAGAGGTTGCGTTGAAATCTGAAGGACTTTTCCTTCAACTATAGAACATATCTCAACTACTTGTCTCCAGTGTTCATTTTCTAGCTCAGAGCAGTGGAGTGGGATTAAAAAAGATTGCAATGGACCCCTCAGGTTGATAAAGTCACCATTAGACATCAATATTGGAGACTTGTGCTCCATCCAAACAAGAGCCTTCAGTGCAGAAGCGGCTTTCATGTTAGGTTGGGGAAGTAAAATGGGCTTTGTATGATAAAAATGCTGAATTTTATCCGAGGTTACAGCAGCAAAGCCACTATCTCAGCAGGTTATTCGAAATCCTTCAGTTTGACAAAACAATATTTCAAATGGTTTAGCATTCAGTTCAGTATCTGAATCATTGTCCACAAACAGAACCAACTTCATCAGCAGAGCCGGAAACATTCTAGACAAGATGTCCTTTTTGCAATATTAGTTACCAGTACTACAGGTTGTGAAGCTGCCAGAAATGATCAATGCCATATGATTGTGCTTGCCCAAACTAATATTTGTTATTCCACGTATAGGAATTTTGTTAAGGGAGTTCTTGGTGCAGAGCTCCTTTGGCCTGAGTTCGATGGAGAAGTGACAGAATCCCAAACTAATATTTGTTAGTTGAATATGACATCCTGTTATATTTATTTTGTGATACTAGAACTGCACAATTTGTTTAATTGGAGGTCAGATTTGCTCAGCCAAATAATACAAGGACAAAAAATAAAATAACAAAATAATTCAGGGACCAAAATTGTTTTTTTTTCCTTCATTTGTATAGTAACTGATTTAGTAGTAAACTGCATTTTGGGCAGACTGAAGTTGAAGGCTGCCAAAACTTGCATGGCCTCAGAGAAGGTTGGGCATGGATAGCCAGATTCTTAAATGTTCTCCCAGCAAATTTATATACTGCAGCTGCCTTGCAGGCTTTTCTTGAAGTAAGTTGAAGCTCTTTCTCAGTCCCTTTTATGTTAATGAAATGGGGTTGGAGTTAAAAGAAAATGTCTTGGTTACCCAGATGGCAGGCTTTGCTCTACACAAAAGATACAAGACACAATTCAGAAAGATGTTGGACGTCATTGCTAAAGATTTTCTAACTGCATTGAAAGATCGAGGTGATGCAAAGTTGAACAAGGTGATTGTGAATATCCGCAACTATATAGAGTCAAATCAGTTTCTGAAGGAACCTGAAGGCTGGCGCCTAAGGAGTAACTTGGAATCACACAATTTCACTCCAGAGTCGGATCATCAACAGCAGTATGGTTACCAACAGAATAGATACTATTACTAGTTCTGTACTGTAGAAAACTTTGGTCCCTTCTTCTTTTCTTTCAGTTACTGAAAATTTGTTTCAAGTCTAATGATATCATTAAGACGCTTTGTTCCCATAATTTGAATATGTAACTCCTGTATCATTTGTATATCGTTAACGACTGTAAAAGGAAGTTGTGTACCTCTTCTCTATTTCTACACTTCCATTTTTCACTCATAGAATCTCAGGCCAAGGGCAAGTCACTGTAAGGAACATAGAATTATGACTTGGTTGATGTAAGAGTTAACTTAAGATTATATAAAGTTTTACTAATAATCAAGCTCTTTGCATTTCCTTCTGCGATGATTGAAAGACCAAATGTTTTGTTTGTGTCAATTATTCTTCTTCATTCAGATTTTCATTTTGATACTGAAAGGTATTACATTGGACGACCTTGATAATACTGAATAATGTCCAAATTTCATGTGATGGAGTAAATGAAAATAATTACTATAATTTCACTATTTCATTCACGTTAGTCGTGATAAACGATTAAGAAGACGTGAAGTAAGAGTGGTAACTTCATCCCCTTGAGTTAAAAGCCTTGTTAGTCTGAATCAGAAAAGTTTTAGCTACGTTCTTGTTCATGCTTTAAGTTGGACACAATGGTATTCAGAACGTTTTGAAGGTGTATAATATCTAAGTATTATGTTTCGAAGGTAGTATGAATGTTTGGAAGTAGGGCTGTGCATTATATGGTAAATATCGAATATCGAATTACTGTATCAAAATCAATATTTTGGTATGTGGTATTTTGGTATTTGGTATTAGGGGTGTACATAGGCTGGGTTGGTTCGGATTTTACAATTACCAAATCAAACCAATTGTGTTGGGTTACTAAATCTAAAGACCAAACCAAACCAATAAAGCTCGAGTTTTTCATTCTCGATTTTTCTCGGGTTTTCGGGTTATTGGGATTTTTTCGGGTTTTTTTTTCCCGGTAAAATCTTCTTAGAACAAAACATATAACGTATGCTCAAAATATTTCTTTAATCCTAGTAAGATACAACTATATGAAGTATTTTTCAAGAAAATAATACAAAATATGAGATGTGTCATGGCATTATCCTAAAATATTCAACAATAAAGACAATAAAATTATGTAATATAAATATTGCTAATTAAAAAGCCATAATAAAAATACATAATCATGCTAAAATACATAGACTAACAAGGGAGTATTAATTACATGGCTAAACGCTAAAGAAAAATAAAAATAGGTTATGCATTTTATCTAAATTATTGCAAAATAAAAATAGATATTCAATACATTCCCGTTCATAATATTAAATTGAATGTCTTTTGTTAGCATTAATATTGATTTGATTTTGGTTTGGCTTTTGTTAGCATTATTTAATTTACTAATACTTATTGGAACATTCAAAAGTTCTAAGTCCAACCTTGAAATAATACCTTAAAAGATAAAATTATGAATTTTTTTAAGAAATATTTATAAATTACATCACAATAAGTATATTTATATATTAAATATATCTAAAATTTCTATATATGTAGTGTCGGGTTGGTTTGGTTTCGGTTTGACTTTCTTTAGTTAAAACCAAACCAAACCAATTATGGTCGGATTTTCTTTCCAACACCAAACCAAATCAAACCAAACCATAGTCAGGTTTTTTTTCTCGGTTTGACTTGAATTATCGGGTTGATAGGGTTTGTTGGTTTCCTTTGTACACCCCTATTTGGTAGTATTTGATTTAAGTTTTTAAAATAATTTGGTATTAGATATGGTATTTGATATTTTAAAAAATAATACAGAAATGCCAATACTCTAAAAAAATATAAACTAAATTACACATTATAGATATTATTGATCAACATACTAAGTTACACAATACTTTTCTTTAGCGTTCATGTTGAGGTTGACGGTAAAAGCAATGTACTTTTTTAGGAAAATGGAACAAGGTAGGATGCAGAGTTTAATTCTTACTCTCTAGGTTGTCAAGCAGTTTAAATTAATATTTCAACAATTTTGAGGTATTTCTTTCTCCGTTACTCTTGTATTGTTGTTGCATATGTTGGATTAGTCCTTGTTGTATTCTCTAATTTCAACAACTAACTCTAAGCAAGTACCATGATATTTTCAATGATTAAATGTATTCCTTTATCTACCTTTTTTCTCTTAGTTGATACTTGATGGTATTGGACAAAGATTTTGTCAACAGTCAGGTGAGTTTAGAACGTTTCTGTTGAGTACTTTAATTAAGAATATTACACTCTATGACTCTATGCACTACTTAATATTCAAGCCGAATAAACAGAAATTACCGAACCGAATGAACTGAAACAGGAAGGAGAAAAGTTGAACCATACCGAATGTAATTAAGTATAGTATTGGTGTAGCATTTTAAGAGATCAAATACCGAAAATATCGAAAATACCAAACCGAAATGACTAATTATTGTGCCGTATTGTACTGACTGACGAACACCCTTATTTGGAAGAGGTAAGAGGTGTGATGGAATAAATTGAAATTTGTTCAAGAGAAGAAAGCGAACATGGTCACACATGTCTCAAATTTAAAGGATCACATATTCTAATGTGTAATGAATTGAGCTATGAGCCTATACCAAATGAAAGCTCTCTGAGTCTAGTTTCGAAAACTTCAAACTGTTTGTTATTCCGACATTCCTACAAAAAAGTTATGACCTTTTTGCTGAAGGGTAGCAGAGTAGTAACCTGACCCCCGAGCCAACAATGGCCAACAGTTCAAACCATGGCGGCCGACCGTGGCCATGTTTGAACCGTGGCAAACTTCAGCTTGTGGCTTCGAAAAAAGGCCTAAGGGACCAGGCCAACTGTGGCCACGGATCCAAACTGTGGAAACAGTTTACCCCAGGCCTATAAAAGGTTAAAAAACATGTTTTTTTCTCATTCGTGACACCACAAGTACTTATGATTTGTTCTATTCAAATCGACCCAAGATCATTTTTCAACGCCTAATGTGAGCTTTTAACGCGATTGAAGTTATGCCATTACTTGCATTCATTTAGTTGCAGCTCAGATTAGATAAATGTGATCACATACTGTATGTGAGAAGTAGCCAACCTTCCTGGATGTAAGTTGCGTAGTTGTCAAGGTTAGTTACCCTGCACTTGTAGGTGCTCCACGTTTAGATCCAGCTTAAGAAAGGAAAAATATGGTTCACTTTCTCGAGTTTAAAAGCCGCCAGGGCCGTGGAATGGGACAACCATCCTCACACTTACAGGTGCCATTGATTGTTTAGACTTATTTATTTGGGAAACGTGACCAACCTCCACGAGTTTAAAAGTCTCTAAGGCCGAGGTATGGGAAAATCATCCTCACACTTGCAGGTGCCACTCTTTGTCAGACATGATCTTCGAAATAAGTAAATTCAGCTAAATTCATATTTAATGCACACCTTAGATTTCATGAATTAGTTTCAGTTTTAGCTTTCAGTTTTAAGTTCAGTTCTCAAAATCAGTTTCAACTTTCAAATTATTTAATAAGCAGTTATGTAAATTGTTTGCTCTACTTATTGCAACTTAATGTATAGTCCATGCCAGTCTTGTCCTCTATTTAGGGGTTGTCAAATTTCTTGTGGATCTAATAAATAGACTCTGTTCATTCCTTCCAGTGATAGTTGACTGCTTTTTGACTTTCATTTATTTCACTCCATGGGGATGCACCGAAGACAAAGTTCTTAGTTTTATTACTCAGAGGCTCATGACTATCATTGGTAGGTTAGCTTTCAAATATTCTTTTCTAAACTTTAGTTAACCGTTTTTAAATACTTATGATATGAGACATATTCATATTATGCCTATTTTAATAAACTAAGCATCATGTTCCGCTATTTAGATCAAGATCCGCTTAATGGATAGGTAGATTGAATGCCATCAATTCCCAATCCAGTTTCGAGGCGTGACAAGAATATTGTTTACTTTTTAAGCATCTCCCCTTTTGCTTTATAGTACAAACTTGATATTTTTTTTGTTAATCTGTTTAAGAAAGAACGACATATTTTATTTTTCTCTAATGAGAAGTTCTTTTAGTCATATAATTGTTACGACAGATTTAAGATTACATGTTTTAAATTTTTTATAAATGTACAAATATTTTGGCATCTCAAAAGACAAGTTTTAAAATATTTAATTTCTTCTTAAATCTCGAGCCTGAACTAGAACAATCCCGGGGGTTCTAAATTTTTTAGACTTTTGAAAACTTACATCAATTTTTAAGACAAAAATGTAAAGATTGATGTAAAAAAAAAAAATACTCTTTCATTGTTAGTGTTTATTATTTAAAAGAAATTTTTAAAAAAATTCAAAGTTTTAGAATTATCACAAAGGCCCTAAACGGGCCCCACGCCCTCTAAAAATAATGGGAAACCCTCCCAGCACCCATTCCTGCCCCCCACCCCTGGTTGAGCAGGGGAAGTTCTTCTTCTTCTTCTTCTTCTTCTTCTTCTTCTTCATTATTATTATTATTATTATTATTATTATTATTATTATTATTATTATTATTATTATTATTATTATTATTATTATTATTATTATTATTATTATTATTATTCAATCTCTTCTTTTCATTCTTCAATCCCAACATTATTTTTCCATAGATCTTCTTCTTCGAGGTTCTTGTTCTTTGTTGAGAAAGATTGGTGCAAAAAGAACAAGAACAATTGGAGATTGATGTATCTTGTTCCCATATTTGAGACTTCTTGTATGTGTTTTTCCTATTTTATAACTTGCAGGGGCAAAATTGGTTTGGTTCTGAAAGGGTTCAAGTCGAATTCGGAACACCTAATTCTATAATAGTGGCATAAGGTGGCCAAATTTAACTTAAGTCAACATTTTGAGTAAACGACATCGGAATCAGAATTGAAGGTTCCAATAGGTTCGTATGGTAATTTTGGACTTGGATGTATGTTCGGATCGAGTTTCGGGTGGTCCAAAAGCGTTTTGGTGCTTATTGTTGGAAGTTGGCATTTTGAAAGTTTTTGAATTCGCTAACTTTGACTTGGAGCAAACTTTGGTGATATCAGATCCCGTTTGGTATTTCGAGCCTGGGGATAGATTCATGTTGTCATATTGCACTAACAACTTAAGCTTCCAAAATAGAACTAAGTATTCCAAATCACTTTCAAGACTTATTGAAACCAAACCAACCAGTCCCGAATGTCATAAAATATCAAAAAAAGCTATGGGAATCATCAAATAGGAGAAGTGAGCTCAAATACATAAAATGACCGGCCGGTTCATTACATTCTCCCCCTCCCCTCTTGAACAAAATTTTATCCTCGAACGAGTTTAGAGTCATACTTGAAATGCCAAAAAGATGAGGATATCTGCTCCGCATATCATGCTAGGTTTCCTAAGTCTCTTCCTCGATCGATTGACCTCTGTACTGAACCTTCATTGATGCAATCTCTTCCAATCTCAACTTATGAATCTACCTATCCAAACTGGCCACCGACTCTTCTTCATAAGACAAATTTTCTTCTAACTGTACTAAACTGAAATCCAACACATGTGACTTATTTTCATGATACCTCTAAAGTATGAAACATGAAATACCGGATGAACTCCCAACAAGTTGGGTGGCAAAGCAAGTTTGTAAGCTACCTCACCAACTCTCTCCAAAACCTCAAATGGACTAATATACTGAGGGCTCAACTTGCACTTATTTCCAAATCTCATCACGCCCTTCATAGGCAAAACTCTAAGAAGAACCATTGCACCATCCATGAAAGCCACATCAAAAACCTTCCAATCATCATAACTCTTTTGTCTGGACTGCGCTATACGAAGTCGCTCCTGAATCGACTTCACCTTCTCTAAAGCATCACAAACCAAATCTGTGCCTAATAATATAGCTTTGCCAGGCTCAAAACCAATTAGAGAATAGCACCGAATCCCATATGATGCCTCATATAGAGCCATATGAATACTAGACTAGTAGTTGTTGTTGTAAGCAAACTCCGCTTAATGGTAGAAACTGATCGCAGTGGCCTCCGAAATCAATAACATAGGCCCTCAACATATCCTCAAAGATATGAATGGTCACCTTGGACCGTTCATCCATCTGAGAGTGAAATGTTATGCTCAACTCCACCTGCGTGCCCAACTCATGCTACACAACTCTCCAAAGTGCGATGTTAATTAAGTGTCCCGCTGATATAATAGAAACGGGCACACCGTGCAACCAGACAATCTCGCTAATGTCGATCTGGTACAACTTCTTTGAAGTGTAAGAAGTCATGACTGAAATGAAATTTGTAGATTTGGTCAATCTGTCCGTAATAATCCGAATAGCGTAAAATCTCCTCAAAGTCCATGGCAATCCTGCCACAAAGTCCATAGCAATGCACTCCCACTTCCACACCGGTATATTTGGCCCCTAAAGTAAACTACCTGGACTTTGATGTTCATACCTGATGTGTTGGCAATTCAAATATCGCGAATCATGCCCAACAAATTCATTTTTCACCATCTGCCACTAATAATGCTACTTCAAGTCACGATACATCTTCGTAGTACTAGTACCTAGGTGAATAGAATACTGTGAACTATGAGCCTCGTCAAGAATCAACTCCCTCAAACCGTCCATATTATGAACACATATCCGACCTAGAAGTCTCAATACATAATCGTGACCAATAGCCATCTCTTTAGCACCACATAGCAACATCGTGTCCTTAAGGACAAGAAAATGGGATTATCAAACTGACGAGCCTTGATGCGCTCAAACAAGGATGACTGCACAACAACAAAAACAAGAACTATGTTAGGCTCAGAATATTCAATCTCATGCATCTATTGGAAACAACCTAAATATCCATACCCAAAGGCCTCTCTACAGCTGGAGTAAATGCTAAACTCCCAATATTCTTTGCCTTTCTACTCAAAGCTTTCACTACCATACTACCCTTACCCGAATGATATAAGATAGTGATATCATAGTCCTTCAACACTCCAACCACCTTCATTGCCTCAAATTCAAATCCTTTTGCTTGAATAGATGCTGAAGACTATAGTGATCAGTGTAAACATCACAAGACACACCATACAAGTAGTGCCTCCAAATCTTGAGCGCGTGAATAATAACTGCCAACTCCAAATCATGTACCAGATAATTCTTCCCATGGAGCTTCAACTGGAAAAGCACAAATGCAATCACCCTACTATATTGCATCAACACATACCCAAGATCAACACGTGAAGTATCATAATGGACAGTATACATCCCCGATTCTGAAGGCAATACCAAAACTAGAGCTGTAGTCAAAGAAGTCTTGAGATTTTGAAAGCTCTCCTCACACTCATCAAAATATCTAAACGAAGCGCCCTTCCAAGTCAACTTGGCCAATGGAGCTGAAATAGATGAAATATTTTCCACAAATTGACGATAGTAACCAGCCAAACCCAAGAAGCTCCTGATCTCTATAGTGATAGAAGGTCTAGACCAACTCTGAACTGCCTCAATCTTCTTCGGGTCAACCTTGATCCCATCACAAGAAACCATATGGCCTCAGAATGCCACCGAGTCCAACTAAAACTCACACTTGGAGAACTTAGCATACAACTTCCTCCCCCTTAGAATCTAAGGCATAATCCTCAAATGTTAATATACCAAGATTTCATCGATGAACAAAATGACAAAAGAATTTTAATAAGGCTGGAACAATTGTTCATCAAATGCATGAAAATTGTTGGGGCATTAGTAAAATCAAATGACATCACCGAAAACTCATAATGTCCCTAACGATTTCTGAAGGCCGTCTTAGGGATATTTGAAGGCCTGACCTTCAACTGGTGATAACCCAACTTCAAATTAATCTTCGAGAACATCCTAGCACCCTGAATTTGATAAAATAAATCATCAAAGCGAGGCAATGGACACTTATTTGTGATAGTGACCTCTTTCAACTGCTTGTGGTCAATGCATATCTTCATAGAATCATTCTTCTTCACAACAACACCGATGCACCCCAAGGAGAAACACTCAGCCTAATGAATCACTTATCCAGCAACTCCTGCAACTGCTCTTTCAACTCGTTCAACTTAGCTGGATCTATGCGAACAATGGAATAGATATGGGCTGATGTCATGACCCAGACTCCCACCGGAGTTGTAACGGTACCTAACACTGCTTGCTAGGCAAGCCAACAGTTTCATAATAATAATGAACTCAATAAACAGAACTTAATAATCTCACCAATAAGAATATCCTAAAATATATGATAGGACAATGATAACACAACTACAACCATGCTAATGATCTGATATCAAAAAGTACATGAGCACTACAAATATCTCAAATACATGGTCAAATCCTCAATACAAACTATCCGAACACTAGAGTAATAATATCATAAATAAAATGAAGAGAACTTCAAGGTCTGTGGATGACATAACAGCTACCTCAAAGTCTACACAAGCTGATAACGACACGAACTCTAGCAATCATCGCACCCGAAAGTACCTGGATTTGCATATGAAGTGTAGAGTGTAGTATGAGTACAACCGGCCCCATGTACTTAATAAGTAACAAACCAAATCTTAGGCAAAAAGCAGTGATGAGCTCATAAGAAAAGTCACTGTCTAACATCAATAATCAATAACAACTCAGGATAAAATGAAGAGAGTAAAAGTAAATAACTAAAAAATATCATGTTCAGCTCGTTCACAATTAAGAAAATTTAGACATGCTTTCCAAGTATGACAGTCAAAGCCCAAATCCTTCACCGAGTTTTTGAAATGTGAGTTTTATCAAGGAACTGCGATTCCCAAACTTTCAACAACAGATAAGACATTTCATTTACCATCTAACATGAGAAAAATAGATCTCTATGCCTACATGCCAAATATACATATCAAGTCAATAACATCATAGCGAAACTATCAAGTATAATCACACTCAGCACGGTCACGGTGCCTGGCATAAATGCCCCTCACCATCACGCACACAACCACACTCAGTACTATATGGGTGCCTGGAACAAATTCCCCTCACCAAAGCACATATATAATCTTGTGCCTGTACTCACTGTGAATACCAGACTCTAGAGAGGCGGATCCTTTCCTCAGAGCTGATCAATATCACATAGACCAATAGTGGGGCCTGATGCACGTGTCGCCACTAGTTAGTACCACTTATCCCAATATGCATCTGGCATACATGTGACCTCAAAATCAATACCAAATCGGCTCTATGGTCCATACTCAGTCATTAACCACTCAAGTCTCAGTTAACCACATCTCATGGTACTCAACTCAACTATGTTACACATATGAGCCATTAACAACATGTGAGAAATAAAAAAGAATGCTCTGAGATAGAGATGTCATACACGGATATAGCATCATGACTGAGAGTATGTTTACAATTAATGCAAACAGCTAAAAACAACAAGAATAGCACTATCATGTCTCAAACAAATAATTATACAGCCTAGAAATTATTTCTAACATGAATCATAGCTCAAATAATCATACAAGTAGAGAAAACACGGGTATAACAAGGCATGATAGCAAATAAGTCTCGTATTAGTCTAAAGTCCACTCGGATCATGAATACCCCGATGCACGTACATACACCCATCACCTAGCACGTGCATCACCCCCAACATATCTCAACCCTGGGCCCACACCCCAAAACCTGACAAAACTCACAAATTTCGAACAACCATTCCGATATGAGTCCAAATGTATGTGTTTCATCCAATTCCAACTTCAAATCAGCCCTTAAATTATCAATTCACCTTCTCCAAAATCATTGTCCAACTCTAACCCCCCTAATCCCACCACTAACTCTTACAAATTAATTGCAATAATATATGGGTAATCAATATCTGACACTAAAACCGAGTAAATATTACTTACCCCTTCAATTGTGATGAAAAGTAATCCAAAAATCGCCCCTAGCCGATCTCCACAACTCCCAAAATGAGAAAATAACCAAACCCTTCGAAATATAAAACCCGCCAGTGATTATGCATCCGCGGACACTTAACTGCATCTGTGGTAAAAAGACCGCACCTGCGATCCTACCTTGGCTCTTGACATCCCGCTTCTGCCGGTCACCTAAATGCATCTTCGGTTGCGCTTCTGTGACTCCATCTGAGACTCATCCGAAACACACCCCGTCCAAACACACCAACCAATCCCAAAACATAACACGGACTTACTTGAGGCCTCAAATCACACAAAATAATATCAAAACTATGAATCACACTTCAATTCAAGCCTAATGAACTACTCCCTCCATTCCAGTTTATGTGAACCTGTTTGACTGGGCACGGAGTTTAAGAAAAAATGAAGACGTTTTGAATTTGTGGTCTTAAATAAGTCAAAAATGGGTCTAGAGTATTTGTGTGGTTATAAAAGCTTCTCATTAAGGGTAGAATTGGAAGTTTAAGCTAAATTGTTTCCAAATTTAGAAAGGAGTCATTCTTTTTGGAATGGACCAAAAAGGAAATAGGTTCACATAAACTGGAACAGAAGGAGTAATAAACTTTCAAACTTTCAAAGCTCATGCCGAACCATATCAAATCAACTCAAGTGACCTCAAATTTTGTATATAAGTTCCAAATGATACAACAGACCTATTCTAACTCCTGGAACAACAATCTGAAACCGATATCATCAAAGTCAACTTTCGGTTATACATGTGAACCTTCTAAACCTTCAACTTTCGAACTTTTACCAAAAAGCACCGAATTAACCTACGGACCTTCAAATCCAAATCTGGACGTAAGCCTAAGTCCAAAATCACCATACGAAGCTATTGGAACCATCAAAACACTATTTCAAAGTCGTTTACACAAAAGTCAAACTTTGGCCAACTTTTACAATTTGAGCCTCCAATCAAGGGACTAAGTGTCCCAATTCAATCCAAAACTTTCCGAAAACCAAGCCGACCCCCCCCCCCCCCAAAGTCACATAATTATAAGTGGAGAAAGCATTAGATAAAATTTTAGTTTTAAGTGAAGGGTAGTGATGCGACCCCATTAAATACCGAGTTTCATACCATTGATGATTGGCCATCGAAGATTTATCCATTACTAAAAAAGAAGACTAGGAATTAGTCTACCCAGTTCTAAATGAATTTTTATGGGAAAGTATTACTTTGTAGAAGGAATGTATTTAATTAAATAGGATATCATAGGAGGGATATGGTGTTGATACCCAATTTTTCCCTCATATATTTTAAAATACATATATACTTTCAAAATAGTACATGAGCATCAACCAATATTTTTCCATAATTTTAAAAGGATTTTAATTAATTTATTTTAGCATTTTATTATCCAAATAATTACTAATTGCATCACAAACGGTTTTATGATAATTTTATTGCTTAATTTTATTATTTTATATTTATACTAAGCTTTAATTATTTTATGAATAGCCACATGCATATGTTAGGGTTATAATTGTAATAACTTTGCAATAATAGCCCATGTGTGCATAATTACCTGATTTCACAAGAAAATAATTTTTTGTATTTTTATTATATTAAGTAATTATTTTAAATCATTTTCATGCATACAAATCATTTTTATCATTTAATTAACTATTTTTATAAATTATTTTATCAATTAATTAGGTATTTATAGCCTCTTTTAATTTGGTTTAATTTCGGACCTTAGCCCAAATTATTACCCCCAGCCCTATTAAAATCACAGCCCAATACCCTGACCCAATTTTTATACCCGCCCAACCCCTCAGATCAAATCCTGGTTGTTGATCTCAAAAGATCAACGGTCCATGATCATTTTCCCTTTTCAATTACCTATAACCCCCCCAAACCCTACTCATTTTCTAATTCCGCTGCCCCTGGTATCCCTCATCCTCTCTTCTCTATCAATCTCCCCTCTCTTCACTCTCAAACCGTAGCATTCCATCACCTGAACCCCTTCGATCAATGGGGTTTCTTTTTGATCTTGGGCCTTACCTGACCTCCTATCTCGACTGGTTATACGATTTCTACGCTGTTTGATGTGAATCTCAAGAGTCTCGAACCAAATCTGGTTCAAAGTTTCTCCTATCTCGATTATTCCGTCTATGTTCACTCCGATACTTGTGGGTATGAGTATCTTCATATTTTTTGGATTTCAAATCTCTAGTTCAAACCAGATTTGATTCGCTTCTGTCCTTTTTATGAACCTAGCTATTTTTTGGTTGAATCCGTCCAAATCTCTTTAGATCTGAAATGATTTTGTGTTTGTTTGGTATTTCTCCTTTAAGATTTTCTATTTTTACCATTGTTATTGACCGATTTCGTTTACTCTAAAAGCTAGGGTTTTGATTTTTGAGGGATTTCTGAAAAAGGTTTTAACGCTTAAATGTTCTCATATCTGACTTTCTTATTTACTCTTCGACTGATTTTTACTTGATTTAATCCAGCTCCATTTATATGTCTTTGTGTTTTTAGGGTTTTGATTATTTGATTGCTTATCCTGCTGTCTTTTGCCTGTTTACTTTTAATCCTGTCAATTCAGTGTTAATTGATTTTATTACCCAAATTAGGGCTTGATTTTAGTACCCGCATCTCCTTATTAAGATTTTACATGTTTACCTTATTTATGTGATTAATTATCCTTGCTACTGGCCTGATTTTGTGTTCTGCCTTTTAATTGACTTTTGGACCTACTACTTACCTTATTTAGACCTCAATCTCGGCTGCTGATTTATTCCGTATTAATTTAAGTGATACCTCCATGATTCTGCCTATTAATTAATTCCTATTAAGCCCTAATTGACTGATTGATTGATCTCTTTGCCTTATTAGTGTACCATTGATTCTCGTACCTTATTTGGTTTTACTCTACTATATGCTATAAAACCCTCCATTGTTCTGATTTTCAAACACACACGGTCAGACTTAGACATCAATACTTACAAGCACACACTGATACACTGTCACGACCTCGTTTCGCCCTCCGCCAATGATCGTGACAACACCTAGTCTCTACGACTAGGTAAGCCTAAATTGCGAAAGAAAAACCAAAATTTGTGGAAGTAAAACAATTTAAACAGGAATAAAGTAATAATAGTGTTTAAATATTCCACTCGGCATACACCATGTTTAACTCTCAATACCCATACGTAAATCCAAGACCCGAAAACCCACGAATCACAAGCTAAGATCAATAATACATAGCTCTAACTCCGGAATGTCTAATAAGAACAGAAAAGTACAGAAGGGCTAAATACTAAAAGCAGGAATAGAAAGGGACTTCTCGGTCTGCGGACGCGACAGATATACCTCGAAGTCTCTAGAGCAGTCGCCTCCTCAAAGATGATAGGTCTGAGTAGCGGTGCCTGGATTTGCACATGAAAACCATGCGCAGAAGAGGCATGAGTACACCATAACGGTACTCAGTAAGTGCCAAGCCTAACCGCGGTTGGGTAGTGACGAGGAAGGTCAGGGCCCTACTGAGATTAAATAAATATAAAGATGACAGGATAAGATAAGCAGTACAATTGAAAATCTACAGTAAGAATATACACAGGATAATAAGAGTACAATAACGGAAACAGAGATGAAGACAAACCACAAGGAAGTACCACTCATAACAAGGATGATAACCGGGGATCTCTTGGTATCCCGAGGATCTCTTGGTATCCTCAATATATGCTAGGGATCTCTTGATATTCTCAATATATGCTAGGGATCTCTCGGTATCCTTAGGATCTCTTGGTATCCTCAATATATGCTAGGGATCTCTTGGTATACCGAGGATCTCTTGGTATACCGAGGATCTCTTGGTATCCTCAATATACGTGCCAGGGATCTCTTGATATCCCGCACCTCAGTTTAGATCATAAATACATACAGGGGATCTCCCGGGATGCCATGCCGTAGTCCCAAAGTAAAAACACACAGCAGCAACACAAGAATACCCAATAAAGCTAAATTTCATACCAAGTAAACAGTTAATCCTAGCCTAACATGCTTCAGGTAATACACTTAAGGCAATTTAATAAAATAGGCAATTAAGTCAACTAAACATGCTTTTCTAAACTAGCAACATGCTAAATTCACAAGCATAAAAAAACAGGAAAAAGAATTCAATTGAAATACTTAAGAAAAAATCGGATTTTCCACAATTAGCTCAAGTACGCGCTCGTCACCTCACATACAAGGCATTTCAATTATCAAATATGTCATTGTGAGCACGTGATTTTTGCTTCACGGAAACTACTCCAAAAGAAATCGGAAAAGAAATAAAACAAGTTACCTTCGGGTACAATTTTGAGAACTTGCGTGACATTTTGATAATTGTTCTGTCCGTAAATGCTCGCCTTGCTATAGTTAAAAATACAAGTATACATGTTGCATGCATTTAGGAATAAATGGTACATTTAGGAATTAATTAACCATAATTTGGTTTTAAAAGCGAAAATCACAAAAATATGCATTTTGTTGTCATAACTATTGTTAGGTGTTAATTAATATTTGTGTAGTTTAATTTTGGGTTTTAGGAATTTTTGGTTTAATTGTAAAAAGGAAAGACCGGATTTGGTCCAAAATTTAACTAAAAATTAAGGCCCAAACCAATTTGCAATGACCCAGTCCAGACCAGGGTTCCAGGGACGCCCCCAAACACCGCCGCATAGGGCATTTGATCTGAGCCCTCCATCCAGTCCAATCCAACGGTCCAAGACCCCTTTCAGCAACCCGTTTCCAAACCCGACCCAGTAACCGGTTCAAACCGACCCCTAACCAAGGCCAAACGGTGCCGTTCCCCATTAAGTGAAAGATCCTGGCCATCGATCTCACTTAATCCAACGGCCAGGATCTAACCGCCCATTACGTATATAAGCCTAAACCTTTACCCCATGCCCCTATCCGAACACCCCCCCTTTTCCATCGTCTCTCTCAAGAGATTAACCTAACACCCCTGGCCAAACCCTAGCCGCCCCTATATACTCTCACCGTGAACACGACGGCAACGATGCCGGTGACCACCAAAGTAACACCCCTGATGCACCTAACCACCCTGAACACGGATCTGTTACCCCCTTGCCTCGAATCATCCCCATCATCTCGAATCTTAATCTGAAGATTCGAGCTTAACCCTGACCTACACCAACCCACCCCAGTTTCACACCAGTCACCACCCTGGCCTCACTCGTGACCAAACCAAGCTTGGTTTGGTCCGAATCTACCCACAAATCCTCAAGCCCCAAATCAGACTGGTTCGAACCCTAGAACACAAGAACCTTGGAATCCGGCCAGATTAAATGGAGGGTTGGGGTCTAATAGACCTTAATAGAATTGTTCTCGGTTGAGAACACCTCGATTAAAGTCTGTTCGACCTCAAATAGGCAAATCCAGTTCAGGCCTGGGTCGTCTGTGTTTGAGCTTCCAGAGTGAGTTCCCTTTTTCTTTTCTGTTTTTGTTGTTTGAGTTTGTCAGCATGTTTAATTAGTTTGTTTGGTATTTCTGATATTTTTCTTCCAATTTGTTCTCCGTCTTCGTAAGACCTTTTATTTGGTCGATTGTTCTTCTGTTTATGTTTGAATACGTATGATAAGATGCATATTCGATTTGATTAATATCGTCGAACAGATAATTCATATGTATTCCCTGTGTCGTGCAAAATTGTTGAAGGCAGTTGATGCCCTATTCGTGTTATTTGTTTGATCGACTGATTGTTCTATGTTATAATTAGTGTAGTCGATTAGATAAATGTTGTCGATTAGTTTATAGGACTGAATGTTCAAATATTCTGATTCATATAGCTTCGTATGACTAATCAAATCATTGTCGTTTAGCTGTTTGTTTTAAACTATCTGTGAATGATTCGTAACTGCAGTACAATAGCTGGAACTTAGTTTAGGATAGTTTAAGTTTGAATTTTCAGAAGTTTAAATTTCAGACTGCTGAAGCTTAGGTTTAAAACAGTAATAGCAGGGGTTAAAAGGGGTAGTTTGGGGTGTGAAAAAAAGCAGAATTGGTTAGTTTAAGATGGGCTGACATAGGATACTGAAATAGGATTAAACTAATACAATAGTGGGGAACAAAACTTGGTAGCATGGGGGGGGGGGGTAATTAAATATTATAGGCTGCCCATACCTTTGGGCAGAAAACACATGCTGAGGGGCTGTCAGGAGGATGGGCATTAGGCATTTTTGATTAGTTTAAGGGAGTTATGGGCAGAGTTGAGGGCTGGGGAAATGAGGCAGCCTGGGGGCTTGCTTGTATTTGGCCTATAAATAGGCTCACTTAAGGTAGAATAAATGGGTTAGACATTAAAGGGGAAGAGGTTAGAAAAATCAGATATTAAGGTTGAAGACGAAGGCTGCAGAATTTAAAAAGAAAAGAACAAGAGTGTTAAGGCTGTTTGATCCTCATTCTAGTTTAAGCTTTACATCAAAGAGCTTCAACTTGTCTTTGCCTTTGAGTGTTTAACAAAAATCAGAAATCACTGTTGTTTGCCCCTGTCTGTTTTTCTGCTGGTACTGTTGGATTTTTAGCTTGGTAGTCTCCAGTTTTCTGCTTGCTGAGTACTGTTCCATTAGGCTACTCCTGGTTTTCTGTTTTTGGTTCAAACCTGTCGCTGGTTTCCCTGTTTGGTTATCATTGGATTTTCTTGATGGGGCTTGTTTTTTTGGGTTCTTGAATCTGCCTGCTGGGTTTGTTTGGTTGCTGAGTGCTGCTTGTGTTGCTGCTGCACTGCTGCTATCACTGCTGACTTCTTTTCTACTGTATCTTTGTTCTTCTACCAGGTACATAACTTTATCATGGCTGTTGTAGGTCTGAAAATTTGAAGCATGAATATGAGATGAAGAACTGAAATTTTAACGTTTGGTTTCATATATTCTGAAATTTTAAGTTGTGTAAAAGGATAATTAGTTTCATTTGTTAGAAGCATGTAGTAGCTTTGCTGTGTACAATTGAGTATCGAGCAGTAATAGTATATAGAACGCCTTGCATGTTATTCTACAAGAACCAATAATGTAATGGTAGCACTCTGTTATTTCAGTTCATTTTTGTGCAAAGCATGTTTCAAATACGTATAAAGGCTTTAGGCTAATTAATCTGTAGTTTAAACTGTTTTAATTAACAAGTTTGTTTATTTAGAGTCATAGAAAGAGTTTTGTAGTTGTCGATTCCATTTCCGCCTTATTGTGAATACCAAAAATGTAAAAGTAAGCCGCAGATCGGACGTAAAAAAATAGAAATGGCCCAGGTCCAGTTCTGCGCCCGGTATGCTGGACCTGGGCCCAAAACTGTGCTAGCCCCCATGTTCTCGTCTATCTTCGATGTTAACTATTTAGGTTCGAAATTTCTTTTAATAATAACTCTCAAGCATGTAAATAAATTAGGTATTTTCTTCTTTTATTCTAGAGACAAACAAAATAGAAAACATAGCCGCTTTAGGATTATCCTTTTTTTAAAATAAATAAATAAATGAGACGAGCCTCGCCAAATAAAAGGTACAAACTGCGGGGCCCTCAATAAATGTACATTTAATTACTTAGACTTCGGGAGGAGCCGTTTAACAAACTTCACGGCTGTCCCCAGAGATAAGGACGCGATAGGCTCTTTAGGCACGTGTTTAATAATCTTACCTTCTTAAACTCGGGTGCGCATTTCATGCGACCCAAATCCAAATCCCAAAACATTGAATAAAAATGTGTTCCGGATTGCTGGTGCATTTCATGTGATGCAATCCAAAGACATGTTTTTTAAACGATGTTCACATTCTTTTAAAATATAATAATAAAAATGGTAAAGAGTTAAAACTTGCACATGAGCGCATAATTGTATAAAATCAGATAAACAAGCCGAATATGACAGTTGAGCGACCGTGCTAGAACCACGGAACTCGGGAATGCCTAACACCTTCTCCCAGGTTAACAGAATTCCTTATCCGGATTTCTGGTTCGCAGACTATAATACAGAGTCATTCTTTTTCCTCGATTCGAGATTAAATTGGTGACTTGGGACACCCTAGATCTCCCAAGTGGCGACTCTGAAATAAATAAACAAATCCCGTTTCGATTGTCCTTTAATTGGAAAAACTCCTTCACCCCTCGCGGGGGCGGAAAAAGGAGGTGTGACAGCTCTGGCAACTCCACTGGGGATCGTTAACCCAGAACCACTGGTTCAGTGTTAGAAATTGAGCTTAGAATAAATTGTTGTGTTTAGCTTTATCTGATTTTGTTACATGATCTGTGCTTAATGTGCTAACTAACTGCTTTTACCGCTTTGATATTTTGTGAAATGTATATAAACTGTGCCGAAACCCATCTCTTCTCTGAGTCTTCTAAATCATGAAGAAGGGTGTACTTCGTACGACTTCTTTTCTGTATAGTGTCAAATCCCAATTTAGAATGAGGTTCGGACAAGTTGCTAAGCCGATGAAGCTTCTGTATTCCCGGTACGCTGCCCCCCCTCGGCTCGAGCTGTCCGCTCAGGTAAGCCAGGTCTAGAACAAACACCCAGGTTCTGAACCTAGAATAACTCAACTTCATGCCGGATCCTTAGTAGGAACGCTTACCTGCATCATGCGCATTTTTGACTTAGGGGGCTCAACACAGGGGTTGGGTCCGTCTAGGAATAGCAACTTGAAACAGAAAAGACCATCCTGATGCATCCTACTCACCGTTTGTGCATTTATTTGCTGTAGACTTCCATGATGACCGATTTTGAATATTGAAAAAAAAAATAAAAAAAATAATATAGCAGTGTATAGGGTTAATCTTCTGTTTTAAAAAAAATAAAATAATAACAATGTCTAAATAGTGTCGAAACTCTGACGAAATTTTGAAAAATATTTTATTTATTTAGAAAAAAGGAGTCTATCATTTTTTAGTTTGTCTGGTCTGCAAAAATGGAAAATGAAAAATAGTTTGTTCTGTTATGGGAAAAGAGTCTTGATTGTTGTTTCAAAATAGTCTATTTGCCCACGGAAGCGAAATTAGGTTGTGTTTGAAAAAGTAGTTTTTTTTAAAATATTTTTTCACTTATTTTGCTTGGAATGTTTCAAGATAGTTTGTTTAATTGGGCGAACTACGCCGGTTTGATTCTCACCGGATGTGAGATACGTAGGCTTCCCTAATCGGGTCCAACCTCCCCTTTTGCCAAAAATAACCAAAATATGTCAAATGTTAATTTCATCAGAAAATAAATCAAGTCAGGCTGTTTTGCCATAAATAGCCGAGTATTCCCGAAAGGGGCGCCGAAAGGCTGAATTTGCACAAACGGCCATTTTTGTGATTTTTGACCGGTATACCCACACAACCTTAAAGTCTTCGTCCCTGAAGTGCTGAAAGGCCGTATCTGAAAACCGAGTCCTTCATCTTCAAAATTCAAAAAAAATCGAATACAAACAGTTCTGTTTTGAGTCTAATAAAAGTTTTCTTTCTTTAATTACCTTAATAAATGTGCAGGATGAGCACAAATCGAAATGAACCGTTCTCAGTCTTTAGCGAGGTCCCTCTACAACTCCACATGTGGTGGAATGATCTGGAAGCCGATAGTAAAGAGATAGTGGGAAGAGTTTTGGGAGGTTTTGTCAGTCTGCTGAATATCAAGCCAAGGACAGATATCCTCGAGGCTCTAATACCGTTCTGGGACCCAACCCGCAATATATTCAGTTTTGTTGACTTTGAACTTTCACCTACACTAGAGGAAGTCGACGGATATGCGGGATTGAATGGAAAATTAAGAGGACAGTATTTACTTTCACCAAGACCAGTATCTCCGCACGCGTTTTTGGATTTTCTAAGCGTTAGTCGGAAGGTGAAAAATGATGATTTGTCGAGAGGATGTTGTTCTCTCCAATTCTTATATCAACGGTATGGTACTCCTCAGGGTTTTGAAGAACCAAACCTCGGACTAATTCATGCTGGGAACAGAAACAAGTGGGAAGCGAGACGTACTTTGGCATTCATAACAACATTCCTGGGAATCGTGGTCTGTCCCCGCAAAGATAAGAAAGTAGAGATAGGCCTTGTAGGGATGGCTGATGTTGCAATCAAAAGAACTGACAGTACTGTGGTTCCTTTGATTTTTTCCGAAATCTACCGAGCTTTAACTATATGCCGAGAAGGAGGCAAGTTCTTCCAGGGATGCAATATGTTACCCTAGCTATGGATGCAAGAACACCTCTATCACCGAGCAGGATACATGAACCACGGGTTAACCGAGAGAAACTGTATCAGCGGTTTTGAGAAACGAATGACAGGCGTCGTATTCCCCGAAGGTGTCGAAGCATGGCTTACACGATTGAGGTCAACAACAGCCGACCAAATTGAATGGGCATTTGGGTGGTTGACTGATACTGAGGTAATATACATGGTGGCTGAGGAATGTCATATTCTTTTGATGGGACTTCGCAGCATCCAACCATATGCTCCTCATCGGGTATTGTGCCAGCTAGGAAAATTTCAAGTAATTCCCACTGATGAGGATCTAAGCAAGCACGCCATTGAGCTGAGCCCAGGAGTCGTATTTCCCGAAGGAAAAATTAGAAAGTTGTGGCACGAATGTAGATTCTTGGAGCCCAAGACTATGGTTCAAGAACTGGCTAAGGGTGAGGTAGACCCAAAGTACGATGTTTGGTTCAGGAGAAGGTTCCAGATTTGTCAGAGACCTGCTAAAAGAGCTCACGTCCAACAATTTACAGATGATTCACAGGAACAGTGGGGCTGGTTAAAGAGAGAGGAAGGCTACCGGGCTGAAATCGGGAGACTGAAGTGACAAGTTGAAAGGCTTATATTTGAGAACAACGTGCAAGTCGCCTCGGAACAGGGTGAAAAGAACAAATTAGCCAAAGAAAACCAGGCACTGAAAGCCCGAATTCGCCAAGTCAGTAAGAGTAACAGCGACCGACAGAAACGTCACTTCGATGAAAGGTTGATAGCAGAGCTGAGGAGTTAGGTCAGCAAAAGCCGAGAGGACTTGGAGAGATCTGAAGCCTGCATAACAAGAATGAGGGTCAGATGGGAAAAGGTACAATGGCCCGGAGGAAGCATCTGCAACAAGTCATAAGGGATTCTGAAATGAGCATCGAGATATTAAGGAAAACGAACTCCACTCTTCAGGAGCGGATCTTCAAACAAGCCCAAGATACCCAAGCTGACAGAAGGCGCTGTTATGATATGATGACCAGAATGGAAAGACAAATGGAAAGGTTCCAGGATCGACTCGCCGACAATGCTCAAGCACTGGGACTAAAGAACCGGCGAATAGAGCAATTGTTCGTTGAAAGGGACAACATCCGAGGAAGGATTGATGAGATTGGGCACTACATCTACATGAGATGCCTAGCATGTGAGAAAATACCTCGTGATACCCTTCTTGCCTCCATCATGGGCTACGTCCACCGGATCATGAATGAGTTGAAGAGTTTGCAGAGAGGTCTTACACCAAAGTCCGCGGAAAGGCCGAACGATGCCTCGCAAGCACCTAAGTTGGAATCTTTAATGTATCCCTAGTTCGAGTCTTGTTTGTTGGCTTTATGGGTCCATTGTCTTCCCATATGTTGTTTTTTCTTTTCATCGAGTCAGGTTAAAATTTTGGAATCTGTACTATTGCTGTTCTTTGTTTGAAATAAGTAGTTTGTAATAGCAAATTTTGGTGATGAATTGAATGATTCCAAAAGAATTTTATGTCTTTACTTTGTGGCAGAACTATGCCCGATCAGATTCACGCGGGGACGTGATACGTAGGCAATCCACGTAAGATTCGACCGCCACTAAAAGAAAAGAGAAAAAAAAAAGAAGAAAGAAAGAAAAAGAAAAAAAGAGAAGGAAGAAAGAAAGAACAATAGAGAGAAAAACGGGGGTTTCCCAAAACACTTTAAAGGCACAAACAAAGCAAGTCGGGATGACGTATGCGTTTGAAGCAAAAACATGTTAGAAATGGTTAACTACTTAGGAACATTGCATCCCCAACGTGCTATTACCGAATCTGTTAAACTCTAACGCTAACAAGTTTGTTGTTTTCCACAAATACCATACAGTTAGTCGTTAAAGCGTTCTGGAAACACACCCTTATCAGACCAGATCCAAGGGACATGTATCAATAAGCATGACTACTTCAGAAAACAGTACCGAGGAAGAAAGGCCAGTAAGCCAGTTGTTAAAAGAAGCGATGGAGAAGATAGAAAGAATGGGGTTGGAGATGAATGCGATGCAATTAGCTTTGGCTAAAGTACAAAAGAGCCCTGAACCACTAGGGCATGTGCCGGACTACCCTCACTCTGGCCCTTCAACGAGCTTCCCAAATCACCGCCATTATCAGGAGAGAAGCCCCTATGATTCCCAAGCTCCACCACCCCATCAACCTTTCCTACCACCAAATGTTCCCACTTTTATGGGACCCACACCAGCCACACTGCAAAGATCAACCAGTGAGTCGTTGTTTCAGGCTCACGATGCGCAGTACTATCCCCCTGAACCCACATTCAATGCACCAGAACCCCATACCTATAATCCGCACTTGGAGGTCCCGGCGGAGATTGAAAAGTCGGTTAAGGTGCCAGAGCAGGATGAGGTAATGAGGAAGTTCAAAAGCCTGGAGCAATCCTTCAGGAGCCTGCATGGATTGAGCAACCAGGTCAGCGTGGCCTACAAGGATCTATGCCCTTTCCCGGTCGTCCAACTCCCGGCTGGGTTCAAGATGCCTAAGTTTGACTTATATGAAGGGCATGGTGATCCTATGGCACATTTACGGGGTATTTGCCGCAAAATGAGAGGCGCAGGCGGCAAAGATGAGCTACTGATAGCTTATTTTGGTCAAAGCTTGAGTGGATCGGCATTGGAGTGGTATACCAGGCAAGATCCCAGCAGATGGTACACTTGGGATGATCTGGCGCAGGCTTTCACGGGTCACTTTCAATACAATCTCGAGATAGTCCCCGACCGTCTCACATTGCTGAGGACCGGAAAGAAGCCTGGGGAAAGCTTTCGTGAGTTTGGTTTCCTCTGGAGAGAACAGGCAGCCAGGGTTGATCCTCCCATGAGAGAGGGAGAAATGGTGGACTACTTCCTACAAACGCTGGATCCAACTTACTTTGGTCACTTGGTGACGACGGTTGGAAAATCCTTCAATGAAGTAGTAAAGATAGGGGTTATGATAGAAGAGGGGTTGAAGTCTGATAAAATCCTGAATTACTCAGCACTCAAGGCAACGACCCAGGCTATTCAGAGCGGCACGGGAGGTGCGTTGGGAAGGAAGAAGAAAGAAGAAGTCGCCACGGTTGAGGCAGGCAGTTGGTCCAGGTCCGGCAAACCATACTACAACCAACCCAGACCCCACAAGCCAAATTATCCATACAGCCCGCCACAACACTACTATCCACCTCTAGAACCACATTTCTCCGTGCACCAAGCCCAAACATACACTCAGCCTCCGGTTCGCCCGTAATGGCGCGCGCTGGCTCCCCAAAACACATATGCACCACCACAAAACACATACCCACCACCACAAAATGCCTATCCTCCACCAAGAGCATACATGAACCCTCCAAGGGCGGGCTTTCGAGGAAGTCAAACTGCTAGAAATGACAGGCTACAGAGACATAGAGCTTTTACTGAGTTGGGAGAGACCTATACTGCCGTGTTCCACAAATTGAGACGGCTAGGTTTGGTGAGTCCTGTCGAGCCTAGAGAGCCAAAACCCCCACCCCCAAATTTGGACCGATCGATAAACTGCGAGTACTGCTCAGGAATGCTAGGGTATGATACCGAAAAATGTTGGAGGTTGAGGCAGACAATACAAGATCTTATTGATGCCAACAAAATCGAGGTCCAGGCGCCGGAGGCACCCAACATCAACCAGAACCCATTGCCAGCACACCACGAAGCTCACATGATCGAGTTGGTGTATAAGGGAGGAGAGCCGAGGAAGCCCTCACAGACAGTGATGATGATCCAGGCCGCTCCGAAAGAAGAATCGACCAGTGGGAGACTAGGGGTACAGTTAAAGGGGGAAGATGTCAAGCCAGTGGTGATATTAGGGAAGAATCCGTCCACCACAACAAAGAAACCAGAGCCAGCCAAATTGGTAGTATCAGGGACATCATCCACACCCGTAGTTGTGTTGAAAGGGGTCTGCAGGGAACTGGTCACCATAAAGCCGGTAGTCTAATTACCAGTGATTGATAGCAAGGCCGTGCCTTGGAAGTATGAAAAGGCAGTGGTGATGTACAAGGGAAAGCAAGTGGAGGAGGATAGTTGTGAGGCGCAGGGACTGACTCGATCGGGACAGTGTTTTGCTCCAGTGGAGTTGAGAAGGTCCAACCCAGCAGTAGCAAAGAAACCCATGTCGGAAGAAGAGGCGGAGGAATTCTTGAAAAAGATGAAAGTGCAGGATTATTCTGTTGTCAAACAGTTGAAGAAAATACCGGCCCATATCTCGTTGTTGTCACTATTGATCCATTCGGATGAGCATCGCTGGGCCCTGATGAAGATACTGAATGAAGCTCATGTGCCCAATGAAATTTCAGTGAACCACCTTGAAACAATTGCCAACAAAATTTTTGAGGTAAACAGGGTAACGTTCTCTGATGTCGATCTGCCAGTGGAGGGCACGGAACATAATAAAGCTCTCTACTTGACTGTCAAATGTGAAGATTCGGCAATTACTCGGGCATTGGTGGATAACGGCTCGAGTGCCAATATTTGTCCCTTATCCACCCTGAACCAGTTGAAAATTGACCATGGTAGAATCCACAAGAACAACATTTGCGTCCGAGGATTTGACGGAAGCGGAACAACCATCGTGGGGGATATTATACTTGAGTTGACCATCGGTCCGGTCTAGTTTACCATGGAGTTCCAGGTATTGGATGCCGCAGTATCTTATAACCTTTTGTTGGGACGACCGTGGATCCACGCGGCCAAAGCGGTGCCATCCACCTTGCATCAAATGGTCAAGTTCGAATGGGACAGACAAGATGTCGTGCTGCATGGGGAGGACACTGCATGCACCATGGGAGGCGTCATTGTTCCCTTCATAGAAACCAATGATGACAAAGGTCCCTGGGTTTACCAGATTTTCGATGCAGTGTCAACAAACAAGATTCCCGAGGGGAAATCATTCCACACCCCAGGGTAGCTTCCGCAACGGTCATGATGGTTTCATAGATGTTGGGTAATGGGTTTGTGCCAGGAAAAGGCCTGGGGGCTGAGCTTCAGGGGATTGTTCAACCTGTCTCCTTGCCCAAGAATTTGGAGACCTTTGGATTGGGGTTCAAACCGACTATGGCAGATGTAAAGCGAGCGCGGAAAATGAAGAAGAGAGTTTGGTTTCTTCCAAAACCCATTCCGCGTCTCTCAAGATCCTTTATTAAAGCAAGTGCCAAGGGGTCACCGGTCCCGAAAATTCTCGGACCATTGATTGGGATGGATGGGGATTTGAATCAGAGCTTCGAAAGGCTGTTTGCTGATGTCAATATGGTAGAAGTTGGAGAGGGTTCCAGCGGAGCAGACATACAGTTTGTGGGGCCTGAGGCCAAAACCAACAATTGGACGGTTACTCCTCTTCCTACCCGGGGGGAGTCCTGGTAGTAGGCTTTGATTTTTTCTTTCTTGTTTTTTGGATTATTCCAGGGTGTAATCCAAATCTCATTTTATTTTGTACAAGTGTGAACCCTGTTATCCCGCATTTTTAATAAAATTCTCTTTTCTTGTCTCATTTTAATTTTGTTTTGTTCTTTACTCTTTCTGAACAGTTCTCTTTTTACTGGTTCTAATGACATGACATGCACAACGGATCTTCGACCTAGTCTAATAAATCAATCTGACTCCGACTTAATTATACAAGAGATCAGTTATGACGATGAGTCTGAATATGACGAGGATGAAGCCTTCGAAGAAATAAACCGAGAATTGTGCCAATTTTAAGAGAAACCCAAGCCTAATCTGAATGACACCGAGGCTGTAAATCAAGGGGATGCAGATAATGTCAGAGAAACCAAAATCAGCATCCACATTGAGCCAAACGTCAGGGAGGAATTAATCAAAACCCTCATTGAGTTCAAAGATGTTTTGCATGGTCATATGATGATATGCCGGGATTAAGCACAGATCTAGTGGTTCACAAATTGCCCACTGACCCGGCATACCCTCCGGTCAAGCAAAAACTAAGGAAGTTTAAGACGGATATGAGTGTGAAGATCAAAGAAGAAGTGACCAAGCAGTTGCAGGCAAAAGTTATTCGGGTCACTCGATATCCCGATTGGTTGGCCAATGTGGTACCAGTGCCGAAGAAGGATGGAAAAATCAGGGTATGTGTCGACTATTGCAATATCAACAAGGCAAGTCCTAAGGATAATTTTCCATAGCCCAACATCCATATCCTGATCGATAATTGCGCTGGGCGCGAGATCAGATCCTTTGTGGACTACTATGCAGGATATCATCAGATCTTAATGGACGAAGAAGATGCGGAAAAGACGGCTTTCATCACACCATGGGAAACTTACTGCTATCGGGTAATGCCATTCAGATTGAAGAATGCTGGGGCAACGTACATGCGAGCAATGACTATTGTGTTTCACGACATGATACACAAAGAAATTAAAGTGTACGTAGATGATGTGATCATAAAGTCTTGGCGTCAGGAAGACCATGTAGCAGACCTAAGGAAGTTCTTTCAAAGACTTCGAAGGTATGATATTAAGCTCAACCCGACCAAATGCGCCTTCGGGGTTCCATCAGGAAAGCTGTTAGGATTCATCGTCAGTCGATGGGGAATTGAGTTGGACCTATCCAAGATCAAATCCATCCAAGATTTGCCACCGCCAAAGAACAAAACGGAGGTAATGAGTCTATTGGGAAGACTAAATTATATCAGCAGGTTCATCGCTCAACTCTCGGCGACTTGTGAACCCATATTTTGGCTGCTGAAGAAAGATGCTGCGGTAGACTGGACGACGGAGTGTCAAGAGGCTTTCGACCAGATCAAAGGGTATCTCTCCAATCCACCAGTGTTGGTTCCACTTGAGCCGAGGAGACCATTAATTCTTTATCTGACGGTCCTGGAGAATTCGTTTGGCTGCGTGTTGGGGCAACACGACATTACAGGAAGGAAGGAGCAGGCCATTTATTATCTTAGCAAGAAGTTTACAGTATATGAGGTCAAGTACACTCAACTCGAGAGGACATGTTGCGCCCTAACTTGGGTGGCTCAGAAGTTGAAGCACTACTTGTCCTCGTATACCACTTATCTCATTTCCTGTTTGGATCCATTAAAGTACATTTTCCAGAAACCTATGCCTACAGGGAAGTTAGCAAAATGGCAAATTTTGCTCACAGAGTTTGATATCGTCTATGTGACGAGGACGACCATAAAAGCCCAAGCGCTGGCCGATCACTTGGTTGAGAATCCCGTTGATGAAGAATACGAGCCTTTGAGGATGTATTTCCCAGACGAGGAAGTAATGCATACAGGTGAGATGGAATTACCCGAGGAACCAAGCTGGAAGCTTTTCTTTGATGGAGCCGCAAATGCAAAAGGGGTTGGAATAGGAGCAATACTCATTTCTGAAATAGGACGTCACTACCCTGTTACAGCTCAGCTACGCTTCTATTGTACCAACAACATGGCAGAGTATGAAGCATGCATTTTGGGTTTGTGACTAGCTGCAGATATGGATGTCCAGGATGTTTTGGTCTTGGGAGACTCAGACCTCCTGGTGCATCAGATTCAGGGTGAGTGGGAAACATAGGATTTG
Source organism: Nicotiana tabacum (assembly GCF_000715075.1). Classification (NCBI taxonomy): domain Eukaryota; kingdom Viridiplantae; phylum Streptophyta; class Magnoliopsida; order Solanales; family Solanaceae; genus Nicotiana; species Nicotiana tabacum. The sequence goes on along the minus strand of NC_134099.1, from coordinate 56,609,403 downwards.
AAACTCATACCATATCAACAATGTTTGCACAATCTGACAAAGCTATTTCTATCAGTGGAATTCAGACATATCCCGAGAGTTCATAATAAGGTTGACGATGCATTGGCCACCTTAGCATCAATGTTACACCACCCCGACAAAATGTATGTTGACCCCTTGCACATCCAGGTTCGTGATCAGCATGCTTATTGCAGCGTGGTAGAAGAGGAAGTGGATGGCGAGCCATGGTTTTATGACATAAAGGAGTACCTCAAGATGGGGATATATCCGGAGCAGGCCTCTGGAGACCAAAAAAGAGCCCTTCGGCGTTTGTCAAATGGTTTCTTCCTCAGTGGAAGAGTGTTGTACAGAAGAACCCCAGACTTGGGATTGCTAAGATGTATAGACGCTGGTCAAGCCACGATAGTTATGGCAGAGGTGCATGCTAGAGTTTGTGGGCCACATATGAGCGGATATGTATTGGCAAAGAAGATTCTTCGAGCAGGGTACTATTGGCTCACTATGGAGCATGATTGTATCAATTTCGTGAGGAAATGCCATCAATGTCAGATACACGGAGATCTGATTCATTCTCCGCCGACAGAATTGCATACAATGTCAGCGCCATGGCCATTTGTTGCATGGGGCATAGATGTCATTGGGCCTATTGAGCCGGCAACGACCAATGGCCACAGGTTCATTCTGGTGACCATCGACTACTTCACCAAGTGGGTTGAAGCTAAAACTTTCAAGTCGGTAACCAAGAAGGTAGTGGTGGATTTTGTTCACTCCCATATCATCTGCAGATTTGGGGTCCCAAAAGTGATCATCACGGATAATGGTGCAAATCTTAACAGCAATTTGATGCGGGAAGTATGCCAATAGTTTAAGATTACACACCGCAATTCCACCCCATATCGTCCCAAGGCGAATGGAGTAGTTGAAGCAGCCAATAAGAACATCAAGAAGATACTGAGGAAGATGATAGAAGGATCTAGACAATGGCATGAGAAATTGCCCTTTGCTTTGTTGGGTTATCGCACTACAGTCCGGACTTCCATAGGTGCAACTCCTTATTTGTTGGTATACGGAACTAAAGCAGTAATATCAGTAGAGGTCGAAATTCCATCCCTCCGAATTGTCGCTGAAGCCGGGATTGACGACAACGAATGGGTCAAAGCTCGACTGGAGCAGTTGAACTTAATAGATGAAAAAAGATTGGCAGCAGTGTGTCATTGCCAGATGTATCAGAAAAGAATGGCAAGAGCATACAATAAGAAGGTGCACCCCAGAAAATTTGAAGTAGGGCAGCAAGTATTGAAACGGATCCTCCCACATCAGATCGAAGCAAAAAGCAAGTTCGCCCCAAATTGGCAAGGGCCTTATGTCGTGACCAGAGTTTTGTCCAACGACGCTTTATGTCTAACAGATATCGAAGGAAGATGCGTCGACATGGCTATCAATTCTGATGCAGTCAAAAGATATTATGCATAATTTATTTGATTATGATAGTTATTGGTTCGTTTGTTTGTACTTGGTACTTATTGGATAATGAAATGACGGAGGCAATTCTTTCTTCTATCCAAACACTTTTAACCTTTGCTTCCCCCTTTGAGCCTTAGTTATTCTTTCATACCCCTCTTTTGGAATCACTAATGAGAAAAAATATATGAAAAAATAGAAAAGAAATTAAAAGAAAAATGAAAACAAGATAAAGGTCATAAGAAAATAGAGGAACCGTAGGAACTACGTTTGGCCTGATTCCTCAAAGAGGATACGTAGGCGCCTCATGGCTCGGTCATAGTGCATAGTGTGCATAGTGTGCATAACTCCACATAGTGTAAATATAAAAAATCCCCAAGAAAGAAAACTGGGGCAGGAGTTATGTTTTGAAGTTTCAAAAAGGGGTTGATTCCAAGAGTTGTAGTGTTTCACCCGTCGAAGTTATTTTTGAATTTTGATAACCTTTCTTTAAACCCACACAAAACCAACATCGATGTCCCAAAAAGACCTCCCGATCAATATCCGAGAGATGTCGAGTCAAGCAAATGAAAACCGAGAATAATACACTGATCCCCAGCAAAGAAGAGGATCATAAACTGGAAATAAATTGATAGCCGAAAAGAATCCCCGGGAGAGAGAGTCATATCGGCAACACTCCAATTCCCCGATAGAAAATAAAATGAGAGAGTCTTATCGGTGAAAACCTTCACAGGCACCGTAAGGCGACGAAAGATGAGAGAAATAAAACGAGAGAGTCTTATTGGTGAAAACCTTCACAGGCACCATAAGGTGACGGGAGCTGAGAGAAAGGAGAGAGTCTTATTAGTGAAAACCCCTCGAAGGGCACTATAAGGCGACAAGATAGATTGGCAAAAAGGATCCTCATTTGCGAAGAGGTGGGCACCTATTTATCCCCAGCAAGGGAGGCCATCAGGAAGATTGATTGGTACAAATAGACTGGGTCGATTAATCCATAATGCACGACATGATCGTTGGGACCAGTCGTACTGTCCAGATAAGTTCTTTCTTTTTTCTCTCCCAGCACTTGTTCAGAAAGATTTTTCTCTTTTTCTATCTTTTTCATTTCTTTGTCTAAAAGACTTTTTCCAGAAATTTGTTTTGAGAAGGATTTTTCAAAGTTTACTACCGGGGGCCAAAACGGTACAAAACAAAATGCGAAGGGGACAGGCCAGAGCCAAGGCAATAAGACAAAAGGCGGTTCGTTGCAAAACCAAATGACAAACTGGCCTATAAAATTAAGGGGAACGCGAAGAAAGGCGGAAAACGATGGTTGAAGGACTTGTGGACCAAATTCCAAGAAGATCCCCAACAAGAACTTCGATAGATCACGGACCAAGGTCCAAGGGGGTTAGACAACAAAGAGCGGGGAAAGGGTAAATGAAAAACCATCCCCAACAGAAATACCATCCCCAGCAGACATATCATCCCCAGCAAGCAACTTTATCCCCAACCAGTTTTGGGAGCACAGAGCAAAGGGAAAGGGAAAGGAAAATCATCCCCCAGCAGGAGTGACACGATCACTCACCATGTTAAAACTAACAAGGTTCTCTTTGATTTCTACAGGAAAATAAAGGTTGATGATGACAGAAAGACATGCCTCAAGGAAGGTCACCAAGACCGGGGCAGAAAATTTTCTGCCGTTGTCAAAAATTTTCTCGGAGGAACGAGGAAACAAATTCAAATATTTTCATGTCTTAGTCAAATAGGCGCCCACCTGTATAATGAGAGGAATATTTTATGTCTTAGTTAAATAGGCGCCCACCTGTATAATGAGAGGAATATTTATTTAGTTAAATAGGCGCCCACCTGTATAATGAAAGGAATACTTTCATGTCTTAGTTAAATAGGCGCCCACCTGTACAATGAGAGGAATACTTTTATGTCTTAGTTAAATAGGCGCCCACCTGTACAATGAGAGGAATATTTTTATGTCTTAGTTAAATAGGCACCCACCTGTATAATGAGAGGAATACTTTTATGCTTTAGTTAAATAGGCGCCCATCTGTATAATGAGAGGAATACTTTTATGCTTTAGTTAAATAGGCGCCCACCTCTATAATGAGAGGAATATTTATGTCTTAGTTAAATAGGAGCCCACCTGTATAATGAGAGGAATATTTTTATGCTTTAGTTAAATAGGCGCCCACCTGTATAATGAGAGGAATACTTTTATGCTTTAGTTAAATAGGCGCCCACCTGTATAATGAGAGGAATACTTTTATGCTTTAGTTAAATAGGCGCCCACCTGTATAATGAGAGAAATATTTTTATGTCTTAGTTAAATAGGCGCCCACCTGTATAATGAGAGGAATATTTTTATGTCTTAGTTAAATAGGCGCCCACCTGTATAATGAGAGGAATACTTTTATGCTTTAGTTAAATAGGCGCCCACCTGTATAATGATTATACAGGAGGAATATTTTTATGCTTTAGTTAAATAGGCGCCCACCTGTATAATGAGAGGAATATTTTTATGTCTTAGTTAAATAGGCGCCCACCTGTATAATGAGAGAAATACTTTTATGCTTTAGTTAAATAGGCGCCCACCTGTATAATGAGAGGAATATTTTTATGTCTTAGTTAAATAGGCGTCCACCTGTATAATGAGAGGAATACGTTTATGCTTTAGTTAAATAGGCGCCCACCTGTATAATGAGAGGAATACTTTTATGTCTTAGTTAAATAGGCGCCCACCTGTATAATGAGAGGAATATTTTTATGTCTTAAATAAATAGGCGCCCACCTGTATAATGAGAGGAATACTTTTATGCTTTAGTTAAATAGGCGTCCACCTGTATAATGAGAGGGATACTTTTATGCTTTAGTTAAATAGGCGCCCACCTGTATAATGAGAGGAATATTTTTATGCTTTAATTAAATAGGCGCCCACCTGTATAATGAGAGGAATATTTTATGTCTTAGTTAAATAGGCGCCCACCTGTATAATGAGAGGAATATTTATTTAGTTAAATAGGCGCCCACCTGTATAATGAAAGGAATACTTTCATGTCTTAGTTAAATAGGCGCCCACCTGTACAATGAGAGGAATACTTTTATGTCTTAGTTAAATAGGCGCCCACCTGTACAATGAGAGGAATATTTTTATGTCTTAGTTAAATAGGCACCCACCTGTATAATGAGAGGAATACTTTTATGCTTTAGTTAAATAGGCGCCCATCTGTATAATGAGAGGAATACTTTTATGCTTTAGTTAAATAGGCGCCCACCTCTATAATGAGAGGAATATTTATGTCTTAGTTAAATAGGAGCCCACCTGTATAATGAGAGGAATATTTTTATGCTTTAGTTAAATAGGCGCCCACCTGTATAATGAGAGGAATACTTTTATGCTTTAGTTAAATAGGCGCCCACCTGTATAATGAGAGGAATACTTTTATGCTTTAGTTAAATAGGCGCCCACCTGTATAATGAGAGAAATATTTTTATGTCTTAGTTAAATAGGCGCCCACCTGTATAATGAGAGGAATATTTTTATGTCTTAGTTAAATAGGCGCCCACCTGTATAATGAGAGGAATACTTTTATGCTTTAGTTAAATAGGCGCCCACCTGTATAATGATTATACAGGAGGAATATTTTTATGCTTTAGTTAAATAGGCGCCCACCTGTATAATGAGAGGAATATTTTTATGTCTTAGTTAAATAGGCGCCCACCTGTATAATGAGAGAAATACTTTTATGCTTTAGTTAAATAGGCGCCCACCTGTATAATGAGAGGAATATTTTTATGTCTTAGTTAAATAGGCGTCCACCTGTATAATGAGAGGAATACGTTTATGCTTTAGTTAAATAGGCGCCCACCTGTATAATGAGAGGAATACTTTTATGTCTTAGTTAAATAGGCGCCCACCTGTATAATGAGAGGAATATTTTTATGTCTTAAATAAATAGGCGCCCACCTGTATAATGAGAGGAATACTTTTATGCTTTAGTTAAATAGGCGTCCACCTGTATAATGAGAGGGATACTTTTATGCTTTAGTTAAATAGGCGCCCACCTGTATAATGAGAGGAATATTTTTATGCTTTAATTAAATAGGCGCCCACCTGTATAATGAGAGGAATATTTTATGTCTTAGTTAAATAGGCGCCCACCTGTATAATGAGAGGAATATTTTTATGTCTAAATAGACGCCCACCTGTATAATGAAAGGAATATTTTCATGTCTTAGTTAAATAGGCGCCCACCTGTATAATGAGAGGAATTATTTTATGTCTTAGTTAAATAGGCGCCCACCTGTATAATGAGCGAAATATTTTCATGTCTTAGTTAAATAGGCGCCCACCTGTATAATGAGAGGAATATTTTCATGTCTTAGTCAAATAGGCGCCCACCTGTATAATGAGAGGAATATTTTATGTCTTAGTTAAACAGGCGCCCACCTGTATAATGAGAGGAATACTTTTATGCTTTAGTTAAATAGGCGCCCACCTGTATAATGAGAGGAATATTTTTATGTCTTAGTTAAATAGGCGCCCACCTATATAATGAGAGGAATAATTTTATGCTTTAGTTAAATAGGCTCCCACCTGTATAATGAGAGGAATATTTTTATGTCTTAGTTAAATAGGCTCCCACCTGTATAACAAGAGGAATACTTTTCAGTCTTATACTGCAGGAATCCCCAGCAGGAAACAATAAAAATCCCCAGCACCGGAAAGCAGAAGGTTGCAACAAGAGGTCCCAGCACAAATTCAAGCGCATGAGTCAAAAGGAAGAAAAGACGCGTCTTGAAAGAAGCGGCCTATGAACATTAAATTATGCCCAGCATAACAAATCTGATGAAGAAAGCTGTATCCCCAGTGGAATCACCAAAGAGTTTAATGAAGGAAGCCATATCCCCAGCGGACCGAGCAAAATGATGAAAACTGGTATTCAGAAAAGCAAAAGGCCAGTGTCATCCCCAAGTTCTCGGAAGAAAAGCACCGGAAGAAGCACAAGTTGACAAGAAAGCAAGGCAACAAGAACAAGTTGAAGATAAATGAGATCTCATGATCCGTAGTCTAGCCTAGCTTCTTGATTTTTCTTTTAAGCACGGTGTAACAAGGAGATCGGTAAAGCAATGGTAACAACATACAGCAGCAGTAACAGCCAAATCACAGTTCCATGGTAGTCTCAGCTACCAAAACTTCCCAAACTACATTAACCTGATTCCCTTCTAGCCAGGGATATGTAGGAAACCTTTGAAGCAAAGGTTCGATTAAATCTTTTCAAAAATGCTTCACACGGAGTATTTCCAACGAGCAAAGTCGCTCGTGTCTGCTCACTCTATCTTTGCACGAAAGCTCTTTTTGCTTTCGAACAAAGAGGGGCAGCTGTGAGTACGTTTGCTTCACGGAAACTACTCCAAAAGAAATCGGAAAAGAAATAAAACAAGTTACCTTCGGGTACAATTTTGAGAACTTACGTGACATTTTGATAATTGTTCTGTCCGTAAATGCTCGCCTTGCTATAGTTAAAAATACAAAGATACATGTTGCATGCATTTAGGAATAAATGGTACGTTTAGGAATTAATTAACCATAATTTGGTTTTAAAAGCGAAAATCACAAAAATATGCATTTTGTTGTCATAACTATTGTTAGGTGTTAATTAATATTTGTGTAGTTTAATTTTTGGTTTTAGGAATTTTTGGTTTAATTGTAAGAAGAAAAGATCGGATTTGGGCCAAAATTTAACTAAAAAATCAGGCCCAAACCAATTTGCAATGACACAGTCCAGAACAGGGTTCCAGGGACGCCACCAGACGACGCCGCATAGGGCATTCGATCTGAGCCCTCCATCCAGTCCAATCCAATGGTCCAAGACCCCTTTCAGCAACCCGTTTCCAAACCCGACCCAGTAACCGGTTCAAACCGACCCCCAACCAAGGCCAAACGGTGCCGTTCCCCATTAAGTAAAAGATCCTGGCCATCGATCTCACTTCATCCAACGGCCAGGATCTAACCGCCCATTACGTATATAAGCCTAAACCTTTACCCCACGCCCCTATCCGAACACCCCCCTTTTCCATCGTCTCTCTCAAGAGACTAACCTAACACCCCTGGACAAACCCTAGCCACCCCCATATACTCTCACCGTGAACCCGGCGGCCACGATGCTGGTGACCACTAAAGTAACACCCCTGATGCACCTAACTACCCTGAACACGGATCTGTTACCCCCTTACCTCGAATCATCCCCCATCATCTCGAATCTTAATTTGAAGATTCGAGCCCAACCCTGACCTACACCAACCCACCCCAGTTTCACACCAGTCACCACCCTGGCCTCACTCGTGACCAAACCAAGCTTGGTTTGGTCCGAATCTACCCACAAATCCTCAAGCCCCAAATTGGACTGGTTCGAACCCTAGAACACAAGAACCTTGGAATCCGGCCAGTTTAATAGAGGGTTGGGGTCTAATAGACCTTAATCGAAGTGTTCTCGGTTGAGAACACCTCGATTAAAGTCTGTTCGACCTCAAATGGGCAAATCCAGTTCAGGCCTGGGTCGTCTGTGTTTGAGCTTCCAGAGTGAGTTCCCTTTTTCTTTTCTATTTTTGTTGTTTGAGTTTGTCTGCATGTTTAATTAGTTTGTTTGGTATTTCTGATATTTTTCTTCCAATTTGTTCTCCGTCTTCGTAAGACCTTTTATTTGGTCGATTGTTCTTCTGTTTATGTTTGAATATGTATAATAATATGTATATTCGATTTGATTAATATCGTTGAACATATAATTCATATGGATTCCCTGTGTCGTGCAAAATTGTTGAAGGCAGTTGATGCCCTATTCGTGTTGTTTGTTTGATGGACTGATTGTTCTATGTTATAATTAGTGTAGTCGATTAGATAAATGTTGTCGATTAGTTTATAGGACTGAATGTTCAAATATTCTGATTCATATAGCTTCGTATGACTGATCGAATCATTGTCGTTTAGCTGTTTGTTTAAACTATCTGTGAATGATTCGTAGCTGCAGTACAATAGCTGGAACTCAGTTTAGGATAGTTTAAGTTTGAACTTTCAGAAGTTTAAATTTCAGACTGCTGAAGCTTAGGTTTAAAACAGTAATAGCAGGGGTTAAAAGGGGTAGTTTGGGGTGTGAAAAAAAGCAGAATTGGTTAGTTTAAGATGGGTTGACATAGGGTACTGAAATAGGATTAAACTAATACAATAGTGGGGAACAAAACTTGGTAGCATGGGGGGGTGTAATTAAATATTATAGGCTGCCCATACCTTTGGGCAGAAAATACATGCTGAGGGCTGTCAGGAGGATGGACATTAGGCATTTTTGATTAGTTTAAGGGAGTTATAGGCAGAGTTGAGGGCTGGGGAAACGAGGCAGCCTGGGGGCTTGCTTGTATTTGGCCTATAAATAGGCTTTTAAGGTAGAATAAAGGGGTTAGACATTAAAGGGGAAGAGGTTAGAAAAATCAGATATTAAGGTTGAAGAAGAAGGCTGCAGAATTTAAAAAGAAAAGAACAAGAGTGCTAAGGCTGTTTGATCCTCATTCTAGTTTAAGCTTTACATCAAAGAGCTTCAACTTGTCTTTGCCTTTGAGTGTTTAACAAAAATCAGAAATCACTGTTGTTTGCCCCTGTCTGTTTTTCTGCTGGTACTGTTGGATTTTTAGCTTGGTAGTCTCCAGTTTTCTGCTTGCTGAGTACTGTTCCATTAGGCTACTCCTGGTTTTCTGTTTTTGGTTCAAACCTGTCGCTGGTTTCCCTGTTTGGTTATCATTGGATTTTCTTGCTGGGGCTTGTTTTTTTGGGTTCTTGAATCTGCCTGCTGGGTTTGTTTGGTTGCTGAGTGCTGCTTGTGTTGCTGCTGCACTGCTGCTATCACTGCTGACTTCTTTTCTACTGTATCTTTGTTCTTCTACCAGGTACACAACTTTATCATGGCTGTTGTAGGTCTGAAAATTTGAAGCATGAATATGAGATGAAGAACTGAAATTTTAACGTTTGGTTTCATATATTCTGAAATTTTAAGTTGTGTAAAAGGATAAGTAGTTTCATTTGTTAGAGGCATGTAGTAGCTTTGCTATGTACAATTGAGTATCGAGCAGTAATAGTATATAGAACGCCTTGCATGTTATTCTACAAGAACCAATAATGTAATGGTAGCATTTTGTTATTTCAGTTCATTTCTGTGCAAAGCATGTTTCAAATACGTATAAAGGCTAAAGGCTAATTAATCAGTAGTTTAAACTGTTTTAATTAACAGGTTTGTTTATTTAGAGTCATAAAAGGAGTTTTGTAGTTGTTGATTCCATTTTCGTCTTATTGTGAATACCAAAAATGTAAAAGTAAGCCGCAGGTCGGACGTAAAAAAAAAATATAGAAATGGCCCAGGTCCAGTTCTGCGCCCGGTATGCTGGACCTGGGCCCAAAACTGTGCTAGCCCCCATGTTCCCGTCTATCTTCGATGTTAACTATTTAGGTTCGAAATTTCTTTTAATAATAACTCTCAAGCATGTAAATAAATTAGGTATTTTCTTCTTTTATTCTAGAGACAAACGAAATAGAAAACATAGCCGCTTTAGGATTATCCTTTTTTTAAAATAAATAAATAAATGAGACGAGCCTCGCCAAAAAAAAGGTACAAACTGCGGGGCCCTCAATAAATGTATATTTAATTACTTAGACTTCGGGAGGAGTCGTTTAGCAAACTTCACAGCTGTCCCCAGAAATAAGGACGCGATAGGCTCTTTAGGCACGTGTTTAATAATCTTACCTTCTTAAAGTCGGGTGCGCTTTTCATGCGACCCAAATCCAAATCCCAAAACATTGAATAAAATTGTGTTCCGGATTGCGGGTGCATTTCATGTGACGAAATCCAAAGACATGTTTTTAAACGATGTTCACATTCTTTTAAAATATAATAATAAAAGCGGTAAAGAGTTAAAACTTGCACATGAGCGCATAATTGTATAAAATCAGATAAACAAGCCGAATATGACAGTTGAGCGACCGTGCTAGAACCACGGAACTCGGGAATGCCTAACACCTTCTCCCAGGTTAACAGAATTCCTTATCCGGATTTCTGGTTCGCGGACTGTAATACAGAGTCATTCTTTTCCTCGATTCGGGATTAAATTGGTGACTTGGGACACCCTAAATCTCCCAAGTGGCGACTCTGAAATAAATAAATAAATCCCGTTTCGATTGTCCTTTAATTGGAAAAACTCTTTCACCCCTCGCGGGGGCGGAAAAAGGAGGTGTGACAATCATATCCTAAGCGGAAGGTCCCCCACACAAGGTTAGATAATTCACTTACCTCGAACCGGCTCAAAATCAACCCAACACCACGTCTTTGCCACAAGTACTCGACTCCAAATGGCTCAAATCTATTCAATTCAATTGCATAATATAAATAACACTTCAAGTAACTGATTCTACAATTAAATTCTAAGCTAATACGCAAAATATGTAAAATGACCAAAACGTCCCTCGGGCTGGCATCTCATAATTGGGTAAAATTTATAGTTTCATAATCCTCATACTCTCACGAGTCTAACCATACCAAAATTATCTAAATCCGATGTCAAATCCCCAATCAAAACTCAATTTCTTGGCCTAAGAACTTTTCCCCATTTTTCATACAAATTCCGAAATTAAAGGATGAATTCATGTTTAGATTAATGGGTTACAAGCAAAAATGAGTTAAGAATCATTACCCAATTGATATCTCTGAAAATCCCTCAAAATCTCGCTCAAATCCAAGCTCCCAAGCTTAAGTTTTGATAAAAATGGCTAGAACCCTCAATTTTGAAATCTTATATCTGCCCAAAAAATTCCTTCTTCGTGAACGCGAGGTCGCGAAGAAGCCTCGCGTTCGCGAAGCACAAAATAACTTTGACCATCTTTCCTTCTTCACAAACGCTCTCTTACTCCGCGAACGCGATGCTTTGCACAGACGAACCTTCGCGAACGCGACGTGCACCACGCGAATGCGATGCACAAAACTCCACTGGGCCAATTCCTCTTCCGCGAATGCGAAGCCCAATCGCAAACGCCTAACACAACCATCCAGCCTCTTCGCGAACACGAAGGCCAAATTCCCCCCAGTCCCAGCTCCTCTTCGCGAATGCGATAACCCACTCGCAAACGCGATGAAGGAAACCAGAACTGACTGCTACAACATTTTCTGCAATTTCCTAAGTTCCAAAAATGACCCGTTGAGCATCCGAAACACACCCGAGGCCCCCGGAACCTCAACCAAACCTTCCAACCAATCCTAAAACATCATTAAAACTTGTTCCAACCTTCGGAACGCTCAAAACAACATCAAAACACCTATTTTTCATCGGATTCAAGCTTAAAAATTCCAAAAACTCTAAAAACATACTTTCGATAAAAAAGTCTACCAAACCTCGTCCGAATGACCTGAAATTTTGCACACATCCCAAATGACATGACAGAACTACTACAACTCTCGAAATTCTATTCCAACCCTCGGATCAAAATCTCACTATCGAACCGGAAACTTCAAAAAACTTTCGGCATTTTATGCCTAAATTAGCTACGGACCTCCAAAACACACTCCGAACACGCTCCTAACCCTGAAATCACCCAACAGAGCTAATAGAATCATCAGATTTCCATTCCGAGGCTATCCTCATACTGTTCCGACTACGGTCAACTTTCCAATACTTAATCTCTCATATAGGGACTAAGTGTCCCAAAACTCTCTGAAACTCAAAACTGAACATCCCACCAAATTGAAATAGCAGAAATAAACTTGGGGAAAGCAATTAATAGGGGATCGAGGCATTAATTCTTAAGACGACCGGCCGGGTAGTCACATCCTCCTACACTTAAACATTCGTTCATCCTCGAACAAGCATAGAGACATACCTAAAGTCGCCTCCTCGACCGGCTGACCGCCATTGAACCTTCACTAATGCAATGTTCTTTGACCTCAGCTTTCTGACCTGCTTGTCCAATATTTCCACTGGATCCTAAACATAGGATAGATCCTTGTCCAATTGGACTGAACTGAAATCTAACACGTGTGACAGATCACCGTGATACCTCCGAAGCATCGAAACATGAAATATCGGGCGAACTCCTGCCAAGCTGGGAGGTAAGGCAAGTTCATAACCAACCTCCCCAACACGCCTCAATATCTCAAAAGGTCCAATAAACCTTGGACTCAACTTCCCTTTGTTTTCAAATCTCATAATGCCCTTCATAGGCAAAACCCGAAGCAGAACCTGCTCTCCAACCATATAGGAAACATCACAAACCTTCCGGTCCGCGTAACCCTTTTGTCTAGACTGGGCTGTACGGATTCTATCATGAATCACCTTAATTTTCTCCAAAGCATCTTGAACTAAGTCTGTGCCCAATAGTCTAGCCTCACCCGGCTCAAACCAACCCACTGGGGATCTACACCGTCTCCCATATAAAGTCTCATACGGTGCCATCTAAATACTGGACTGACAGCTATTGTTGTAAGTAAACTCCACCAATGTCAAGAACTGATCCAAGACCCTCCAAACTCAATCACACACGCACAGAGCATATCCTCAAGAATTTGAATAATACGCTCGGAATGTCTGTCCGTCTGAGGGTGAAATGCTCTACTCAACTCCACCTGAGTACCCAACTCATGCTAGACAGCCCTCCAGAACCGTGATGTAAACTGAGCACCTCTATCTGAAATGATGGACACTGGAATACCATGCAGACGAACAATCTCCCAGATATAAATTTCTGCCAACCGCTCCAAAGAATAAGTAGTACACATAGGAATGAAATGAGCGGATTTGGTCAGCCGATCCACAATCACCCAAATAGCATCGAACTTCTTTAAAGCCCGTGGGAGCCTAACTACAAAGTCCATGGTGATCCGCTCCCACTTCCACTCCGGGACCTCTATTTGCTGAAGCAACTCGCCCGGTCTCTGGTGCTCATACTTCACCTACTGATAGTTGAGACACTGAGCTACAAACCCGACTATATCTTTCTTCATCTGCCTCCACCAATATTGCTGCCTCAAATCCTGATACATCTTCGCGGCACCCGAATGGATGGAATATCGCGAGCTATGGGCCTCCTCCAAAATCAACTCTCGAAGCCCATCAACATTGGGTACACAAATCCGACCTTGCATCCTCAATACCCCATCATCACCAATAGTTACATCTTTGGCATCACCGTGCTGAACCTTGTCCTTGAGGACAAACAAATGAGGGTCATCATACTGCCGCTCCCTGATATGATCAAATAAGGAAGACCGAGAAACCATGCAAGCTAGAACCCGACTGGGCTCTGAAAGATCCAACCTCACAAACTGGCTGGCTAAGGCCTGAACATCTATCGCCATTGGCCTCTCTAATGCTGGTAAATAAGCCAAACTCCCTAAACTCTCCGCCCGGCGACTCAAGGCATCAGCCACTACATTAGCCTTGCCCGGGTGATACAAAATAGTGATGTCATAATCCTTCAGCAACTCTAACCACCTCCTTTGGTGCAAATTTTTAGATCCTTTTTCTTGAACAAGTGCTGCAAGCTCCGATGGTCAGTATAAATCTCACAGGGAACCCCGTATAAATAATGGCGCCAAATCTTCAGGACATGAACGATGGCAGCTAACTCAAGGTCGTGAACATGGTAGTTCTTCTCATGAATCTTCAATTGTCGGGACACGTAGGCAATCACCCTACTGTCCTGCATCAACACTGCTCCGAGGCCAACCCTCGAGGCATCACAATAGATCGTAAGCTGTCTTGAGCTTCTGGAAGCTCGCCTCCCACTCCTCCGTCCACTGAAATGGATCACCCTTCTGAGTCAACCTGGTCATAGGGGCTGCAATCAATGAAAACCCCTCCACAAAACCACGGTAGTAGCCCGCCAAACCAAGGAAACTGTGGATCTCTGTAGCTGAGGATAGTCTGGGCCAACTCTGCACGACCTCTATCTTCTTCGGATCCACCTGAATACCCTCACTCGATACCACGTGGCCTAGGAATACCACTGAATCTAACCAAAACTCACATTTTGAGAACTTAGCATATAACTTCTTCTCTCTCAAAGTCTGAAGCATAGTCCTCAGGTGTTGCTCATGATCTTCCCGACTCCGGGAATACACCAGAATATCATCAATAAAGACAATGACGAACGAGTCAAGATATGGCCGGAACACACTGTGCATCAAATGCATAAAGGTTGTTGGGGCATTGGACAGCCCAAATGACATGGCAAGGAACACGTAATGACCATATCGAGTCCAGAAAGTAGTCTTTGGGATATCTGGCTCCCGAATCTTCAACTGATGGTAACCTGAGCGCAAATCAATCTTATAAAACACCCATGCGCCTGAAGCTGGTCAAACAAATCATCAATATGAGGCAAAGGATAACGGTTCTTCACTGTAACCTTGTTCAACTGACGATAATCAATACACATACGCATAGAACCATCCTTTTTCTTCACAAACAAGACAGGAGCACCCCAAGGTGAAACATTGGGTCGAATATAAACCCTTATCAAACAATTCCTGTAACTGATCTTTTAACTCCTTCAACTCAGGAAGAGCCATACAATACGGAGGGATAGAAATAGGCTGAGTGCCCGGCAACAGTTCAATGCCAAAATCAATATCTCTATCAGGAGGCATGCTTGGAAGGTCAGCTGGAAACACATCGGGAAAATCTCGTACTACTGGGACTAAATCTACTGAAGGGGTATCAATGCTGACATCTCTCACATAAGCTAAATACGTGACACACCCCTTCTCAACCATGCGCTGAGCCTTAAGGAAAGAAATAACTCTACTGGGAGTGTGATATAAAGTACCCCTCCACTCAACACGCGGTATATCTGGCATAGCCAGCATCACAATTTTGGCGTGACAATCAAGAATAGCATAATGGGGAGACAACCAGTCCATGTCCAAAATAATGTCAAAATCTACCATGCTGAGTAATAACAAATCGGCTCTAGTCTCAAAACCACGAAGAGTAACCAAACACGACCGATAAACGCGGTCCACAACAAGTGAACCTCCAACAGGAGTAGAAACATAAACAGGGAACTCAAAGAATCCCGAGATACACCCAAATGCGGAGCAAAATAAGAAGACACATAAGAATAAGTAGAGCTTGGATTGAATAGAACTGATGCATCTCTTTGGCAAACCAATATAATACCTGTGATGACAGAATCGGAGGCAACAACCTCGGTATAGGCAGGAAGGGTATAGCATCTGGCCTGGCCTCCCCCTCTAGGGAGACCTCTACCTCCCCATCCTCCACCTCTAGCTGGCTGAGCAGGTGGGGTAGCAACTGGAGCTGTAACCATAGCCTGAGAACTCTACGGGGCACGCTGTGGCTGAGAAGTATATGGAAGTGCACTCCTCCCAAGTCTAGGGCAATCCATCACCATGTGGAGTGTTTCACCACACTCAAAACAAGCTCTGGGAGGACGCGATGGTTGTGACTGGCTAGGGCCAGGTCTGTTGGACTGACCTCTAAAAGTACCCCGCGCAGGAGGTGCACTAGAAATCGGAGGTGCATAATAAGGCTCCTCAGGCCTAGGAGGAGCTGGACCACTACTGGCTGCTGGAAGAGCTGAATGAATAGGGCGAGTCATATAACCCCTACCATGATGACCTGCAGCTGGGGTATGGGCACCAGAATAATGGCCCGACTCTCGAGACCTCTTGTCCTCCCTCTTATCTCTCTCCCTAGCATGCATACCCTCAATCTTCATAGCAATGCTCACCACTTACTAATAAGAAATATCCATCTCCAACTCACGAGCCATGCTAGATCTGATGTTGGGAATAAGGCCCTCAGTAAACCGGTGAACCCTCTCGCGGACAGTAGAAACCAAGGCTGGTGCATGCCTAGCCAAACTGGTGTAACAAACAGCATACTCTGAAATAGTCATAGCACCTTGGTGCAAATGCTCAAACTCTGTGCGCCATGTGTCCCTGAGGCTCTGAGGAACATACTCCCTCAGGAGCAAATCTGAAAACTGAGCCCAAGTCAATGAAGCAGCCTCATTTGGACTGTCTAACTCATAGGTGTGCCACCATTTATAGGCAGCTCCTCGAATCTGGAAGGTAGTGAAAGAAACCCCGCTCGATCTTGAGATACCCATGGTACAGAGAATGCGGTAACACTCATCAAGAAATCCCAGAGCATTCTCCGATGCTAGACTACTGAATACAGGAGGCTTGTACTTCTTGAACCTCTCAAGCCTTAACTGCTCATCCTCGAAAACCGCTGCCCTATCCTCAGGCAAAACTGGCACTGCAGGCGGTAAAAGAATAATCTCAGGGACCTGATCAACATGCACTTGCTGCTTAGGAGTGGGGGCGGCGGGAGTCTGTGGTCCTCCCCCAGCCTGGGATATGGCTACAGCAAGGGGAAGCAACCCTGTTTGAGCCAAAGTGGTGTACATGCTCATGAACTGCACCAAAGTCTCCTGAAGGGCTGGAGTAATAGTAGCAGTAGGCGTATCAGGTGCTTGGACTCTGGTTGGAATTGCTGGTGGTACATCGGTGGTAGCTCGCGCAGGTGCTCTGGTTGCACCACGTGCGCGTCCTTAGCCTCTATCCCGGCTTTGTCCTCTGACGGCTACAGTAGGGGGTGCGAGTGCCTGATCATCTCGGATAGCATGTATCTTCACCATTTGTGAGAGAATAGAAGACAGAAGTTTAGAATTGTGATGTCAAAAATCGCACGACAAGGAAATCAAATGAAGTGGAATTTTGCTAACAGTTACATAGCCTCTCGTAGATAAGTACAAATGTCTCCATACCAATTAGCGAGACTCTAATAAACCGGCTTGTGATCCATGACTCCTATGAACTTAGAGCTCTGATACCAACTTGTCACGACCCCAGTTCGCCCTCCATGAACCATCGTGGCGAAACCTAGTCTCTATGACTAGGTAAGCCTAAATTGCGGAAGAAAAACCAAAATTTGCGGAAGTAAAACAATTTAAAACAAGAATAAAGTAATAATAGTGTTTAAATATACCACTCGGCATACACCATGTTTAACTCTTAATACCCATACATAAATCCAAGATCCGGAAACCCACACATCACAAGCTAAGATCAATACTACATAACTCTAACTCCAGAATGTCGAATAAGAACAGAAAAATACAAAAGGGCTAAATACTAAAAGTAGGAATAGACAGGGACTTCTCGGTCTGCGGACGCGGCAGATGTACCTCGAAGTCTCTAGAGCAATCGCCTCCTCAAAGATGATAGGTTTGAGTAGCGGTGCCTGGATCTGCACATGAAAAACATGCGCAGAAGAGGCATGAGTACACCACAACGGTACTCAGTAAGTGTCAAGCCTAACCTCGGTTGGGTAGTGACGAGGAAGGTTAGGGCCCTACTAAGATTAATTAAATATAAAGATGACAGGATAAGATAAGCAGTACAATTGAAAATCTACAGTAAGAATATACACATGATAATAAGAGTACAATAACAAAAACAGAGATGAAGGCAAACCACAAGGAAGTACCACTCATAACAAGGATGATAACTGGGGATCTCTTGGTATCCCGAGGATCTCTTGGTATCCTCAATATATGCTAGGGATCTCTTGGTATCTTCAATATATACTAGGTATCTCTTGGTATCCCGCACCTCAGTTCAGATCATAAATACATACACGGGATCTCCCGGGATACCGTCCCATAGTCCCAAAGTAAAAACACACAGCATCAACACAAGAATACCCAATTAAGCTAAATTTCGTACCAAGTAAATAGTTAATCCTAGACTAACATGCTTCACGTAATGCAATTAAGGCAGTTTAAGCAAATAGGCAATTAAGTCAACAAAATATGCATTTCTAAACTAGCAACAGGCTAAATTCATCAGTAGAATAAAACAGGAAAAAGAACTCAATTAAAATACTTAAGGAAAAACCCGATTTTCAACAATTAGCTCAAGTATGCGCTCATCACCTCACATACAAGGCATTTCAATTATCAAATATATCATATCCTAAGGAGAAGGTCCCCCCACAAGGTTAGACAAGCCACTTACCTCGAACCGGCTCAAAATCAACCCAACACCACATCTTTGCCACGAGTACTCGACTCCAAATGACCCAAATCTATTTAATTCAATTTCATAATGTAATAACACTTAAAGTAATTGATTCTACAATTAAATTCTAAGCTAATACACAAAAATATGTAAAATGACCAAAACGCCCCTCGAGACCACGTCTCGGAATCGGGTAAAATTTATAGTTTCAAAATCCTAACATTCTCATGAGTCTAACCATACCAAAATTATCCTAATCAGATGTCAAATCCCCAATCAAAACTCAATTTCTTGGTCTAAGAACTCAAATTCCGAAATTAAAGGATGAATTCATGTTTAGATTAATAGGTTACAAGAAAAAATGAGTTAAGAATCGTTACCCAATCGATATCTCTGAAAATCCCTCAAAATCTCGCTCAAATCCGAGCTCCCAAGCTTAAGTTTTGATAAAAATGGCTAAAACCCTCGATTTTGAAATCTTATATCTGCCTAGAAAATTCCTTCTTCGCGAACGCGGTCAAAGCCTTGCGTTCGCGAAGCACAAAATAACTTAGACCATTTTTCCTTTTTTGCGAACGCGTGCCCTACTCCGCAACGCAATGCTTTTCACAGACAAACCTTCGTGAACGCAACAGGCACCATGCAAACGCGATGCACAAAACTCCACTGGGCCAATTCCTCTTCCACGAACGCTGAAGCCCAATCGCGAATGCATAACACAACCATCCAGCCTCTTCATGAACGCATAGTCCCTCTCGTGAACGCGAAGGCCAAATTCCCCCAGTCCGAGCTCCTCTTCTCAAATGCGAGAACCCACCCGTGAACGCGATGAAGGAAACCAGAACTGACTGCTGCAACATTTTCTGCAATTTCCTAAGTTCCAAAAATGACCCATTGAGAATTCGAAACACACCCGAGGCCCCCAAAACCTCAACAAAAACTGTCAACCAATCCTAAACATCATTCAAACTTGTTCCAACCTTTAGAACACTCAATACAATATCAAAACACCTATTTTTTCATCGGATTCAACCTTAAAAATTCCAAAAACTCTAAAAACACACTATCGATCAAAAAGTCTACCAAACCTCGTCTGAATGACCTGAAATTTTGCACACACATCCCAAATGACAAGACGGAACTACCGCAACTCTCAGAATTCCATTCCGACCCTCGGATCAAAATCTCACTATCGAACCGAAAAATTCAACTTTCGGCATTTCAAGCCTAAATTAGCTACAGACCTCCAAAACACACTCCAAACATGCTCCTAACCCTGAAATTACCCAACGGAGCTACCAAAACCACCGGATTTCAATTCCGAGGCCATCCTCATACTGTTTTAACTACAGTCAACTTTCCAACACTTAAGCTCTCATTTAGGGACGAATTGTCCCAAAACTCTCCGAAACTCAAAATCGAACATCCCGGCAAATCGAAATAGCAAAAATAAATTTGGGGAAAGCAGTTAATAGGGGATCGGGGTGTTAATTCTTAAGAAAACTGGCTGGGTCGTCACATACACACTTACACACTTATACAATTTCAGTTTCTTTGATTTGTTGCACTGTCTAGTCGGCTAAAAGTCAGGGCAAGACTCTTGGATTTCATTCGTCTTCACCTTCATGTTTGCTATCTCCTTAACTAGTATGCCTCCATTTCTGTTATCATGTTCTCTTCTATATTCTATGTAGTTAGACTTCAATATGATTATGTTTGCTCTTTTGTTTCCTGTTTACTACTCTCTTAACTGGTATGCCTCCATTTATGTTATCATGTTCTCTTCTATATGCTATGTAGTTAGACTTCAATATGATTCTGTTTGCCCCTTCTATTTCCTGTTTACTACTCTCTTAACTGGTATACCTCCATTTCTGTTATCATGCTCTCTTCTATATGCTATGTAGTTAGACTTCAATATGATTCTGTTTGCCCTTCTGTTTCCTGTTTACTTCTCTCTTAACTAGTATGCCTCAACTTCTGTTACCATGTTCTATTCTATATGCTATGCAGTCAGTCTATTATAGACCTCAACATGTTCCTGTTTGATACATGATTCCTGGTCATCTTGTTCTCAATTGTTATGCCTTAGTTATTGTTGTCTTGTTCTATTCCATGTAATTATATGATTAGTTTACTTCCAACTTCGATATGTTTCTATTTACCAAGTGTTTCCTCTTTACATTCTCCCTGATTAGTGTGCCTCATATCCTGTTAATTAACTTTGTTCTATGTGGGTATGTGATGGGCTTACCTTGGCATGTCTGGCCCTTGATTTCTGTTTACTTCTTTCTAGACTAGAATGCCTTAGTTCCTGCTATCCTGTGCTATATGCTTGTTTGGTTAGTTATTTCAAACTTCATCATGCTTCTATTCAATATATGTCTATATGATTCCACCTAGTAAACTAAGTTATCTCCAATAATGTGAAACCCTATCTGACCTGTTGTATGTTCCCTGTTCTGAACGTGGCTGGATACTGCAAGCATGTAATTAAATGTGTAGCTAATTCTATCTGTTAACTCAAGTGTCCTTGATTTTTGTGATAACTGATATAAGCATCCAGTTCAAACAAATACCAATCTTCCTGAATCGTGTGCTAAATATGGATCCTGTTTGTACGACTTTGTTTGCAACCCCTATAGCCTGAATCTACTTGCTTCTAAAATTAAACTATTTTCTAAAGCTATACCCCTTACCTTCTATGTACTAGTTTTCAAATTGCTACTCTTAGTCCTTTAGGTTCCTACCACCTCCAGTGTGAGCACTGCCTAGGGTCCCTGAGACTCCTTTGAAATCTGACACATTGGGGCTAGTTTTCTAACCCTTTATGAATTCTATGTTGAATACGTGGCTCTAGTGTGAGCATTGTCCGGGGTCCCTGAGGCTCTTTGGAAACTTTGACACACTGAAAGTTTAGTTTAATGTGCTATGAATGGATCCCTGCTACTATATCAAGACTGTTGTGATGAAGGCCTGACTCTCAGGTTTATATTGGGCCTACTAAGACTCCCTATAGTATAATGATTCTTATTGTGTAATTTATTCATATTGTCCTGTAGTAATATCTATAATAAATAGAAATGAGGTTGTTAGTAAAACCTGGGGAGGGTCTATTCTTACATCTTTTGTTGAAATTGGGTAGAAATCCTGTCTATAGGACTTAACTATGCTGATTGCACTATGTGGATATTGTATTGTGATCCTGCCTATAGGATTTTTATGATCGTTTGATTCTGTGTTGCACATCTGCATGTTAAAAACCCTGCTTATAGGACTTTATGTTTAATTCTTTGCACTAGAAATCCTGTCCATAGGATCCATGCGCATTTTTACATGCATTAATAACCATGTCAATAGGACCCTATCTATTCGATTAGTAATTTTTCTGTCAATGTGTTTAAAGAATTCTGCCCACGTATGATTCATAGATATCATGCCTATAGATTTATAATTGTAGATACCATGCCCATAGAATTTCAAATCAGTTTCTGCATTTAGAAATCATGCCTAGAGGATTTCAAAATCAGTTTCTGCACTTAGAAATCATACCTGTAGGAAATAAAGGAATCAGCTTCTACAATTTAGATATCATGCCTATAAGGTTTTAAAATCAGTTTCTGCATTTAGAAAGTATGCCTATAGGATTTAAAGATAAAATTTACCTGTTAAAAATCAGTATTTGATTTACAGCTTAGATACCATGTCTCTAAGGTTCTGCCCAATTATCACTTAAGCAAGCATGTAGGTTAATTAAATCCTGGGTCTAAAAACTGTGATTGTTTGTTTGACATCTGCCCGGACTCAGAGTATTAACAAAGTCGGTAGGCAAACTGATAGGTATTCGTGCTCGCTTTAATAAAATTGCCGAATATTCTGTTTGTGCTCATTTAGATATCATGCCTATAGGACCCTAAAATCATTCAGAATTGTTTGAACAACATGTATTTGTTTGTCTATTGGTGGAGGTTAACATGAGCCCACTATCACACCTCCTTTTTCCTGGGAGGGACAGAGAGTTTTTCCAATTAATGTGACAATGATTGAAATGAGATTATTTATTTAATTTTAGAGTCTCCATTTGGGATAATTTATGGTGTCCCAAGACACCGATTTAGAATCCCGACCCAAGAAAGTTTGACTCTATTTTTTGTAGAAAAAGAATTAAGATTTTGGGTTGGAAAGGCCGAATTTCGGACAGCCCTACACCATTACCCCATGGCCCAATTGACCCACCAACCTAACCCTGAGACCTAAGATATCGTCCCCTTAAATTTTCATCTATTTGGATTGGACGGGGGACCTAAAAAAAGAGTGTAACGGCAACCCCCCCCCCCCCCCCCCGCAAAATCGGACCTCTCATCTCTTTGCATAGAGAGAACGACAAACCTCAGTAGCCATAACCTGCACAAAACAAAGACCAAAAAGACATGACAATCAAAAAGAAAAAAAAAAGAAGAATATAGAGGAACGGTAACAGAGAGACAAAGGGGAAGGAAATTAAAATCAAAACAGAAAAGAGGAAGAAGGGGAACGACCAAAAAAGAGAAGATTTTCGGCTGAGGTACGTCAACTGCTCGTGAGGTTCTTTATTGTGGTTCCAAATTCATTTTTATCATTTTTTTGTCTGTTTGCTACTGGATGCACGAATTTCAACGCCGGTTTTCTTATTGTATATTCAAAGCCGAAAGTTAATCGAAAGTTGTAATTTCAGGTTCATCTCTTTCTTCCCTTTTCTTTCATGCCTAGAATTATGGTCGTTCTGAGATGAGGTTTCACGCCTTCATATTCTATATAAAATTAATTGAAATAAACTGTTGATTTAACTTGCCTAATACGAATAAGTGTGGGTTTATAAGTGATCCCAGATTTTGTTCCATACTACGTTGAATATGTTTCATACTACGTTGGGTTGTATTGTTATTTTAGTAAAATACTCGTTTTTTTGGTTGGTCCATTATCTTGATTTTGTGATAATTTTCCTTTCTGTTTCATTATTCTTTTTGGTATTTTAATTTATCCCAAAAATATTTTAACGAATGTTTGTGGTTGTGAATTTACGTATTTATGTTATGGACTTATTTTAACTCATGAGTTATATTAATTTTAGTGATTGGAGTTAAGATTAAGTAAAGAAAGAGCTTTAGGAAGTAATTGACTTAGACTCTTTAGGAGACCTTTCCTTCGCAAATACTGCAGTACGTCGGAATCTATCAAATTAGTCTTAATAAATCAAATTTTGTCCAAGTTTAAACTTCATAATTCCATAAATCCCGGCCTTACAACAATCCCAAATTAGTTTAGGACGATAATTATGAACGTCGTAGTTTGCTTCAGGCATAATTAATAAATCATCATGGCCATGGGTACGGTTCCCGTGGCATGGTCGCGATACATAAATCCCATTCGAGCGTGCATTTCACGTGACTCGACCTTATAATTCCAAACAATAATAAATTAGATATGTTATAAATCGCGGGTTGTATTTCATGTGATGCGGTTTGTAATGTGTACCAAAATAACATGTATATGACATCGTACCTTGTTCCAGAAAATAATTCCATAAACATTAAAAGAGGCTAAAAGGTAAAAAATGCACAACAGGTTTTAATTATGTATTAAATTAGATAATTAGGTCAATTATTAATAGTTGAGTGACCGTGCTAAAACTACGGAACCCGAAAATGCCTAACACATTCTCCCGGGTTAACAGAATTCCTTACCCGAATTTCTGTGTTTCGCGGACTGTAAAATCTATACTATAAAATACATAACTAGCTTTAATTAATTAAAATAAATAATATTATTTGGTGAAATTATTTTTTGGTATTTTTTCAAGATTATATAAAAATAAAAATAGATAAAATAGGTGAAAATAATATTACTACATTAAGTACTAATTAACCTTAAATTAAATAGACTTGAAACTATTTTTCTGTTTTTGATTTTTTTTAAATACTAAATAAAATAAAAATAAAAATAGTATATTAGAATTCTAGAAAAATTCAAATAACTCAAATAAATATATAAAATATGCAAAACTTCTAATATAGCTTGAAGACGTGGCGGGTCAAAAATTACATGTTTACAGCTGTTCCTCTTTGATTGGAAACACGAAGAGTTTTCAGACAAAGAACGATGAGACAGGTTTTTTGACCCAACCCTTATTTAGAGAGACCAAAACAAAAGAGAATGTGACTGAGCCCTGGTATCTGAGCTGCCTACATATCCTTAGCTATAAAGAAAACAGGCCACGTATAGGTCAGAAGTGAATGGAGTGATGGAGTATGTGAAGAGGACGAGGAAGTGGAATGAGATTCCGTCGAGGCTCTGGTCTGTGGTCCTATTATTACATCAAAATTAAAAATGAAAAAGATTAACTAAGCCTGTCAGCTATGAATTACAAGATTCCTATCTATAAGTCTTCCGAAGATAGATCTTGAGTTTTGAACGGTTCTTCATGCAGACTTTGATTTGAACCTTGATGCTTGTTAGCTGCAGGTGCTGATTCACTCTTCCACGGCTTTGATAACTAGGGATTCGAGTTCATTTTACACTCCTTTTTACTTGAGTTTTGGATTAAAAATGTATATAAATAGTCCCAAAGGCTTACATGTTGTACTTGTTTGCAGGGTTTGGTCAATAAAAAGTGACAAGTAGTAAAAACCAGCTCAAAAAGAAGTGAAACATGCACAAGTACCAAGAACAAGTCAAGGCACTGGTGCAACATAAAATCCACTATAGTCCCAAAGGACCCACCACGGCCGCAGACCATTTAGTGCGGTCCACGGTGGAAAAGTTCAGAGAGTTACACTTTTCGGCCTTCACCCAATGCGGTCCACAGAGGATTTCTTGCGGTCGCAGTAGCCTCTTCGCGGCCACAATCCATTTTGTGCGGTCCGCAAAGAGGGGGGTTCAGAGAGTTGGGAGTTTAAAGATAGAAGTCAATGCGGTCCGCGGTCTTTTTTGTGTGGATCGCAGTTGAAGCCACCGCGGCTGCGGTGAATTTTATGCGGCCCGCGATGGCCAGATTCAGAGAATGAATAATCAAGCCAAGAAGCCTCATCGCGGTCCGCAATGCATTTTATGCGGACCGCAGTACCTCCGTCAGGGGTATTTTTGTCCAGAAAATTCGGTCTAGTATAAATACTTTCTTTTCACATTTTAGGGCATCTTTTGTAATATGTTAGAGACCAGAGCACGTGAACAACATTTTAGTTCCATTTTAACTAATTTGTAGCTAGATTAAAACTGAATCTTCATTATCTTAGTTTGTAATAAAATCATATGGGTTATTCTTCATCCATTTCTCTGTTCTCGGCCACAGACCATTTAGTGCGGTCAGCGGTGGAAAAGTTCAGAAAGTTGCACTTTTGGGGCCTTCAACCAGTGCGGTCCGTGGAGGATTTCTTGCGGTCGCAGTAGCCTATTCGCGACCGCAATCCATTTTGTGTGGTCCGCGGGGATGGGGGTTCAGAGAGTTGGGAGTTTGAAGATAGAAGCCAATGTGGTCCGCGGTCCTTTTTGTGCGGATCGCAGTTGAGTAGCTAGACCCATTATGAGTAGTTAGACCTATTAGCTAGGGTTGTGGCTCAACCCTAGTGTGGGTATTTGATGGGTCTTTTGTTTTAAGGCTTAGATGTTTATGGGTAGTTGATATTTGGACTTATTTGTGTTTTTCATGTTGAATTAGTGGTTGCGAAGACTAATTTGTGTCTATTTGACTTGGGCGCTTCTTGAGAAAGAGAGCTTGAGTCTAGGAAAATCAGTCTAACAAGGAATTGGGGTGTAATCAAGAGATTGATGGCCCCAATTAAAGGGTTAAACCTAGAGATAGTAATACCCGACTTGAGCCTATATTGTTTGCATAATTTTGACACCCAATTGGTCTTGAGAAAGTCAATTAGGGCAAAGTCACTCAAGCTACCGAGAGGTATAGAGTGAGTAATTCCGTGCATTGGCTATATCGCAATCCCCAACATAAATTCTTTGCCTTAGGCTTTAGATCCCGTCATGTATTTATCTAGGAGAAAGTCACTTCCCTAGTGCCTCTTTAACTATTTAGGAAACCTTACAAGCAATCATTCTTAGTTTAATTTAGTAGCTCTTTATTATAAAAGTAGAAGTAACAAACAACAATAATGATTGAAAGTGTAATTAAGAGCACTACGCATTTCTGGTTTAGATAAGAATCCAATTCCCAATTCTAGCTCCCTGTGGATTCGATCCCGACCATCTCGGGTAAAATTTGCTTCGACCGCTCTCGCCACTTTGTAGTGGTGTAGGGTTGGCATCGATCACTTTTTGGCACCATTGTCGGGGAGCTAACAGTTTTGGCTATCTATCTAAATAGTATTGTGTACTATTTTTCTTTCCTTCTGTGTTACTAATTCGTGTGTGTCGCAAACTCAGGTACAAAGTGGCTGCAAACAATGTACCTCTTGGAGATCTTCCGCCGGGGGAGGAGGTAGATGACAATATTGATGATGAGGTTCCTATAGTATCTCAAGGACAATGGAGAGTCCACCAGGCCAATGAGAATGTTCCAGAACCTCCCCTCACCTCCAAGAGTGGCTCCTAGAGTGCTTCCCAACCAAGGATATGCTAGTGCAATTGTCCCACCTCAGATCCGGGTGGGCAATTTTCAAATTACAAATGTAATGCTGACTTTGTTAAAGCAACAAGGGTATTTCACGGGTGCTCCCCATCAGAATGCTTACAAACATCTCAAGGATTTCGTGGATTCCTATTGGGGGAGCAAGCAAACTAATGTGTCAGAGGATGTACTTCGGTTGAGATTATTCCCTTTCTCACTTAGAGGGAAGGCATTGGATTGGCTTGAACGACTTCTCAACCATTCTATCAGTACTTGGGATGAGTTGGCGGATAAATTCATTGCAAAGTTTTTCTCGCCGGGGCACATAGCAACTTTGAGGGATGAAATCTTAGCTTTCAAGCAGGAGCCCAACGAACCACTATATGAGATATGGGAGAGATACCGGACTATGGTAAAGGAATGTCCCACAAATGATGTGACTGAGGCAATGATACAACAGACTTTCTAACGGGGCATTAACACAACAAACCAATGCATAGTGAACCAACTCACCGGGGGCAATTTCATGAACACATTGTATGATGAGGCTAATGCTATATTGGATGAAATGGCTGACACGTCCTCCACTTGGCAAAGTAGAGCAAATGTGCCTCAGGGTGATCCCACGGTCATTCACTTGCACAAAGAACTTCATGATCATAGGCAGGCAATAGCAGAATTGACAACCACAATGAACCAGCTAGCAAAGGCACAATTACCGCAGGTTCAAACTCCACGACAAGTAAATGTTATGGAGGGTGTCAACATGTTAGTGAGCAAAAGAAGACAAAGAGGTTAATAAAACCAAGAGAGTTCGAATCAATTTGGCCAAGATAGTGGTGGGTTCCGAGATGATAGTTATGAAGAGCAGAATGAAGAAGTGCAATATGTGAACAATTATCAGGGCCAAAGGGGAAATTCTTCCAACCAACAACAATGGAGACCCCAAGGCAACTGGGCCAATCAACAACAACAAGGGAATAGTAATTGGGGGAACAACAACCAAAATTCCGATTGGGGCAACCAGAACAATAATCAGAACAATCAAGGTAATTGGAGTGGCAACAACAACAACAGGGGTGGAAACAACAATCTGGGTGGTTGGAACAATGGAAACCAAGGAAATAGGGGGCAAGGCTTTTAAAGGCCCCTAATGTATCAACAACCGAACAATCCACCCCCATTTCCATCCCAATGTCCTAGTTCTTCCAACAATAAAATGGGGAGAATTGAAATGATGTTTGAATAGATGATGAAAAAGAATGCGGACTCTGATGCTTAGTTGGCTTCCCACAACATTTCAATCAGAAACTAGGAGGTTCAATTAGGCCAAATCTCACAATCCTTGAATACTCGTCCTAAGGGGCCTCTACCTAGTGATATGGTAGTTAACCCCAAGGGTGGGAACAATTCCAGGCATGTTATGGCGGTAACTATAAGAAGTGGATGAGGTGGTGATGTGAATGCCTCCAAGAAAAAAGAAATTTTGAGTGATGAAGTTGAGTTGCAAGAAAATGAGATTCCTTTGGTGGTTGAGAATGTTATTGATAAGAACGTGAATGAGGAAGTAAGGATTTATATCCAAGATGCCTAGGTGGAAACTCAAAATGACGTGAACCCGTCTAGGGAACAAGTAATAGACATGCCGGACACGGTTGTTCCTAAAGCCAAGGCTCCTTTGCCAAGGCTCATTTGCCAAGGCCACCTCCACCCTATCATCAAAGGCTTGCGAAGCAAAAAAATGAGAATCACTTTGAGAAGTTTATTGACATGATGAAGAGCTTATCCATTAATGTGCCTTTGGCGGAGGCTCTAGAGCAAATGCCGGGTTATGCTAAATTCATGAATGACTTGATGACAAAGAAAAGATACATGGATTGTGAGACTATCAAGATGACCCACCAAGTTAGTGCAATAGTGTACTCAATGGCTCCGAAGCTAAAAGATCCCGGTGCTTTCACCATTCCTTGCACCATTGGGAGTGCAGACTTTGCAAAAGCTCTATGTAATTTGGGGGCAAGTATCAACTTGATGCCCTACTCAGTTTTCAACACTTTGGGTATTGGGTAACCGAGGCCGACTTCCATGAGATTGCAAATGGCGGATAGAATGATGAAGAGACTATTGGGTATAATTGATGATGTTCTTGTCTGGGTGGACAAATTTATCTCGCTGGCTGATTTTGTGATCTTGGATTGTGAGGTAGATTATGAAGTTCTGATCATATTGGGTAGACTTTTCCTTGCTACTGGGAAGGCCTTAGTTGATGTGGAAGCAGGGGAACTCACCTTTCGGGTGGATGATGAGAAAATGGTCTTTCATGTGTGCAAGTCAATGAAGCAGCTCAACAGTTCTGAAGTGTGCTATTTTGTGGACCTTGTCACAACATTGATAGTTCATGATACTAGTGCAATGATCAATGTGGAGGATCCTCTAGAGGCGGTATTGTTGAATCTTGATGTAAATGGGGATGAAGGCCGAATGGAGTGCGTGAGTGCTTTACATGGAATGAGCTCTTACTCTTATGAGCCTAGGAAACTCTCTTTGGATCTTGAGAATAGGAAGACTCCACCAACAAAGCCCTCAATCGAGGAACCTCCGGTGTTGGAGTTGAAGTCGTTGCCTCCACACCTCAGTATGAATTCTTAGGCTCTAGTTCAACTTTGCCAGTTATTCTTTCCTCTTGTCTTACTAACATGCATGTTGATGCCACATTGGCGGTTCTCCAAAAGCGGAAGAAGGAAATTGGATGGACCTTAGCTGATATTCGGGGGATAAGCCCCGCATTCTGTATGCACAAGATTATTCTGGAAGATGATGCAAAGCCCTCCTTGGAACATCAAAAGAGGTTGAACGAGGCAATGCAGGAAGTTGTGAAAAAGGAGGTGATCAAGTGGTTGGATGCCGGGGTTGTGTACCCCATCTCAGATATCTCTTGGACTTCGCCGGTGCAATGTGTACTGAAAAAGGGTGGCATGACCGTGGTTACCAATGCACAAAATTAGTTGATTCCTACCAGGACTGTCACCGGGTGGAGGGTGTGTGTAGACTACCAAGTTGAATAAAGTGACCCACAAGGATCACTTTCCATTGCATTTTCTTGATCAGATTCTAGATAAACTTACTGGGCGTGCCTTCTACTGTTTCTTGGATGGGTATTCTGGGTATAACCAAATCTTGATTGCTCCGGAAGATCAGGAGAAGACCACCTTTACTTGTCCATATGGTACCTTTGCCTTTTCTAGGATGCCTTTTGGGTTGTATAATGCACCGGCTACATTTCAACGGTGTATGATGGTCATTTTTACCGATATGGTAGAGGAAATTTTGGAGGTGTTCATGGACGACTTTAGTGTTGTGGGTGACTAATTTGATGAATGTTTGAAAAATCTTGATAGAGTGTTGGCCCATTACAAAGAAACCAATCTCGTTCTTAATTGGGAAAAATACCACTTCATGGTTGAGGAGGGCATAGTTCTTGGGCATAAAATTTCAAAGCATGGTATAGAGGTGGACAAAGCAAAAATTGATGTGATTTCAAGGCTCCTTCCCCCTACTTCTGTCAAGGGAGTTAGAAGTTTTCTTGGGCATGCGGGGTTCTATCGGAGATTTATCAAAGACTTTTCGAAGGTAGTGAATCCCTTGTGCAAGTTATTGGAAAAAGATACTAAGTTTGTGTTAAATGAGGGATGTATGCAAGCTTTTGAACTTCTCAAGCACAAGTTAACCACTACTCCTATTATCACTGCGCCCAATTGGAGCTTACCTTTTGAGCTCATGTGTGACGCGAGTGATGTTGTGGTTGGGCCGGTGTTGGGTCAAAGAGTGAATAAAATGTTTCATCCGGTGTACTACGTGAGCAAGATATGAATGATGCGTAAGCAAACTACACGGTGACTGAAAAAGGACTTTTGGCTATTGTGTTCGCAATGGAAAAATTTCAGCCGCATCCCATGGGTGCCAAAGTCATAGTTCATACCGATCATGCCGCACTACAGTACTAGATGACGAAGAAGGATTCCAAAGCTAGGCTGATGCAATGGGTCTTGTTACTTCAAGAGTTTGATTTGGAGATTGTGGACTGGAAGGGTAGTGAAAACCAAGTGGCGAACCACTTGTCCCGCTTGGAGGAGGAGGGGAGGCCTCGTGATGGCCTAGAGATCAATGATTCATTTCCTGAGGAGCAACTCCTTTCTGTGTCGGTGAATAGTGTGCCATGGTTTGCGGACGTGGCTAATTTCCTTGTGATTGGTATAAGCCCGTGTGAGCTCTCTTCTAACTAAGCTCTCTTCTAACTAAAGGAAGAAGCTCGAACGGGATAGTTTGGATTTCTATTGGGATGAGCCGTACTTGTTGAAGATCTTCACGGATTGTGTAATCCGAAGGTGTGCCCCAAAAGAGGAGCAACTGAGTATCTTAGAGGCTTGTCATTCCTCTCCCTATGGTGGTCATCACGGTGGGGCGAGGACCGCTTCGAAGGTTCTTATTTGTGGGTTTTTCTGGCCAACTTTGTACAAAGATGCAAGAGAACTTGTGAAGAGATGCAATGAATGTCAAAGAGTGGGTGGAATTTCGAAGAAAGATGAGATGCCTCTCAATACCATTCTTGAAGTTGATATTTTTGATGTATGGGACATTGATTTCATGGGCCTATTTGTTAGCTCGTGTGGGAACACATACATTCAAGTGGTAGTTTACTATGTTTCAAAGTGGGTTGAAGCCGCAGCTTTGCCTAACAATGAGGCCTGGAGTGTTGTTGTGTTTCTCAAGAAGAGCATTTTTACAAGGTTTGGCACTCCTCGAGCAATCATAAGTGATGGGGGTCTTATTTTGCAATAGAGCTTTTGACACTTTGCTTGCAAAGTATGGTGTCAATCACAAAGTTTCTACCCCTTATCATCCTCAGGCGAGTGGCCAAGTTGAAGTCTCAAACAGGGAAATCAAGAGTATATTATCAAACACGGTCAATGCAAATAGGACCGATTGGTCAAAGAAATTGGATGATGCTCTATGAGCTTATAGGACTGCTTACAAGACTCCGATTGGTATGTCTCCGTACCGGTTGGTGTTTGGGAAAGCTTGCCATCTACCAGTTGAGTTAGAGCACAAGGCCATGTGGGCTTTGAGGAAGCTGAATCTTGAATGGGATGTGATAGCAAATCTTCATGTGGAGCAGCTTAATGAACTTGATGAATTCCGATTCCACGCCTACTCCAGTTCGTCCTTGTATAAGGAAAAGATGAAGTACCTTCATGATAAATATGCTCGGGGCAAGGAGTTCAAAGTGGGTGATTTGGTTCTCTTGTTCAATTCTCGGTTACGTCTGTTTTCGAAAAAACTTAAGTCAAAATGGAGTGGACCTTTTAAAGTGGTGTTTGTGACTCCGTTTGGCGCACTTGACTTGGAAAACAAAAATGGAGAGGTCTTCAAGTTAATGGGCACAGGGTCAAGAACTACCTGGGAAAATTGATGACAACCACGTGGTGGCACTGCTCCATCTAAAATGATTTGATAGTAACCTGTGTTGTGCCGCGACATTAAATCAGGCGCTTCTTGGGAGGCAACCTATGTGTCTTTCTTTTTGTTTTTCTTTGATTTTCTTCTTAGTATAGGATTTGCTTTTTGTCTAACTGGTTGTGAGATGTGTGTAGGATTGTTTTGATGCAGTGCAGGACTTACCTGGAAAAATGATGCACTCTCTAAAGTTTGGACTGCGGTCGCAATGCATTTTCCGCGGCCGCAATGGCCTTGTTGAGGGGGAAAAATTTCATTGCGGTCCGCAGTGTTGATTGGTAAAAAGTGGGGGTTCTCTGAAGTTGTCACCGCGGCCGCATTGCATTTTTGCGGTCTGCGGTGCCCTAGCACGGTCGCAGAGCGTTTCATGCGGACTGCGGTGCCCTACTGCCTAATGCTTCATATGTTCAAGCACTGCGGACTGCGGTGCATTTCTTGCGGTCCGCGGTGGGTAGGTATAGTGGGTCCCAGGTTCCTTTTCTATAAATAGAACCTCAGGCCTTCATTTAAAACTTTTCGCTCATTCTCACTCTCAATAGTAAAAAAAAAGTACTGTTCATCCAAGCCCTAACTGCACAAATTCAAACTCTGTTTCTAAATCATCTGTGTTGCATCTCATTACTGGTAATTTTAATCTTTTCTTAGTTTTTAACCTTGTTTTAATTTCTTTTAATTAGTTAGTTGTATTTATTTTTCTTCCCTTTTTCTTTCAATTTTGTAGCGTTGGTTTACGTATTGATGCTTAGATTAGGGTTAATTAGTTAAAAATAGTGATTGAACACCTAGGGGATCAATAATATGTGAAAATTAGGCTAAATATGTGCAGAAAATTGAAACCCTAGGTTGTGTTGCTGGGTTAAACTTACCGCGACCGCAATGGTTTTTCGGTGGTCCGTGGTGCCTCTTTGCGGACCGCAATGCCATTTTGTGCGGACCACAGTGGTAAAACTTCAGAGAGTGAAGGTTTGAGGACCGCATCCGCGGTGGATTTTTTGCGGCCCGCGGTGCCTTACCGCGACCGCACTACAATTTTTGCAGTCCGCGGTGGCCTTTATCAGAGAGTGGGTATTCTGACTCCCACCTCAATGCGGACCGCGGTACCATTTTGTGCAGTCCGCGGTGGTCCCTTTGCGGCTGCACTACATTTTATGTGGTCCGCAGGCTGCTGTTTGCAACTATTTTCTTCTCTGTCTGCAATTACTTTCTTCTCTGATTCTTTTGATATTGTGATACTAACAAGCTTTAACTGAATTTCACTTGCAAAAAATGGTTAAATTACGAGGCAGTGGTGGAAAACAAAAGGGAAAAGGAGAGTCCTCCCGGGGTAGGGGACAAGGCATGATCAGATTGACCCCCAAGTCCAGCAGGCAATCAAGGACACTAGGAAGTCAATAAAGGCTACGGATAGAGCTGCTTCCCATTAGTATTTGCCCTCCCGAGAGGCATCCGACTCCAAGTCAGTGCCGGAGTATGTTCCTAACTAGTCGGAAAGGTGAAGATTGAGAGATACACCTCCGGGCACTCCTACTGCTCAAGCTTCAGTTGCAATTTCTTCTGAGTCGTCTGAGGGCTCAGCTGAGAGCGGTGATGATGTTTCTTCTATCTCACCTACAGCTTCAACACCCGGTGAGGATCCCATAGAAGAAGATGAAGGAGGGGGTGTGCCTCAAATAGGGGGGTGGAGAGAACTAGAAAGTTGGAGGCTTGGCAAGATAGATTTGTCAGTGAGCTTGCTTACCACAAATTCCGAGAATGGTGGCCCGAGAGGAAGTTGATACTTGAACGAAGATTCATTGACAAGGATCTTCTGCCTCACAACCCAAATGTGCAGAGGCAATTCAGAGAGAGGCCAGGCTGGGACTATTTCACAAGCAACGTTGAGGATGCAAATGAGCACTTAGTCAAGGATTTCTACACTAATTCTTCCCACATCAAAAAGGAAACTAAAGTGACTAAGGTGCGAAACTTGACAATGAAGTTTGATGGCCAGACAATCATTGAATACCTGGGCTTTCTGGAGGAGGATGAAACTTCATAATTAGAAAAGGTAGCATTGGGGGAGGATGCCCGTCCGTGGTTAGAAGAGTACTTAGCAATCCCAGGTACTACCCCAGCATGGTTGATAATGGGAGTCAAAATTTTGAGGAGAACCCTGAACTTGGAGGCAAAAGGATGGGAGAGATTTGTTTGCAGCAGGCTAGACCCCACCACTCATGAGAACTCTCTTCCTATCTCCCGGGCAATTTTGGTAGCTTCTATCATGGCGGGGTACCCGATCAACATCGGGAATGTTATGTCCAGGGTAATCATGCGGGTGGTCAATGAAGGTGATAGACCATACCCCTTCCCATATTTCCTGACTATGTACTTTGAGGATCAGGATGTAGAAAAAAGGAGATTCGATGTGAAGGTGAAACCGAAGGCACCCTTTTCCTGGTATAGCCTCAAGGGTGTTGATAACCCCAAAGACCCTAAAGGCAAAGCCACTGCCTCTACTGGCCAGTCTGAAGAGTCAGTAGTAGTAGTAGTTTCTTCTCAGCCTCCCTCAGCCATACCAGAGACTGCCCCAGGACCCTCTACTTCCACTGCCCCAGATATCCCCTAATCTTCAGCCTACCTATTGAATGCCCATCGTTTGAGCCAAACACTTGCCAGTATTAACAACTGGATACAGGCAGCCACTTCTAAGTTGTTTGTGCTTTCTACCTCAGTGGTAGCCTAGTCTGTACCCCTTCAGCCACAGGTTCCACAGTCAGTGGAGGATACTCTCAAGGAGCTTCTGGACAACCAGAAGAAGCTCCTGGAGAACCACCAATTAATATTGTAGGTTGTAGGTTCTCATGGCAAAGCATTGAAGGAGTTGACGAAGGAAACAAAGAAGTTGAGAAAGAGTCGAGCATCAAAGGAGTCTGTGAAGGAGTTGAGGGTGGAAGTAGATAAAATGAAGGCTGATCAATTTCCCTTAGAGCTATTATTGCATGACCCAATTCTAGCAGCCCAGCCTGAGCTGGAGCAGGAGTTAGAGAGGGCACCAAAGAGGAGAAGGATGATCCCCCGTACTGATGATGAAGTGATTGAGTTAACAGACCCCCATGATGGTTCCTCCAGCTAGCCCCAAGTCCCAGTGCAGGCCCGGGACCCAGTTCAGGCTTAGGTCCCAGTGCAGACATAGGTTACAGAGATCCAGTCATAGGTTCCTGAGCAGTCCGAGGACCCAGGGACCCAGGCTCATGATCCTATGAAGACAAAGGACCAATATGGAGTTTTCTTTACTCTCTATCTTATTTTGAGCTATTTTTGGTTAGTTAGCATTGAGGACAATGCTAGCTTTCATTTGAGGGGATAGCCCTATTTGGATGATATGGTGTTGTAAATATAATACTATTTTCTTTTTATTATGCTTTGATTTTCACTTTTAGTATGTACATAATTTACCATTTTATTTCACTTTTCATACTTTGCAACTTTGATTTGTATATAAAGTTACTTTCTGATATATATATTTATTCCCCCTTCTGTATATTCATCTAAATCCCCTCTTGTACATATTCATTCTACTTTCCACATTTTTTCTTTCATAGCTTCTTATTTCATTTTGATAGCTTCTTAGTTTGAGTTTTGCATTCAATAAGCCTTTGGTTTTCTTAATGTCACGATTCTTTCCAAAGGTAGAATTTATGTGAACCGGGTGGCTCTTCCCGATGATGGATGGCATGACAACCTTCTTAAGGGTTTGAGTCTGTTTTCTTTTTGCTTTTTATGTAAATAGTAGCTAGTGAGTAATGGTGCCTCAAACAAAGCTTCACTTGGGCCTAACACATTTGCCTTTGATCTTATGGTCAAAAACAAATTGTTGTGTATATAATGGTGAAAGTTGTGACCTTGAGACCCTTGTGTTGGTCGATAATCATCAAGTGGTTGTTCGGGACCATTGTGGTTCTCAAATATTAGCTAAGGTTGTTGTGGTCCCCCGACTCTATCTCTTTAGTAATCCTACAGCTTGTGTGGTGAGAATTTGAATTGCAAGTCCAAGTCCCGTGCTATTAGTCTAGAACTTGCCCTGAATGTTTGTCTAGGTGAAATCCTAAGTGTATTTTGAATTGAGAAGTGATTATAGGCTCTCCTTGATTCGAATGTTATCTTGAAAAGATCCATAGCCTACCAATGATAATATCCCTAGTCAACCCTTTTGAGCCATAGAACTTTTTCTTTCAAAGACCATGATACAAGCCTTTACCCGTTCTAAAAAGACTCTCTCTTGGCACCCGATCTTTCCTTAGCACAAGTCAAAAACATAAGTTTGGGGGGAGAGACGAGGAGTGCATCAAAGTGGTAAAAGGTACAAAATGAAGAAAAGAAAAGGCAGTGAAAAAGAAAGAAAATCAAAAAGTCAAAAAGAATGATCAATGTAGAAAAAATGAAGGGATTCAATAAAAGTAAAGAGATGAAAGGTGTGGAAAGTTTAGAAAGGAGAAAAGGGTTTGAAATGAATAAGAAAGAGTGACAATTAGGGGATTTGGATTGGCCTTTAAAAAGTAGCTTTTAAGCTAAAAGCCAAAAGCCATAAGTTGATAATATCCAAATTTGGCTTTTGGCTTATTTTTGTACTTTATATGCCTAAAAGTAAGTGCTTTTAAGTCCTTTTTATTATTGCCAAACACCCCACAAACTAGAAAAGTATTTAAAAGCCAATAATCACTTAAAATAAGCAAATCCAAACACCCTAAATGTGTCTCTATAACCCCCTAAGAAAGAAGTGAATGACTTAAAAAGTCAAGAGAATGTGTGACAAAATGA
This sequence comes from Nicotiana tabacum, assembly GCF_000715075.1. Lineage (NCBI taxonomy): Eukaryota > Viridiplantae > Streptophyta > Magnoliopsida > Solanales > Solanaceae > Nicotiana > Nicotiana tabacum. The sequence goes on along the minus strand of NC_134099.1, from coordinate 56,571,960 downwards.
AGCAAATGAAGTGCTTAAGGGAAGATGGAACCTACTTAGACCATATATTTCCTACCCTGAACCAAAAGCCTTCACTATATCTCCATAAAAGCCCTATATGATCTTGAGTTGAATGAAGCTTACATTAGTGGTGACTCACATAAGGGGCAAGCTTATGGTACTTAGAGCCAGACTTGTGACCTTTTTTTGAGAGAGATGAGTGTGTTTTCCACAATCCTCATTCTGAGCGCTACAATCTGAAAGTGAGCTTTGCTTAAAGGAGAATGATGAGTATGAGTTTGGATTCCATAATGACCAAAGTAGTAGAAAGAGTTTACTTGATGGGTTGAGTCAAATCTTAATACTCTTGTGTCGCACTAAAACTATGGTATTTAAAAGGTTGAATATTGTTAATGATTCATTTGATTTGAGGGCACTTGTTAGTCCCAATTGATGCTAGATGAGGTCACTTTAGGTCAGCTGAATTTTCTTTGTTTTATCCCTAAGGAGGTGGGAATTATTTTGTTTGCTTGAGGACAAGCAAAAGCTTAAGTTTGGGGGAGTTGATAACTAGGGATTTGAGTTCATTTTACACTACTTTTTACTTGAGTTTTGGATTAAAAATGTATACAAATAGTCCCAAAGGCTTACGTATTGTACTTGTTTGCAGGGTTTGGTAATAAAAAGTGATAAGTAGTCAAAACCAGCTCAAAAAGGAGTGAAACATGCACAAGTACCAAGAACAAGTCAAGGCACTGCTGCAACATAAAATCCACTGCAGTCGCAAAAGACCCACCTCGGCCACAGACCATTTAGTGCGGTCCACGGTGGAAACATTTAGAGAGTTGCACTTTTGGGGCCTTCAACCAGTGCGGTCCGTGGAGGATTTCTTGCGGTCGTAGTAGCCTATTCGAGACCGCAATCCATTTTGTGTGGTCCGCGGGGATGGGGGTTCATAGAGTTGGGAGTTTGAAGATAGAAGCCAATGCGGTCCACGGTCTTTTTTGTGAGGATTTCAGTTGAGTAGCTAGACCTCATTAGCTAGGGTTGTGGCTCAACCCAAGTGTGGGTATTTGATGGGTCTATTGTTTTAAGGTTTAGATGTTTATGGGTGTTTGATATTTGGACTGATTTGTGTTTTCCATGTTGAATTAGTGGTTGCAAACACTAATTTGTGCCTATTTGACTTGGGCTCTTCTTGAGAAAGAGAGCTTGAGTCTAGGAAAATCAGTCCAACAAGGAATTGGGGTGTAATCAAGAGATTGATGGCCCCAATTAAAGGGTTAAACCTAGAGATAGTAATACCCGACTTGAGCCTATATTGCTTGCACAATTTTGACACCCAATTGGTCTTGAGAAAGTCAATTAGGGCAAAGTCACTCAAGCTACCGAGAGGCATAGAGTGAGTAATTTTGTGCATTGGCTATATCGCAATCTCCAACATAACTTCTTTGCCTTAGGCTTTAGATCCCGTCAAGTATTCATCTAGGAGAAAGTCACTTCCCTAGTGCCTCTTTAACTATTTAGGAAACCTTACAAGCAATAATTCTTAGTTTAACTTAGTATCTCTTTAGTATAAAAGTAGAAGTAACAAACAACAATTATGATTGGAAGTGTAATTAAGAGCACTACGCATTTCTGGTTTAGATAGGAATCCAATTCCCAATTCTAGCTCCCTGTGGATTCGATCCTGACCATCTCGGGTAAAAGATACTTCTACTGCTCTCACCACTTAGTGGTGTAGGGTTGGCATTGATCAGGCTTCTTCGGATCAAAACGGGACACGCCGTGCTCGTGACTTCAGCCACGTCTTGAGCAGTTCGCATCTTTTTTTTTGCTTCTGCATTTTGGATTCACTTTTTTTCTTTTCTTTTATTCTAGATTGAGACTACTTCTGTTGGTCATCTCGAACTGTTGACTTGCATTCTTGTCGCGGGCTTCTGCTACTTCTAACTTGAATTGAATTCTGAAATGACTTCCCTCGTTCCCCAGGTGGGCACCTGCTACTGACTTGAAACTTGTAATAATTTCGAAAAGAATTCCCTCGTTCTCCAGGTGGGTGCCTGCAATCAAAACAACAAAACAAACAAAATTTTCTGCCCCAGTTTGCACTCGAAAGATTTGTGAGTTGTTAGCAAAACTATAAACCATTTATGCTATTGATGCAATGATGAAATTAAACTAAAGACTTGACTGGGATGTGCATCTCCTGTGAGTAAACCGAAGAAAATTTAACTAGCAAATGCATCTACTAACAATAAAACCTAAATGACCCCATTAGGAAGTGCGTCTCCTACAGGTAAAACTTGAATGAACCAAACTAGGAAGTGCGTCTCCTAAGGGTAAAATCTCAATTTAGGGAGTGCGTCTCCTAAAAGAATAACTTGAAAGACCTTGATTAGGAAGTACATCTCCTACGGATGAAACTTGAATGAACCAAACTAGGAAGTGCGTCTCCTAGGGGTAAAATCTCAATTTAAGAAGTGCATCTCCTGAAATTATATTTTGAAAGACTCAGACTTGGAAGTGCGTCTCCTGGGGCTGAACTTAAATGATCAAAACTAGGAAGTGCATCTCCTGGGGGTGAAATCTCAATTTAGAAAGTGCGTCTCCTAAAAGTATATCCTGAAAGACCCAGAATAGGAAGTACGTCTCCTAGGAGTGAAACTTGAATGAACCAAACTAGGATGTGCGTCTCCTAGGGCAGAACTTAAATGACCCAAACTAGGAAGTGCATCTCATAGGGGTGATATCTCAATGTAGGAAGTGTGTCTCCTAAAAATATATAACCTGAAATACCTAGACTAGGAAGTGTGTCTCCTAGGGGTAAAACTTGAATTAACCAAACTAGGAAGTGCATCTCCTAGGGATAAAACTCAATTTAGGAAGTGTGTCTCCTAAAACAAAATATAACCAGAAATACCCAGACTAGGAAATGCGTCTCCTAGGGGTGAAACTTCAATAACTCAAACTAGGACGTGCATCTCCTAGGAATGAATTTAAATGACCAAAGCTAGGAAATGTGTCTCCTAAAAAGTATAATCTGAAAGATCCCTACTAGGAAGTGCGTCTCCCAATGGGTAAAACTTTAATGATTTCAACTAGGACGTGCGTCTCCTAGAGATAAATCTAAATGACCAAAACTAAGAAGTGCGTCTCCTAGGGGTGGAATTTCAATTTAGGAAGTGCGTCTCCTGATAGAAAATATAACTTGAAAGACCCACACTAGGAAGTGCTTCTCCTAGGGGTGATGTGTGATCTTCTCAATAGCCTTTGCGTAAGCAGAATTGGGGCATTACATCTGAAAAATTCAAGCTTCCAAGCTTTGATATGAACATACCTTTTATTCCTATTTCAGACAAAGAAAGCTTGTGAGTTTAAAACACGGTGGTTAGTTTGTGGCCTTGACCTTGAAGGCGGCTGCTTCTACACTTGTCATGGTAACTTTAATTTCACTTGGAAGACCTTGCATGTTATCGACTAACCATTTTATTTCAAACCTTATCACAGAAAACACCTCTGATCCATTTGAGCCTAATATCCTCTATCTGTTGCATTTTTCTCATGAATTGACATTTACCGAACCTTTGCATTTCACATGAATCCCAAAGCGCGTTGATTGTTACCAACTCAGTGCACATACTATTTTTTCCTGACTTATGCTACTTTGATGTGCTAGCCATATTCCGTTTTGTGCAATTGGAAAGTTGGTAGCAAATTTTGACATCATTTCTCACTTGTTCTGACCGAACAGACTCAAGAAGAGGAAGTAAACAAAACAAAAGGAACAGAGTAAAGGACAATGGAAAGAGATGATACCTAACAAGAAAATTACAAAGTAGAAACTTATCAGATGTGGATACCAACTCTAATGACCATGACATGCACCTTTGGATTAAGTGGCCTAATCTGCCAAGAAAGTCTAATTTTCAACTCTTGTTGTACCTTCGAGTCGTGAAACTGGGCTTTAATGCTCTGATTAAACTATCTGATTCACGATCCTTATTCAACTTGTAGTGCCTGAAGGGTTTTCGCCATCAGGCCTCTCTCATTTTTCTTTCTCTCAACTCACCGTCGCCTTATGGTGCCTGTGAAAGTTTTCACCGATAAGACTCTCGCATTTTTCTTGTTTTCTTATTTTCTCTGATTTTGCAGATGACAAGGCATTAACCACGATAGAAATATCATATGCTCTTGGCATGTTTGACCTGGCACTCTCAAAGATTATCTGGGAGGTAATCCATTCTAAAAACTTTGCCCCAATTTCTAAAATAAGGGAAGTTGATTCTTTTTTTTTCTTTTTTCTTTTTGAGATGGAATTTCTAAGAAAACGACCTCACTCTCGACTCCGTGGGATTATGAAATATTTTATTTGGCGCAACCGAACCTTAAGACTGCCTACGTATCTTGTGGTGACAAGAATCAGGTCGAACGTAGTTCAAAAGAATATTTTTTGTTACTAATTTTCTTTTTCTTTTTTTTTTGAATTTTCCTTTTGGAATAAACTTTCTAAAACAAACCTACGGGGACATGAGCTTTTTTTTATGACTCTAACTTGATTCCAAAAGAGGGGAGGTCAAGAAAATTAGCATAGGCTCAAAAGGGGTACGGAATGGTAAAAGTGTTTGGGTAGCTGAAAGAAGGTCTCCCAATCCCAGAAAATGCCAAGTATAACACATGCAACTTGAGAATGAAAAAGAAGATCATGCACAATATTTCTTTTGCAGCTTCGGCATTGATATCACTGATATGCCTTCCACTTTTCTTTAGTGCCTTGTCAAGTACAGAACTCTCGTTGGGTAATTTCTTCTTCACAATGGATGCCCTCCGTCTGTTCGGAGCAAACTCCCTTGGCTTTATCTTGTTACTTGAGATGCACTTGAACTCAAAGTTGCTCGCTTCAAATTGTGGGGACGCACTCTCTTGTAACAAATTCTTGTCGTCCTATTAGCTTCCCAAACTATCTGCCCCAGTTCACACAATTCGGGCTTTAAGTGATCTCAAAATGCCTTTACTTATTTCCCTCAAATGTTCATCTTCAAAACTTGTTTCATTGCTCCATGATTAGACTAACTTTTAAGACCAGGCTATGAATTACGCGTACATGTCATGTCACTAGAGTCAGCATGAAAAGAACTATAAAAGGGAAAGGAAAACTAAACGAAAACTAACTAGAAATAACAGAAAATAGGAAATTGCATTAGACAGATGCTGAAAGGGTTTGAACAACAAAACAAGCAAAATATACGGGGGTTACAACCCTGGAAAAACCTAGATAACACTAAACGGGCTACTACGACTAAATAAACTAGGCAAAATAAAAGGATAGAAGGGTTTGAGTCACAAGACAATATCCTAATTACAACCCTAAAATAACCCGGACAACAGAAATGACAACAAAATAAACCATCAGGACTCCTCCCGGCTAACCAAGAAAGGAGCGTCTTTCCAATTACCAAGCTCGACATCTTAGCCACTGAGTTCCACATTAATATTACCAAGACCATTACCAATTTAAATATCATTAACATCAGTCAGCAAGTTCCCAAGAGGATTCTCATACTCCCTGTCACCACGCATCATCCCCACAAAGTGTGCATCATCATGTGCAGGTAAAGGATTCTGCGCGATATTATGGGTGTCACTGTCCTGGATCACAATTATCCCTTCTTGAATCATTCTTTCTATTTCCCTTTTCAAAGTATGACAATCTTCAATGCTATGCCCTTGGACACTAGAGTGGTACATGCACCGTACAGTAGGATCAAAACCTTTTGCATATGGGTCCGGAGTATAGCTGAGGAGCGGCTCAATCATGCCAGAATGTTTTAACTTTTCAAACAAGCTTGTGTAGGATTCTCCGATTGGCATGAAACTATTTATTTTCCTTTGTTCCCCTCCATGCCCTAGTTTTCTAGGGTTGTTGGATCTTGAAAATATTGTGAAGGCAAAAGTATAATACGCGGTGTTGGCGCTTGCCATAAAGAGTGACCAGTGGTTAGACAAATGACCGGACATTATTCGGAGGACAACACTGAGGTGGATTATGTGGAGCTTGTTGATAGATTTGGGGTTGGGTCGAGGCTGGGTATATTGGTGAGGTGGACCCGTTGGGCCATGTAGTGATCCTGAGACAACCATGGCAATATCATCATGTTCCCTCTGACCCAGCAAGCTTCCTATGTCGCTCTGAATTGCTTGTATTGTGGCTTTTAAAACATAATAGCTCATGATCTTGCTCAACTTCAGCCCATCTTCTACCATTTCTCCCATTTTTACCACATCATTAAAAGGCTTACCCACAGCCGAGATCAAATGCCCAAAGTAAGTAGGCTCTTGGGCTTGAAGAAAGTACTCGACCATCTCGTCTTCTTCCATCGGGGGATTGACTCGGGCAGCTTTCTCTCTCCATCTGAGCCCGTATACCCTAAAGCTTTCATTAGGCTTCTTTTCCACCTTAGTGAGGGACATGCGATCCGAGACAATTTCTATATTGTACTGAAAGTGCCGGGCAAAGGCTTGAGTCATATCATCCCATGTATACCACTTGCTAGTATCTTGACGGTTGTACCATTCCAGGGCTGCACCGCTCAAACTTTAATTGAAATAGGCCATGAATAGCTCGTCCTTCTCTCTAGTGCCTCTCATTTTACTACAATAACCTCTCAAATGGGCCACAGGATTGCCATGTCTATCACACAAATCAAACTTTGGCATCTTAAACCCAGCATGGAATTGGACGTCAGGAAACAAGCACAAGCCTTTGTAAGACACGCTCACCTTGCTCCCTATCCTTTGTATGTTTCTTAAAGACTGCTCTAAAATTTTCACCTTCTTGGGTATCTCATCTTGCTCCACTGTCTTAGCAGGCTTTTTAGTTTCACCGGGAGGCTCAAAATGAGGAGTGTAAGACTATACCTGAGACCATGAAAGTTGGTTTCGACGCATAGTATTGGGCATCGGGGACTTTGAATATGGTCTCGCTAGAGGATCGAGGAAGGGTAGCTTGTGGAGGAGCTACAAAAGCATGAGTGGCTAGAGGAGCGGGATATGAGGTAGTTTTGGCAACGAACTAGAGCATCCTGAAGCACTAAAGTGGCTATGAATCCCTCCGGGACTTGAGTTGGTCCGACGGGTACAGCCTGAACTAGAATCTCCTACTCATGATCAATCAGAGGCTCCACTGTGGGTGCTGCTGCTTGAGCTCTAGGCTAAGCTCAGCCTCTATCTCGGCCTCGACCTATGCCCCTATTAGCAGTTGCAACAGGGGGCTCCGGCTTCTATCTGGCGGTAGATGCAGTGAGAGAGCAAGAATATAATTTTTCATTCAACAATGATCGAATAATATCACATGATAGAGAAAGAAAGAAGTGAAACTTTTTCTAAACTCCGTGGCCTCTAGAAGATAAGTACAGACGTCTCCGTACCGATCCTCCAGACTCTACTAACCTTGCTCATGACTCTTGAGAGCTAGGAACCTAGTGCTCTGATACCAACTTGTCACGACCCGGAATTCCCACCCTTGGGACCGTAATGGAACCTAACATTTCACTTGTTTGGCAAGTCAACGTTAGATAATTTATAACCATTCAAATTAAATAATAACCAGGAAAATGAATAAGAAAGAAATTAAGTGAGAAAATCATAACAACAGCGATATCTAGATACAATCCCTGAACTAGTGTCACAAGTACACGAGCGACTAGAATAATACAAATAATTATCTAAATGAAAGTATAACTATCTGAAGTGAAATAAACAGCTAGAATAATGTAGAAGGGGACTTCAGGGCTGCGAACATCGAGCAGCTAAACCTCAAGTCTCCATCATCCAATCAATCCGAGCAATATACTGATCGCCGCTTGGACCGACTCTAAAATCTACACAAGAAGTGCAAAGTGTAGTATAAGTACAACCGACCCCATGTACTATATAAGTGCCGAGCCTAACCTCGACGAAGTAGTGACGAGGCTATGGTGAGTCATTTATAATAACTTGCACGTTGTATAATAATAATAACAGGAAAGGAATACAGGAAAAGTAACGCAGTTAACTTGTGAAAATAAACTCAATCCTTGAAATCAGTAAAACCAAAAACAACAGTCCTCAGAATCTCGTATGAAAACATCAAAAGCTAACACAATGCAACAATGAATACAAAATACACAATTCGTTGCGGCACGCAACCCGATCCCACCGTACAAATACAACCCTCCCTTATTTCACCATATAAATATGAAGAATAAAATATAAAATCTGTTGTGGCACACAACCTGATCCCACCATATAATCAGAATCAATATCATAATCCTCCCTTATTTTGCCATATTAAAATCACATATAAAATCCGTTACAACGTGCAATCCGATCCCACCATATCAATATCAATCCTCCCATATTTTACTCATTGCGGCGTGCAACCCGATCCATAAAAAATCAATAAATATAATCAATTCAACAACTCAATTCACAAGAATCTCGTACCAAATCAAGGAGTGCTACAATTAGTACAAATCAACAAGACAAGCCAAATATATGGCTATTAAAGTGTACAAGTACGACAATTAAGATAAGTAGAAATTAATCATAGAAGCATGGAAGAAACAAACATTTTACTACGAGAGTAATAAATGACAAGCAGCAAGTTCAGGCATAGAAAGCAATTAAAGCATGTAACACTTAAGACGTAGAATAAAATAATTAATGAAATACGGACAAGCATAGATATAACTATTTTGATGACGTATATATACTCGTCACCTCGCATATACGCCTCTACACATGTAATTCACATAACACATAGCTCAAGTGGTCCTAATTCTCTCAAATCAAGGTTAGACCCAATACTTACCTCGCTCCGCAAGCAAATCAAAGCTCAACCGGGGCCTTTCCTCTAAAATTCGCCTCCGAACCAACTGAATCTAATGAAAATTGATCTAATATCAACAAACAATAATAGGGAAATCAATTATAATACATAAAAATAAGATCTTTATACTTTTCCCTAAAAGTCAACAAAAGTCAACCCTAGACCCGCTTGGTCAAAAATCGAGATTCGAACCAAAACCCAGTTACCAATTCACCCCGAGCCCAGTTATGTAATTAGTTTTGAAACCCGACATCAATTCGAGGTCTGAATCCCAAAATTTACAAAAATCCCTAATTTTACCCAAATTCCTAATTTCTACCATGAGAATCCTCGATTTGATATTAAAATCTTATGAAATATAATGGGTAATTAAAAGGAAGTAGATTAAAGTCACTTACCAATGTACTTAGGAAGAAGATCACTTGGAAAAATCACCTCTAGGGCATTTAGAGTTGAGAGTGTGAAAAATGAGCTAAATCCCGTTTTCTCAGCTTTTTGTCCAGGCGCAGATGTCGCAAATGTGACATGGGGTTCGCGAATGTAAAGAATCCATCGAAAATGCGAGCAATCCCACATCTCTGCTTTCAGTGCAAATGTAATGATTTGTTCACAATTGCAAACCTGGACCCTCTGCAAAAGCAACTCAGTGATCACAATTACGGCCAATACCCAGTCCAGGCCATCATCGCAAATGTGATAGGGAGTTCGCAAATGCGAACTCTTCAGGCCACTGTGCTCTTAGCAAATGTGAGCATGAAGCTTGCAACTGCGGCTGTCGCAAATACGACTAATTTCTCGCAAATGTGAGATCTGAGCACCAACAAAAATCTGATCTCCTATGAATTCTTCGAAACACGTCTGAAACTCACCCGAACCCTCGGGGCTCCAAACCAAACATGCACACAAATGTAATAACACCATACGAACTCACTTGTGCTATCAAAATACCAAAATAACACTTAGAACTACGAATCAAATTCCAAAATGAATGAAATTTTCAAAGAAACTTAAAAACATGCAGATTTACAACCAGACGTCTGAATCACATTAAATCAACTCCGTTTTGCACCAAATTTTATAGACAAGTTATAAATACTTAAATGAACCTATACCAAGTTCCGGAACCGAAATATGAACTAGGTAGAAATAAAGTCAACCTTCGGTCAAACTTAAAAATTCTTTAAACATTTAAATTGATAGTTTTCAACAATTCACATTAACTCAATTTAGGGACTTCCGAATTATATTTCGGGCATATGTCCAAGTCTCAAATTACGATGTGGACCCACTGGGATTGTCAAAATATTAATCCGGATTCGTTTATACAAAACATTGACCGTAGTCAACTTAAATGAGTTTTAATGAACGATTTCACATTTTCATCAATTTTCTCATAAAAACTTTTCGGAAAAAGGACATGGATTACACACGCAAATCGAGAAAGGGTAAACGAAGCTATTAGAGGTTTCAAAATACAGAAATAAAGGGTAAAACAATAAAATAAAATTGAATTCAGAAGTCCCTAACTTGGCCGAAGTCAACTCAAATTACGATACGGACCCACCGGGACTGTCAAAAATATTAATCCGGATCCGTTTATATAAAACATTGATCGTAGTAAACTCAAATGAGTTTTAATGAATGATTTACATTTTCATCAATTTTCTCAGGAAAAAAAATTGCGGAAAAAGGACATGGATTATACGCGCAAAACGAGGAAGGCTAAACCAAGCTATTAGAGGTTTTGAAATACATAAATTAAGGGTGAAACAATAAAATAACCTATCGGTCTTCACACATGAGTCCACTTGTCAAATAATAAAGAGCCTCATATAAGTATGAGTTGGCATATGAGACACAAAATAAAATTTTTCTAAGATAGGAATTAGAACTTTGAATGATTAATGTTTATATCGAATTACATAAGTTTATTATGATTATATGTTAAATTAATATGAGAATAAATATTCATTAACTATAAGAGTTAAAAGTGCATGTATAAAAAATATGAATACAAACCCTACAAGCATCCCTAAAAAAATATTCCTATATAACAACTATCCATTATAAAAGCTTAAATTTTCTTAGAATCAATTTTTTGTATTATATTTTACCTCTGTATAACAGTTTTCTGGTGGGCCTTACGGAGAGTGTGGCCCAGACCGATACTGTCACGCCCCGGACCTGGGGAGGCGTGGCTGGCACCCGATGTTGTAGTGGCCCGAGCGAACCACTCTGTAACTCATTCATTCCTTTTTATAACTATCATGGGCCAACATGGCTACAACTCGCAATGTATAATTGTAAGTGGGAAAACAGTGTATCCCTGAATCATTTTTCTTAAAACATGAATACATATGAGCTATCAAGGCCTGTAACATACTGTACAAACTGAACTTCTATCTACAAAGCATCTAAGATTAACTAATATCAAATGGGACAGGGTACCGGCATACCTGTAAATCTGTAGCAAAATTCTGACACGATGACTCATAGACTTGGTTGCACTCCGAATGAGGTGGAGTCTTACCGATCCTTCGTTGAATGCCAATCTCGTCTACTATGAGGGCTCGTCAACTGATTATCTAAACATGCAGGCATGAATGCAGCGTCCCCAACAAAAGGACGTCAGTACGAATAATGTACTGAGTATGTAAGGCAGAACCGAAACATAACAATAACTCAACATTAATTTAAGACATTGAAGGAACTTGGAGTGAAGGACTCAACCTATAAGTCTGGATAACTCTGTAAATCATGTAATACTTATAGTGTCATGCATATGCTTATGAATGTCATGTCGTGCATAGGTACATATGTTCATAACGTCATCAAGCCTCTAAGGGCATCCCATCATATCATCTCGGTCACTGTGGGCAAAATCATCACGTATACCAGCTGATCAGGTGGTGGTGCGTATATAATGCCATAGGTATATGCGTACATAACATCATCAAGCCTCTGAGCGCATCCCATCATATCATCTCGGCCACTGTGGGCAAAATCATCAACGTATACCAGCTGATCAGGTGGTGGTACGTATATAACGTCGTAACCTTTTTTCATATCCCATATACATATATATACGCGTATACGTGTCTATAACGCTGTCTGAGTAATGGGTAAATGCACATGTAAGTGAATGCAATGCATGAGAAATACGTTAATAAAATATTTCGGAATGTCATAAAACCATTATGCTTGCCTACCTTGCTCTTTGGCCTTGTGTTGTATGGATGAGTTAACTTAAGAACCACAAACCAACCACCCTTTTGCTCAATAAAGATAACAAAGAGGAACAAAATAAACTCATCACATTGGCGTTAGGGCATTTAACCTAAGATAATCTCACATTATGTGCAATGCACATAATCATAATTATCGGTTCTAAAATGACTTCGAGGGTGGGAAGTCAACTTGGCATCATCCCAATTTTACTTCTCTTGCCCCTATTTTCTTAATTTTCTCTCTTGCGCTCCTTGATTTGCTCGTTTTCTTTCCTCTCTTTTTCTTTTCTCTCATTTCTCACATCTCATAACTTCATCTCTTTTTTTTTCTTTTTGTTCCTATTTAAAAAAAACGATTCGATCGAATTCTATGTAGGTTGCATACGTATCATGACGCCGCATGAATCAAATCTTTGCGTAGTTCGGGAAGATCGGGAATAAAGTAAATAAACTAACTCTTTTTTTTATTTTTTATTTTTTTGATTTTTTTTCGAAAGAAAGATTTATAAAGAAGAAAGATTGTTTTTTAATTTTGAGTTTTTCCCTTTTTTTCTTTTGGCATTTTGTAAAAAAAACTTCTAAAGAATAAAGAAAATGTTTTCAAATTTTTGGACTTTTATGATAAAATCATGAAAGAAAGACTTATAAATAAAAAAATATTATTTTTTTTTTGAATCTTGAATTTTCTTTTCAATTTTCAAAAATATTTTTGGATTTTTAGAGGAAAGTAAAAGAAAATATTTTTGGATTTTTTAAAGATTGGGGTCTCAAAAGAAGGCTTTTCTAAAGAAGAAAGTAAAGAAAAATATTTTTAGATTTTTAAAAATTGGGGGCCGGAACCGATGAGGTTTGCCTAAATATCTTACATCCGGTGAGAATCAGACACGCGTAGTTCGGCCAGTTTTGACGGAACAGAGGAAACATGACTTTTGAAAACATTGACTTACTTTCTTTCTCTTTTTTTCAAAATTTTGTAGAGTTTCAAAATTTTTCAAATACCTACTACTCGCTCTTGTTTTTTTTCTCTTTTTTTTCATTTTCTTTCCCTATTCTAGAAGCCAGTCAACATGCAAGCCGAAACAAACAGATACACAGGTAGCACGTAAGATGCATCAGGATGGTCTTTTAGTTTGGGTACAATTGTCCTAGACAGACCTAACCCCTATATTGAGTCCCCAAAGTCAAATGCACATGATGCAAACAAGCGTTCCTACTAGGGATCCGTCATAAGGCTATGTTATTCTAGGTTTAAAACCTGGGTGTATTATTCTAGACATGGCTTACCCGAGCGGACAACTCGAGCCGAGGGGGGCAGTGTACCGAGAATACAGAAGCTTCACCGGCTTTGCAACTTATTCGAACCTCGTTCTAAAATTGGGATATGAATCTAATAGAAAAGAAGTCATACGAAGTGCACGCTTCCCAAATGATTTAGAAAACTCAGAGAGAAGAGGGTTTCGTAACAGTTTATATACAGTCCAAGCAATATCAAAGCGGTAAAAAGCGATATTAGCACATTAGGCTCAAACACGTAAAAGTCAGATAATAAATAAAAGCCAACTATAACAGTTATTCTAAGCTCGAATTCTGAACCCTGAACCAGAGGTTCTGGGTTCTTTTCCCCAGCGGAGTCACCAGAGCTGTCACACCTACTTTTTCTAGGAGGAATATGGAGCTTTTCCAAGTAAAGTGACAATAATCGAAATGAGATTATTTATTTAATTTCAGAGTCGCCACTTAGGATAATTTATGGTGTCCCAAGTTACCGATTTAGAATCCCGACTCGAGGAAGTTTGACTCTGTTTTACAGTCCGTGAAACACAGAAATCTGGGTAAGAAATTCTGTTAACCCGAGAGAAGGTGTTAGGCATTCCCGGGTTCCGTAGTTTAGCACGGTCGCTCAATTATTAATAATTGACTTAATTATCTAATTTAATATATAATTAAACTTATTGTGCATTTTTAACCTTTTCGCCTCTTTTAATGTTTATGGAATTATTTTCTGGAACAAGGCACGATGTCGTACACTTGTTGTTTTGGTATATATTGCAAACCGCATCACATGAAATGCACCCGCGATTTACAACATGTTTAACTTATTATTGTTTGAAATTATAAGGTCGAGTCACGTGAAACGCACTCGAATGAGATTTATGTATCGCGACCATGCCACGGGAACCGTACCCATGGTCACGATAATTTATTAATCGCGCCTGAAGCAAACTATGACATTCATAATTATCACCCTAAACTAATTTGGGATTGTTGTAAGGCCGGTATTTATGAAATTATGGAGTTTAAACTTGGACGAAATTTGATGTATTAAGACTAATTTGATAGATTCCAACGTACTGCAGTATTTACGAAGGAAAGGTCTCCTAAAGAGTCTAAGTCAATTACTTCCTAAAGCTCTTTCTTTACTAAAACTTAACTACAATCACTAAAATTAATATAACTCATGAGTTAAAAGAAGTCCATCAACATAAATACGTAAATTCACAACCTCAAACATTCGTTAAAGTATTTTTGGGATAAATTAAAATACCAAAAGAATAATGAAACAGAAAGGAAAATTGTCACAAAATCAAGACAACGGACCAACCAAAAACGAGCATTTACTAAAATAACAATACAACCCAACGTAGTATGAAACATATTCAACATGGTAGGGAACAAAATCTAGAATCACTCAGAAACACACACTTATTCGTATTAGGAAAGTTAAATCAAAAATTTATTTCAATTAATTTTATGCAGAATATGAAGGCGTGAAACTTCATCTCAGAACGACCATAATTCCAGACGTGAAAGAAAAGGGAAGAAAGAGATGAACCTGAAATTATAACTTTGATTAACTTTCGCCTTTGAATATACAATAAGAAATCTGGCACCGGAATTCGTGCGTCCAGTAGCAAACAAACAAAACAATGATAAAATGGATTTGGAACCACAATCAAGAACCTTACGAGCAGTCGACGGACCTCAGCCGAAAATCTTCTCTTAATTTTGGTTGTTCCCCTTCTTCCTCTTTTCTGTTTTGATTTCAATTTTCTTCCCCTCTGTCTCTCTGTTACCATTCCTCTCTATTCTTCTTTTGTTTTCTTTTTTATTGTCATGTCTTTTTGGTCTTTGTTTTGTGCAGGTTATGGCTGTGTCGTTCTCTCTATGCAAAGAGATGAGAGGTCCGATTTTTGTGGGGGGGGGGGGGGGGAGGGAGGGGCTTCTGCCGTTCTACTCTTTTTTTAGGTCCCCCGTCCAAGCCAAAGAGATGGAAAATTTAAGGGGAAGATATCTTAGGTCTTAGGGTTATGTTGGTGGATCAATTGGGCCATGGGGTTGTCACGACCCTGACCCCGAACCCAATCGTGATGGCGCCTCTCGTGAAGACAAGGCCAGCCAGACCAAAAGAGAACACCTCATTTAAACAATTAAATACCATAAATAGTTCTAAAACATGATATAATAGCCATAATTTGTGGAAATAACGATAACAACAGTAGAAACCATCCCGACACAACCCAAACCGGGGTGTCACAAGTCATGAGCAACTAATAAATCCAGATACCAGTCTACTAGATACGAAATCCGATACAGAAGTTCAAGAACATAAAAATAGTAAGATAAGGGAGGCACGGGGGCTGCGGACGCCAACAGCTACCTCGTAGTCTCCGAAAAGCAATGCCTGGACTAGGAGGATCAGCACTCAGAAGCGGACTCTGCGATGCCTGAATCTGCACACACAGTGTAGGGAGTAATGTGAGTACTCCGACTCAGTGATTAATAATCATAAATAATGGCTGAAAGCAAGAAAACACGTAAAGGCACAAAAAAATTCTATATCAAGCAGTAAGATCACTTAAAGCAGTAAATCCATGAAGAAGTCAAATGAAATTCCTTTAAACCAAGTAAAACAGGTAATTTGGCAGGTAAATAACAAGTAGAAATCCGCCCTCGGGCACAGTAACAATCACTCAGAACAGTATCAGCCCTTCGGGCACACTCTCAGATCATGATAGGTACGCGCGCTCACTGTGGGTGTGCAGACTCCGGAAGGGCCCCTTACGGCCCAAGCGCTATATCAAGCCACCTCGTGGCATCATCTCTAGGCACTCAGCCTCATATCACTCAAGCCACTTCGTGGCATATAAATTATCTCAGGCCCTCGGCCTCATATCACTCAGCATATCCTGACATATGGCTCTTGGCCTCACTCAGTCCGAAAATCAACACAAGCCCCTCAGGCATTTGTAAAACAGTAGTTCTCAGCCCAAAACATCATTTAGAAATATCATTTAAGTTTCAAATCTGAGTAAAAGTGGCTGAGTTCGTAAAATAGTAGATACCAACAGGACTGAGTTCAAATAATAAGTCAAAACAGTGATAAAAATCCCCGAAGGATTCAAATAGTTGGTACGAAGCCCAAATAGCAATCAGCCCAAATCATGATGATAACAAATAAGTTTCAGTCAAATACGCGGTAAAATCATTGATCAGGACGGACTAAGTTGCAATCCTCAGTAGTAAAAGATCCCACGCTCTTCATCCAATGCGTGTCTCACCTCAATATAGCACTACGATGTACAATCCGGGGTTTCAAACCCTCAGGACATCATTTACAATCATTACATACCTCGAACCGGCTACAACTCTAGCTCGTGACGCCTTTGCCCCTCTAATCGGCCTCCACGCACGTCGAATCTATCCAAAATCGGAACGAATACGTCACAATATGCTAAGGGAACAAAGCCCAAGCGAAAACCATCGAAAAATATCAAAAATTCCGAAATTAGCAAACCTGAGCCCCGGGCCCACTTCTCAAAACTCAGAAATTTTCACATCATTAGATTATTTATCACCCCACGAGTTCATACATACCAAAAGTTCTCAATTTCGACCTCAAATGGTCCTTCAAATCCCAATTCAAAAGTTCAAAATCTCAAGCCCTAGTTCTTCCATTTTTAGCTTAAGTTCCAAGAATTTCTAGGTTAATTCACAATAGATTCGAGTTTTGTGTTCGAAAATCTTACCTCCAATCAATTCTCCTTGAATCCCTCTTTAATCACCTTCAAAAAGCTCTCAAAATACTCAGTTATGGAGGAAAAATGGCTCAAAATTGCGGATAAAATGACTTATAAACTTTCTGCCCAGGGGTTTTCGCATCTGTGATCCCACCACCGCTCCTGCGGTACCGCTTCTGCAGTAATTCCTCCACATCTGCAGAAATCACTTAAGGGTCCAGGTTCCGCATCTGCGGTCCACGAGCCGCATCTGCGACTCCGCAGATACGGTCCATATGTCGCATCTGTGGTCCCTGGCTATTCTTCCCAAACCGCTTATGTGGCTCTTCTTCTGCATGTGCGGCACCGTACCTGCGGTCCCCAATCCACAGGTGCGGAAATACGAGAAGCAGCAACTTCTGAGATCTCTTAAGTCCACAATCTTCCCGTTAACCATCCGAATTCACCCCGAGGCCCCCGGGACCTCAACCAAAAGCACCAACATGACCCAATACCTTATTCAAACTTGTTCCAATGATCAAAGCATCTCAAACAACATCAAATTACCCGAAACACATCGGATTCAAGCCTAGTTTTTGCGAAATCTTCCGAAATACGTTTTCGATAAAAAACCCAACCAAACAACGTCCGAATGACCTGAAATTTTGCACACACATCCCAAATGACATAATGAAGCTACAACAACTCTCAGATTTTCATTCTGACCTTCGGATCAATATCTCACCTACCAACCGGAAATCACCAAAATACTAACATCATCAATTCAAACCTAATTCTTCACCGGACCTCCAAAACCAATTCCGATTACACTCCTAAGTCATAAATCACCTCCCAAAGCTAAACAAACCATCAGAACTCACATCCGAGCCCTCTAACTCATAAGTCAACATTTGGTTGACTATTCCAACTTAAACCTTCTTAAAAGAGACTAAGTGTCTCGTTTCTTACCAAATCCACTCTGAACGCAAACTACCCAACTCGATCACATAAAACACGGATAACAAAGCATAATGAAGCAGAAATGGGGGAAACGGAGCGGTAACTCATGAGACGACTAGTCGGGTCGTCACATCCTCCCCAACTTAAACAAACGTTCGTCCTCGAACGAGTCATGAAACATACCTGAAGCCTCGAATAGGTTAGGATATCTACTCTGCATATCCCGCTCGGTATCCCAGGTAGCCTCCTCCATGGGCCGACCTTTCTACTGCACTTTCACTGAAACTATATCCTTTGACCTCAACTTCCGAACCTAACGACCCAAAATAGCTATTGGCTCCACATCATAGGTCAAATCATCATCCAACTGAACCGTGCTGAAGTCCAAAACATGAGATGGGTCCCTAATGTACTTTTGGAGCATAAAAACATGAAATACTGGATGCACACTCGACAAGCGGGGTGGCAAAGCAAGCTCATAAGCCATCTTCCTGATCCTCCGAAGTACCTCAAAAGGCCTAATGAACCGCGACTCAACTTTCCTTTCTTCCCAAATCTCATAATACCCTTCATGGGCGAAACCTTCAGCAAGACCTTCTCACCGACCATGTAGGACACATCTCGGACCTTCCGGTACGCATAACTCTTCTATCGCGACTGCGTTGTATGAAGCCTCTCCTGAATCACCTTCACCTTCTCTAAGGCATCCTGAACCAAATATGTCCCCAATAGCCTAGCCTCGTCGGGCTCGAACCAACCGACTGGAGATCTACACCGCCACCCATGCAAAGACTCATATTGAGCCATCTGAATGCTCGACTAGTAGCTGTTGTTATAAGCAAACTCTGCAAGCGGTAAAAATCTATCCCATGAACCTCCGAAATCCATAACACAAGCATGCAACATCTCCTTCAATATCTGAATAGTACGCTCGGACTACCCGTCCATCTGAGGATGAAAAGTTGTGCTCAACTCCACCTGAGTACCCAACTCTCGCTGAACAGACTTCCAAAACTGGGAAGTAAACTGAGTGCCCCAATCTGAAATGATGGAAACTGGAACACCATGCAATCGAACAATCTCTCGAATCTACCAACCGCTTTGAAGAATAAGTAGTACAGATAGGAATGAAGTGCACGGACTTGGTCAACCGATCCACAATCACCCAAATAGAATCAAACTTCTTCAAAGTCCGTGGAAGTCCAACAACAAAGTCCATAGTGATCCTCTCCCACTTCCACTCAGGAATAACCATCTGCTGAAGTAAGCCACCCGGTCTTTGATGCTCATACTTCACCTGCTGACAATGGAGACACCGAGCTACAAATCCCACAATATCTTTCTTCATTCTTCTCCACCAATAGTGCTACCTCAAATCCTTGTACATCTTCGCGGCACCCAAATGAATAGAATATCGCGAGCTGTGGGCCTCCTCTAGAATCAACTCTCTCAGCCCATCCACATTGGGCACACAAATTCGGTCCTACATCCTCAATACCCCATCATCACCGATGGTCACATCTCTGGCATCATCATGCTGAACTCTGTCCTTAAGGACAAGAAAATGCTGGTCATCATACTGGCGCTCTCTGATGCGATCAAATAAGGAAGACCGAGAAACCACGCAAGCCTATACCCGACTGGGCTCTGAAATATCTAATCTCACAAACCGATTGACCAAGGCCTGAACATCAACTGCAAGGGGTCTCTCCCCAACTGAAATATATGCCAAACTCCCCATACTCACTGCCTTTTGGCTCAAAGCATCGGCCACTACATTGGCCTTCCCAGGATGGTACAATATGGTGATATCATAATCCTTAAGCAACTCTAACCATCTTCGATGCCTCAAATTAAGACCCTTTTGCTTGAACAAATGCTGAAGACTGCGATGATCAGTGAATACCTCACAAGATACACCATACAAATAATGCCTCCAAATCTTCAATGCATGAACTATGGCAGCCAACTCCAAATCATGAACGGGGTAGTTCTTCTCATGGGGCTTCAACTGTCGAGAAGCATAAGCAATAACTCTACCCTCTTGCATCAATACACAACCAACCCCAACTCTTGAAGCATCACAATATACGGTATATGAACCTGAAATTGATGGCAAAACCAATACTGGAGCTGTGGTCAAAGCTGTCTTGAGCTTCTGAAAGATCTCTTCACACTCGTCCGACCATACAAATGAAACGCCCTTCTGAGTCAACTTGGTCAAGGGCAATGTGATAGATAAGAATCCTTGAACAAACCGGCGATAATAGCCTGCCAGCCCAAGAAAGCTACGAATCTCTATGGCTGAGGACGGTCTGGGCCAACTCTAAACTGCCTCTATCTTCTTCGGATCGACCTGAATACCCTCGCTGGACACCACGTGCCCCAAGAAAGCCACTGAATTGAGTCAAAACTCACACTTGGAGAACTTTGCATAAAGTTTCTCCTCCCTCAATCTCTGCAACACAACTCTCAAATGCTCTGTGTGCTCCTCCTGAATACGCGAGTACATCAGGATATCATCAACGAATACTATAACAAACGAATCAAGATAAGGCCAGAACACGTTGTTCATCAAATGCATGAATGCTGCTGGGGCATTGGTTAGCCTGAAAGACATCACAAGGAACTCATAATGACCATATCTGGTCCTGAAAGTAGTCTTAAGAATATCTGAATTCCTGATCTTCAACTGGTGATAACCCGAACGGAGATCAATCTTGGAGAACACTCTCGCTCCCTGAAGCTGGTCAAATAAATCATCAATGCAAGGCAAATGATACTTGTCCTTAATTGTTACTTTGTTCAATTGCCTATAATCAATGCATATTCTCATGGTGTCATCCTTCTTCTTCACAAACAGAACAGGCGCACCCTAAGATGACACACTAGGCTGAATGAACCCCTTATCTAGGAGTTCCTGAAGTTGTTCCTTCAATTCTTTCAACTCTTTGGTGCCATACGATACGACGGAATAGAAATGGGATGAGTGCCCGGCACCGGGTCAATACCAAAATCAATATCCCTGTCCGGTGGCATGCCCGGCAGGTCTGTAGGAAACACATCGGGAAAATCCTTCACAACTGGGACAGAGTCAATACTGGGAGTCTCAGCTCCAACATCTCTCACAAACGCTAGATATGACAGGCAACCCTTACCAACCATACGCTAGGCCTTCAAGAAAGATATCACTCTACTAGGAACATAATCAGTCACACCACGCCACTCGATCTGTGGTACACCCGGCATAGCCAAAGTGATTGTCTTAGCATGACAGTCCAGAATAGCATGACACAGAGATAACCAATCCATGTCCAAAATGACATCAAAATCCACCATGCTTAATAACAATAGATCCACTCGGGTCTCCAGACCTCCAATAGTCACCACACATGACAAGTACACACGGTTTACAACAACAGTATCACCCATCAAGGTAGATACATGAACAAGTAAAGCAAGAAACTCATGGAGTGTACCCAAATAACGAGCAAAGTATGATGACACTTAAGAAAAGGTGGAATCGGGATCAAATAACATAGAGGCATCTTTGTGGCAGACTGAAATAATACCTGTAATGACAGTATCTAAAGTAATGGCGTCTGGCCTGCCTGGAAGTGCATAGAAACGGTCCTGACCACCCCTTGATCGAACTCCCCCTCTAGGGCTACCCCTGGCTTCCTGACCTCCACCCCTAGTTGGCTGGGCAGGTGGTGAAGTAAATGCAGCAAAAGTCGAGGGCCGATCCCTCTGCTAGGACGAACTGGCAACACGATGAGGACACTGCCTCCACACATGCCCAAACTCTCCACACTCAAAACAACTCCCAGGTGATGGAGAAGGGGACTGAAGGGAACCCCCTCGCACTGGAATGACTATCTGATGCACTCGGCATAGAAGAACCCTGAGCCGATGGGGCACGAGATGAACTTTGAGCTGGGAGGGCGCTGAGTGAAGGCTTGCCCTGCTGAGACCCATGATAACCACGACATGAAGAATGCCCCGCGATGCTTTGGACGGGCTGGTTGAGCAGGCCTGAAAGAACGACCTCTACCATGCTGGAACTGGCCCCTCGAAGGAGCACCACTATAACTGCCCGATCCTCGAGGCCTCTTGGCCTCCCTCTCCTCTCGATCCTGATGGCAAACCATCTCAATCTCGCGAGCGATATCAACCACCTCCTCAAACGTAGCACCCAACACTCTCTCTCTGGTCATAAGAATACGAAGATGATAATTAAGTCCATCAACAAATCTCCTAATCCTCTCACGATCTGTCGGAACCATCCAAATGGCATGACGATCCAACTCAGAAAACCTCGACTCATACTGTGACACAGTCATATCCCTCTGTCACAACCACTCAAACTGTCTACGCAGCTCCTCTCTGCGAGAATGCGGTATATACTTCTCCAAGAAGAAAGTGGAGAACTCTTTCCAAGTGAGGGGCACTGCTCCCACAGGCCTATGCCTCTCATACGCCTCCCACCAAGTGAAGGCAGCCCCAGAAAACTGAAAGGTAGTAAATGCCACACCATTAGACTCAAGAATCCCTGTTGTACGGAGCATCCATTGACACTTATCCAGAAAACCCTGGGAATCCTCGCCCTCAGCACCACTGAATAACGGAGGCTGGAGTCTACCAAATCTCTCAAGACGACACTGCTCATCATCCGGCATAACTGGCACAACAAACTCCTGAGCTGGTGCAACCACCTGGGCTGGAGGTGCCCCCGGTGTCTGAAGTCCCTGCACTACCTGCTCAGGGGTGCGAGCAAGGAGGTCTGATTGCCTCCCCCGACCTATGAAGTAGCTGCTACTGTAGTGGTTGAAACTGCCTGAGCCAGGCCAGTACAAACTGATAAGATCTTTGCCAAGGATCTAGGGCAGCTGGTGGATCTATAGGTGTTGCCCTCGCTTCTCTGCCTCTACCTCTGCCGTGACCATGACCGCGTCCACGGCCTCTGGTGGGCTCAACTGGTGGCACTGGTGGTCGTCCACCTCATCCAATAGCTCGCGTCCCTACCATATGTGAGAGAATGGAATATCGGAAGTTTAGTACTCGGACCAACAAGTTCACACGAAAAGAATTTCAAGAATATGAAGTTTTTCCTAAGGGTTCTGCAGCCTCTCGAGGATAAATACAGACGTCTCCGTACCGATCTGCGAAACTCTACTAAACCTGCTCATGACTCGTGAGACCTATGTAACCTAGGCTCTGATACCAACTTGTCACGACCCTGACCCCGAACCCGGTCGTGATGGCGCCTCTCGTGAAGACAAGGCCAGCCAGACCAAAAGAGAACACCTCATTTAAACAATTAAATACCATAAATAGTTCTAAAACATAATATAATAGCCATAATTTGCGGAAATAACGATAACAATAGTAGAAACCATCCCGGCACAACCCAAACCGGGGTGTCACAAGTCATGAGCAACTAATAAATCCAGATACCAGTCTACTAGATACGAAATTCGATACAAAAGTTCAAGAACATAAAAATAGTAAGATAAGGGAGGCACGGGGGCTGGGACGCCAACAGCTACCTCGTAGTCTCCGAAAAACAATGCCTGGACTAGAAGGATCAACACTCAAGAGCAGACTCTGCGATGCCTAAATCTTCACACACAGTGCAGGGAGTAATGTGAGTACCCTGACTCAGTGAGTAATAATCATAAATAATAGTTGAAAGCAAGAAAACACGTAAAGGCACAAAGCAATTCTATATCAAGCAGTAAGATCACTTAAAGCAGTAAATCCATGAAGAAGTCAAATGAAATTCCTTTAAACCAAGTAAAATAGGTAATTTGGCAAGTAAATAACAAGTAGAAATATGCCCCTCGGGCATAGTAACAATCGCTCAGAACAATATCAGCCCATCGGGCTCACTCTCAGATCATGATGGGCACCCGCGCTCACTGTAGGTGTGCAAACTCCGGAGGGGCCCCTTACGACCCAAGCACTATATCAACCCACCTCGTGGCATCATCTCTCGGCACTCGGCCTCACATCACTTAAGCCACCTCGTGGCATATAAAGTATCTCAGGCCCTCGGCCTCATATCACTCAGCATATCCTCACATATGGCCTTCGGCCTCACTTAGTCCGAAAATCATCACAAGCCCCTCGGGCATTCGTAAAATAGTAGTTCTCAGCTCAAAACATCATTTAGAAATATCATTTAAGTTTAAAATCTGAGTAAAAGTGGCTGAGTTCGTAAAATAGTAGATACCAATAGGACTGAGTTCAAATAATAAATCAAAACAGTGAGGTAATAGTGATAAAAATTCCCGTAGGATTCAAATAGTTGGCATGAAGCCCAAATATGGCAATTAGCCCAAATCATGATGATAACAAATAAGTTTCAGTCAAATACGCGGTAAAATCATCGATCGGGATGGACCAAGTCGCAATCCCCAGTAGTAAAAACCCCACGCTCATCATCCAGTGTGTGTCTCACCTCAATATAGCAATACGATGTGCAATCCGGGGTTTCAAACCCTCTGGACATCATTTACAATCATTACTCACCTCGAACCGGCTACAACTCTAGCTCGCGACGCCTTTGCCCCTTGAATCAGCCTCCACGCGTGTCGAATCTATCCAAAATTAGAACGAATATGTCATACTATGCTAAGGGAACAAAGCCCAAGCGAAAACAATCGAAAAATATCAAAAATCCCGAAATTAGGAAAACCCGAGCCCCGATCCCACTTCTCGAAACTCAAAAATTTTCACATCATTAGATTTCTTATTACCCCACGATTTCATACATACCAAAAGTTCTCAATTCCAACCTCAAATGATCCTTCAAATCCCAATTCAAAAGTTCAAAATCCCAAGCCCTAGTTCTTCCATTTTTAGCTTAAGTTCCAAGAATTTCTAGGTTAATTTCACAATAGATTCGAGTTTTAGGTTCGAAAATCTTACCTCCAATCAATTCTCCTTGAATCCCTCTTTAATCACCTTCAAAAATCTCTCAAAATACTCAGCTATGGAGGAAAAATGGCTCAAAATCGCGGATAAAATGACTTATAAACTTTCTGCCCAGGGGTTTTCACATCTGTGATCCCACCATCACTCCTGTGATACCGCTTCTGCGGTAATTCCTCCACATCTGCGGAAATCACTTAGGGGGCCAAGTTCCGCATCTGCGGTCCATGAGCTGCATTTGCGACTCCGCAGGTACGGTCCATATGCTGCATCTGCGGTCCCTGGCTATTCTTCCCAAATCGCTTTTGCAGCTCTTCTTCCGCATGTGCGGCACCGCACCTGCGGTCCCCAATCCGAAGGTGCGGAAATACCAGAAGCAGCAACTTTTGAGATCTCTTAAGTCCACAATCTTTCCGTTAACCATCCGAATTCACCCCGAGGCCCCCGAGACCTCAACCAAAAGCACCAACATGACCCAATACCTTATTCAAACTTGTTCCAATGATCAAAGCACCTCAAACAACATCAAATTACCCGAAACACATCAGATTCAAACCTAGTTTTTGAGAAATCTTCTGAAATACGTTTTGGATAAAAAATCCAACCAAACCACGTCCGAATGACCTGAAAGTTTGCACACACATCCCAAATGACATAACGAAGCTACAACAACTCTCGGATTTCCATTCTGACCCTCGGATCAAAATCTCACCTACCAACCGGAAATCGCCAAAATACTAACTTCGCTAATTCAAGCCTAATTCTACACCGGACCTCCAAAACCAATTCCGATCATACTCCTAAGTCATAAATCACTCCTGAAGCTAAACAAACCATCGGAACTCACATCCAATCTCTCTAACTCATAAGTCAACATCCGGTTGACTTTTCCAACTTAAACCTTCTTAAAAGAGACTAAGTGTCTCATTTCTTACCAAATCCACTCCGAACGCAAACTACTCAACTCGATCACATAAAACACGGATAACGAAGCATAATGAAGCAGAAATGGGAGAATTGGAGCGGTAACTCATGAGACGATTGGCCGGATTGTCACAGGGTAATGGTGTAGGGCTGTCGAAATGGGGTCTTTCCAACCCAAAATCTTAATCTTTTTCTACAAAAAATGTAAAATCTATACCATAAAATACATAACTAACTCTAATTAATTAAAATAAATAATATTATATTGTGAAACTATTTTTTTGGTATTTTTCAAGATTATATAAAAATAGGTGAAAATAGTATTACTACATTAAATACTAATTAACCTTAAATTAAATAGACTTGAAACTATTTTTGTGTTTGATTTTTTTAAATACTAAATAAAATAACAATAAAAATAGTATATTAGAATCCTAGAAAAATTTAAATAACTCAAATAAATATATAAAATATGCAAAACTGCTAATATAGCTTGAAGACGTGATGGGTCAAAAATTATATATCTACACCCACTTAATTGCTTCTTGTGTGACAGTCCTACTTGACTTTTGTTTGTCGCTTAGTTTTCTACTTTTAAATAACATAGGTGAGTCTAGAACCGCCTTAAATAGAGGCCCTAAACACCTCCAGGGCCAGAGGTAAGGGACAGGTAGTGCACGCATAAGGTACGTACTGGATGTTATTAGAATGCTTAGGTAATACTTAAAAAAGGGGAGGATAATTGGGTAGTAAAAGAAAATGATAACATGTATGCTAATGCTATGTGTAGCACCCTAACTTGGGGACGATTACCCAGTATTGCACAGAAGTGATCCTATAGGCTAAAAAACCTAGGACCCCCTTTACTCCTTGTTTTAAGAGTAATATCTATTTGTTTAAATTGCTTATAAGACTAATTCGCTTAAATTGAGTTTGGCCGGGACCCACCGTTATGGACCTCGAGGGGTGTCTAACACCTTCCCTCAAGGTAATTTCGAGCCCTTACCCAATCTCTGGTAATGTAAACTAGTATATGAGTTATTTGCTTTAGGTGCCCTAACGCACCTTAATCCGTTAGGTGACGACTCTTTAAATCTCTTACCCAATTCCAAAAGGAAAGGAGTTGTCCCGAAATATCAAAATCCGGATTCCGCGAGGAAAAAGGGGGCACGACACATGGAAGAAGAAGGACCGGGAGTTAGAAATCTCAAACTCCATAATAAAATTTTGCTTTGAAAATGGATGTGGAGGCTAAGTGATCGCAAGGAGGTTACGTGGAACGATCTATTTGATAGTAAATATGGTAGAAATGGATGCTAGGTTCCTAAGCTTGTGAAATCTCCCAATGGTTTTGTCATTTGGAAACAGATTGCAAATTTGTTGGGAGAATTTAAAAGTTCTATTAAACTGAAAGTAAGGAATGGAAGAAATATTAAATTATGGACAACCTCTTAGCTTGAAAGAGGGGATGCTCTCTCACGCCCCGACCTTGGGAACATGACCGTCGTTCAACCGAGATATCCCAGTCAAGCAAGCCTACTTGATGCTTTCTACCCGACCTTACCCATGAATAATGCTAAGATGAATATCACGAGTTAGACAACGAAAGAGTAACATGTACAACACCAATTTCATTTCTTTTAGAAATCCCATTTATAGTTACCCAAAATACATTGCACATTCGTAGTTTAAAAGTGGAAACATGTGTTACAAATACAACATTTCTAGTTTGACTTTCCCAAATCAAAATATAACCCACACTATGTATACGGAGCCTTTATTCAATACAAAAGAGTAATATGATAGTGCCGGCGACAAGGCCCCGTCTATACCTCAAAACACTATGTTCAAGAAGCAAAAGATACAAGACTCCGACATGAAGTGGGGCTCACCAAGATAGCTGAGAAGAGGGTGTACCACTATCACTGATCGATGTCGCCTGATATGGAACCACATGCATCCATTAAATATGCAGCGTCCCCGACAAAAAGGACGTTAGTACACATGAAATAGTACTAGTATGTAAATCTAAACACCCTCTCAATGAATAGAGTAATAGTATAAAAGGAGAGGAACATGAAATCAAACAGAAAATAAAATAATATTAAAACACCAAGTCAAGAGTGAGGTAAATCTTCAAGAATTAATCAATGTTTTAGGTTGGGAGGTCTTAAGCATTGATACACCACCGTGCTTGTATCACGGAGTACGATCTATGCCCGATCGGCTAAGCCAGCTCACCCCAAAGTATGAGGCTTTACATAGAAACACAACACTACCATGTGCGTGACATGGCATCTGATATTTGCCCGATTGGTTAAGCCATCTCATCATAATGCCTTGTGGGTAGACATGGCCTTTCTATCTCTCAACTCAAGTCATCCCAATTAACGAGAATAATCTCAATATAATATAATGGAGATGAAAATGTTGGTTTATGTTTAGTTAACAATGGCATGCTAAAAATGTTGGTTTATGTTTAGTCAACAATGGCATGCCAATTGGAAGAGTTGGTGGAAAGAGTTGGTGTGGTTGCTAGGAGGAAGCTTCCTCCTTTGATGTCACTCATGACATTAAGAGGAGGTAGTTTGATGTCACCAATGACATCAAGAGGAGGTCTTTACCTCTATAAATAGATGCACTCCTTCACTTGTAGAAATCATCCCAAAATAATACAATACATTGTAGTGAGTAAAGAGTTAAGAGAGAAATTCTCTTAAGTGTAATTGGGAAATCTCCCCTTCCTTTGTTAAAAGGGCAATTGTTCTCTGGTGGACGTAGGATTATTTTGATCCGAACCACGTTAAATCTTGTGTTCTTTCTTTTACGTTTCCGCTAACAATTGGTATCAGAGCGACAGGATTCTTTAACAATCCAAGGAGAAAGAACAAGCAAATATGAGTTCCATGAAGTTTGAAATTGATAGATTCAATGGACGCAACAACTTCAATATCTGGAAGATCCAGATGATGGCGTTACTGCGGAGGGAAGGTTCAATCCATGCTATTGACGGAAAGTATCCTACAGATATATCAGCTCCCGACAAAGAGAAGATTGAAGGGGATGCATTGAGTGCAATCCAACTATCCCTTGCACCTAACGTGTTTTGTGAAGTGAGTACGGGTACCGAAGAGACGGCCAAACAGTTGTGGGAAAAGCTAGAAGGGCTATACCAAGACCGATCAGTGACAACAAAAATGTTGTTACAACGGCGTCTTCACAAATTTAAGATGGGGTCAGGTACTTCGTTACAAGATCATTTAGATGCATTTAATAAACTTGTCATGGACTTACAGATTGTAGGAATTAAAAGGGAGGAGGAGACGCTTGCATGTGCTTTGCTATTTTCATTGACTTCAGGATATCGTGATATTGAGAATTCAATGATGTATAGCAAGGAGCCTATCAAGCTTGAGCAAGTGCGGCAGGCACTTAACTCTAGTGATGTGCGGAGGCACATTGAAGGAGATAGAGATGACCAGGCAAGTGGCCTCTTTGTAAGAGGCCGGACTAGCCAACAGGGAAAGACCAAACCAAAGCACAGATCAAAGTCTCGTGTGAACAAGAAGAATACAGAGTGTTGGGGTTGTGGAAAGAAGGGGCACTTTGAACGAGATTGCCCAATGTCAAAGTCCAAGGAAAAGGCGAGTGCATCTACAGTTGAACAGGTACATAATTTTGATAATGATTATGTACTAACAACATCGTGTAATAATAATAGTAGTTATGAAAACAAATGGGTGTTAGACTCTGCTTGTACTCTGCATATGACGTTCCGAAAAGACTGGTTTAGCAGCTACGAGAAAAGTGGAGGAACCGTAGTAATGGGCAATAATGCAACTTGTGCAATAGTTGGCATTGGCTCAGTTCGGGTTCGCTGCCATGATGGAATCGTGAGGACTATTACACAAGTCCGTCATGTTCCTGATCTGAAGAAGAATTTGATCTCCTTGGGTACTCTGGATGAACAAGGCTACAGGTACATGAGTGAAGCAGGAACTATGAAGGTGACTAAAGGTTCTTTAGTCATGCTGAAAGGCAAGCTGGAGAACGGCCTTTACACATTGGCCGGAAGCACCATTGTTGGCTCTGCAAATGCATCTACAGTGCAGTTATCTAATGATGACAAGGCAAGACTATGGCACATGAGACTGGGTCATATGAGCGCACGTGGACTGGAGATGTTGAGCAATCGTAAACTTTTGGAAGGTGAGAAGATCAGCACGCTTGACTTCTGTGAGCACTGCGTTCTAGGGAAGCAGAAGAAGGTCAGCTTTAGCACTGGAAAACACAAGACAAGAGGAGTGCTAGACTACATCCATTCAGATTTATGGGGTCCTTCTAAACTTCCATCGAAGGGCGGAAAGAGGTATCTTCTCATTTTTATTGATGATTTCTCACGAAAGGTTTGGGTGTATTTTTTGAAGGCAAAAGTGATGCTTTTGAAGCATTTAAAGAGTGGAAGATTTTGGTTGAAAATCAAATGGAGCGGAAAATCAAGTATCTTCGCACAGACAATGGCTTGGAGTTTTGCAATGAAGAGTTTAATGAATTCTGCAAGGTTCATGGGATCTCAAGACATAGGACTGTCAGGCATACCCCACAGCAGAATGGAGTTGCCGAGAGAATGAACAAAACTCTTCTTGAAAAGGCTCGTTGTATGCTCCTACAAGCCAAAATGTCCAAAGTATTTTGGGCTGAAGCAGTTCACACTGCTGCTCATATTGTCAATCGATCTCCAGCATCGGCAATTGACTTTAAGACTCCGAATGAGTTTCTGTGGAGTTTTCAGGAAACAAGAACAACGAGCAGGTGGAGCTTCCGGTGGAGCTTGCCAAGGAAAAGGATCAAGAGACTTAGGTTAAAGATGAGTCAGAAGATGTAGGCATTGAAGAACTTGCTGTCAATGAACCATACACAATTGCGAAGGGGAGGGAGAAGAGGCAGACACGAGAACCGGAACGCCTTATAAATCAAGCAAACTTGATTGCATATGCGTTCGTAGCTGCACAAGAAGAGATTAAAGATCTAGAGCCCTCCTCGTATATTGAAGCAACTTCTTGCAAGGATGCCGCACAATGGCGGTTAGCCATGACTGAAGAGATGGAGTCTCTTCACAAGAATCAGACATGGGTCTTAGTGAAAAGACAAAAGGGGAAGAGGACAGTTGGATGCAAGTGGGTCTACCGAAAGAAAGAGGGAATTCCTGAAGTGGAAGATGCTAGGTTCAAGGCGAGATTGGTTGCAAAAGGTTTCAGCCAAAAGGAGGGAATTGACTACAATGAGATTTTCTCTCCGGTCGTGAAGCATAGCTCAATTCGCGTGCTACTAGCATTGGTTGCACAATTTGACTTGGAGCTTCAACAGCTTGATGTCAAAACTGCTTTCTTACACGGTGATCTAGAAGAGACAATCTATATGGATCAACCTGAAGGTTTCCTAGCTGAGGGAAAAGAAGATCATGTATGCCAACTAAAGAAGTCTTTGTATGGTTTGAAGCAATCCCCTAGACAGTGGTACAAGAGGTTTGATGCATTCATGACTACACATGAATTCTCAAGGAGTGCATTTGATAGTTGTATGTATCACAAGAAGATGTCTGGTAACTCAATGATTTATTTACTGTTGTATGTTGATGATATGCTTATTGCTGCTAACAACATTACAGAGATAAATGCTTTGAAGAAACTATTGAGTAAGGAATTTGACATGAAGGATTTAAGAGCTGCAAAGAAAATCCTTGGTATGGAGATTTCAAGAGAAGACGATGTTGTACATCTTTCTCAGAAGAGGTATATTGAAAGGGTTCTCGAGAGATTCAATATGCAAATGTGCAAGCCTGAAAGAGGCATTGGGAAGCTGTCAAGTGGATATTGAGATATCTCAAAGGAGCTTCTGGTGTTGGTCTTACCTTTCGAAAAAGTGGTACAGGTATTTCAATTCTCGGTTATGTGGATTCTGACTATGCAGGAGATCTTGACAGAAGAAGGTCCACAACTGGATACATCTTTTCCCTCGTTGGCAGTGCCGTCAGTTGGAAGTCGACTTTGCAGTCGATTGTCGCTTTGTCTACGACAGAAGCAGAATACATGGCAGCAGCGGAGGCGGTAAAGGAAGCTATCTGGTTGAAAAGTTTAGTAGCGGAATTGAGTTTGGTTCAGCTGGAATCAACTCTTAGATGTGATAGTCAGAGTGCTATTCATCTAATGAAAAATCAGAAATTTCATGAGCGCACTAAACACATTGATGTCAGATTTCATTTTATTCGAGATGTTATTGATGAGGGAACTATCAAGGTCGTGAAGGTTATCACAGACGATAATGCTGCAGACATGTTGACCAAGATAGTCTCGCTCGCTAAGTTTGCACACTGCAAGGACTTGGCGGGGGTGTGCATCAACTGATGCAACTCCGAAGAGAACAGTTGCTAGGTGGAGGTGGTATGTTCAACAATGGTTTGATTCTTCTTGTTTCTTACAACGGGGTTGCCCAGTAAGCTTAGAAGTTTTGGCCAGAGTTGTTCACACGCTCGAAACGCAAACCAAGGTGGAGATTGAAAATGTTGGTTTATGTTTAGTTAACAATGGCATGCTGAAAATGTTGGTTTATGTTTAGTCAACAATGGCATGCCAATTGGAAGAGTTGGTGGAAAGAGTTGGTGTGGATGCTAGGAGGAAGCTTCCTCCTTTGATGTCACTCATGACATCAAGAGGAGGTAGTTTGATGTCACCAATGACATCAAGAGGAGGTTTTTACCTCTATAAATAGATGCACTCCTTCACTTGTAGAAATCATCCCAAAATAATACAATACATTGTAGTGAGTAAAGAGTTAAGAGAGAAATTCTCTTAAGTGTAATTGGGAAATCTCCCCTTCCTTTGTTAATATTAAAAGGGCAATTGTTCTGTGGTGGACGTAGGATTATTTTGATCCGAACCACGTTAAATCTTGTGTTCTTTCTTTTACGTTTCCGCTAACAGGAGATTTATCCCTCAATCAATCCCTACACTAGTACGTCTAGTTTTAGTCTTGGGTATTTATGACCCATCCTTCCTCGATGACCTAATGATACTCCCAAAAGTATTTATCATAAAAAGGATCATATACTTT
The DNA here is from genome assembly GCF_000715075.1 of Nicotiana tabacum. Taxonomy (NCBI): domain Eukaryota; kingdom Viridiplantae; phylum Streptophyta; class Magnoliopsida; order Solanales; family Solanaceae; genus Nicotiana; species Nicotiana tabacum. The sequence continues at coordinate 56,538,958 of NC_134099.1, read as the reverse complement.
TCATAGTCTTTCATACTTTCTTTCATTTTCAGGGGCACTCTTGGCCTCATATGTAAATCATCATTCTTGGCACGACGTCCGTGTTTCACAATTCATACTCTCATTCTTTCATTACCTCTTAAGGATCATCTTAAAACATTTAAGGATATTTGAAACATTGTGAACAATCATATCTTCAGCTCATAGACATGTAAGAATTCAAAACACATTAGGGATAAAAATTAAAGAGGAGCATAGAATTATACAATCAAGATGTGAATCAAACTATAGGCATTTGGACCAGCTAACCGTAGAAGTAGATAGTAATGACGAAAAATATGAACTTGATCAAACCATAATCGAAGTTTACAAGAATTTCGAGAAATCAAATTCTGTGGAAAGAGTTTAGCCAACATACCTTACTTGAGCTTGTTATCTGAAATAATAACAGTTCTGCCTCGGTTCTTAGCAGCTCAACAATAATCCAGCACTCAATGCTCTGCTGGTCCAACTCTTAAATCTGCACAATTAAGTGCAGAGTGTAGTAATGAGCACAATTGAATCTATGTACTCAGTAAGTATCATGACTAATCTCGGAAAGGTAGTGGCAAGAATCACTAATGATAATCATGTGATAAATCTGTGCGGTTCACGATTACATACATATACGCAGTAACAATTCCAGAATCTACGCATGAAATATAGATAAGGCCAACAGTGCACTTAGAAAAGATATGCGCGCACTAACATCAAACAGAATGATAGTTCAACATCTAGAGAAGATATTCATAATTTAGACAAGTCAAACCACACGAAAGACATATAGAGAAGATATGTATCGTATATCAATTCATCAACATAAGCGACATATGGAGAAGATACGCTCCTAAGGGCATATATACAATTACGGAGCTAACATATAGAGAATAATAGTAAAATCATTTATACATCCATGGAATTTGCATATAGAGAAGATACACAAAACCCAACACTGATCACTTTTCTATAACCACGTGTATGTCATCAAGGAGAAACATGAGAGGACGACCCTAGGGGGTGGATCCTTATCCCTACACTGCATGAACAACTCACGTTCCATAATCATAACGAACGCATGGACAACTCCACTATCATACTCAACCTATATGGATAACTCACGTGCTATCAAACTAGTCCATAACACAGAAAGCATATATAAGAATATATCTATACAGTCAATGGATATCAAATCACACATTTTTGGGTTGACAAAATAGCATTCCACGGTGTATGCATGTATTAAGTGTATGACTACAACTCAAATTAGGCGGTTAATCCACACAACAACGAGTATCATGTTCAAACAGGAAAGCAAATCTACGCATGATCTCTAGCATTATTTACGAAGTTACATGTCACGACCCCAAAATCCCATCTTAGGTAGTCGTGATGGCACCCAGTCCCTAAGACTAGGTAATCCTAACACATGCTGAGTTATTAACATATTTAAACAATTTAATCAGTAAACGCCATACATAGCCAACAACCATCAATAGATATACAATATTCCAAAATTGGTAATACGAAGTCATAAGCTCTACTGAGTTCACTAAAAATCTCTAGATACAAAATTGTTCTAGAATAAAAATAAACAGTGGCAATGAAAGACAATAGAAAGTGACTCCGAAGCATGCGAATACGATGACATGTATACCTTGAATTCTTTGCAACAACTCACAATCAACTATCTAACGATCGGCATGCTCCAAGGTAACTGGATCTACACAAAAGATGTTCAGAAGAGTAGCATGAGTACACCACAACGGTACCCAGTAAGTATCAAGACTAACCTCGGTGGAATAGTGACTAGGTTCAAGTCAAGACACCTATTATACATAATAACCTATGAAATGTTAAATAAAGCTAATGGAGGAACAAATATCAATATAAAGCTAAACATAAAAAGAACAACAATATAATGATAGCAATGGAAAGTAGAAACAACAAGAAGTAAATAGGTGATAATGCAGCAAGTAGTTATAACACAGTTAAAGTACCAGTAAAACCAATTAAGGAAAACAAATGACAACCAGATAGTCGACCGTTCTATTACAAAGTTCACACAAGAATAACACTGAGGTACACACCTCATAATCACAAATCACTAGTCCCAAATCACGAATCATAACCATATGGCATCTTTTGCCCACATCATCAACACAACCACACGGACCACTCATGTGCCAAAACCATTAGTACCTCAGACCTGCACGGATAACTCATGTGCCACTAGTAATAATTTGTATCCGCACGGATAACTCATGTGCCAATAGTAAAAATATCTCATATCCGGACGGACAACTCACGTGCTACCAGTCCAATTCACACACAGAAGGCAGGTATACAAGAATACATGTACATGATCAATGAACATCAAGATTTACACTTCCGGACTGATATAGGTGACATGTTATGGTGTATTCTTGTACAAGTGTACTATCACAGCTCGAGTTAACAAGTAAAATCAGAGACATCGAGTAACACACTAGAAACGACACATAAAAACATGTAATATGCATGACACACACAAGAAGGTCACTCCACCACACAAATACCGTCAATAACAATAAGGCCATCACAGTCATTCCTGACAAAGCCCCCCTTCTCGCCGCGAGCTCATTAATAAAGTAAATGCCCGCCTTGTCTTGCCACACGTGCGTAAGTACTTAGCCCACCTTGTGTTTTCCACATGAGTAACCGAACATATATACCCCGTCTTGTCTCGTCGCATGTGCAAATATCAATAATAACAATAGCACGGATAATTCACGTGAGAACACCCTGACAATCCTCTCAACAGTCCCACATGTGCCAAAAACAAAACAATATAACATAACAACTCGCACGACATGTGCCCATATGCCAAAAACAAAACAATATAACATAACAACTCGCACGACATGTGCCCATATGCCAAAAACAAAACAATATAACATAACAACTCGCACGACATGTGCCCATATGCCACAACATTTCCATAACAACTAATTCCAATACCACAACTACACATAGCCTACCGCTCAATAATATTGAATACAACAACACCAACAACAACAATAACATGGGAGTATGGCAAGTAAAACAACACAAGAATTATAACAACACAATGGAATGGAAGAATAAGTTCAACAATGAAAGAGATAACATGTAATAATGATTTCAATTAAGAATAACTTAACAATGAGAGAGATAACATAACTACTGCAAATAAGAATAACTCAGCAATGAAAGAGGTAACGTGACAATAAAAGAGGCAACAATTTCAATTAGATCATATAAGAATATCATGACAATAAAAGATAGAACATGCATAACAACTTCAAGTAAAGAATTTAAGAGTAAATTTAACAAATGAGGATATAACATGATAAGGCAACTTCAATTTAATGTATATAAGAAACCTAAGAGTCTAAATTGGTCAAATTTTTACATTTAAGGTCGTGTACATACTCGTCACCTCGTATATACGTCTCCACGTAATTCAAATAGTGCAATCAAACCAATCCCTAAGGGTTAGTTCCCCCACACAAAGTTAGGCAAGATACTTACCTAAAAATCCCTCAATCAATACTCAAAAAAAACTTTTCCTTTAAAATTCACCTCCGCTCGGCTCAAACCTAACTAAAATCGACGTAATAACATCAAATAATGCAACAATAACCAATTTTAATAAATAAAGTTAAGATCTTTACACAATTTCCCAAAATTCAATGAAGTCAAGCCCAGCATGGCCGGTCGAAATATGAGTCCAAGGGTAACTCTTGACTACCCATAACTCCACTAGTCTATATATGTAATTTGTTTTCAAATTCGAGTCCAATTCGACTCTTAATCTCAATTTTTTATTTTTCAAAACATAGAAAAAAATCCCCAAAATTACCCTTTCAAATCTCATGATTTAGATGTTAAATCTCATATAAAATCATGTAATATAATTGAAAATTAATCAAAATCACTTACCCAATGATTGTATGTAAAAATCCCCTCTCCAAATCATCTCCTACTAAGTCTAGGGTTCAATGATATGAAAATAAGACCAAAATCCCGTCTTCCATCCCTTATGTTCAGGTGCAGGTGTCACAAATGCAACGTGGGATTAGCAACTACTAACCCCACAAATGCGAAGAATGATCGCAAAAGCGACACTCATCACAGTCCTTCTAATGTCGCAAAAGCAACAGTATGTTCGCAAATGCGAACAAGGAACACTTTGCAAAAGCAACATCATGATCGCAAATGGGGAATTTTTTAGCCCAAAGCACCATCGCAAATGCGATTAAATATTCGCAAAAGCGAACCACACAGTCCCCAGCAAATCTCATAATTGCAATCTCCCACCTCGCAAATGCGAACAAAATCTCGCATTTGCGAGACCTGAAGCATTTGTTCTTATACCAGCAAAACTGAAACTTTTTCAAATACTCTGAAATGCGTCTGAATATCACCCGAGCCCTCGGGCCTCCACTCCAAACATCAATACAAGGCTAAAAAATCATACAAACTCGCTCGCGCAACCAAAACACCATAACATTCGGAACCAAACATCGGACATCAAAACGCATGAAATTTACATTGAAACTCAAGAACTTCTAAAAACACAACCACGCGTTTGATTCCTATCAAATCGACTCGGAACAACGCCAAACATTGCAGATAAGTTCTAATAAGAGAAACAGACCTATTCCAAGTCCCAAAACTCAAAATCCGAACCCAATAGCCATAAAGTCAAACCTAACGAATTTCTAAACCTTCAAATTACCAACTATCGGCAAAATATGCCAAATCAACCTAGAGACGTCCGAATTCAATTTCGAGTATACGCCCAAGTCCAAGATCACTATACGAACCTATCAGAGCCATCAAAATACCACTTTGGGTTGTTTTTACAAAAGTCAAACATCGATCAACATTTCCAACTTAAGCTTCTAAAATGAAAAACATTCTTCCAAATCAATCTTGAAACTCTCCAAAATCGAAACCGACCACACATGCAAGTCATAATACACAATATGAAGCCACTAAAGGCCTCGAACCACTGAACGGATCTCTAAAGCTCAAAATGACTGGCCGGGTCATTACATTACATAATCATACAAACATGTAATAGCATTATAGCAAGACTCACAATGTCCAAAATAAGGTATAATATAGCCTAAGGACTACCCTGAACATGAATAAACATGATGCACGCACATATGCTCAGCCCCTCGCATGTACACTACCCTGAACATGTAGCCAACATCAATAATTCAAGCGACTAGTCCCTCGAGCCAAACGTAGGCAAAATACTTACTTTAAACGAGCAAATTAATACTCCAAAAATACCTTCCCTTAGAGAATCCTCCAAACGGCTCGAATATAGTCAAATAACACACCAATCAAAAAGTCAACCTAGGCTCATTTTTTGGAACCCGACCAAACTCACAAATACCGACTATACATTCGACATGAGTCCAAATATAGAAGTTCCATCCAAATCCGACTCTGAAGTGGGGTTCAAAACTCAATTATTTACTTCAACAATTTGGCATAATCCCCCCCCCCCCAATTTTTTCTTTTAATTTTATGTTTCAAGTGTACAAAACCATGGAGTCAAAATCAAGTAGAGATTACTTACCCTCTAAAGTATTGTGAAATTCTCTCTAAAAATCGCCACTAGACGAGCTCCAAAACTCCAAATAATGAATAATGAGATAAACCCTCGAAATAGAAGAGCCTACCCGTGATTCCGCATTCGCGATCCTGTAGGTGCGGTCCAAATCTACGCATTTTTGACCTTTTCCCAACTGGTCAATCCTTGCAGGTGCGGAACACCTTTGCAAATGCGATATTGACGAGCGTAAAACACAATATAAAATTGATGCTCGCTAGCAAAAGATAGTATTGTTTAATTATCGTCTCCATAGGGATTAGATTTAAACAATATTCAAATAATTTCTAGCTTAAATATTATTCAGGAAGCTTAACACTTTGATTGGAATGATTATGAACTAAAATTAACTATTAAACCTAAGCAATTAACAGTTGGTCACAGAAAACTAGAACTAAGCAACACAGATATATCAGTGGAAAAATAAGAGTCGTGATAGGATAGGTGCAAGATAACTATTCAGGACCTAACTCTAGTTCCATTCACTCTATTGCTCTAATGATTCTCGCAAATTCACTCGATGATTAGTTCAAATGTGCATCCAAGATTTCTCTTTCGATTAAATCTTAACTCTATAAGGTGAATTAATATAAAGCACTGTGGAATTATGCAAGAACATGTTAATGACTAGTCTCTAGGAAAATGTTTCTTGAATATTCTCCTAACTTAGGTTAATCAATAATTCAAAAAGCTATCTCGTTTACTTAGAGGAATCACTAAATTAAACCAAACCAAATAATGCAAAGATAATAATCAAAATATTCCTCTTTTGAGAAATAATTTGGTGAACAAAACTGCAGTCAATTCAAAGCTCCATAAATGAATTCATCCAAATAACTAGAGGTAAAATCCACAAATATCAATGAAATCACCATATCTGCCAAACCGTAAAGTAACTTACTCCATAATTATGGAGAAAACCATCACACATAAAGTTGAAGAATAAAAAAATATAAATTCAATCCAAACTCGGGTGTTGAGTTGAGCACAGAATGATGAATCTTTCTGCTTTGAGTCTACACTGCTCTTCTAATCTTCCATAGGTCAAAAGTTCTCTAAAAATTATGTTTTTAGAGTATTTATACCATGTAAGAACAGGCCCGGACGAAGCTATCCTTTCCAAGCCGAAGTGAAAAAATTGAAGCGCAAAAATACACTAATGCGTTGTGACCTATGTCGCACTAGTGGAACTTTTTAGAGAGCAGATTTTTGTCAAGCAAGCCATTTTGCACCGCTGCGCCACACCTCGCCGGCCCATGCGGTGCAATAGTGAAATTTTCTCAGAGTAGTTTCTTTTGTGCATTTTTTGATATCCGGACTTGGTCCTCGATCCCCGAACGCAATCCCAGTTTAATTTCTTGGGCTTTCACTCAGACTTCAAAGCTCCAAATTACTCGATATAGCTCCACATCATCTTCTTAACTCGGAATCATGTCTTGCGAGCCATAAAATACGTAATAAGTGCAAATCAGCATTATTTAAGCTCAATCACGAGTAAAGTGCAGTAATTAACGTGTAAAATATGACTAAAATATGAGTTTATAGCCTACTATCAACACCTCACACTTAAACCATTGTTCGTCCTCGAGAAATCAAACCCTACTTCACAGAGATGACCTTTTCATCAAACAACTTCCCAAGCTCATCATGCCGAGAATATTTAAAGCAGACTAAGCAATCTACCATAACATCCTAGACTCGACTCAAAAGCACCACATATTTTTCAAACCTGCTTACTTACTCTAACACAGAGGCCAAAGACATTACCTTTCTTTCGCAAGTCATATGCCCCCATACCAAAAATGGAGAGTTGTCCCACACACAATAAAATTCAAGAACAAATAGGAACTCAAGATAGAAAAAATTCAATCATTTTCAGAAATAAAATTCATATACCATAGAAGACATACCATAGGCTTGCTCATAGTGTAATACTCTATTATATTAAGCTCATTCAGTCAAAGATCAAGTGAGACTTTAACTGATTGTAATGTAGGTTGCGGGACGAGTAGAATATATTTGAATATAGTGGCTACATGTTCCTGAGCACTTTAATACATACAATTCACAATTTAAACCCCACACATATGTTGAACCAAACTCCAACCTTCACAATATAATAACATCAAGCTCCCAATTTCTTTAAGCACAAACAAGATAAGGACTACCACTAGCAAGGAATCAATTTTTTTTCTAGTACATACAAACATATGACTTTTTGTTCCTTATCTTCTAATTGATTTTTTTCTTCGAACTAATCCATTTTTTGTTTTTTTTCATTAAATTCCCTACTAGTGACTCTCATTTTTTACAAAATATTGCACCTTTCTCCTATTGTTCTCGGTTCCACTCAAAAACCTGACCATACCTCAACTTAGCTTTTAATAAGCTCGTAACAACTTCAAGTGCTCAAGAGAGGTAAAAAGGTTCAAACATATAGTCAATTCAAACAAAAAGGGGTCATGCTTGTAGTGTGGTTGCCAAAGAAATAAGATTACAGGCTCAACGGGGCTAACTAAGATACATCACAATTAGGTGGGTAAAAACATATATTTGGCTCAACAAAGAAATACCTCTATCACATCCTAGACTGAACAAGACTACTATTTCGCTTTTCAAACACACAGGGCAAGTTCTAAACATCAATTGACATGCACAGAATATCAATAATAACCTCACATACACATTGGCACATAACTTACTCGGGACCGGATCTATCCCAACTCTCTAGTCAAAGCAGTTAAGCAAAGTTGAGATCAAACAAATTAAGGTACTTATATATGAGTCAAGAGCTAAGCCTAGGCGTCACAACTAAGGCACTTACCACTCTCAAGGCATAAGCAAAGTCAAGAATAGTTATCTCTGTTTAACACCATAACACAAGATTTTTTATTCCTAACAAAAGAAAAACTAACTACACCCAGTTCAAGAAAAACCCTTGAAAAAGAACTGCGACACAAAGAAAAACCAATGGGAATTGTTACACTATCAAAGAAAATAAAATAAAGATAAAAGACTTTTTTTCTTCGACTTTGAACCTTAAAGAAGACAGTCGAGAAAATCCATCATTGGAACAAATTTAAAAAAACACCAATACTAAGGAAAACACACACAAAGATAAAAGAACAAAAAAATAGATATACACATACATATTTACATATCCCACCCCAAACTTTAAATTGTAGCATGTCTTCATGACACACAAATAAAAAGCAAGAGGAAAAGAAAACTCCCTAAATCACCTAATATGGGTCTGAATCAATGTGGGGTCCACTTATCATGCTCCACACAGTGCATACATCCATGGTTAAAGTTTCTTTTCTGCATTCTTCAGGCATACCCCACACTTATCATGCTTACCTCATCCAGCTCGTTCTTTTAGGGCCTTTGCCTTGAACTCAGAGTGTGCAGCCGACTGTTCTCTAGGTGCCCCTATTGGTTCCTTCATCTTGAAGATCATTCTTTCTCCCCCCCCCCACTCTTAGCATGAACTGCATTTCTTGAATGTTGAGAATAGCTCTGCCAATAGACAAGAAAGGTCTCCTTAAAATTAGAGGGACCTCCTTGTTCCCTTCCATGTTTACCACGATGAAGTCCACAGGAAACGCAAATTTGTCCACCCGAACTTATACACCTTCCACTATTCCTTAAGGCATTATTGTGGTCTGATCTGCCAGCTACAAAGACATAGGTACAAACTTGATTGGCCAAATCTCTCTCTCTCTCTCTCTCAAGCTTCTTGAAAATAGACAAAGGTATAAGTTTAATAAAAGCACCTGAATCACATAAAGATTTTTCAAAATTAGTACTTCTTAAATAGCAAGGTATAGTAAAACTCCCTGGATCTCCACACTTTTGAGGGATCTTAGTTTGCATAATAGCACTACAATACTCTGTGAGCTTGACTGCCAATGTCTCCTCCTCTTTCCGCTTGTTGGACAATATATTCTTCAAAACTTGGCATATGCTGGAATTTGTGAGAACACCTCTATGAAAGGTAGATTAATATGCACCTGCTTGAGCACTTCTAGAAAATGCCCAAATTGTTTGTTCAGCTTCTCTCTTCCTTGCTTCTAGGGAAAAGGTAAAGCAAGCATGTATTTTCTTTCCTCAGTCTCCTCATTCATTGAATTCATATCCTTTTTTCTTTTTCAGAGCTCTATTCCTCCCCTTCTTCTTCAGACTATCATCTGGATCTACCCTCATTTCACCTTCTTGATTGTCGTTATTTTTCTGTTCTCCCACAATGTCCACTTGTCTTTCAATCAACTCATCATTTTGTTTTGCTATGGGGTCTTTCAATACTTTCCCACTTCTCAAAGATACCGCATTTATTGTTTCTTTTGGATTCCTTTTGGTATCATCAAGGAGAGATTCTGGAACCCTCTCGGACAATATATTAGAAGGTTGCCTCTCCTATCTTTTCAAGCTTCGAATGATTGTGCCCTATTCTTAGATAACTGTGTCATGAGTTTCAAGACTCTCATCTGTCGTAATAATAAAGGCATTCACCAGATCATTCATGCTAGATTAATTAAACTCTGGAGGCTAGAATTGCTGCCTCTGCTGATTTTGAAATCCTGAAGCTCCTTGTCTCTGGCATCTCGGATTATTCTACTGCCATGAGTTCAGACTACCACTTGGTGAATTCCAAGAAAATCCTAGGTTCCTTTATCCTATGGAGTTAAAATTATTACCACTTTGGTAGTTGCCTCTGTCAAAGCTTCCCACAACATTTACCACTTCATCTATAGTCGAGGCCTGATACTCATGCATTGGATGACCTATTCTACGAAAGTCACAAACTGATGAGGGCTAGCCCTAGACCTTGTCTAAGGTTAACTTTTTTATCTCGTTGGCCATGGTGTCTAGCTCGGCTTGCACTGATGTGTTAGATCCGACATGGTGAACCCCAGCTGATTTTCTTCTATCACCACTCTCAGCAGACCATGGGTTAGAATCTTCAAAGAGCTCATCGAGAATCGCAATAATCTCCTCAAGAGTTTTTTTCATTAAAGGACCTCCAACTGCAGTACTTAGAGTTCATCGTAAGGAGGGTGTCAGTCCATCCCAAAAGTCCTAGAGTTGCAACCACAATTTGATTCCATTATGCTGTCACTTTCTTAATATCTCGTTGAATCTTTCCCAAGCTTCAAAGACTGTTTCAGTGTCCTTCTGGTAGAAGTTGTGGATTTCCCTTCTGAATTTTACTGTTTTTTCAGCTGAGAAGTACTTGTCAAGAAATTTTTTTGTCATATTTTCCCATGTCTTGATCGACCCAGTTGGAAAGCTTTGAAGCCAGTGCTTCACGTCATCCTTCAGTGAAAATGGGAATGCCCTTCAGTAGAACTTTTGGGATGGTTTGAAGCAACTGCTTCAGCTGCTAACTGTGCAACTTGTTCTCTATGTTGTGTTGCCTCTCTTGCAACTAAGTCTACTCCATTATCACTGTTCTTTGCTATGTGTTATTGGGTTTAAGGTTGCCCCAAGAATTTTCCGCTAAGTTCTTTCTCTTTTCTCGACTATCACAGACACTTTTCCACCTTTTGATCATATGGAATCACTTCTTTTGAAAAAGATTGAGTCATACACCAAAGAAGTTAAACCTGTTGCCAGCACACAAGTAAGAAAAACATGAATACAAGAAAATAAAATTGGTCCTAAATGAGCACCAAAAACTATTCTGAATACTATTGATTCTGAATCCCCAACAACGGCGTCAAAATTTTGATGAGTGCAAAACATAACACTAAATTGATGCTCGCAAGCCAAAGATAGTATAGTTTAATCATTATCTCCACGTGGATAGGATTTAAATAATGTTCAAATAATTTCTGATTTAAACATTATTTAGGATGATTAACACTTTGATTGGAATGATTATGAACTAAAATTAACTATTAAACCTAAGCAATTAACAATTGACCACAGTAACTAGAACTGAGCAACACAAGAATATCAATGGAGAAATAAGGGTCGTGACAGGATAGGTACAAGATAGCTATTCGGGGCCTAATTCTAGTTCAATTCACTCTAATGTCCTAATTATTCTCACGAATTCACTCGATTATTAGTTCAAACATGTAGCCAAGACTTCTCTCCCAATTAAATCTTAACTCTACGAGGTGAACTAATGTAAATCATTGTGAAATTATGCAAGAACATGTTAATGGACTGGTCTTTAGGAAAACGTCTCTTGAATATCTCCTAAAAGCTTTCTCGATTACTTAGAAGAATCACTAAATTAAACCAAACCAAACCAAATAATGCAAAAATAATCACTAAAATATTCCTCTTTCGATTAAATAATTTGGTGAACAAAATTGCAATCAATTCTAAGCTCTATAAACGAATTCATGCAAATAACTAGACTTAAAATACACAAATATCAATCAAAATACCATATCCGTCAAACCTTGAAGTAACCTACTCTATAATTATGGAGAAAGTCATCACACATAAAGTTGAAGAATAAGAAAACATGAATTTAATCCAAACTCGAGTGTTGAGTTGAGGAAAGAATAATGAATCCTTCAGCTTTGAGTCTCCACTGCTCTTCCAATCTTCCATGGGTCAAAAGTAAAAAGATGTATTTTTGGTGTACTCACACCAATTAGGAACGGTCCTGGACGAAACTTTCCTTTCCAAACCGAAGTAAGAAAATTGGACCGCGAAAATACACTATTACGTCGCGCCCTGTGTCGCACTAGTGGAACTTTTCATATGCCTTAAAAACCTCTTTTAGCATCACCTAGATTTGCGTGCGCAGTCCGGGCGCATAGCCAGAAAGCCTAAATGTGAAATCTATGAAAAATGATAAATTTTGACTATAAAATGGATTAATTTGACTTCGGACGACGTTTTGGGTAAACGGACTCGGACCCGTAATTTGATGATTTCGGAGGATCCGTAGGAAAATATGGGACTTGGACGTATGCCTGAAATCAAATTCCGAGGTACCAATCCCGAGAAATGAATTTTTGAAAGAAATTATTTTCTGAAAAATATAAAGGTTTTTGAAAGTGAAATGTTATGTGAAACCTGTGGTATTGGGCCCGTATTATGGTTCTGGAGCCTGGTACAGGTTCAATATGATTTATATGTGTTGTCGGTAAAGTTTGGTAAGAAACAGAACCCATTTGGCGTGATTCGGACCTTAAATGCAAATTTGTTGTTTAAAGAAGTTTTGAGAAATTTCATTGATCTTGAGGTTTAATTCGATGTTCATGATGTTATTTTGGTGATTTGAGTACATAAACAAGTCCGTAGGATGTTTTTGAGGTTCTGTGTATATTTGGTTTGGAGCCCCGAGGGCTCGGGTGAGTTTTGGATAGGCCACAGGGTGCATTTTGAACTTAGAAAAAGTAGGTTTTTATTGATGGTGTTTCAGACCTGCAGGCTTCGCCGCAAATGCGAGCTTGCAAATGCGAGCCTTGCATCGCAAATGCGAGGGGTGGCCTGGGCAGCCTTCTTCGCAAATGCGAAGTATATGACGCAAATGCGACGCCCGCCTAAATCCTCTATGATCGCAAACGCGAGGATCCCCTTCGCAAATACGACGTATGCCGGGAAGGCTTGAAGTCGCAAATGCGACTATTTGTTCGCAAATGCGACTATTTGTTCGCAAATGCGAAAAGCCTAGATTTCCTAAGGGTTCGCAAATGCGAGCTTCCCTTCGCAATTCCTAAGCCAGCAAAGGTCGGGGTTCGCAATTGCAAACCCCTGTTTGCAATTCCCATATCTGAGACCTGCAACTTTATACTTAGACGATTTTAAACCCATTTTTCACATCTTTTCAAAACACAAACTCCTTTGGGCTATTTTTTAAGAACAACTCTTCTTCTAAATCGATTGTAAGTTAATTTTAACTCATTTCCTTCAATCATTAATATCTTTTAACATGATTTCAACTTAAAATCAATGATTTTCATGGGGGAAATTGGGTGTTTTGAGTAGAACCTAGGTTTTTCAAAAATTGGGGATTTGGACCTCGATTTGAGGTCTGATTTCAAAACAAATTATATATTTGGGTTCGTGGGGAAATGGGTAATCGGGTTTTGGTTTGAACCTTGGGTTTTGACCATGTGGGCCCGAGGGCGATTTTTGATTTTTTGGGTAAAACTTTAGAAAAACTCATTTTCATGCATTGGGGTTGATTCATTTAGCGTTTATTAATGTAATTAAGTAACTTATGACTAGATACAAGCGAATTGGTGGTGGAATCAAGGGGTAAAGCTATAATTGAATCATGAATTGTGTTTGTGGCATCGAGGTAAGTGTTTGGTCTAACCTTAGCTTGAGGGATTAGGAGTTGAGTCCTATTTGCTATGTGGTAATTGTTGAGTACGACGTATAGGCATGGTGACGAGTATCTATACGTTGGTGTCTAGCATGCCCGTGAGTCTTTACATTGTAATTATCATGACTCTGTTGTATCTTTCATGCCTTGGTAATGGTTTATATTTGTTGTATAAAGTTTGTGGAAAGAATTGTGACCTATGAACATTGAGGAGCGTTGGCTCAAGTTGTATAACGAATTGTGAGAGTATAATTGACAATTGAACTTTTAGAGCATTGGCTCGAGTTGTGAAATGAGTTGTGAAGGTATAAGTGATAATTGAACCTCTAGAGCATTGGCTCGAGTTGTGAAGTGAATCGTGAAGTAAAAAATGAGAAAGAGAAGAGATCATTATGTTGTCACCCCTGCCCGGCTATTATTGATTTAATTGTTATCTCCATTGCCGGGATATTGATGTTATTGATGTTGTACCCTTGCCGGGATTTAATTGTTGACTTGTTGCTCCCTTGCCGGGATTCTTATTGCAATTTTCTTTATTTCCTTGCCCTATTGTTTGTGATTGTTGTTTGGGTGAGGAAGAGAGTTAAAGCACGAAGGGTGATGTCATGCATTGTTTGTTTTGTGAGGAAAGAGTGTAAAGCATGAAGGGTGATGCCGTGTCACACGATGTACCATTCCGTGCCTATTATATTGATTTTATGGTGAGGAAAGAGTGTAAAGCATGAAGGGTGATGTCATGCCGCATGATGTACCATTCTGTGCCTATTGTATTGATCCTTATGGTGAGGACAAGAGTAAAAGCACGAAGGGTGATGTCGTGCACTTGACCTTGATTTTCCCTGATTCTTGCTGATAATTGAGTTATGCCCTTGCGTTTATTTACTAATTTTTTGTTGTTACTTAATTTTATTTCGAGGTTATAGATTCCCTTACCCTATTTGCCTTGTAATTGTTGTTTGGGTGAGGATGAGCGTAAAGCACGAAGGGTAATGCCATGTATTGTTTTGGTGAGAGAGTGTTAAAGTATGAAGGGTGATGTCGTGTATTGTTTTGGTGAGAGAGAGTAAAAGCACGAAGGGTGATGCCGTGCACTTGTCTTTTATTTCCTAATTTTTATTGATAACTGTGTTACTGTTTCTCTACACTAGATTGTTGGTTTCCTGTTGATACTTGTTGTACCCCGCAACATGATTTCCCCTTCCTATTTTCAATTAAACTGTGGTGAACCTCATACTTATCTGTTGTGGGTAACTAGAGTTGATGTGTGGTCCATTGGTAGACCTATATGGATATGTGTACGGCATCGAGACGGCCTTGTTGACTTCGAGTTGTTATAGGCGAGGGATATGTTGATTCGCTTGTTATTGAGCTTATTTGTAATCTGGGGAGATCTATGAGTTACCTTTTTGTGTTGCGAGACGTTATGATCTGTTGATTATAAGCACTTATTGTGCGGTTCTATGGAGTTTCATAGTGGAAGTCGAGCGGGAAGAGTGATTGGGTATTGCTGGGTGAATGGCATATCGTTTATGTCCTTTCGGGTTTGCGTGGTGTATGTTATTTGTTTCTCCGTGGGTGTATGATTTGCATTGGCTCAAGACATCAAATTGTGCGTGGTTGTCGATTTCGAGCATAGTGACTCGAGGAGTTTCATGTGGAGCAGTGTTTGGTTAGGATTGCGCGTTGCAGCGAAGCTATGTGGATTTATGACCTTGCATGTTAGATTCATGTGTTCTATTTCTATGATGAGATATGGGTTCTCAGCCTTGTGTTGTGATGGTACTGGTAAGCTTGAGGGGCAGCTTTTTCGTTAGAGTCATTTTCATGATTCGAGTATGTTCGGACCGTTGCTTATTGGTGCGTGTATTATGCAAGTTGTGGCTTAAGCCTGTATTGATGTGTCATGTCACCAGAGTAGTGTGTTGGATCAGAGGAGATCGTTGGGATCATTAATGAATACGAACGGATTCGATTTCAGTATGTTGGAAAGATAATATCGAGGTTCGGCTCAAAAAAAATTGCTATGGTCTTTGACAAAGGAGAAGGGGCTTCATGAATGGTTGATCTGAGAAATGGTTATGGCCTTTCATTGGCAGTATATGAAAGTGTTGGAATGAGACTTTAGTGGATAAAAGGTTTTCTACCGGTATTCAGTTGTTGTGTGCAGCTGTTGTGAATGGGAGTTATCGCTACATGTGCTTGAGTTATGTGGTATATCATATAATTGCACCTGAGGTTGCAAGCATGGGTTATTACAGCTGGTTCGGGCCTATTCAGAGTATAGATGTGGGGTTGTGATCGTATTGATGGTTTCAGAAGTGGAAATGTGGTTCTATGGTTATGGGCTGGATTGGTATTGTGTAATTTCAGTTACTGTGTGTTATCGGACCTATATGAGATAGGGTGACGTGGGATCACCCTCGGGTATATGCATGGTAAGGTTATTCAGCGATTGGTTGGCTTTTGGAACAACTCTGGGCACATTCGAGGACGAACGTATGTTTAAGTGGGGGAGGATGTAACGACCCGACCGGTCGTTTTGAGATTTTGCACTTTGCTCGCCAGTTCTTGGGCATGACTAGCCCCGTGTGATGTATTATGACTTATTTAAATCGTTGGTTTTGGTTTTCAAGAAAATCTTAATGAATTTGGAAGAACAGTTCCCAGTTTGAAGCTTGAAATTCGAAAGGTTTGACCAATATTTGACTTGCTTGTATATGATCTCGGATCAGAATTTTTATGATTTGCTTAGCTCCGTTAGGTGATTTGGGAATTAGGAGCGTGATTGGAATGCATTTTGGAAGTCCGTGGAAGGTTTATGCTTGAATTGGCGAAAGGAGATTTCGGTGTTTTCCGGTGGATAGATGAGATTTTGATATAGAGGTCGGAATGGAATTTCGAGAGTTGCTGTAGCTTCGTTATGTCATTTGAGATGTGTGTGCAAAATTTCAGGTCATTCGTACGTGATTTGGTTGGGTTTTTTATCAAAAGCGTATTTCGGAAGTTTGTAGAAAATTTAGGCTAGAATTCGATGTGAATTGGTGGATTTGGTGTTGTTCAAGGTGTTTTGATGATTGGAACAAGTTTGAACGAGGTTTTAGGATGTGTTGGTGCTTTTGGTTGAGGTCCCGGAGGCCTCGGGTGAGTTTCGGGTGGTCAATCGGGCTATTTTTGGAGTTGGAATGTTGTAGAAAAACTGTTCAGGTGTTGCAGACATTTAAGCCTTCGCGATCGCGTGGGGTATATCACGATCGCGTAGAAGGAATTTGGAAGGCCATAATTTAAACCTTCGCGTTCGCATAGGAGGCCTCGCGTTCGCAGAAGGCTAGGAGCTGGTGCTTCGCATTCGCATGAGGCTGTCCGCGTTCGCGTATAAGAAATGGGGTCCAAGAGGAATTTCTCTTCGCGTTTGCACTAGAGGGCTTGCGTTCGCATAAGTATGGTAAGCTGAAGCATCACGTTCGCATAATATTTGTCGCGTTCGCATAGTGTACTGCTGAGGTCTTGAAGATTTGCTCTTCGCGATCGCGAGGCTTGTGCCGCGATCGCGATGAAGTAACGGGCAGTGCTGGGCAGAAAGTTTTTAAGTTATTTCATCCGCGATTTTGGGTCATTTTTCCTCCATAGTTGTTCATTTCGAGAGCTTTTTGAGGGAGATTAAAGAGAGATTCAAGGAGAATCAATTGGAGGTAAGATTTTTGAACCTAAAACGTGATTCTATTGTGAAATCTACCTAGAAAATCATGGAACTTAAGTTAAAAATGGAAGAACTAGGGCTTGGGATTTTGAACTTTTGAATTGGGATTTGAAGGGCCATTTGAGGTCGGATTTGAGGACTTTTGATATGTATGAACTCGTGGGGTAATAAGGAATCTGATGATGTGAAAATTTCTGAGTTTCGAGAAGTGGGCCCGGGGCTCGGGTTTATGCTAATTTTGGAATTTTTGGTATTTCTCGATTGTTTTCGCTTGGGCTTTGTTCCCTTGGCATATTGTGACATATTCGTTCTGATTTTGGGTATATTCGATGCGCGTGAAGGCCGATTTGAGGGGCAAGGGCGTCGCGAGCTAGAGATTTAGCCGGTTCGAGGTAAGTAATGATTGTAAATACTGTTCTGAGGGTTTGAAACCCCGGATTACACATCGTTGTGTTACTTTGAGGTGGCGCACACGCTAGATGACCAGCGTGGAGTTGTGCACCGTTGGGGATTGTGACTTGGTCTGCCCCGTACGACTGTTAAGTCGCGTATTTGATTTGAACTCTTATGATGTTCCATGTTCTAGAGATTGATATTATATGTTTGGGCTGTATGCCATGCTTGGGGCCTTGTGCCGACCTGCTGAGAGCATATCCTCACTGTATGACATCCTCACTCTATTTGTTTTGAAAGCATCTCCTCAGTCATGTTTTACCTGTTTATTGTTTAAATCTAGTTTATCACTTTATTTCTTAAAAATATGAAAATTGTTTAGGCTAAGTTCCCTGTTTTACTGATGGTCCGAGTGATCGTGAGGTTAATGACTGATAGAGGTCGAGGGCCTGGTTGTAAGGATTATATAGTTATGGATCGGGCTACACGACGCAACAATATATATATATATATATATATATATATATATATATATATATATATATGTATGTATATGGATCGGGCTGCACGCCGCAGCGATACTTATATGGATCGGGCTGCGCGCCGCAGCGATATAGCGCTTGGGCTGTAGGAGCCCCTCCGGAGTCTGCACACCCCCAGTGAGTGTCGTCGATGAGATATATGGATCGAGCTGCACGCCGCAGCGATATATGGATCGGGCTGCGCGCCGCAGCGGTTACTATATGGTACCTAGTGAGTGTGAGTGCTAAGTGTGAGCGCTGATTAGTAAGAGTTGAGTCACGAGTGACTGGGAGGCTTGTCTGAGGGGCGATAGATATATACATGCATATGAGTTATGCTTTGCCTGAGGGGCCTGTTTATGAACTTATTGATTTTTCACTCCTCTTTAAAAATGAGTTTCTATCGAATATGTTGATTATAGACTGTTTTCACTCATCTTTATATTGAGCCTCTGTCGAAAGTGTTGAACAAATGTTTTAAAACAACTTTCATTTAAGTTGGGGTTTATGAGATGTTCAGAATTTAATCACTGATTTGGCTTTGTTATTTCCACTGAGATTTTCATGTTATGAGCAGTTTATGATTCCTATTTTTTTGCCCGAGGGGCTGTTTACGAACTATGTTTTGCCCTAGGGGCCGATTATGGTTTTCATCTCTTTTATTATAAATGGTATTGAACCCCTACTGAAACTGTTGGAAAGCATTTTCACCTGTTTAAATGATTTTTACCAAAAGGCTGGATTTTAAATAAGACGATCGACTCGTATTCTGAATTAGCAGCCTGTGTGCTTATTGAGTTATCATGAATGTGGATTCATTGTTTCCTACTACTCAGTCTTTATTTGCTCTTATTACTTACTTGGTTGGAGTACTCACATTACTCCCTGCACCTCGTGTGCAGATTCAGGTATTTCAGAACCCGGTAGTGGGTATTGATTGCTCAGACGTGGAGTCATCAGAGTTAGCAAGGTGGCTACATGACGTTCGTAGCACTGCTTCTTCATCTCATTTCCATTTCTGTACTTAGTACACTTGACTGTTTTTGTTGTATTCAGACCTTGGTAGATGCTCATAACTAGTGACACCCCGATGTCGGGCTTGTGTAATTATTCCGCATTTTTCTTTTAAATGTTCATTATGAGATTAATGGTTTATAAATGGTATAAAAATCACTTTTAAGTTGAAAATGGTTGATTTGGAAATTGTGTCGGCTCGCCTTGTCTTCATGAGAGGTGTCATCACGACCGGGTCCCGTTTGGGGTCGTGACACTTCGCAAAAGAAACCACTACCTAACCAGACTCCTCTTCGCATCTACGAATCTCCTGCTCGTAGGTGCGATGCGCCAGCACCAGACCTGCTAACAAAAAACAAAATGGTCCTGAACCCATTCGAAACATACCCAAGCCCTCTAGGAACCCGTCTAATCATACCAATAAGTCCTAATACCTCCCTCAAACCTATTCAGAGGCTCAAAACACTGTAATTAACATCAAAATCAAGAATTATCGATCAAGCACAAGTTAAACTTCTCTTAAGTCCAATAACTTCCAAACTTCAAACCAAGCGTCCAATTCAAGTCTAATTAATCCGGATTACATCCAAAATTTGCACACAAGTCCTAACAAAACAAACATATTCCAAGTCCTAGAACAATAATCTGAAGCCGATATCATCAAAGTTAACTCCCGGTCAAACTTGTGAGCTCTCCATACCTTCAAATTGTCAACTTTCGACAAATTGTGTCAAAACATCCTAGGAACCTCCAAATTCAAATACGGGCATATGTCTAAGTCCAAAATCACTATACAAACATATTGGAACCATCAAATCACCAATCTGAGGTCGTTTATACAAAAGTCAAACCTTGGTCACCTCATACAACTTAAGCTTCCAAAATGAGACTAAATATCCGAATTCACTCCAAAACCTACCCGAAGCCAAAATAACCATCCCCAAAATCATAAAATATCAAACAAGCATAGGCAAAATGTCAAATAGGAAATGAGTCTCCAACAACAACAACAACAACAACAACATCCCAGTATAATCCCACAAGTGGGGTCTGGGGAGGGTAATATGTACGCAGACCTTACCCCTACCCCGAGGGGCAGAGAGGTTGTTTCTAGGAGACCCTCGGCTCAAGAGACAATATATTAGTACTATCAATAGACTCATAGTAAATAACATAAAATACATAACATAAAATAACAAAATAACAACAATATAGGAAATACGAAAAGGATGTAAGGTATACTAATATCCAGCAGATACAGCCCTGCATCAGTAGCTGATCAGTAGTATCCTAAGTCTAACCCCTAAATGGCTAGTCTCCCTCTAGTGCGTTGTAGTAATATTCACAAACTTCCCCTTAACCTACAACCTTAATGCTCGACCTCCACAATTCCCTGTCAAGAGCCATGTCCTCAGAAATCCTAAGTCGTGCCATGTCCTGCCTGATCACCTCCCCCCAATACTTCTTAGGTCTCCCTCTACCTCTCCTCGTGCCCACCACAGCCAGTCGCTCACACCTCCTCACTGGTGTATTAGTTCTCCTCCTCTGAATGTGCCCGAACCATCTGAGTCTTGCTTCCCGCATCTTGTCCTCCATGGGGGCCACACCCACCTTCTCTCAAATATCATCATTCCTAATCTTGTCCATCCTTGTATGCCCGCACATCCACCTCAGCATCCTCATCTCTACTACTTTCATCTTCTGGATGTGTGAATTTTTAACCGGCCAACACTCGGTCTCATACAACATAGCAGGCCTAACCACTGCTCTATAAAACTTACCTTTTAGTAACGGTGGCACTTTCTTGTCACACAAGACTCCCGTTGCTAACCTCCACTTCATCCACCCCACCCCTATACGATGTGTGACATCCTCGTCGATCTCCCCGGTACCCTAATAACTAACCCAAGGTACTTGAAACTACCCCGCTTAGGGATGACTTGAGAGTTGAGCCTCACTTCCACTCCTGCTTTCATCGGCTCGGCCCCAAATTTGCACTCGAAGTATTCCGTCTTCGTCCTGCCCAGCCTGAAACCTTTAGACTCAAGGGCATGTCTTCAAACCTCTAGCCTCTCATTGACGCCGCGTCGTGTCTCGTCAATTAGGACTATGTCATCAGCAAATAGCATGCACCATGGCACCTCCCCTTAAATATGATGTGTTATGGCATCCATCATCAGGGCAAATAGGAAAGGGCTGAACGCAAACCCTTGGTGCAACCCCGTAACAACCGAAAAATGGTCGGAGTCGCCTCCTACTGTTCTAACTCGAGTCTTAGCTCTATCATACATGTCTTTAATCACCCTAATGTAGTCAACCGGTAACCCGACCTCTAGGCATCTCCATAGAACATCCCTAGGAACCCTGTCATACGCTTTCTCTAGACCGATAAACACCATGTGGAGATTCTTCTTCTTATCCCTGTATTGTTCCATCATCCTCCTAATAAGGTGGATAGCTTCTGTGGTAGATCGCCCCGGCATGAACCCGAACTGGTTATCTAAAATAGACACCGTCCTTCGCACTCTCATTTCTACCACTCTCTCCCAGACTTTCATGGTATGACTCAATAATTTGATACCCTTATAGTTGTTACAACTCTGAACATCGCCTTTGTTCTTATACAGCGGAACCATTGTACTCCACCTCCACTCTTCAGGCATCTTATTAGTCTTGAATATAACATTAAACAACCCAGTAAGCCATTCCATGCCTGCTCTACCCACACACCTCCAAAGTTCAACCGGAATTTTATTTGGCCCGGTAGCTCTGCCCCTCCTCATCTTACGCATTGCCTCCATGACCTCATCGTCCTCAATGTCCCTACAATAACTTAATTCATGGGGGCTGTTGGCATTCCTCAATTCACCTAGCACAATATCCTGATCCCCTTCTTCATTTAGAAGTTTATGATAGTAGGTCTGCCATCTCCTCTTAATCTGGTCATCTCCCATCAAAACTTTGTCGTCATCATCTTTTATACACCTCACTTGGTCCAGATCCCGAGTCGTCCTCTCTCTAACCTTAGCGAGTCAGAATAATTTCTTCTCCCCTTCTTTATTCCCTAGTTCCTCATACAGACGAGCAAAAGTTGTCATCTTAGCCTTCATTACTGTCATCTTCGTCTCCTTCCTAGCTACCTTATATCTCTTACTGTTCGCTCTCTTCTCCTCCTCTCCAGAGCTCCCTACGAACTGCATGTACGCCGCCTTCTTTGCTTCCATTTTATCTTGGACAACTGCATTCCACCACCAGTCTCCTTTGTGGCCACCGGTGCGGCCCGAAGATATCCCTAACACCTATCTCACCGCCTTCCTTATACAATCAGCCGTCGTCGACCACATAGTGTTTGCGTCCCCACTACTTCTCCAAGCTCCCATTGCCGATAACCTTCCTTCCAACTCCTGAGCTTTATCCTTAGTCAAGGCGCCCCACCTAATCCTCGGACGGCCTCGTACTGACCTCTTCTTCCTCCTTATCCTAATACCAATGTCCATCACCAAAAGCCTATGTTGCGTTGCTAAGGTCTCACCTGGGATAACTTTGCAATCCTCGCACAACCTTCTGTCGCATCTCCTGAGGAGGAGATAGTCAATCTGAGCCTTTGCCACCGAACTTTTGTAAGTAACCAAATGCTCATCCCGCTTAGGAAAACTTGAGTTCGCAATCACTAGATCGAATGCCTTGGCAAAGTCTAACAGCGAAGTGCCCCCTCCGTTCCGCTCCCCGATACCAAAGCCACCATGCACCTCAGTATAACCAACTGCAGACGACCCAATATGACCATTGAAATCTCCTCCTATGAATAACCTCTCCGAAGGTGGAATACTACGAACGATGTCATCCAAACCCTCCCAAAAACGCCTTTTAATCTCCTCATCCAAGCTTACTTGCGGCGTGTACGCGCTAACGACATTTAAAGTACACTCACCTACCACCAATTTAATAGTCATTAGTCTATTATTCACCCGCCTGACCTCTACCACCGAATCTCTAAGATGGTTATCTACCAGGATACCCACTCCATTCTTACCCCTCAGGACTCCAGAGTACCATAACTTATACCCATCCTCGTTTTTCGCCCTCGATCCAACCCACCTAGTCTCCTGGACACACGCTATATTAATCTTCCTCTTCTGAAGTATCTTCGCCAACTCTATAGACTTACTCGTTAGCGAACCTATGTTCCATGACCCGATTCTCAACCTATAGGCTCCCTTGTCCCCTATACCTCCCCTACCTCCCGTCCCACACTCTGCCCACCCGAGGACAGAGTCTCCAAGTACACAAAATAATCGGCCAAATCGTTACAAGTTTGAACGAAATATAGTAGAAATTGAGCCGATTTTTGGAGCCCTAGATTGTGGGATAATTAATTTTGAATGAAAATCGTTGGAGAGAGGTTTAATTTGAGAGAAAAAAGGCGAGGAAATAGTAGTTCTAAAAAGAAGTAAGAGAAAAATTGGGTAGGCAGGGGAAGAACGATTTTGGGCGGTGGATTTTTATTAATTTTTAGCCTTTTAAATTTTACCCCCAAGTTTTTAAGTTGGAATAATTGTCCTTGACCCCTCTTCAAGGGAGGCTCAAGCACTTTAGTGGTCTAAAATCAAAATTTATTTGGAGGCCTTAAATTAAAAAAAAATTATTGTTCTAACTTTTTGAGATACAAAATTGTTAATAATTTTTTTTTGTTATCAACTTCTTCTAGTAATCCTTTTTCAATGATAATATTGCCAACTCACTTAATCTTTTTTGAGAAAATTTGATCTTATATAAGATTTTATCAATTTATTTTTAAAAAACTTCTTTCCGCTGAGGCAAATGTTAATATTATTTTATAAGAAATATAAGCATTTAGAAAAGAATAAAATATTTTTATTTGATTGAATATGTTGATTAGAGTATTATTTTCTATTTGTACTATTTTTTTTTGAACAATTTTAATTTAGAATAAGTCTGAACCATCAACATCATAGTGACTATTGAATATATTTTAAGGAATATTCAAGGTTAAGACTATTTTTAAAATTTTTATCATTAATAATCTCAAATTTTACCACTGTTGCACTTTAAACTCATAGGAGAGAGAAAATAAGAAAGAAATAAAAGAGAAAGTATGTAATCTTATGAGAGAAGCAAAAAAAAAAGATAGTGACTTAAAAGAATAAGAAAGAGAGTGTAAAAATTTATAGCTATTCATACATCCCATAATAATAATTCTAATATTGATATTAGTTTAAATACCTTATTACAATTAATATCTAGCATTTCTTATATATACATGTATTTATCATAAGTTAATGAGTTAGTAAAAATTAAATCGTTACTGCAATTTTGATTAATTCATTTAAGTAATAATATTATTTATTTAGAAGATACTTACTACTACTTTTAATGTATTATTTATAAATTTTAAGGAATAATTATTACACTTAGAATCACTTCGCTGGACCACATAACACAAATTGGCCCATCTTTCAAATTTTTACCCGGCTTAGCCCAATGTGTACATAATTTGAAAAGAAATTATTGAAAGCTATCAGACTTAGTTGTTTGGAGCTTCTGCTTTATATTTTCTGCTACCTTTGTATGAAAATAGTTGTTGATTGTATGAAAAATTAATTTCTTTAAAACCTTGGCCAGGTTACAGATTTGCAAAGTTATAATTGTATCACCTAGTTGCAGTGTATGCGTGTGTATGTAAGAAAATTGAAGAACAGAAAATTAAAAAATAGAAGTCCACCATTGAAAACCATTCAAATTAAAGCTTCGCTTTTGAAATAAGATTTTTTTTTTGAGTTTGTTAGTTGTTTGGATGGGTGTTGTTCCAATTAATTGAAAATATGAAGAGTAGTTCAAAATTAAAATTTGAAGTGATTTGGAGTAGATTTGAGCAAGATTTGAGTTAAATTTCAGAAAAGACGCAAAGAAGAAGACGAAGTCAGTTTTTGTATAATGATGTATAGTATTGTATAATAACATATATGTGTATATAAATGCTTCTTATATACTATTATACACTTTTATATATACTAGATTTAGTGTACGTGCGTTGCACGTGTATTATGCGTTATGCACAAAAGAACGTATTTTAATTAGGTAGAATAAGAATGAATTAAGTATAAAGGTAATTGATGATATAACAAATATTTAAATGGTAAACTATCTAAAATAGTGCATATTAAATTGAATAAGAATGAATTAAGTGAAATAGCATTTGACGATGCAAAAAAAGTTATTACATTAAAGAAATAGTTGTATTGAGCATGCAGACACTAAATTGAGTGTTACAATGAAGCATGGGTGTGATGATGTTGCTGGAACTATTAGTCAGACTGTTGCTACCCTCTTGATGTCATATGTGGAACAATATTGATGTGCGCCATGAAGAATGTTGCTTCAGTTGATTCTGGTAAGAGGAAGGCGCCTCTAAAATATAATGGTATTGTCGATGCATTCAGTGAAACAGTTTAGAGTCTGTAAAAATAAATATAATTATATAGTTATAATATATGTAAAATTCATGTATAATATGTATAATTAATTTGTGTATAGTTGAGGAAGTTTCATGAAAAAAGAAAATATTGCTTGAAGAATAACAACAGATCATCATACAATTATGTTTCTATGATATATGTTATGTTATGGTGGTGAATCTTACCTAATATCTCTTTATAGACGATGTTCTTGGTATATGTTCCTTTTTTCGCTTTGGCTGCTCGGTCAAGACTAAAACCTTTGTTGTTGACATAGATATTCCCCTTGAGAGTGCAACATATAGTTGTCCATGTGAGAATACATGTTGTGGTAAGTACAGTCCCACATTAGGTATTGTTTGTCCTTGTGCTTTATTTATTGTCATCGAAAAGCATAGACGTACTGGAAATTGTTTTCTGATGAATTTGAAAGGGTAACCTTCATTTTCTGGAGGCGAAAGTTGAATTCTGGGAATAAACACATGTTTGGAAGCATTTTCGCCCATCATTATTTCTGCATGGATGACGTTGTTGTCAAAGCCTCTACATATCATTCTTGTACCATTACATAAGCCATTTGCCGGGTCCAAATTTCTTAATAACATGATCGGAGCATTTTTCTTTAAAACCAACCTGTCAAACAATAAATAATATCTTTAAACATAACAAGCAGAAGTTCAGGTTATCATCCAAATGATTTCATAATACTCTTTCTTTTCTTTTCTTTTTTCTTTTTTAATTCCTTTAGCTGCTTTGCAAGCCACCAAGATAATTAGAATTATTCATCCCTGATGTCCATTTTTCTGCTTGATTTTGAGTATAAAAAGGCACACAAGGAAGACGGCAGAGAAATAGACATACTTTATTACAGTAATGCTAAAATTACCGGGTCTAAGGATGAAGTATGTTACTTTGTCTTTATTTCCTTGACATATACGTAGAATGTAACAAACAGAATATTTTAGAAATTATAGAAAAATCCAAAAAAAAAACACCATTCACACAAAAAAATAGTTACCTGCAAACTATAAAATATTCAAATAAATCTGCAATTGTAGATTGTAAAGATGAAGCTACTGTATGTGATAGTATATATTAATATAATTCCCAATTCTCAGAATGATCTTCTATTTTTTTGTCTATCCTGAATGTTACATTTGCTATAAGTTTCGAATATTGACTTCAATAATAGAACTGAGTATTCGTATAACTAAAAGGAACGCATGCAACTTTTGTGTAAAACTCTGAAGAAAAAATTGTATAAGATGAATTTGCAAGAGTATACATAATATGATTACGGTAAGTTTAATAAATTTATTTCAATTAAAAAACATATCGAGAGATTCTTTTTATATTGTCAGATCTAGTACACAATGAATTCACAGAAATATAGAGAATAGCAATTTGACACAAACCTGTGTGGTGGAAGGCCACTTGGTGTTAAATTATTTAAGTACTCTTCCTGGCAGTAGTTGTTGGTATCATCCTCTGCGGAGTCAAAACTCAAAAAAGTTCTGCTTTCACCAGGAAATTTAGCAATTAACATCTCATTTAGTTGATCAACATACTCATTTCTGCTAGCCAAGATAGCCCTTTCTGTCATGTATTTTGCACAACTTGACATTTCATCTAGAGATGGAAATATTTCTCTTATTAAATTATCTTCACCAATACTATCACCATCATGTTTGACGATCAATTTTTCTAGAAGAAGGACCATATCATATCTTATTGTAGGTTCCTCTCCATTACCGATCCGTAGTAAGAAATCGCTGAATGTTGGATCTGCTCTTGCCCTCATATTTCTTATTAATTGAATCTTTTCCATTTTATTCCACAAATATGATTTTACCAAGCTTGCATTTATTGTTTCAACTCTGGTAGATTTTGGAACTACTGGTAGTACTTGACGAAAATCACCTCCGAAGACCATCACTTTTCCACCAAAGGGTTCATTAATATCCATTATATCTCTGAAGCTCCTATCAACGGTTTCAATCGTCTGACGATTGGCCATAGGTGCTTCATCCCAAATTATTAGCTTTGATTTTCTTATCAATTTAGCACCACCACTCTGTTTTGACATATTTGTGATTGTTGTATCAGTTGTCTGAAGAGGGATGTCGAATCTAGAGTGAGTTGTACGACCTCCGGGTAAAATTGCAGCTGCTACACCACTTGTTGCCGTTGCTAAAGCTATCATGCCTCTTGATATGAGATTTGCAAGCAATGCACGATATAGGAATGTTTTTCCAGTTCCTCCAGGTCCATCCACAAAGAACAATCCCGCTCTGCCAGAGTCGACTCTCTCTAATATAGTCTTGAAAGCTTGTTCTTGTTCAGGATTTAGTTTTGATTGTGCATCAAAATCTTCGGGCGATACATTTATAGACCTTTCTTCGATTATTTCTCTGCATTCCGATACATTACCATTATCCCTACCATGATCAAGTTTAGGTAAGTCATACTTGTCAATTTTCTTGCCCATGCTCTCTAAGAAATAATTGATGCTCTTCAATGTGCATTGGAGTTGAGCAACAGGAGAATTGTCACGTATTTTTCTAAAATCTTCTGACATATCTTCGTAATAGGTTTCCCAGAGCTTCCTAATGTCCGTTGGATTACAATGAACCAAAATTGTTGCAAATAAATTTCTCAGTGCCGATGGCATTTTGAAGAGGACCGCTTCACGTAAGCATTCTGAAATACTGTTGTTGATTCTAATAAACCTCTTTCCTTTGCAGCTTCTTTGAATGTTTCACACTCTCTTCCATTAACAGTTAGCAAGTCTTTAAATGATAAGGGTCCTCTGACGTGATTCAACAATAATCTCAAATAATACCTTTCGCCTTCTCTAGGATTAGCTGTAACATTGAGTAAAATTCTATATTAACTGTTAAGACTAATCATTGTCATTTATCCAGATAAAATACAATAGGGTGCAGACTGTCAGTATAATGTAGCCAAGTCAATGAATGATGCCAAAATATATTCCTTCTTTACTTAAAAGAAGTGTCGTTATTTAAACATGTTGGATTCTGAATTCTTGTTGAAGCCTTAGAATATTCTTAGCTGATAAGAATTGAAATATGTTTATCAAGAAACATATAACACCAGCTTCTAACTTTGTTGTGACAAGTGCAAATAGTTTTTGATAATTTTGCATTATACACATTTGTAGATATTTTTGTATGCAGCACAAAAAATATTTTCCATTTAGTATCTTCATCACGTTAACTTCAAATCGGCCATATGCCAAAAATAGATTAGGCATTAGCTGAAGTCATTGTGTCCTATTTTATTTCAATCAATCATGTAACGAAACTAATGGATTCAGCTCTAAGAAATAATGATGAACTCTTATAGACTGCTATATAGCCATATTGCAGTAAAAGGAATAGGACCCCCGGAAAAAACTATCTAGAATTACTGATTCTTGTTCTTATTGATTAGAACTTTAAGTAATAGCCCTATTCTATTTTGCATAAATAGTTCCAAAGGACTCGCATTTGTTTCTGGACTATAAATCACAGCTTCGTTATACTTTTGACTATTTTTGCGTTGGCGTCAGCCTGTCATTACCCTCCTCTTTTATTTGGGTTTAGGATTGGCTACATTCTGAAACTCACATTTATGTTGTGAACTTTCTACCCCTGACTTCTGTTTTTTGATAGCCTGTATATCAGATCCTAGACTGTGTATTATTTGGTTGATGCCTTAATTGTTTTAATTTATCAAACAGAAAGTGCCCAATCTTACAAGACTAATATTGTTTCAAATTATTAATTTCATCAAGATTTATCTGAAAGAGAATAGATAGATCATCTTACCAGTAGCAATTCGACCAATAACTGATCTTGTTTTTCTTTTTGTCCATATCTTTCCCTGTGAGTTCCACACATAATACTCTGGAAATTCTTTGTATAGGTATTGTCGTGCTTCAGTATCCCTCGAGCATGTCCGAAAATACTCCGTGAGCATGGTTAGCGTCGCATATTCCCACGCAATCACATTTTGCAAATTTTGCTTGCTCCAATAGCACACTGTGTGTTGACATTTCACAAAAACTTGTATAGTTATTTATTTCATCAAAAGTTTTAATTAACCTTGTTGGAGATAAATATTTACCTGTTTGTCTATCCGGGAGATGTAGTTGAAGGTTAATGACAGGAGGTTGCATTTCACTGAGATTGAATTCATAAATTCTCCATAGTGCTTCTGGCGGAGATACCCAACGTGCGTCTTGAAAATTTTGGATTTCATCAACTACTTTTTCTCCATCATCTGGTTCAATATAAACAACACACCTATCATGCCCTTTATATATATACTTATAGAGATACTTGTTTGCTTTCACTCCAGAGCAAGACTCCACATTAATATGACAATTTTATCTAGTTAGTAAGTAAGGATTATATGGCACAACCCACTGATTATTCATTCTCATGCCACGGACATTTACGATCTTTCCATCATTTCTTCTCTTATAAATAGGGTATCCATCCTTTCCTTGTATTGATTTATTACTAAATGGCCTAGGATAGTGATTCTTGCACTGACCATCCTTCATGCATGAATTTGTTGGACGATGTTTTCCACATGGACCATGCATCATATGCTTGACAACTAAGTCATGCAAGAGTGGATATTCTTCTTCATCAGGAAGTTCCGCAGAAATAAACTTGTCATATTGGTCTGCTAATGTTATCTTGTACCCTTGTTCAAGTATTATCAAAAGGTGTATGTGTGGTAGGCCTCTTTTTTGAAATTCAACCACGAAGACATGTGCCGCAACAGGACCAAATATTTTTTTCTTAAAAATCTGATCCTTTAAATCTTGTAATTTTGCCCTAAAAACTCTAGTCACTAAGTCTGGTCTATCTTGTGCAAGTTGTCCTTCACATAGATTTTCCTGGATCTCCACCCAATCGGGATTACATGTCATTGTGATAAATAAATCTGGTTTTCCAAAACGTTGAACCAAAGCCATTGCATCCATATACCTACGGCGCATATCTCTAGGGCCTCCGATGAATGATGCCGGCAATATTACTCTTTGACCAACTTTATCTCCTCTATATTCTCCAGCCATGATACTATCAACTATACCTTGTAATATTTCCCTTCTAAGTAATGCTTGCTGTAATCTAAAGAATTCAAGTCTTATTGTTTCTAACTTGATGTACATGTCAACCACAAATTGCTGCAATAACCGTCCGCACAATAGTAGTATTGTCTTTTCTCCTTTGCGTATTTGAAATTTGTAGCAATAATACTCTCTACAAGACACACATGATTTAGATTCACGACGTACCCCTACAAAAATAAGTAGTATCTGTTAGTGTAGTTAATATTCAAATAAGAAAACTAAAGTGATACGTAATTTAATTGCAATACTTTACCTTGCTCCTCTTTGTGAAACACCTCATTAGCGGACGTGTATGTTGGGACATTCTGGTTTACATTGGCAACTTCAGATGTACTTGCACCTCTTTTTGATTTATATTTGTGTATTCCTTGGTGCCAGCCAACCTCTCCATTTGGAAAAACAGAGGATATTGGAGTGGGTCATAGCAACCATAATAATGTTTGACTCTATGTTTGTTGCCGGAATGCTCATGAACAATAATCTCTCTATCGAATGGTACATTTGGATTGTTTCCATCTACCCAAATTGCAGCAATTTGATCTATCGATGGTTTGTTGTAGACACGTTGATCCAGTGTAGCATTGGCAGCAATTCGAATTTGTAAATATTGGATTCTCATCCATTAGCTGCCTAATTTTTGTCACAACTTCCTCAGATAAGTTGGCTTCTTGCAATTTTGAAATCCGACTGCATGATTCATTGTCCGTGTCAAAAAATATAATTGAAAATAACATGGATTATCCTCACGTGGAAGCAATGACGGAATATTGTGATAAATTTGACCTTGTGCCTTAAAGGTGTAAACTCCTTTCCTTGAAGATGCAAGTTCTTTGTCAAGTCTAACACCAAAAGACGTAAATGCAAATATACTATTATATGCTCTAATGTTTCGACGAAACTTTTTTGCTTTGTCTAACTCGTCAACAAGTAACTCGTATAATTATATTGGAACTTCAGTATTTGCCAATCTTACTGATCCCTCCCCGCAACAAAATGTTGGAGTTTCATGCTGAAACCTCATAGCGTGACAATGAATACAATCGGAAATATTTTCCAACTTTTGAGTACAAGATGTAGATGGTTTAGAGACAATTTCACCTATATTTATGTAGCCAAATGTTATGATTTATGTAGCCAAATGTTAGAAGGTAATAACTCGAACACAAATAAAATATAAGTAATTTTGCTGGATAATTTAGTACTGCATATTACCTTCAATTTCACACTCTTTTGATAGAGCCTTCAAAAACCAATTTATCATGCGTTGCTTCCTTGGTCTTCTTTCTTCAATATTAATATCTTCCATTGATTGAGTCAAGATTTCCCAAAAATAAGAAGCATATTTTAGATCCAAAGTAAATTCTATTAATTATATTTCAAAAAATTGACGACATACAAATGTTCATAAATAGAAGAAGAAAAAAAAAGACAAGGTCCTTAAAAAAAATTATGGCAAAAATGACGAAGGCATCAGTGAAAGCTAAATATGAGAGTGACAAAGCCGCCGCTACCGGCGCCGCAACTATAGCATTCAACGCCGGTGATTTTAACCTCCGTGCTTCTATGACCGATGCTACCGTAGTCAACGGTCCAAGCTTAAATGGCTTATCTGTCTGAATAATTGGTATCCTACATGGACACCTGCAGAATAGGCTATATGAAGAGACAAGGTGCATGAGGACTTGTTCCATTTGAGCATGAAAAACTTAAAATGGTCAATGACCATACTATTAAGATGGACTCCACATGCTGATACGTTATGTTTTTCAAAGGCAAACTTCTCAAGCATCTTTGACATTCTTCTATGGTCAATGGTTATACTATATATGTCAGCATGGAAAAGCATCCACAAGAAATGGCTAGTTTTAACTTCAGATGGTAAAACAAAACATTTAATGCACAATATATCAATCACCGACAAATATCAAACATAGACCATTTTTTGTTATGGTGTGAAGTCATATATGTTTTCTTGTAATTCTTTCTTTTCAAATTATGATCGGGCTATTCTATTATAAGTTTGGCCGTTTCCTTCCATTAATTATATGCACATCCTCTTAGAAAATATAATACGGAAACATTCATATTTTTAGTATTATAATATTGTATATGGTAAATGTAACTAATTTTGATATATACTTAGATTTTTTTGTGTAGTCGTTCAAATAAGGAAAACTTTAATAAGTAAAGTTTTAGTTGACTTTAAAATACTAAATATTAGAAAAATAATTAAATGACTATTTTGTCTAGTGTGAACTTTATTTTAAAAGGGTAAAAAAGATGAACGACATTTCGCTAAGGGCCTTCGTGCTTTTAATATAGTATAACTAAGTAAAGGGTAACGAATTTATAGTAGGATTTTAGATGGATAATGGTCCCAACAATTAAATTGATTTATGCTATAATGAATTAGAATTTCATTTGGAAGTTGCAGTAAATAAACATTTTTAGCCTATAATATTTTAGTGGAGCAAAAATTATTTAAAAACAATTAATACACATGCATGAATAAAAGTGATTATGTATTGATCTGATGTAATAAGTTAAAATATGCAGCTTGAAGTGAATTTTGCCAAGGAAACAGCTACAGGCTAATAGTAATTTTACCTGAATTTTGTTCTTCATATATATTGTTGTTTCCATAATTTGACTTTGACGCATGTAAAGCATTATATTTGCTAAATCTCCGAATCGCATAAGAAACATTGCCTTGATCTATACATATAGAAAGAAATATTTTTTAAAAAAATTAATGCCGCAATTAACAAAATTATAAAGAACATAATTTGTTAATTATGTTTATATGTACCTTGTTTTGCCATATGTGGTTAATGAAGAATAGCCTGTGGAATACAATTAGTAGTTAATATCGTATTCTAATTCAGCTAAAACACACATAGTACAAAGAATACACCGAGTAAAATTGATATTTAAATATTATATATATGCCAGCAAAAGTTGTTCCTTATTATTTAAAAGAAAATAGAAACTTCAACAATCAATAACTATATAGAATACGGGGAAAAAAGAGCTTATATTTCTTAGAGAATGCAACAACACTAATCCTTTTCAATTTTGACTTTTTTGCAAATTATTGGGTTGTTGATGTCTTCTTCGACTTTTTTGGTCTTCTTGATTCCTGTTTCCGTTTGTATCTCTTCATCTATTTCAATTGCAGCAATTTTTCAACTTCCTGGATCTCCTCCGCAATAAATCGTCTTCCATCTCGATCGCCACCATTTTTGGAATCAATTTTGACAAGAAAGGTGAACTCTTTTTCCCGACTCAACACCAATTTGCGATAAAATTTGAATTCTTCTTTCTGTACAAAAAAAGAGTAAATTAGTTAAGATTGGATAAGGTATTCAAACCACATAAATGTCACTAATTTGTATATTTTATAATGGTGTAATCAAGAGATAATCTGACCTTTTGAGATATTGATTGTATATACGTTGTAACATCACAACCAAGCAAGTATCTTGTAGATTCAAACAGTGTAACATAACAACGTTCTTTCTTATCAAACACCTCAAGCTTTAGAATATACCTACAAATTCATAAATAATCAAACAATTAGCTCATTTATTGATATGTGAAAATGTAGAGAAAGAATTGAATTTTTTTTTATGTGTTTTACCTTTCCTGGTAATCAACATTCTCGACGCCACAATGATGACATTTTGCAATATTATTTATAACGTCCACTTTCTTGTAACATTTCTTGCAAGAAGAATACCATGGTTCGTCTTTGTTCATTATATCTTTTATTCTTGCATTAAATTTAAAATATGTATCCTGCAAATAAATATAACAAAATAGGTTAGATAGGTCATTTTTAAAAAGTATAAATATTAAGTAGTTGGAATAATTTACCTCTTTATTGTCGAACGAATCATCTTTGATGTCCTCAATCTTTACTTCTCGAGCATTTTTCAGTTGTATACTTGGCAATAAACTAATATCTATGTTTTTTGCCTTTTTATAGTCATGCCTGCATATTGTGTAATTAGTAAATAATAATAACTATATTTTACTAAGATTGCTTAAACTTAAAAGAAAAACTAAGCAAATATTACCATTTTTGGAGAGCTACCGCCTTTTCAAACTTTGGATTTATCATTATACTACTAACGTATGTAGTAGATATTGAAAAATTTCCTTCACAAATAAAAAAAGGTTAAATATAATAAAAAATTCTACAATTTACAAAAAATACCAAAGTTCTTGATATATTACCTCTATATGATGTTTTCCTAACATCACATGCCGCAACGACAGGTTTTTCATCAATCAATTTTTGTAGTACTTGACCGTCTATCTCTGAGAAATCATTCCATAAGGTTACAGTCTTTCTATCAACCCTGAAATTTACAATTAAATATATTAGACATTCATCTTAATTACGAAGAAACATTTAACATATTGAACTAAAACTACCAACTTACATCTCGTTGATAAGCACTATCTCCCTTCGTTTCTTTGAACCTTCTCCCATGGAGGGTTTAATATCCACTAAAATTCCAACTATATCTAAAAAGAATATCAAAATAATTATATGTATATTACCCAAAAATTAATAAGCAGAATAGAAATAAAATATTATTTGTATATTTAGTGAAAGATTATGAGATGAAATCTAAACAACTTACCAAAAATTGTTCCATTGGTGCACTTTGATGCCTCATCGAATGAAATAAAATTATTTGAAAAACCAATGGTCGAAAAGTGACTATTGCTTTCTTCAACTAACGTATTTTCCTTAAATCCAATCTCAAGCTCGTTGTGCACTGATTGAAAATTCGGATTTGCACTATTGATGCGTCCGTTTATGATATAATAGATCTTGTTTTGTTGTAAATAATTTTTCCACAACTCAATATAACCATTGAAAAGTGTAGCGTGAATTTTTGTTCCCTGTAAAAAATTTCACTGTAAGTTAATCTGATGGTTAAAACTATAATATGAAAAGACATGAAATAAAATATTGATATAAAATAACAATTACCTCTTCGTCAACTAATGTCACAATTTTTCGGGTGCCTTGATTTGTTTTATTGTTGAATTCTTTTACTATTCCACTCCCAAACACTAACACTCGTATTACCCAACTTGAATCGGATACTCTTAGACTATTAATTGGGACACATTGGTCTAACAATTCCTTTTCACTGGCCATTGCAAGTGTACCTAAAATAAAGCATGCTTAAGAGTTTTATAAGTTATCAAAGTGACTAATTCAATAATTGATTATTTTTATAATATAAGGAAGATTGTTTACCTGAACAGATGTAATTGTTGAAATCTGAGTGATTCAAGCATGGAAATTGCAATAACGCAAATCATGTAGTATTAATATAACACAAATTAAAGCAGATAGTATAATTTTTAATTCTTTTTAAAACAAGCAACTTGAGCTGGCATAACAATTATAAGTATTATTAATTATACAACAAAGGAAATAAATAATACTAATATTTAAATGATAAGACTTAGATCGAATGTCTAACCGATTTTCTGTGATGAATTGCAATTCTTCAATAACCTGTAACAAAATTTATAAATTATGTGAGATGTAAAATTAGCCAAGTCAAAAACATGAAACAAAAACTATATAATAAAAAATTATTGATGCAACAATAAAAATAAATTAGTGATACAACATTAAAAACTGGTGCATGCAAATGTGCTTGGAAAATACAAAGTAGCAAAAGATGTTGATATTAGTAAAAAAAAACAACACCTGAAATCGCGATGTTGGAATAGGGTGAACTTTG
Source organism: Nicotiana tabacum (assembly GCF_000715075.1). Classification (NCBI taxonomy): domain Eukaryota; kingdom Viridiplantae; phylum Streptophyta; class Magnoliopsida; order Solanales; family Solanaceae; genus Nicotiana; species Nicotiana tabacum. Next base: position 56,501,964 of record NC_134099.1, on the reverse strand, counting down.
ATGATTAAATTGTGACATTGTAGCTTCTTTTATAGAAGTATTATGGTACACAATTTGACACATAAAAGAAATTATATAAAGTAAATTTGTGTGTAAGTTAAAGAGACAAGAAAAATTTATCAAATAATAAAAACTTCTACCAAAATATTTCCCTGGACGAAGTCAAATTCTAAACACTTTCCTTGTGTGCAACGGACGAAGGAAATTTTTTTACACTTTCCTTGTGTGCAACGGACGAAGGAAATTTTTTTTGTTAAGTTTCCTTGGGTTAGAAACGGGACAAAATTTAATGAGAGTAAAAGTTTAGGAAATTTTTTTTGTTAACTTTCCTTCGGTAAGAAACGTGACAAAATTTAACCAATTAATTAAGGCAAAGTTTAATAACAAATAATTGAAGAAAAATTTACCAAAAAATCAGAAAACTAAATTAATTAAGTGATATTTTTAAATATTTATGAAATACTTAAATCACTATATTGTCATATGGGAACTCTATGTCTTAAAGGGTAAAAAAAGGCGAACGACATTTCGCTAAGGGCCTTCGTGATTTTAATATAATATAGATTTATACAAACTTTTGTATACAAACTTCCACGATTTTCAATTGCAATTTTTGTTCAAACCATTCCAGATCTCCATTAAATGACTTCAAATTTTGTATACAACCTCCTTATACTATTTCTAACAAGTCTAAAGAATACCCACTCCAATTTTCTCACAAAACCTGATTCGAAATTTAAATAAACTTATTTAAGCTTGTTCAACAATGGTTAATCTTTACTAAATGACTTCAAATTTTGTATACAACCTCTTTATACTATTTCTAACAAGTCTAAACAACATCCACTCCAAATTTCTAATAAAATCATATTCGAAATTTAAACCTACTTATTAAAGTGTGTTCAACAATGGTGGATTATCTTAAAAATTTAATTTTTTACCACCCAAATATATTTAGTTTGTTGAACTAATATTTGAGTGACAATTACAGATTCAAAAATTAGATTAAAAGCTTGAGCATTTTAAAAAAAAATTAAATAATAATTTCGAGAACCTATTTGGAATTGAATGTTGAATCTTAGCCTATTATTTTTGGGCTTGCAAAGTTAAATATAGATCACTTAATTGCAATGTATGTGTGAGAGTTGTATTTAAATATAACTCCCCCAAATTTTAATATATTTCAATAGGTTTATCTGGAAAAAATATATTTAATTATATAATTATACTTGTCCAATCAAACGTGACAGTGAGAATTACATTACAATTACGTTATGGCAAATAACAAAGATAATTACTATACTAGTATATAATTATCAGAGCGATTAATTACTACTCTTAGTAATTACACAACCAAGACAACAATATATTTAACTTTTTTTTATTACCAAAAAAAAAAAAAGGAAGCTTCCTCCTCACATGTTTTTCCTTTTCCGACCGTAAAAGCCAAAAGACAACAAGTGCACGAGTCACATTTTTTCCTTCCGGTTTTCGGGAAACATAAAAGAAAACTGAATTAAAAACCCAACATCCAAAAAAAAAAAAAAGAAAGTAAAAACAAGATAAAAACCAACAAGAACGAGAGACTAGGTGGTGGCATAATTGAACGGAACCCCCAAGGTTTCATTCTCTTCATTTACTGCACTTAATTTCTCCGAACTGAAATCTCGCCGATCATCAATCCCCGATTATCCTTACAATATACAAAATCCACTCCTTTCGACGTAATCTCCGGCGATCACCATATCTTCGAGATCGGTTTCCTTTTGTTTTACACTTAGTTGACTTCAGCTTTATCTTAATTTTAGGGTTTGAGGATTTTGAATTATCGAATTGATGCAAGAATTCGTAAGTAACTAGTCATGTCAAAGTTTTAGATTGTAAAATTTTGCAATTTATTCATGGCGAGCGCCGGTGAGGAAGACAACGACGCTGTACTGAGCGACGTGGAGGCGGATGATCCGCTACCTATTGATATAAATTCTCCGCCACCGGAAGATGTCTCAATTGAGAAATTCCATGAGATTCTTGCGGAGCTGGATCGAGAGCGGCAATCTCGATTAGCCGCAGAGAATTCGAAATCGGAATTGCAAGTTTCGTTTAACAGATTGAGAGTTCTCGCTCATGAAGCAATCAAAAAGCGCGATGAGCACTCGAGACAACGCGATGAAGCATTACGGGAAAAGGAAGAAGTTTCTAGAACAGTCGAGAAGGTAACGGATGAACTAAAAGAAGCGATTAAGCAGAAAGATGATTTTGCTAAGCAGTTAGAGGAAGTGAAAAAAGCGAAAGAATCAATGAGAACTGAGATGGAAACTTCTGGTTCAATGTTAGTTAGTGGAATTGATAAAATATCTGGAAAAGTTAGTCAATTTAAGAATTTTGTAGCTGGTGGATTACCTAGGTCACCGAAATACACAGGATTGCCAGCTGTCTCGTATGGTGTGATCAAACGGATGAATGAGATTGTAGAGGAGCTTTTAAGACAGATTGAATCAACAACAAAGTCATGGAACGAGGCACGGGAACAAATGGAACACAGGAATTATGAAATTGCTATTGAAGTTTCAGAGTTAGAGGCGAAGATTAGTGGTTTGAGAGAGGAGGTTGCGAAGAAAGCTTCAGTTGTCGACAGTTTAGAGAAATCTGTAAGTGAAAAAGATGAGAAACTATCGGAGTTGGAAGGAGTGATGTGTGAGAAGCAAAATGCATTGGAGAGTGAAGTGGTTGGATTGAGGGATTTGGTGAGTGAATACGAGGGTAGGTTAAGCAGTTCAGAAACAAAGCTGGAAATGCAAAGACCATTACTTGCTGAGCAACTGAAATATGTTGGGAATATACACGAACAGATTTATAATGCTGTTAAGGTTGTTGATGCGAGGAAGGCATCTGAGTTGTCGGAATCCTTGTTTCTTGCGCAAGAGATGGACATGGAAGAGAATATAAGGGCGGTTTTAGCGGGATTGGAATCTATTTATGAAATGAGTGAATTCGTTGTCCATAAAACGAGGGATTTGTTAGAGGAGAGGAGTCGTGAAGTGAAAAAACTAAATGAGTCAGTTTCTCAATTAGTAAAAGAAAAAGAACAAATTGGGTCTTTACTGAGAAGTGCTCTTTCAAAGAGAATTTCAGTGGATTTATCATCCAAAACAAATGAATTGTTTAAGATAGCGGAAAATGGATTGAGAGAAGCTGGGATAAATTACAAGTTCAATAATCGTGTTGGCGATGGCAAGATCCCTGCTTCTGATAATAAAAAGGATGCAGCGAATACAGAAGAGGATGAAGTATATGCTTTGGTAAGTCTTTTTTGGTACTAATTCGTGTTTAAAGTTTCTTGTTATTTTATTAACTAATTGATGTTCTTGATGTAGGCTGGTGCATTAGAAAATATAATTAGGCAGTCTCAGGTTGAGATCATTGACCTAAAACATACTGTGGAAGAGCTAAGGTACCTCCTGTTCAAGCTTATATTGGGTTAACTGTTTTTTGAGCCGCATTTCATCACTATGTGATGCTACTCGGCTTGAGCGAGCAGATCTGATGCATGGCCCCTTTGTCTTCTTTTTCTCCTCTAGAAACACTCGAGTATGACTTAGCCTATCCTTATCCTGACTATGTTGTTTTATCATTTTGCTTTACTGAATCAAAGGGCAGAGTCAAGTTTACTGAAGGAACATGTGGAAACACAAGTGAAGGAACTCAGCCAATGGAAGCAACGTGTGGAGGAACTTGAAGAGAAGGAGAGGGTGGCAAATGAAAATGTAATGCACTGCCAAATCTCAATATATTATGTCATAATACTGGTATTTGGTTCATAGAGTTTGATGTCATTTGTGGAGGTTTGCGTAGGAGAATTCTGGTAAGCTCATATTCATATGTAATCCTTTTTGTCTTATTATCTTACAAATAACTTTCTTCATTGTAGGTTGAAGGGCTTATGATGGACATCACTGCCGCTGAAGAAGAAATTACACGGTGGAAAATCGCTGCACAGCAAGAAGCTGCTGCAGGTAAAGCTGTTGAACAAGAATGTGATGCACAGGTAATTGATGCTTAAACGCTCTTAATGTAATTTAACTAATTATTGTGAAAGTCATAAATGCATTTCTGACGAGTGGAATCTGATCTCTATTAAACTGGTCCGGGAAAACTTTTGTCGTGCTGGGGGTTTCGGTTTTTATGCTGTTCTGTTTCCACTAGAACACAAGCTGACACATGCTGTCACACTTGTGGTTGTTTATTCAATTGCTAAGAAACTGTTAGCATGTTTCTGACTTATTTGTGAGGCTGAAACTGGTTACTTCATCAGTACTGCCAAAGTCTTTCAACTTCTGTATCAACTATTGTATTTTAGAATGAAGATAAATCATCTGCTTTGGGCAGATTTTTCTTCCAACCAGACACCTTTTCATGGGTTTGAAGTGTAACCCTTGTTTCGTTTGGCCTTTAAATTAAACGTCTTGGAATGATAAAAGATATTTACTACTTCATGAAAAGAGATGGATCTTAAAAGTTGTTTTAGTAATGTTCTTCTCTTTCCCTCCCCCCCTTTTTATTTTGGAGGAGTTTTTTTTTTTTTTTTTGGGGGGGGGGGGGGGTTTCAGTGTGAAGAGGTGGTTATTGGCTTGCGTTTCTCAATTTTTAGTCGCTGAATCTCCCTTTTGCGAGTTTGTCAGGCATGTTGATGCTTAATTGTGACTTGGGGCATGTGGAGGAACAAAATTCTATGTCAACTCTGTATTATCCTGCTATTAAGTAAAGATGACAATATAATGCTGTAAAATGGATATTTTGGCTTCAGGATTTGAGAGTGTGCCTCTTAGCCTAGAGTACGGTGATACTGCTGTTCTAACAGCTTATAGCTAAACATTTAATGCTAGAGGTAATTTTAGAAAGCTTTGAGTCAAAAAAGTTCTCAAATTGCGTTGCGATCTATCTCAATTTTGAATTAGATTTAAAGATATGAAAGCCAAAACGAGATATTCAATTTCAAAGTTCTGTTTCAAAAAGAAAATCAACTCCAAAGTCTTGAGTAATTTTTTGTTGCTAGCAGGAGGTAGTACATTGTGATATAAAAAGGAAAGAGGTGAAATTTCATATTATCAAGAAAGTTGGCCAAAGCATGTAAAGCGCACAAGAACCTACCATGTGTAGTGAGCTCGACGCCCTTATGTAAGCTATGCTTTTAGGAATCAGCAATTGATTCAATGAATGTGTATAGAGCCAAAAGGATATAGAAGATTCACACAAACAGGCGCAACTAGTTGGGTTTTGAGGTCAAGTTGATTGATTGATTGATTTGGATTCTGGTGTGATATGTCTGCTGGCTCTCTTTAGAGACAGAATTTCCTTAGAAATTGAGATCCCTTTGCTGTCAGGTTTCTTTTTATTCTCCTGGTCAAGAGTTTGTTCCTTTAGCAAGGCCAGATGATCAGAACAATACATCTGGGAAAAAGAAGGCCATACCCAATGAGTTCTCTCTTCTGACAAAAGATACTTGTGATTTTTCCTGTTATATTCAAAGAAGGAAGGAATAATAGATCTGGAAAAAAAACCCAGAAGAAATAGAAGAGTGTTGTCATCACCTGTCCCAAAAAATTAACTGAAATAAAGCAGGAGCGTGAATTCACATGCCCTATCAACTCAATGGCTCACAACAGTCTCAAATAAGTAATGAGAGCAAGTATATAAGCTAACAAAGTGTGTATATGAAAGAGTGTATGACTACACAGTTCTACGATGTAAAACCAGTACATGAAATCCATAATATTAAATTAGCATAAGAAGGGTGTCTATAAAATTATTCTAGCATGAATAAGATGCTTAAATGGTCGTACAACAACTAGTTATGACATACAATATCCTATCATGTTAAACTAGTATGTGATGATGCACATATAGTCATGACTCAAAGAATAATAATGATCAATATATGACTAACAAGTAACTCATGTAGTCCAATACATATGAACCTATCTCTAACATGAATAAAATGTTCAGGTAGTCATACAAACAAGTAAAGCATGTCATAAGTAGAAGATGATCAAAACAAGGCTTAAAGAAGCCTAAAATCTACCCCAAACATAGTACAACATTGGTATCAACATATACGCTCGTCAACTCGTATATGTCACTCCCATCACATGTAGCACATAAGTCCATTCGTTGTTAGCTTCTTCGATGGCCGCTGCTTCAGGGGCGACATCGGCTATAGATGGTACTGTTATTCCACAACCTCCCGCCTCTGATGGACCCAACTCCATCGCCCCCTCATCTGCTCCTGGGCTTAGTTGTGTTGAGGCTACACTTCAAGCTTCTTCTTCTTCTGGGAAGATCGTTGAGCATGCCCCATCTGATGTTAGTGCCGGACCAGTATCTCCAGTTAAGATGCCGCCAATGACTCCATGCTCTCCTCCTTCCTGCTACCCTACTGGTGTTCCTGGTCATTCATGTAGCAGCAGGGTGCTAATTTCAGAGATTGATACCCCTCAAGCAAATGGCGAGATCCTTTCGGCACCTAAAGTTCCTATTGCTAGCAATGCTATGGTCTTGTATTCCTCCGGTAGGGGTAAGGAAAGGGTTCATATAGAAGACGCCTGTCCGATTTCGTCACGGATTGGAGGAGGGGATATGTCTTTCTTGATGGAGGATAAACTATTAAACTTTGGGAAGTTCCTTGGTAATTCTTTTGAAGGGAAGGAAGATAGGGTGTTAGAACTGTTGAGGGAGATTGAGCAACAATCTTGTTATGATGGTGCAGGGAGGAAGTTGGGTCAAGGTGTTAAGCAAAATAATTTAGGGGATATAGTGGTGTACCAGAGAAGGGGCCGGGTGTGTGACAGGGAGGAAGAGAGCTCGATTAGAGGGGGTGGGGAGAAGGGGGATATTGTTTCTTATGGAAGTTAAGATTCTTTCATGGAATGTGAAGGGATGAATGACCCAAATAAAAGGGCCATCATCAAAGTGGGAGTTAGAGAGTGAGGTGCTAACCTAGTTTGCTTTCAGGAGACAAAAATGGAAGTTTTGTCGGATGTGATTGTGAGGAGTGTCTGGGGAGGTAGTTGGGTAAAATATGACTGGGTTCCAGCAGTGGGAAGTGCCGGGGGCATTCTTCTAATGTGGGATGATAGAAGCTTGGAGGTAAAAGAGATTAAGAAGGGAGCTTTTTCTTTAGCAGCTCTTGTCAAAGATAGAGTGAGTGGGGTGGAGTGGGGATTTGGGGGAGTGTACGGACCGGTAGGAGAAGGGTCCAAGGTGTTTTTCTGGGAGGAACTGGCCAATATGATGGGGGAATGGGATATTCCATGGTTTCTTGGGGGAGACTTTAACACTATTAAATTCCCGGAGGAGAGATTAGGGTGTAGTATGATTTCGAGGGCCATGGAGGAGTTTTCTGACTTCATCAATGATCACTTTCTCATTGATCTTCCTCTGTCAGGGGAAAGGTTTACTTGGGCCAGGGCGGAGGATTCTAACTCAAGGTCTAGACTTGATAGATTTCTAATATCGCCCTCCTGGGATGAGCTAGTGCCTAATATGCTGCAGATTCCTTTACCTAGGCTGACTTCGGATCATTTGCCTATCTTGCTAGATGGATGCAGAGGGAGGGGGTGCGTGCTCCCTTCCGATTCGAGAACATGTGGTTGAAGGTGCCAGGATTTGGTGACAAGGTGAAAGAATGGTGGACAAGCTACGGGGTATCAGGGACACCTTCATTCCGTCTTTCGAAGAAACTTAAATTGCTCAAGGGAGATATTATTAGGTGGAATAAGGAGGTTTTTGGGAGGGTAGAGGTTAAAATGAGGGAGCTTATGTATGAATTGGGGGATCTAGAGAGAGGGGAAGGGGCGAGAGAGTTAGATGAATCTGAGAAAGAGAGATTTGGGGGAGGTTAAAAGGGAAATAGTCGAGTTAGCAATAGCTCAGGAGACTAGTTGGCGGCAAAAATCGAGGGCACTATGGTTAAAGGAAGGGGATTCAAATACCAAATTTTTCCACAGGGTGGCGGTTGCAAATCAAAGGAGAAACTTCATAGAGTCCTTAGTTGTGGATGGGGTGATTGAGGGATAGGAGGAGGTAAAAGGGGCGATAGTGGGGTTTTATGAGAACTTATACAGAGGAAGTTAGTTGGAGGCCGGCTTTGGGGGGAATAGAGTTCAACCACATAGGGGAGGGAGACAATGAGTGGCTAGAAAGGGCTTTCGAGGAGGAGGAGATGCACGAGGCTGTGTCGACTTGTGCTGGTGATAAGGCCCCCGGCCCTGATGGTTTCTTCTTGGCCTTCTTTCAGCTCTGTTGGGACACCATCAAGGGGGAGTTGATGGAAGCCATTGAATACTTCCATGTGAATGGTGTTTTCGAGAGATGTATTAATGCTTCTTTTATTACTATTGTGCCTAAGAAAGAAGGTGCATTTCACTTTATCAGTGACTACAGGCCTATTAGTCTTGTGGGGAGCATTTACAAGATTATTTCTAAAGTGCTTTCCAATAGACTCAAGAAGGTTCTTGACGTGTCTGTTTCGTCCTCCCAGAATGCGTTTGTGGAAGGTAGGCAGATCATGGATGCCGCTTTGGTGGCAAATGAACTTGTAGACTCCAGAAGGAAAAATAGAGATTCCAGCTTACTATGCAAGTTGGACCTTGAGAAGGCTTTCGACCATGTCAATTGGGAGTTCCTGGATTTCATTATGATGCGGATGGGGTTTGGGGCAAGATGGAGGGGATGGATCAAATTCTGCATTTCCTCAGTCAGATTCTCTGTCCTGATTAATGGTATCCCGTGTGGTTTCTTTAGCAGCTCTAGGGGTCTCCTATCCCCATGCTATTCATTCTAGTGATGGATGATTTGAGTAAAATGATGGATCGAGCGGCGGGCGGAGGCTTCTTAAGAGGATTCTCAGCTCCGATCGGGGTGCCCAGTGCCCGAAGAGTCTCTCATTTGCTTTTTGCGGATGACACCCTAGTTTTCTGTGATGTCGATATGGATCAGTTGACCTACCTGAAGCAGGTGCTGCAGTGGTTTCAGATAGTATCAGGTTTCAAAATCAACCTCGGCAAATGTTAGATTTTCCCGGTGGGTGACGTTGCTAACATTGATGTTTTGTCTTATGTTCTCAGATGTAAGGTGGGCTCCCTTCCCACTACTTACCTGGGTCTCCCATTGGGTGCTTCGCATAAGGATACTACGACTTGGAATCCAGTGATCAAAAGGGTTGAAAAAAGATTAGCAGGCTGGCAGAAACGGTACTTGTCAAAAAGCGGAAAGGAAGTGCTCATTAAAAGCACTTTATCTAGTATGCCCACCTATTACTTGTCCCTGATGCAAGCTCCTGTGAGCATTACAGAAAAACTGGAGCGGCTTCAAAGGAATTTTCTTTGGGATGCAGCGGATGGAACTAGAAAGTATCATCTAGTGAATTGGCAAACAATCACTTCCCCATAGAAGTGGGGTGGACTTGGAGTAAAAGATCTTAGGGTATTCAACAGAGCTTTGTTAGGGAAATGGGTGGGGAGATTCGGGGTAGAAGAGCATGCTCTATGGAGGGAGGTCATAGTAGAAAAGTATGATTCCACGGGAGGGGTTGGAGGACCAAGGCAATCACAACACCTTTCGGGTGTGGCATGTGGAGGAGCATCATGAAGAATTGGGAATCCTTCGGTGGCAACATCTCTTACAGGGTGGGAGATGGAAGGAGAATCCGTTTTTGGAATCATAGGTGGTGTGGAGAGGATACTCTGAGGGTCTCCTTCCCCACGTCTTCAGAGTTTCAAACCAGAAGGAATTGATGGTCCAACAGATTCGTAACGAGCATGTAGGGGGTAGTATGGGACCTCTCATTTAGAAGGAACATGCAAGATTGGGAGATTGCGGAGCTCCAAGATTTATTGACACTGCTATATGGGCAAGACAGGCCTCAACCATTTGTGATTCTTGGAGATGGGGTTTGCGTGGCGATGGTCTGTTCACCGTAAAGTCCTTTTACCAGAGTATGTTGGTGAGAGAGGAGGCCTCTTTTCCATATTCCTCGATCTGGATTCCTAAGGCGCCCACGAAGGTGTGCTTTTTTGCATGGCTAGCGGCGAGGGGAGTGATTTTGGCTGCTGAGAATCTGCAAAAGAGGGGAATTACACTTGTTAGTTGGTGGTATATGTGTAAAAGCTCAGGGGAAGAAGTTGATCATCTTTTGTTGCATTGCCCTGTGTCCTCGGCTTTGTGGAGGGCGATCCTGAACCTTTTTGGTGTTCAATGGGTGATGCCAAGCACCGTAAAGGAAATGCTATATAACTGGGCCGGTTTCCGTAGAAGAAGAAAGCAAAAGGCGTGGAAGTTCGCCCCGTTAGCACTCATGTGGATAGTTTGGGGAGCTTTTGAGGGGATTGAGTCTCCTTTTTCACATCTTAAGAATAGTCTTTTATCTTTGATCGCTTTTTGGTTCACTCATATAGCCCCTATTTGTATAGAAGATTGGGCGTCTTTTGTAAAGAATCATGTTCTGATGTAAATTCTCTACTTTTTGGTATACTTCTTGTATACGGGAGTTCTCTCCCTTTTGATTAATACAATTTACCTTATCAAAAAAAAAAAAAATCCATTCTTTGGAAAAATTTCCTCAAGTCAAGGTTAGCTAAGATACTTACCTTCTTCGAAATAAGCTTCAACCTTCAAAAGCGCCTTTCCTTTCTTTATGGCCTCCAAACGTCCAAAATCTAGCCAAATAATACTTAACGAGGTTAAATAAGGCTATAGGAATCAATCACATATGAAAAAGACTCGATCTTTATCAGAATCTCAAAAGTCAAACAAAAAATGTACCCGGGCCCACATGGTCAAAATCCAAGATCAAGACCAACTCCGGTGACTTATAGCCGCTCGAGTCCAAATATGTAATTTATTTTCAAATTTGAGTCCAAATCGGTATTCGAAACCTCAAAATTCACTTTTCAAAATTTTGGTTCAAAATGCCCCCAGGCCCTGCTCAAGTGGCAGAGGGTGGTGGATTTGTGTCTTAGGTCACAGGTTCAAGCCCCCACATCATGCTAAGCAAAGCCTGATATTTAAGTGGAGAAGGGTAGAGGGCGGGCTCATTATCCACCGAGTTTCGAAGGCTGCGTTGGTCCAAAGGATCGGCCCCAGACTGATTTCTCGGTCATAAAAAAAAATTGGTTCAAAATCCCTTTTTCCCTCTTTGAAATCCTTGATTCTAAGGCAAAATCGAAAATAGATTTATGTAATAATCATAGATTCAAAAGTTAGAATTACTTACCCTAATGAGGTAGATGAAAATCCCCTCAAAATCACCTCAGTCCGAGCTCCTTGGCTCCCAAAATGGTGAAATGAATGTATGAAATGAGGTTATTTACAAGTGCTGAAAATTGGCTGAAATTACAGAAAATGACTGAAATGGGTGCTGCTGCTATTTTATTGCTGGTTTTTGCCTTAAAAACCTTCCCCGAACACCTCAAAACTCACCCGAGTGCCCGGGGGCCCTTTCAGATCATCCCAACAAGTCCAAATACTCTATATAAACTATATTCCACGGCTCAAAACACAAAGTGGAATGCTACAAATCAAATCTATAACTCAAATCAACTTAAAAATTCTTAAACTTTTGCCGAAATGCACCTGAGCCCCTCGGGTCCTAATCCTAACATACATACTAGTCCAAAATCATTTGAACCTATTGGAACCTTCAAACCATGAATCTAAGCTCGTTTATTCAAAATGTTGACTTTGGTTAAGTCTAAGCACTTTAGGCTTCTAGTTCAAGTTCAAGTCTCCCAAAACGCTTCCGAACCCTTCGGGGCCGTGCTACCCATAAATCACCAAATGAACCTACGAGAAGTCTCAAATAAGGGACCACAGTCCTAGAACTCAAAATGACCAGTTGGGTTGTAATATCATAACTATGGCTACAAAGAGTGGAAGAGAATTAGAGTGAGTAGAGTGCTCGATATGAAGACTAGGGTGTCCTATGTATTAAGATAGTAGTAGTGATTCGTGATGTGATGTATGAAAGCTTGCTAAGGGGTATGAACTTTGGCATGCCGTTTCAGAAGAACTGCAACTTGGGTGTTTGATACTATTCACTAGGTTGCTATTAACTATGCCTTGTTACATACATGCATTAAGCTAAGATGCAAGGTCAGAGTTTGATGTCCAGAAGTTATTGCCTTTATTCCATCTCTAGCTCTCAAATGGAATACCAAACTTTTGGGTCGCTATTGTGAAAAATCAGAATCTACAATCTAGTAAAGCTCAAGAAAGCACTTTTATACTGGGTAAGTCACTTGGATGTCTGATTCTACTAGAAAAATAATGCATACCGAGCATTGCATAGACAATGTCACATTTATTTACTGAATTAACAAGATAACTTAAACAATAACAATGACCAAGCATCACTGACCATAGACAGAAGAGAAATCTCTCTTTATGTCAATTTGTAATGCAGGTTTTATGTGAATCTTTGAACCTCAAATGTCAAAGCGAATTTTAGAGCCGTTATCGGAGAGAGAATCAGATTCTACTAAAGCTCAGAACAGCACTTTATATTGGAGTCATGCACTTAGATGTTCTTCTACTAGAAAAACAGTGCAGCCGTGGAAGTGCATGGACATTATCACATTTTATTTCTTAATCAACAGGATAACTCTTACCGAAATGAATGAACAATTGGGTTTTGCACCATTGACCATTTGTCCCCTATGCAGATAGGAATACACCTCAGTTTATGAAATTGTCCATGGATCGTGGTTTAGAGATATTGAGAACTCTATAATAATCTATCAACCAAATAATTTAACATTAATGCGGTTCTGATTTCATACTTTATAATTTATTAGTAGAATACAAAAGCGAGCAGTATGCCTATGTTTTTTTTTCCAATTCTCCAGCAATTTCTTGTAAATAAACTGCTGCATGTTCTGCCATTCCGGTTACTGACTCATCGACTATTTCTACAAAAACAAAAAAACGATGGTTCTTGCAGTTGTCGGCTGTACGCCAGGAGCTTGAGGCAGCGAAGGAAGCCGTACTAGAGTCTGAGAAGAAGCTCAAATTCAAAGAAGAAACAGCTGATGCAGCCATAGCTGCAAGAGATGCAGCTGAGAAATCATTGAGACTGGCAGATTTAAGAGCATCGAGGCTGAGGGATAAAGTGGAAGAGCTCACTCGTCAGCTTGAAGAGCTAGATGGCAGGGAAACATCCAGAACTGCTCTAAACAGGCCAAGATACATATGCTGGCCATGGCAATGGCTTGGCTTAGATTTGGTAGGTACGAGACGTGTAGAGACACAACAAGAGAGTGCCAATGAAATGGAACTTTCTGAACCCCTTCTTTGACAGCCTCCTCTTCTCTTACTGGTGACAATAGTATGCTTCTTTGAACTCCCAGTATTTTATTCTTTTCTCTTGTTCTCTTCTTGTAATTCATTTTTATTATTTCCTCTGCTTTTTCTTTTTTCTTTTTCAAATTTCCACCTGCTGTATATTTTTTGTGATACTTGTAAGAAAAATAATCAGATAAATGATATAGGAGATTAATTGTTCAAAGTAAAACGAGCCTTTTGGATTGTACACAAGTTACACTGGCTCTGTTCAGAGGAAGTCTGTCTTTTCGTAGTTCATGCATCAAGGATTGGTATTTTTTTCTTGGCCTCAATAGCTTTGTTTTTTAATCTTTCGATAGAAATGGAGTAGAAGGTCTCAAATAAAAGTAAAGGTAGCTCCATTAATATTAGAGGAAATTGAAATGGTATCTGAGAAATGATTTATGGTGGGAAGTGCTTTGAAGAACGAAGAATTGGACTGTTCATTTCGTAAAGTTGAAGGTAAAACCATTTGTTGCATTAGAGTTATAGTGTAGTTCTTAATTTGCTAGAGTTTGCTCGCAGGGATTGTAGGATATTTCTTCAATAATAATTTCCATTTACAAAAATAAAGGATGTTACAAATTTTTGTTGAACTCAATTCATGTTTTGACGCGAAAGAAGGCTGATTTGAGGTCAATGTTCAGTCGCGTAAAAATCAACTCGGTGTGCGTGAATACTCATTACCGATTTAAGTCCGGATAAAAAAAGTCGTGGTAGACAATTTCATGGTGAATCCTTACATTGCTAGTATTGTCGGGACATGTTCATCTTGTCACGCGTTACATCGTTGGATGAGTTTAAATACCGCGATATTCGTCTTTAAATTCAAATATGATAATCTTACCGAAAATAAATAGAGCCTACGACTCCTTATTCCAAAATCAATAATCAATTTGACTCGCTTAACTTTTTTATATCCATAAATGGAGCACATCAATACTATAAGGAAGGTTCTCCGAGTAATGGGTATCTCGTAGAACCTCAACTCATCTCCTAGGGTCTATTTGTATGAATATGTAAAAATGGTGCTCGAAGAGTTCTGATTGCTCAATAATAGTATTTCAACTTTCAATCAAATGGGTTAAAAATTCCAATAATAAGGATAATAATTGATCTTTAGAATATCTATATATAAATATAAAGCTGGCAATATAAAGATGATGTGGCAGTCCCTATGATCAACATTAGTATTTACCTATTTTTTCCTTTTTCCTACAATTTCTTCTTCATTCTGCTATAGAACAAAAAAACTGATTCATAAAAGACTAATGGATTTGCTCTGAAGGGTCACATTGGTAACGTAAAACGTTAATCTGATAGGTCACATTGGTAACATAGAAAGCTAACCGTATGCTTCTAAAAAGTTAAACTCAAATTAATTGTATTTAGTTTAGGCTTCCAAATACAATGGCTAGGTCTTTCAGCTTCTTTCTTCTTCCTCCAATGTCTACCCATGGAAAGTGCATCAATTCTAAAGACACCGCGGTATAGGTATGGCTCCTTATTCTATCTTGCAATATCGTTATTCTTCACTTTATGAAATTATCAACAATTATATGATTGTTTGAATTAAAGTATTGCTATTCTTCTTTGTATGTAGTTTTAGTTTTGCATAAATGAGAGATGTGCCCACCACGGGAAGTAAAATCTCGCGACAGATGTCGCCTCAAGTTTCCCATTTGTAAATAGATGTAATCATGTACAAACCATCTCACTTGAGAATTCAACTGTTAAAGGAAAAAGTAATAGAAGCAAGAATTTGCAGATTTATTCTTTGTCTTCAATCTATTTCCTAAGGTTTTTTGACATAAGATCAATACGTTAGACTAACCACGTGATAGATAATATCTCTCTTCCCATTTTTAATTCTTAGTTTTTTCGTTTATTTCTTCCTGACCTATTTTAATTTCTTGATCTGAAACCCTTTATCTTCCTCAATTTCTGTCACATTATAATATATGATTAACTGAAGGTGTTATTTGAAGAAAATTCTGTTCTAAAGGACTAAATAAGTTATCCAGAATGACAATTGTCTATCTCATTCTGTTGGAACAATTGATAAAAAAGAAGTTATAGAAGTTGAAGAAAAAAATTTGTGAAGTTACTAGTATGTATGGAGATATGAACCTCACTTGGCAATTGAATTCAAAAAGAGATCTCTCCTACTCTCTCTCTCTCCTTTATTTATTTATTTATAATTATTAATGATTTTTTAACTCTCTCTCTCCGTTATTTTTTCGTTTCTTGGATAAGAGTTATAGTAAGCTGAGTTTTTTTTGTCATTGATGCATTCACACAAATACTGGCACTAGAGGCGGATTTAATTATTCTATGGCCATTATATTTTTAAAGTGTTTATATTTACTTTTTGTTGCAACTTAATAAAATTTTATACGTAAATTTATGCTCCGCATTGAAAATATTGAGTTTAAGTGATCTCGGTATCATAGATCCACCCCTAACAAGTAGAGTGACAGTTGGAGAACATGGAATATGAGATATATTGGTAAAATGTTATTTGCTTCATTAAAGTTCTCTTCTTTTTCTCAATGTGAGCAAATTGAATAATCTTTAACCTTCTTCATATTTTTTATTCTATATCTTTAATATTGTATATTTTCGAGCAAAAAATAGTACTTAAGTAATGTATCACTTATGGCAGGCGAGCCAAAAATCAATAAGTTTTTGTTGTATTTCTGTGAGATTGAACACATTGGAATTCAGAAATGTCGATCGTTTAACTTTTGGAAAACTTTGTGAGAATTATGTTTGATTTTAATTTTTTTCGTTTGGAATGACTCAGTCATAAAATTTCAATCTAACAAATTAGAACTAGAACATATAAATTATAATTTCTTTTGTTTATTCCTATAAGATGGACTCATGTGTAGTGTGATAAAAATTTCTGGCTAGAACATAATTAGGAGTTAAGGTATGTTGTATGTTATAAAATTTCCATATCTCTTTCGTTCGTGATTAGATAACGAAGAGAGATACTGCATGTTCGCCAGGTATATTCATTAATGAAAATTTCGAAACTTATCTTTATGAAATTGTATTGTATTCACAAATTTTTAGTTAATACATTTGTTAATAAATTAAATGTTGATTGATAACTTGGAAGTCATCAAAGACTTCTTGTGTTGATCCTCCAAATTATGGTGATTGTTGAAATACATATACATTTGCGTGCCGGCAGAAAAGGTGCTTGAGTTTTTGCATCTAAGATTTCTTTATCTCATGATATATATTGCATTATTTTTACATACAGGACAAGACGGTTCATTCAAATTTTTTGGCATTGAAAAATGAATAAAGCATACGACCAATCAATTCCCTGAACTATATCGGCTAATTAATGCTTTGAATTCCCTTATTTGCATACTATTGTTATGCTTTGGGGTCTCTTTAGTTACTTTAAGAAGAAAAAGAAAAAGGAAGATTTAGGAAAAGCAAAATATCCTCATATGATGAATTAAACAAATAAGTTAAAATAATTGCTAGTAATAAAATGGATTAAAACATGAAATCTACTCCATATTTGGACTTAAGGACTAAATGCTTTTAATACTCAGATATTAGAAAAAAAATTAGTTTTATTTTAATTTTTACGACCGCGCGAAGCAATTTTACTAGTTGCGATATAAAAAGGAAAACTCATCAGATTTGTCTCAGAAGTATGTAACATTGCTTAAGTATGTCATCAGTTAAAAGTCATAAAAAGAGAACTTGTATTGTTACATAAATACAAAATACATCGACAGTCCCTTAAAGTTGTATCACTTTTCACTTAGACACTCTATCTTAAATTTGTTCTATTTGAGTACTTTAACCAAGGGTTTATTGTGTCATTTGGATACACAATTCGTAGGCAGCCACACACAAAAGGTGCGTGTAATTCACACGCCTGACGAATAAAATGGCGACACGTGAATTTAACTTTTTAAAATTAAAAACAATTCGAAAATAAAATAAAATATAAAAACAAGGACTCCACCCCACCACCGTCATCTTCCCCAATGGACTAATCCTCAACTATGTTTGTTCGTTCTCTAAAATTGTCACCAGCTTCCACCTTGAGCAAATTCTGTTCCATCAAGATTCTTCCCATGTCATTCCCAAAAGCTTGCAAAAGCATAAATCATTTAACCGTCTCAAAAATGTCATGAATCTCCCAAAAAAAAAAGTTCGGCGAACTTGACATACGACCTTGGAGACTCCGCCCATTATGGGCTAAATTTTTCCATAAGTGAACCAATTAGTGATCTCTTTTTGCTCATTTTTTTTCATTAAAGCTATAATATTCCGAGGCCAATCTATATAGTGTAGTGGTGGAAGTGGAGCATGGTAGATCGAGATCTGGTTGTAATTTTTTCTTCAAATTTTAAGAATAAATATAGAAAGCATTTAGATTTGAGAAGATTCGTACTTTTGTGTGATTTAGAAGAACTAAGTTTAATCTAATTTTGGTCATGTGAAACAATATGGCTTTGGGGAAGAAAGCCCCATGGTACGCAAAAACTGAGGGACTGGTTGATCGAGAATCCGACAGAAGAAAAAAAGAAGTATGCGGAATTTGGTGAGTCCAGATCATGTGGAGAAGAAAAGAGAAGTTGGACAGAATTTTTTTCGGCAGAAGCTGTACATTTTCGGCAAGAAGTACGTGGCTTTACTTTTTTGGATGACTTCACGCGCTTGAAAAATATGAGAAACACTTATTTTGCTATGTCAACATATTGTGTTTAAATGATACAGTAAAATCTTCGTTAAAATGTTCAAATGAAACAATTTGAGATAAAGGGTCTAAGTGAAAAGTGAAGACAACTTTAAAGGGATGTCCATGTATTATGCCTTACACAAACATTATATATATCCTTATTTTGGGACACGACATCAACTAAAGTAATATTTTTAATGAAGAAAGAATGACAAAAAAATACACATGACTTCACACCATAACAAAAAAATGGCTCATGTTTTTAAGTTTTATCCGACCTAGCTCATATTGTACATATTTTGAAAGCACTAACAAATTCAAAATATATGTTCTTACAACCATTGCTTCTAAAAGCTATGAAATTAAATATGTATTTTCACAACCATTACTTTCACTCTCTTCTTCTCACATCTTCTACATATGCTTCAAGGGACCGTATATTTTCTGCTTCTCCTCTTGTGTCGTCTGGTTGCAATGTAAGAAAATTGAAGAGTAGAAGTCCACCATTGAAGACCATTGATCACACTCAACTATGCCTTATAAAAAGGACCCTGCGGACGTTGCAAATATAACCTGAGTATTCTGCCCAGAGTCGAATCCACAGAGAGTTAACCTATCACTCACTATCTTTAGACCCACTAAACTCTTGAGAACCAATTTCCCCAAACGTGTGAATCACAGTTGATGGTGTCTTTAATAACTAAAATTGCAAGTAAATAAACAGCTGTAAACTAAGGATGCTAAGGTTGTAAACAATAATGAGAAAACGCTAAGGTAATGACTTCCCCTATTGATGGAATCCCTTATATTTATGCTTCATACAAATTGACCAACACCTCTCTATCAATCATGAACGCTCATCTTACCGTAAATCTCTCCCGAGTAATCACAGTAATATACTCAATGCACTCTCCCGAGATACACTAGCTAGCTCTAATTAACACGGTTCACTTTAGATTGCACTCAAGGCTTCGTTATCCCTAATCCCGCTTTTAAACCCGCAGTTATAGATCCCTCTTATACTTTGGGAGTGGTGTTGTTCAACAATAACCTAAATATGCACTCTCTCCCGAGTTATGCACACTAATTAGCACAGCTAATTGAGGATCATGTCAATTAACTACAACATGCACAAAGTTGAACAAATAAAGATTGAGACTAGCAATTTGTATTCACATAAACAAGAAGTTCATCCCCCAATAGGTTCCATCAAAACCTTAGACAAAAGATTTAGCTACTCATAACTATGGGTAAACAAACTAAAACAATATTCATCATAAAACTTGCAAGAAAAATCAAAGAAAAGAAGAAAGATGTTTTGGGTGATCTCTCACAATTGTTTTTCCTTTACAAAATACTCTCCAAATCAATACATGCCTCTCTTGGGCGAAGTCTAGTGGTTAAAATAGGGTTTTGGGCTAAAAATCCCATGTTTTGCACTTTAGTCCCTGAAGTTCTCCGCCTCCGCCGCGGTTCTGCCGCGGTCACGGTCAAACCACGGCCAAACATGCTCTCTAATTCTCACTTTGTATGCAGCCCTCTTCTACCATGGTTCTGTCGCGGTCGCGGTGGAACCGCGACAATCCTCTTTCGGTTCTGACTTGAGCTGTTTCGCGTGGTTTACTTGACGGAATTTTACGATCGGCCTCTTTTTCTCCATATTTGATCCCAAAAGTACTCCATAGCCTTCTCTGGTCATATATAACCTGCAAAGCATGAAAAACACTAATAAGAGCATTTTGTTATCACTTTTATCATCCAAACTATACAAGAAAGTGGTTATTTTAGGGCCTAATTATAGTTAAATTCACCTATTATCAACCATTCAAAGCTTTGCTTTCGAAAATGGATTTACACTTCTAGGCCTAATCGTTCGATGCATTACCCAATTTTTATGTCACACCCGCCATTATGAAGAAACAACCTAAGCAGTGCAATAGTCACGCCTCAGATGAAGATTCTAACACCATGACACACTCATGCTCACTCTAGTTACTCTAACAGAGGTGAAAACTCACTTTTTCTTCCTGAGTCACATGCCCTCACATCATAATTCTAAGAGAAGTTCCACACACATAAAATTCAAGCAACAAGGAACCAAAGATAGGAAGAATTCACTCACTCTCAGCAAAGAACATTCACATGCCACACAGACACACCATAAGCTTGCCCTTAGTGTAGTACTCTACTAATCGAGCTATTCAGTCAAAGATCAAGAGGTCTTTATTTGGTTGTAATGTAGGCTAAGGGACGGGTAGGATATATTTGGATATAGTGACTAACCTCCCTAAGCACTTTTAATACACACTTCCTTTTATTTCAATTTCCATGCTCAGCCCACTCGTTCTTCCACATTTTAGTTCATAGGTGACCCCCACTTTTCTTTAGGTGCAACTGTTTTTTTTCTTTTTTTTTCTTTTACAAATCCATTGTACCATTCAAGTATTTCTTTCCTGATTCCCCTTTTTCCTACTTCCTTACCACCCCACACTTTGACTTTTGTATGTTCTTTAGTAATTCAAGTGCTTCTAGGAGGTACTGGTTCAAATAGTCAAACTATTCAAACACAGGGATATAGGTCATTATAGGGTTATCAAAGAACAGACTTCAGTCTCAAAGGGGTTAACTATGGCAATATATACAGGTGGATTCACAAATATACAGGCTACTCAAAGAATTGCCTCAATCATCTCTAAAACCAAACAGCTTCTATTTCACTTTGCAAACACACAGGGCAAGTTCTAGGTATCACATGCAAGCACAGAATACAAGTAATATCTCACACACACTTGGCATGTAACTCATTCCGAATTAGTTTATCAACACACTCATACGAGCGTTCAAGCAAGACAGGATGTGCAAAATTAAGGCATAGATTTACGAGTCTACAAACGAGCCTAGACGTCGCACCCTCATGTTCGTTTTTGTTATTCTCAGGTGTGTACATCAAGGGTTGCATTCTAGCCTTCACCCATTTTGGTCCTAAAACTACAAACGAAAAATCTACCTAACCCAGTTCAAGGAAAGCCCTTGAAAAAGAACCGTGGTCAAAAGAAAAACCAAGGAAAAATTACTACACTACCTAAAAAAGAAAAAAAAAGAAAATAAAGAAACTACATGGACTACTTCCCTCAAGAGTACTGTCCAAGTGGTCCGTCCTCAGGAAGAGTCCTCTACATTTTTTTTTTATAAATCCGACTTTGACCCTCAAGAGACCCGTCGATAAGTGTCCGTCGTTGGGCCAAGTCAGTTATTTCTAATGTGAGTACAGTCAATTATACACAACAACACCAATCAAATACTACAACATACACCATGTTTATGTACACTACAATACATTACCCGAGCAAGTCTCCCACCCCACACTTAAAAATTATGCCATGTCCCCATGTCATATAAAAAATAACGAGCAGAAGGGTAAGAAGACTTCCCTGAGCCTCAATCAGAGTCGGAGACGGTGCTGGGGTCCACATGGCAAGCTCTCCCCAAAGCACGGAACCAAGACATAAACCGGCTCTCAGACCTGGCCTGCCGCTGAGACATGGAATCCATACGCGTGTGTAGGCCCTCCACCGAGGTGCGAAGATCCGCGACCTCTTCCTCCATAGTACACAACATAGGCTGGGTGGACTGTGATCTGGATAAGACTGCCCCAGCATGGGGGCACCGAGAGTGTCCGGCACTGTCATAGGATCTCCTGGATGGTGCCATGGGAACCGGGTCATCATCCTCATCATCGATCTGAATGGTGGTGCGTGCACTCCTGCCCACTCTGATGCCCGGAGCTCTGAAAGCTGCTTTAGGGGGCAACTCTCCATCAGTAGGATGAGTGGGGACATTCTTCAACAGGCACAATATAGTCACCAGGGAGGGGAAGTAGAATCCTTTTGACCTCAGCGGGGACCATATGATCATTTCATCACCAATAAGTCTTGCCACATCAAAATCTTTCTTTGTGACGAAGCACCACGTCAAGAGGGCTCTTTGGAAGTTCACGTCAGTCGTGTTGCCTGAGGGCAAGAACCGGCTGCAAATGACAGTGAGCCAACACTTAGCCAAATGGGTGAATGAATTGGAGTTCAGGGTGATATGGTCACGTATCCAGATTGGTTGCCCCCCTGCGCAGAGTGCATCAGTCATAATATCCCAAGTGACTCCTGGTGCGTCCTGGTAATAGTCGACGTCACCAGTAAACTGGGGCAGCTGCAACACCTGTTGAATAGTTTCAACTGAGGCATCTACCCATTTGCCCCGCACAGTCACCTCCCGCAACGTATGTGATGGGCAGTTTGCGTAGAACTCTCTTATAAGCATCCTGTTCACCGTTTCAGGTTCATCAAATAAGAACTCCATTTCCCTCCGTCGGATTTTCTCATACATCTCCTCCTTTTCTGCACGGAGGGCTGCCCTGTCAATCAGAATCTCAGGGATGAAGCTCTTTGAGGCCTTGGCATGAAAGTCGTCCTCTGCCAATTCTGATTCGAACCTTGAGGCATCATATGTAGGCTGTTGGGACGTGCCTGCCGATCTCTTTTGCTTCTTACAAGCCATATGACCTGCAAAGAATACAATAGAACTATCAAAGATATCCTACATGTGTCAGCCGGATGGTTACTCAGATTTCACCACCCGATGGCACCAAATAATAACCCCCATTTATTCTATTCATACACTATGCCAAACCCCCAACTAGTGAGGTGTTCCAGGTTACAACCTCCACAATGGCCCCACAACTTTCTTACAAATTCTGGCATACAACACCCCACACTTACTCCCTCAAGTGATTCACGTTAAATATAACACCACCATGCACCAAATACAACACCACCACAACCTAGGATAGGCACAAAATACCTCAAAATAGCACCACAAGCCCCAAATTTTCGGCCAAAGAGGGACCTCCACCAAACTACACCGCAAAATTATTTCTAGGCCTCCAAATCATCGAAACAACCCCCACAATCGAAGTATAAGAAGGACCCAACCATGTTAGCACCAAACAAATCCACAAGAAGCAAATACAATAATAAAAACAGAGAAGAAGCAAAAATTGAAAGAAAATCTACACTATTCCTACCTAGGGTCTAACTAAACTAGTTTAGACTAAATTACACTAATTAGAAGAAGAAATAGAATCAAAAAGAAGAGAACACTTACTTGATGAAGGAAGGAAGGGGTGGGTAGTGGTGAGAGGAGGTGTGTAGAAGATAACAATGGCAGTTTTTGAGAGTGAGGGAGGGATTTGAGAGAGAAAGAGAAGGGAGGGATTCTGAATAGGGAGGGGGAATAATTGTTTTGGGGTAGGTGCAGGGTTAGGTGAATTAGAAATGGGAGGGGGATATGTTTTTTTCTGCATACCTGGGCCCGACGGGGTCTGTCGAGGTTCTACCGCGGTCGCGGTTGAACCGCAGTAGATGAAGTTCAGAGAGGGGTTCCCACCGCGGTTTGACCGCGGTCGCGGTGGAAACGCGGTGAACGAAGTTCAGAGGAGGTCTCTGACCGCGGTTTGACCGCGGTCGCGGTGGAACCGCGGTCTGGGCAGTTATCTAATTTTTGATTTTTTTTTTCATATAATGTGTTACACTTACAACAATTTCGTGGGTTGCCTCCCACGCAGCGCCTGATTTAACGTCGTGGCACGACGCAGGATGAGCGCATTTAAGGCTCGCTCGACCTCTGTGGTTCAGTCAGGTGCAGCTCAAACACTTCCTTTTTCTCGCTCATGCCCACATATGGCTTCAATCTCTGACCATTTACTCTGAATGTACGAGAGTCATTCTCTGTGGCAATCTCAATAGCTCCTAAAGGGAAAACTTCAACTACTCGAAATGGTCCAGACCATCGTGACTTAAGTTTACCTGGGAACAGACATAGTCTTGAGTTGTATAGTAATACCATGTCCCCGGGTTTGAAATTTCTCTCAACAATGTTCTGGTCGTGCAACCTCTTCATTCTCTCCTTGTACAATTTTGTGCTCTCAAAAGCAAGATATCTGAACTCCTCGAGCCCATGCAATTCAGTGACTCTTGACGTGCCCGCAGCTTCCATGTCTAAGTTCAGCTATTTCAATGCCTACCACGCTTTATGTTCAAGTTCCACTGGCAGGTGGCAGGCCTTTCCAAACACCAACTTGTATGGTGACATACCAATTGGAGTTTTAAAGGCAGTTCTGTAAGCCCAGAGTACATCATCTAGCTTCCTCGCCCAATCAGTTCTTGTGGCGTTCACAGTTTTGTTTAACACACTCTTGATTTCTCTGTTGGACACTTCAACCTGTCCACTAGTTTGCGGGTGGTAAGGAGTAGCCACCTTGTGGCGCACATCGTACTTAGCAAGCAACTTTTCAAAGGCCCTGTTGCATAAATGAGTGCCTCCATCACTGATAATTGCTCGTGGTGTCCCAAAGCGGGTGAATATGTTCTTCTTTAGAAATCCCACCACCACTTTTGCATCATTGGTGGGTAACGCCGCAGCTTCCACCCATTTGGACACATAGTCTACCGCAACAATAATGTACTTATTTCCATAGGAGCTGACGAAGGGACCCATGAAGTCAATCCCCCAGACGTCAAACACTTCCAACTCTAGAATTGGGTTCATGGGCATCTCGTTGCGTCGGGAAATGTTCCCGGTCCACTGACATTCATTGCAGCCCTTCACCCATAGCTGCGCATCTTTAAACACTGTCGGCCAGAAGAATCCAGCCTCTAGCACCTTTGCCACTGTCCTAACCCCTCCAAAGTGTCCACTATACGCCGATGTGTGACAAGCCTGCAAAACAGAAAATTGCTCTATCTCGGGGACGCATCTCCGGATCATATTATCAAGGCATATTCTAAACAGATAAGGTTCATCCCAGTAATACTAGCAACTTTCACGAAAAAATCTTTTCCTTTGGACCGATGAAAGGCCGTGAGGAACTATACCACTGGCCAGGTAATTAGCAAAGTCTGCATACCATGGCGCTTCCTGATGAGTGGTGGCGAGCAACTGCTCGTCTGGAAAAGTTTCTAGTATTTCCTCAACCTCAACTACATTTTCAGCTCCCTCAAGTTGTGATAGATGATCAGCGACTTGATTCTCAGTGCCCTTACGGTCACGAATCTCAAGATCGAACTCTTGCAATAGCAACACCCAATGAATTAGGAGTGGCTTAGATTCTTTCTTTTCTATTAAGTACCTGAGAGCTGCATGGTCAGTATATACAATTACCTTGGACCCTATCAGGTAGGATCGGAACTTGTCAAACGCGAACACTACAACCAATATCTCCTTTTCAGTCACAGTTTAGTTCAACTGGGCTCCACTCAGCGTTCTACTAGCATAGTAGATTGGGTGCATCAGTTTGTCTTTCCACTGGCCCAGCACTGCTCCCACTGCATAGTCACTGGCATCACACATTAGTTCGAATGGTTGCTCCCAGTTGGGGGCAACAATGATGGGTGTTGTGACCAGTCTCTTTTTCAACTCCTCAAATGCTACCCTGCAATCATCAGAAAACAAAAACGGGTGATCTTTTTCTAACAACTTATAGAGAGGGTTGACGATTTTGGAGAAGTCTTTTATGAACCTCCGGTAAAAACCGGCATGTCCAAGGAAGCTTCTGATGGCTTTGACTGAAGTTGGTGAAGGCAGCTTTGCTATTACATCAACTTTCGCGCGATCCACCTCTATTCCCTTGCTTGACACCCGGTTCCCCAAGACTATGCCTTATTGTACCATGAAATGGCACTTCTCCCAGTTCAGAACCAAGTTAGTCTCGATGCACCGTTTCAGCATACGCGTCAGATTTATCAAGCACTCATCAAATGAATTCCCCACCACTGAGAAGTCATCCATGAATACCTCCATTATGTCCTCAACCATGTCAGTGAATATGGCCATCATGCACTATTGGAATGTGGCAGGTGCATTGCATAGGCCAAAGGGTATCCGTCTAAAGGCATAAATGCCATTCGGGCATGTGAAAGAGGTCTTCTCTCTGTCCTCCGGTGCAATGGAGATTTGATTGTACCCTGAGTACCCATCCAGAAAACAGAAGTGTGACCTCCCTGCCAATCTGTCCAACATCTGATCAATGAAGGAAAGTGGGAAGTGGTCTTTCCGGGTGGCTAGATTCAACTTTCGATAGTCCATACAAATTCTCCAGCCTGTGACGGTTCTTATTGAGATCAATTCATTGTTGTCATTTGTCACAACCGCCATGCCACCCTTTTTAGGAACACATTGCACTGGGCTCACCCAGCTGCTGTCAGAGATTGGGAAAATAATTCCCGCATCCAACCACTTTATCACCTCCTTCTTCACCACTTCCTTCATGTTGGGGTTCAGCCTCCTCTGATGTTCCCTGGAAGGTTTGTGCCCCTCTTCCAGCAGAATCTTGTGCATGCAGTAGGCGGGGCTGATCCCCCTGATGTCTGCCATGGTCCACCCCATGGCAGTTTTGCACTCCTTTAGTACCTGTAAAAGTTGTTGAACCTGCACATCTAACAAACTAGATGAGATAATAACAGGTAATGTGGAGTCAGGTCCCAGAAATTCATACCTGAGGTGGGCTGGCAATGGTTTTAACTCCAGCTTTGGTGGTTCTTCAATGGATGGATTAGCTGGAGGAGTTTCTCTCTTTTCTAAGTGCAAGGGCTCAAACTCTAGATTTCTCTCCCAGAACCCTCTACCTTCCAATGCCAACACCCATTCTGCCAAATCCTCACCATTCACTTCATCTAAGTTCATCAAACATGCATCAAGGGGGTCCTCAATTGTCAATACCTCATCATCAGACTCTACAATTACATCCACGGCATCAATAAGAGAGCAATTGGCAAACTCGCTTGGTCGCCTCATAGACTTCTGCACATTGAACGTTATTTCCTCATCATTGAGTCTCATTTTGAGCTCCCCAGTCTCACAGTCAATCAGAGCTCTCCCCGTGGCCAAGAATGGTCTTCCTAAGATTATAGGAGTCTCTTCATCTACTTTGCAATCCAAGATCACAAAATCTGTAGGGAACACAAATTTCCCCACCTGAATAAGCATATCATCAAGGATACCGAATAGACGCTTCACAGTCCTGTCGTCTAGCTCTCCCAATGCCCAACCTCTTATAGATAGCTAGGGGCATAAGATTAATGCTGGCCCCTAAATCACAGAGCGCCTTAGCAAAGGCGAAATTCCCAATAGTGCATGGAATTGTAAAGCTACCTGGATCAGACAGCTTTTCAGCAATAGGTCTCGTCACCACTGCACTACAGGTCTGAGTAAGTGTAACCGTAGCCAAGTCTTGAAAATCAAATTTCCGGGACATCAAGTCCTTCATCATTTTTGCGTACCCAGGCATCTCCTTTAAAGCTTCAATCAGTGGAATAGTTACCTGGATTTGTTTGAGCATTTCAAAGAACTTTTTATACTACTCCTCCTTTTGATGTTTGGCCAGCCTATGTGGAAAGGGTGCAGGAGGTCTCTTCTTCCCAATCACTTGGGACTTCTCTTTATCAGATTCTATTTCAACTACTGGCTCTTCAATTGGCTCAGCTACTTTCTCGGTCTCCTGCTGAATGTTCTTTTCTTCCTGAGCAGGCTGGACTGTCACCTCTGTCAGTATCGTAGACTCATCCAGCCCAATGGGCACTGGAATGAATGTCTCAGCATGTATATTTTCTCGAGATCTCTCTTGTTCTACATCTAGATCCCTTCCATTACGGAGACTCGCCGTCATCAGCTGCTTTGGGCCCTGATCTTTTGGATTAATCTGGGTGTCTGCAGGTAATGTCCCCTGAGGACGATTGTTCAGAGACATTGAAATTTGGCCCAATTGCACTTCAATATTTTTGATTGTTGCGTCATGTGCATCTACTCTTTCATTTATTTTTGCATTGGACCCAATAACCTGCTGCATCATTGCTTCAAGTCTAGTGAACCCATCTTCTTGCCTTCCACCATGTTGTTGCTGAGGTGGGGGATGCCCTTGCTGCTGATTGTTGTACCCATGTGGCCTTGGATAAGGTGCCATATTGTTGGGAGGTCTCATACCTCCCATGCTTCCAGCGTTGTACTGTGGCTGAGGTGGTCTGTATGGTTGCTGAGTTTGCTGACCCCAATTCTGATTGCCCTGTCTCTGGCCTCCATAGTTTGACACATAGTTCATGTCTTCAGGGTGATGATGATGATGATCATGTTCTGCATTCCAAGGATTACCAATTGGCTGACTAATGCAAGATGTGCACAAGCCCCCATTGGTAATATCTACAATGTGCACTTGCTGTTTCTGCCCTGATTCCTCCACCTTTTTTGGTGAGTATGCTCATCTGTGTCAAAAGGGTCGCCACATTTTCAGCCATGGAATTTGATGGGTCAAAAGGCATTGAGTGTACCACTGGAGTGATAGGTGCATTCCTCGTCGTCCACCCCGAATTCTGAGCTATTTTGTCAAGCAGACTCTGACCTTTTCTCCAAGTTTTGCTCAAAAATGCCCCACCAGCCGAGGCATCTACAATGTTCTTCATGTTATCTGACAGTCCCATGTAAAACCGTTGTCCCAACATCTGATCTGGAATACCATGGTGTGGACATATAACCAACATTCCTTTAAACCGGCTCCATGTCTCATGCAGTGTCTCCATTGGTTTCTGTTTAAAGCTCACGATCTCATCAATTTGTTGAGTTGTTTTGTTGGGCGGGTGGAACTTGATGTGAAATTGCTTGACTAATTCATCCCAAGTTTCTATAGAGTTTATGGGGAGTGAGTTTAGCCAGACCTGAGCAGCTCCTGTCACCGAGAATGGAAATAATAACAGCCTGATTGCTTCCGGAGTTATGTTGGGTTCCTTTGAGTTTTGCAAATCGACAGGAAGTTCTTCAAGTGCTGCTGAGGATCTTTGGCTGGTGTCCCAGAAAATGGTCCCTTGTTTTGCAGCAAGTGCAGTATGTTGTTCGTGATCTGGAACAATTCAGCTTGTATTGCGGGCACAACAATGGCAGTGGCCAGATTGTCAGTTGTGGGTTGTGCCCAGTCATATAGTGCAGCCTCAGGCACAAGAGGTGCCATATCTCTGACGTTTCCATTGACGTTGTCTACGTCACCCACGTCAATTTCGAGTTTGTGTGTTTGATGAGGTTGTTGAAGTCTTTTGTTGGCACGGTTCAATATCCAGAATGTTTTCTCGGGGTCTGAGAGTCCTTCAAGTAATTCTCCAGTCCTCGTAGAGTTTCTAGGCATACACCTGTGCAACCACGTCAACAACCATCAAAAATTTCAATCAAAACTTGGTGTAGAGAAAACTGGCTACACTAAGAATTTTTGTATTTCTATCAATGGTAATTGATAATTCCGTTAACCCCCCGGCAAAGGCGCCAAAATTTGATCACGCCCAACTATGCCTTATGAAAAGGACCCTGCGGACGTTGCAAATATAACCTGAGTATTCTACCCAGAGTCGAATCCACATAGAGTTAACCTATCACTCACTATCTTTAGACCCACTAAACTCTTGAGAACCAATTTCCCCAAACATGTGAATCACAATTGATGGTGTCTTTAATAACTAAAATTGCAAGTAAATAAACAGCTGTAAACTAAGGATGCTAAGGTTGTAAACAATAATGAGAAAACGCTAAGGTAATGACTTCCCCTATTGATGGAATCCCTTCTATTTATGCTTCATACAAATTGACCAACACCTCTCTACCAATCATGAACGCTCATCTTACCGTAAATCTCTCCCGAGTAATCACAGTAATATACTCAATGCACTCTCCTGAGATACACTAGCTAGCTCTAATTAACACGGTTCACTTTAGATTGCACTCAAGGCTTCGTTATCCCTAATCCCGCCTTTAAACCCGCAGTTATAGATCCCTCTTATACTTTGGGAGTGGTGTTGTTCAACAATAACCTAAATATGCACTCTCTCCCGAGTTATGCACACTAAATAGACACAGCTAATTGAGGATCCTGTCAATTAACTACAACATGCGCAAAGTTGAACAAATAAAGATTGAGACTAGCAATTTGTATTCACATAAACAAGAAGTTCATCCCCCAATAGGTTCCATCAAAACCTTAGACAAAGGATTTAGCTACTCATAACTATGGGTAAACAAACTAAAATAATATTCATCATAAAACTTGCAAGAAAAATCAAAGAGAAGAAGAAAGATGTTTTGGGTGATCTCTCACAATTGTTTTTCCTTTCCAAAATACTCTCCAAATCAATACATGCCTCTCTTGGGCGAAGTCTAGTGTTTAAAATAGGGTTTTGGGCTAAAAATCCCGTGTTTTGCACTTTAGTCCCTGAAGTTCTCCGCCTCTGCCGCGGTTCTGCCGCTGTCGCGGTCAAACCGCGGCCAAACATGCTATCTGATTCTCACTTTGTCTGCAGCCCTCTTCTACCGCGGTTCTGCCGCGGTCGCGGTGGAACCGCGACAGTCCTCTTTCAGTTCTGACTTGAGTTGTTTCGCGTGGTTTACTTGACGGAATTTTACGATCGGCCTCTTTTTCTCCATATTTGATCTCAAAAGTACTCCATAGCCTTCTCTGGTCATATATAACCTGCAAAGCATGAAAAACACTAATAAGAGCATTTTGTTATCACTTTTATCATCCAAACTATACAAGAAAGTGGTTATTTTAGGGCCTAATTATAGTTAAATTCACCTATTATCAACCATTCAAAGCTTTGCTTTCGAAAATGGATTTTTTTTTGAGTTTGTTAGTTTTTTGGATTGGGTGTTGTCCCAATTGATTGAAAATATCAAAAGGAGTTTAAAATTTAAATTTGGAGTGATTCAGAGTAGATTTCAGCAAAATTTGAGTAAAATTTCAGAAAAACGCAAGGAAGAAGACGAAGTTAGTTTTTTGTATAATTATGTATAATTTTGTATAATAGTGTATATGAGTATATAAACACATCTTATAATTATTATACACTTTTATACAAGCGTATGTAGACAAACTTCTTCCATGATTTTTAGTTGCAATTCTTGTTCAAAACCAGTCCAAATCTCCATTAAATGACTTCAAAATTTATATACAACCTCCTTGTACTATTTCTAACAAGTTTAAATAACACCCACTTTAAATTTCTCACAAAATCTAATTCGGAATTTAAACACACATATTTATAGCCTGTTTGGCCAAGCTGGAGAAATCAGCTTATTTTGAGAAGTGCTTTTTTCAAAGGTGCTTTTGAAAAAAGTATTTTTGGAGAGAAGCAGTTTGTGTTTGGCTAATTAGTCTGAAAAGCACTTTTGAGAAATAATTTGTGTTTGGCCAAGCTTTTTAGAAAGTGCTTTTAAGTGTCAAATTACGAATAAGGACATGAATAGATTTACTTAATAATTAATATTATAAGTAAATAAATAATATCAAAATTTTGTTATTACATGCAATAATTAAAAAAAAATCATTTTATTTAAGTAAAATATGAAAATAAAATTAAAAAGTACTTAATTCTTTTAATATAAGTTAAATATATTAAAATTCCTTCAACAAATATAAAAGCATTCACCCCTAAAGTCACTATATATTAGAAAGTTTTCCTAAAAATAAGAAGAAATATTTATAAATTAATATCCTAAGTATTAGGTTTAAGGGTTATTTTGGTATATACTATATTTTGTTAAGGGTATTTTAGGTAAGAAGAAAAGCCAAAACTGCTTTTGCTTTTGGAAAGAAGCTACTTTTTTCTGCTTCTCTGAAACTGCTTCTGCTTCTTCCCAAAAACATTTTTTTCCCCAAATAAGCTTCGCCAAACACCTCAAATTAGGGAAAAAAGTGCTTTTGAAAAAAAAAATATTTTTTCTCTTGAGAAGCTTGGCCAAACAGGCTATTAAGCTTGTTAAAAATCTAATTTTCACCACCCAAATAGATTTGGTTTGTTGAACTAATATTTGAGTCACAGTTACTGATTCAAAAATTAACTTAAAAGCTTGAGAATCTTTTTTAAAAATTAAATAGTAATTTTGAGAACCTATTGGAGTTGAATGTTAAATCTTAACCTATTATTTTTGGGTTAGTTAGTTGTAAATTGAAATATTGGTTATAAAATTGAAAAGTAGGGAGCCTAGTTGCTTTAATGTGTAATTTTCCCTTTAATGAAATATAAAATCAGATATTCTCAAATTCGTTATGCGGAAGCTCTTTAATGCCATGTTATAATTATAGGATTTTCTTTTTCCAATCCTTAGATTGAGGTTTGGAAAAATGGCGGGAATTCTCTAAAGGATTGGGAAAGGAAACCATAGGAAAAAAATAATTTATTTATAGGTAAAAAAATAAAAAGAAACAACCACATAACTCAACCACGGTTAGTTTCCCTAACCCCGACTCTATAAAGTCGGCTGAGACGGTCCTGATTAAACTTCAATTACTAATCCAACGGTGAAGCATCAATCAAATAATGTGAATCGTACGCCGCATCGAGCTCCACACCATTAGCTTTCGCTGCTCCTTAGCTCACAAACAAATTGGGGATTAGGGTTTTTTCTCTCTTTACAAATTACGCATCGATTTGATATATGGAAATGGAATACGTAACGGAGTATCCACATCCATACATGGATCGTCGTCCTAAGAAGCGTCCGAGATTAGATTGGGATCCTTCCCATACTCCCAACAAGGTACTCCTTTTATTCTTTTTCCGTTGTTATTTTTTGTATTAATTTTGCTCATTTTTTTCTTATTTTCCGAGAAGTTGTTCGAAAATGAAACATATTTATCTCAATTATTAGTAATTTTGATTCAATTGATTTGAAGTATCAACGAAAGCTTTGGTGTTATTGATTTTTTTTTTGTTCGAGAAATGAATTTTTTTTTGCGGAATTTCGAGGGTTTTGATTACAATTGAAGTTACGGTTCAATGAAAGTTTTGGTGTTACTTTTCTTGGGAGAAGTTTGACAAATGACCCAAAAAGTGTTAGTTGGATGCTGAGTATTTTGAATAAAATTGAAGTCTGGTTCTATGAAAGTGCTCTTGAACCATATGAGGTTTTAAGTTATTGGTGAATAAAAGATAGGATTTTGGAGGATAATTTGATGCTTGAGTGATTGATTAGAACTGCAGATTTCAATTTGAGATATATATTAGATATCTTCCGATAAAATTTTGTTTGTTTAATTTTGATCTGATGTTTGACTCCATGAATTCGGGGACTTTACTTTGAGGAAAAATAGAAATTAAAAAAAAAATCCAGCTGAAATCTGTAATTTTATAAGAACATAATTTCTTAAGTTTTTTTTGAGTGTCATTGGCATCTGAATTTTGCGTGGTTAAACATTGAATTGAATCATGATGAAAAGGTAAAAACAATCTCGTTGGAATATGAAGATTTATGAGCAATTTAAACTGAAAGGTGTAGTAGCATTTGACCAGTCATCAATCTTATGATGTTGGTCTGAGAATATTTGTTGTGTGACAAATGTTTGTTGTTTCTCTCATGTCAGTAGTTTTATGCCAATTCAATGGTCTTGTCTAGCTTAGTGAGTTCGTTGTTGAGTTGGGGATTGTGTGAAAATATTCATCTTGGTTGTTACTCTTGCAAATATTTCAAAATTCAGTTTAGTTTTAAATATAGGGTAGATTTTATGTTATATCTTTTTCAGAAGAATATGAATGAATGGTTGTCTGTAGGCTCAGTCAGGAATATATTATGGGCAAGAGGTTGGCAATTCATCGAGCTATGTGCATTCAAGGTTACTACCCGATCATGATAGTTTATATGTAAAAGGACTGGCTCAAAAAGGCTCTCCCCCACAGCGAGATGATGACAAAGATGGACATTACATGTTTGAGCTTGGAGAGAATTTAACTACTCGCTGTAATTACAAATTTTTTTCATCACCATGTTATATATGTGTTAGGTTTTGCTTGATCAAAATACGTGTTAGGTTCTTTTTGGTTGGCTCTTATATTCCAGTTGTTTATGGAATTATGTGTCTGGTCGTGCTGAAGTCCATCTTTTTGTCCATAAGCAATTAGCTGATCGTTGTTTTGTAGTTAGCAAGTAGAAACCAAAAAAAAGCATAGAAAATCAGCTATTCTTTCTGATCATTTAGCCTTGTATATGGGGGTATCCATTTTTTGTTGCAAGATATACCTCTACTTATGGATAAAATAAGTGAATAAGATACTAATAGTGAAGGAATACATTTATTTTCCCGACCCTGTCTATTTTTCTTCTCTGGCATAATAAGTGACTATTATTAAGTGTAAGAAATGAGGTTGCACATTGTTTTATAGGTGTAGTTTTGCTTGCATGAACTTCGGGAATTGACCTTCCTTCCCATTCTAGTGAGGACCAAACTAAGGATTAAGATATCTCCTATACCTGACAGAATCTTGAAGCTTTTCCAATTTCAAAAACTTATTTCCCATCATGTCTATATTAGACAACATAACCTGAAGTCCTTTAGTTTAATTGCATTTTGCAAGTATACGCCTATCTCCTCCATAATATTCTCACTCATTTCATTCCTGTAATTGCAGATAAAATTCTCAAAAAGATTGGTGAAGGTCAGTCTAAATTTCTTTTCTTAATTTACGATTTAATCGCTCTTGTTTGGCCATGGATCTCTCTTCAATTTTATAGTTCACCAGGTACCTTTGGGCAAGTTCTAGAATGCTGGGACAGAGAGCAGAAGGGATTTGTTGCCATCAAAATTATCCGAAGTATCAAGAAGTATCGTGAAGCGGCAATGGTAGAAGTTGACGTGCTTCAGTTGCTAGGGAGATATGATAGGGGTGGAAGCCGGTATGTCTTGTCTATGTTGTATATAGTGTCTCTTCTTCATATAAATAAATGCAAGCTTGCATGTGATGGTTAAAAGAAGTTCCTTCTTTGCAGTTGTGTCCAATTACGGAACTGGTTTGATTATCGTAACCATATTTGTTTAGTAAGTATATTGTTGATTTGTGGTAACCTGATTTCCCCGACTTTGTGAATTCTATGGGGACTTAAGGCTTGCAATGAATTTAATGGTCTTAACAGGTGTTTGAGAAGCTTGGGCCAAGCTTAT
Source organism: Nicotiana tabacum (assembly GCF_000715075.1). Classification (NCBI taxonomy): domain Eukaryota; kingdom Viridiplantae; phylum Streptophyta; class Magnoliopsida; order Solanales; family Solanaceae; genus Nicotiana; species Nicotiana tabacum. The sequence continues at coordinate 56,466,859 of NC_134099.1, read as the reverse complement.
TCGATTTTCTACGGAAAAACAGTTATCGCGCATTTCCGGTTGATCTAGTTCGTGAAATTGGAAGGCAATTGTTGGAATGTGTAGCATGTGTGTGATCTATACTTCTTCAGTTCATTCTAATACCAGATACTTGGCCATTTTTTGTTCGCTTGGTCTCAAGAATTTACTTTTTGCATTATTCTTTTCTGGTTTGTTAGTAAAGTTGCAATCTTTATATTGCATTTGCCACCACTGCATTGGAGACGATTTATTTAAAAATGTGAATGCTTATTGTGGCCTTTGTTTTCAGTCATGCATGATATGCGTCTCATCCATACGGATCTTAAGCCCGAGAATATACTCTTTGTTTCTGCAGACTACATAAAAGTGCCTGACTACAAGGTATGTAGAGTTCTGCTTTTCAAGCTCTTAGGAGTGTGTTATACTCTTATAATAACTAGAATTAACTAGCCCTCTGGTGATCATGCCACATCATTTAAATCTCTGTTGTTCCTTTACTTGTCTTTAGGGTACACCATGGTCACACAGAGACAGATCATTTTCTAAAAGGTTACCAAAGTCAAGTGCTATCAAAGTAATTGATTTTGGTAGTACTGCTTACGAACGACCAGATCACAACTATATTGTGTCCACACGACATTACCGTGCACCTGAAGTTATTCTTGGTGTGTTAAAATTTTCTTCTCCTTTCAACGAAGTCTCACGAATTTAGCATTGTCCTTTTACTTGATTTTACTGGGTTTTATGTGTGTTTCAGGCCTTGGATGGAGCTACCCGTGTGATTTATGGAGTGTGGGCTGCATCTTGGTAGAACTATGCTCGGTAGTTTCTAGCATCTGATTTTTTCATTAATCTGTTTGTTCTGAGCCAGATGTTAATATGTTGATGGAAGACACACTGGGTATTCATTCATGTGTGGTGGTTTTGCAGGGTGAAGCTTTATTCCAGACACACGAGAATTTGGAGCACCTGGCAATGATGGAAAGAGTATTGGGTCCACTACCATCACAAATGTTAAAAAGAGTGGAGTGAGTGCCATTTTAGTATGTTCATGTCATCATATACTATCAGCAATTAACTTGTCCCTTTTTCATTTGGATAGTCGGCATGCGGAGAAATATGTAAGGAGGGGTAGATTAGACTGGCCTGAAGGTGCCACTTCCAGAGAGAGCATAAAGTCCGTGATGAAGCTGCCTCGTCTTCAGGTGAATTAATAGTTTGTATGCACTTTAGTACTTGATTTTCATATGCCAAAATCTTATGTGATATGTCTGGGCTTTGGTGCAGAATTTGGTGATGCAGCATGTTGATCATTCAGCTGGAGATCTTATAGACCTGTTGCAAGGTCTCCTTAGATTTGATCCATCTATCAGGATGACGGCTCATGATGCGCTACGGCATCCCTTTTTCACCAGGGACCAATATCGGAGGATATAGGAGGACGAACTCTTGTTTGTCATCACTCCTGCATCAGTTCATACTTGCATTACAGTCCCAAGGTATCGAGTTATTTGACATTTCTATGAGAGAAGATAGTTGGTGAAGTATTGTCCGTCCTTTGAGGAGAACTTGCATGTATTACGCTTGAGAGAGTGCCCTCTTTCGCGATCTCTTATGAAATTCCATTGTTGTGGTAATTCCAAATTTTTGTTCAACCCTTTTGCCTTCTGCAATAAGGTAATCATATAGGTATCAAATACATGATCATGATGTATGTCTATTTTGGCCTGATAGTGCCATCATCTTCCATTTGGATCAACTTGTCTTGCAGCCTCCAAGATTCTGCTGCTGCTGAAAGCATATCGGTTAGCCTGGCTGTGTTCTAGTTTGAATTTGCAGTCCGCACATGATCTTTTTTACTTTAGTTTGGTCCCCTCCTCTTTTGCACAAGTGACAGTAATTAATCTATCTCTATATAAAAAGAGAAGCAAAACAATTATATGATGCTAAATTGCTAAGTGGCAAAACCATAAGGTGGTAAGTGTAGATTTTTACATAGTTGGAGTTTTAAAATAATAAAATATAAAAGAAAAAACCTGCCCATTCAAATTGGTGAGTAGTTTCTTCCTAATATGGTACTCTCTTATGAAAACTGCCTAATTCAAAGTGCTAATATTTTTTTATACAGAAAATAATTTGAATTTGAATTTAAAGATAAAAAAATATATTATTTTGAGTATAGAGATAAAAGTATTTGAGTTGAGATAAAAGAAAAGTTCATTTGCTTATGGCTATTAATGCAAAAATAGCAATAGTACTAAGAATATCAATAGATTTATAATAAAATTAGTAAATTTATCTGTGCTTCGCGCGGTTATAAAAGATATCAATAAAATTAGAAATAATCTTTTTATGTTTTCAATCTCAATTAAAAAATAAATGATTTTGTGTCTGCATGTTTCTTTCGGTCTAATTTTATATTAGATACATGCATGTGGATACTTGACCTTTTGTTCATTAGATAGTGAAACCCCTTTAATTCTGAATTTTCTTCTTTTTGAATGAAACAAAATGAAAAGAAAAGAAAAGATCAAGAAAAAAATAAAAAGTTAAGAAAGTACTAACAGAACAAATTATTTTTGTAATTCGCCCTAAAGTAGGTCAAATTATGTGACACAAAAACTAATTGTGAGAGAAACAGGGAAAAAGTATTCGCATGGTTACTTATAACTTATATAACACAAATATTAACGGGAGAAACATGAAAAAAAAATGTTCTCATAGTTTAAGTAACCGCATCTTGATTAACATTGTGGTTGCAAAAGTATGGGACTTCTTGACTGGAGCATGAGTATTTCTTGGAATTAATTTTGTCATAACCCCTCCAACTGTACGTTTCACTAACCAAACTCAACGGAATTCATGCACAAGCATCTCCACGAAAATAGCATTAAATAAAATAATATTTTTATGTTGAGCATACAAGAACAAAGATCACTAAAAAGAAATTAAAAAGCAATATTTCTGGACAGCAGTGTTGAACTTGTGTTGACAGAACAGTTGGAATAATGATACTACTACACCAACAACAACATACCCAATATAATCCCACGGGTGAGGTCTGGGGAGGGTAGTGTGCACGCAGACCTTACCCCTATCTGGAGAGGTAGAGAGGTTATTTCCGAGGGAGGCAAAAGAAAGAGGAGAAAAAGTAGCATCAAACAGTTGGAATAGTGATCTCTTGGCTAAATGACGGGCTTCTTCATGACAAAATATTGATGAGTATGAAACATGAAAAATAAGACAATGATACAAGTTGAGAAAATAACAGAACCACAAATAGGTTGTTAATGCGAAGCTCGTCTTTAAACTCACTGTGAGAAGCAGCACGTCAAGGAAATTATGTGTTCTGCATGCATGTTTTCTGTGGATGCAATTGGTGGCTACCCAACAACCACAAGCTGTTATATATCTCACCTCCATAAGTCACAATTCTTTATCTCCATAACTCCAGCCATTTATTTAATGAGTTTCTTATTAAAAGTTCTGTTTAAACATGTACCATTTCTTTCCGTCCATATTCACCAAGTTATGCATATTGGAATACTGCTTCAGGGAGTCCTCGTCTATTATCTTTAATTTTTCCATTACTCTCTTTTAAAAAAGAAAGACGTTAATATTTTTTTTGGGTGCCAGATTAAAGTGTCGGCTGCTTGAGATGATGCAACAAAAGAGGTGCCTTTTTATTTCTCCTATGTATTATTTAGTATGCACGATAACTTAAATTCAGAAATTACAGTTTTCATTTTATAATTAGAGAAAAGGTAAAAAAGGAGAATAAAGATAAATGGATTTATTGCCAAAGAGAGGTGTCAAGTCAACACTATTTATCGTCCCTCCTTTATATATATAGGGAGAGATAGTAAAATTACTTATCTGTTTATATTTTGAAGAATTTTAAAATTGTAATTTAAATATGACAGTATTTTGATTATATGTAAAATTCAAAATGAAAAAACTAATTGAAATATCACAAAAGACAAAATGTACAAAGATAAAAATAGAGATAATACGAGGATATTTCAAAGTTTTGGAGTTTTCGCCCTTTGCTTCCGGCTTTGATGAAGGTAAATAGTCAAAAAAGTTCCCCGTAGAACGAGAGCGGATTCTTTTTGTACCCCCAATACATCTTGCATGCATATAGTCTCATAAAATGAAAATCTGTATGTCCAATTTGAATCGATCTCAATGGATCCCTCGTTACTGCCCAGAGGAGAAGAATAGGTAGGGATGACAGGATTTGAACCCGTGACATTTTTTACCCAAAACAAAGGCGCTACCAAACTGCGCTACATCCCTTTCAATTGGTCTACAACAGTGTCATTGTAGAGAATCCCTGCCCACCACTCTCCCTGTAGGTCGAGCCTCCTTTTCAGTCGCCCTCTACATCGTTATTTTTTCCATAGATATCTAATTTATCTTGCCATTTATTCTTTTTTGGTCTTTATTGATTTATATACTCATCATCATCCCGCCGCTCCTACCAACGCTTACTTACAACTAAGCAAAAAAAAGGGTTCTAAATGACTTTGAACTAATTCAGGTAATAAAATATCTCCACAAGCCCTAAGCAAAACCACAACATGCGGGTGAATAATCAAGTCCTCTCACAACCCATCATAGCATAAGGAAGTAACACATGAAACAGGTCAAAGCATGACCAACATCCACTTCACTTGATGACACACCCGTAGGAAATGCTCCGCCGAGTGAGCGAATCAATCTAGTGTAGAATACACATTCTCATTAGGCCTACCAATGGGCCTCCAAACTGATTCGGGTCATACCAAGATAAGTCAATAGACATCCAAAAGTCTATGGTGATTCTAACCATGACACATACTGTCACGATGTGACGACTCGGCCGATCGTCTTAAGAATTAACGCCCCGATCCCCTATTAACTGCTTTTCCCAAGTTTATTTTTGCTATTTTGATTTGCTGGGATGTTCGGTTTTTAGTTTCGGAGAGTGTTGGGACACTTAGTCCCTAAATGAGAGCTTAAGTGTTGGAAAGTTGACCGTAGTCGGAACAGTATGAAGACGGCCTCGGAATGGAAATCTGATGGTTCCGTTAGCTCCGTTAGGTGATTTTGGGCTTAGGGGTGTGTTTGGATCGTGTTTTGGAGGTCCGTAGCTAATTTAGGCTTGAAATGCTGAAAGTTGAATTTTTGAAGTTCTGGTCCGATAGTGAGATTTTGATCCGAGGGTCGGAATGGAATTCCGAGAGGTACAGTAGTTCCGTTGTGTCATTTGGGATGTGTGTGCAAAATTTCAGATATGTTTTGGTTGGGTTTTTGATTGAAAGCGAAATTCGGAAGATTTTAGAAACTTAGGCTTGAATCCGATGTGTTTTGGTTGTTTTGATGTTGTTTGAGGTGTTTTGAAGATTTGTACAAGTTTGAATAAGGTTTTAGGATATGTTGATGCCTTTGGTTGATGTCCCGGGGACCTCGAGATGATTTCGGATGGTTAACGAGAAAATTTAAAAAATGTTGCAGCTGCTGTATTTTTGTTGCTTCTGGTATTTTCGCATCTGCGGTTTGGGGACCGCAGATGCGGCGCCGCAGAAGCGGCTAAGGAGATCGCAGAAGCGAATTTTGGTCCTTTCTTCAGGTTCCGCAGATACGGTTTCTGGTCATTTAATGAAAGTCGCAGATGCGACGTAGTTTCCGCAGAAGCGGGACCGCAAATGCGGAAATCGCTGGGCAGAACATATAAATAGTTGCCTTTGCGAATTTGAGAGATTCTTTCACCATTTTCATCCGGGTTTGAAGCTTTTGAGAGAAAATTTTGAGGAAAACAAAGGGGAATCACTTGGAGGTACGTCCTTGACTTCATAACTCCTTTTTATGTGATTAAAGACCTAATTAGTGGTGAGAAATTTGGAAAAAATGGGTAATTAGAGCTTGAGTTTAAGAGGCCTTTAATTGATGATTTGAGGGATCATTTGGACTCCGATTTCAGTGTTCTTGTGATGTATAGACTCGTGAGAGTACGAGGTTTCTGAAAATGTAAATTTCACCCGATTTCGAGATGTGGGCCCGAGGGGCATTTTGGTCATTTTACATAATTTCGTGTATTAGCTTAGAATTTAAATTTTAGAATCAGTTACTTGAAGTGTTATTTACATTATGCAATTGAATTGAATAGATTTGGGCCATTTGGAGTCGAGTACTCGTGGCAAAGACGTGGTGTTGGGTTGATTTTGAGCCGGTTCGAGGTAAGTGGCTTGTCTAACCTTATGTGGGGGACCTTCCCCTTAGAATATGATATATTTGATAATTGAAATGCCTTGTACGTGAGGTGACGAGCGCGTACTTGAGCTAATTGTTGAAAATTCGGTTTTTTCTTAAGTATTTCAATTGAGTTCTTTTTCCTGTTTTATTCTACTTGCGAATTTAGCCTGTTGCTAGTTTAGAAAAGCATGTTTAGTTGACTTAATTTCCTATTTGCTTAAACTGCCTTAATTGCATTACGCGAAGCATGTTAGGCTAGAATTAACTGTTTACTTGGTACGGAATTTAGCTTAATTGGGTATTCTTGTGTTGCTACTGTGTGTTTTTACTTTGGGACTACGGGACGGCATCCGGGAGATTCCCTGTACGTATTTATGATCTGAACTGAAGTGGGGGATACCAAGAGATCCCTAGCACGTATATTGAGGATACCAAGAGATCCCTAGGATATAATTGAGGATACCAAGAGATCATCGGGATACCAAGAGATCCCTGGCATGTATATTGAGGATACCAAGAGATCCCTAACATATAATTGAGGATACCAAGAGATCCTCGGGATACCAAGAGATCCCTAGCACATATTTAGGATACGAAGAGATCCCCAGGTATTATGCTTGTTATGAGTGGTACTTCCTTTTGGTTTGCCTTCATCTCTGTTTCCGTTATTGCACTCTTATTATCCTGTGTATATTCTTACTGTAGGTTTTCAATTGTACTTCTTATCTTATCCTGTCATCTTTATATTTATTTAATCTCAGTAGGGACCTGACCTTCCTCGTCACTACCCAACTGAGGTTAGGCTTGACACTTACTGAGTACCGCTGTGGTGTACTCATGCCTCTTCTGCGTATATTTTTCATGTGCAGATCTAGGTACTTTTACTCAGGCCTACCATCCTTGAGGGAGACGACTACTTAGAGACTTCGAGGTACATCTGCCGCATCCGCAGACCGATGAGTCCCTTTCTATTCCTGCTCTTTTTGTATTTAGCCCTTCTGTACTTTCTATTCTTATTAGACAAATTCCGGAGTTAGAGCTATATAGTATTTCCTTTTCTTAGCTTGTGATTCGTGGGTTTCCGGGTCTTGGATTTGGATATTAGTTTTGAGATTTATATATGGTGTATGCCGAGCGGTACATTTAAACACTGTTATTGCCTTATTTCTGTTGTTAAATTGTTTACTTCCGCAAGTTTTGGTTATCTTCCGCAATTTAGGCTTACCTAGTCGTAGAGACTAGGTGCCATCACGATGGTTCACGGAGGGCGAACCGGGGTCGTGACACAAGACCCAAATCTCAATATAGGTCGTGATGGCGTCTCGCGTCGCCGTTAGACAAGCCAACGGTGAACTACCAACTTAATTATTCATTTTATTATTTTTGAAATCATGAATCTTATTAGATAGAGAGATCAATGCATTAAAAAAATCGTAGATACGTACAATTTAATTACAATATAAAGTAATAGTGTGTCAATATAAAGCAAACCATAAACAAATTCTAGAACACGCCAAAACGGGGTGTCACAAGTGCCTGAGCATCTACTAGGAAGTCTAAGCACGTGATTTTTTCCCTACATGAATTACTCCCATAAATTCAAACAAAATAATTTCTTTTCATTATTTGGAATATTTGAGGATTTTGTGGCATTTTCTGATATTTGTTTGCATTTGTCTATGCATATTTATTTTATTTAATTAACGAAAAATACAAAAATATGTCGCATTTGCATTTATGATTTAACTTTACATTTTTGAATTAAGTAGTAAATTAGTTATTTTATAAGAATTGAAAAAATCACAAAAATAGTTTAATTTGCACTCTTTAATTTGAACTTTGATTTTGAGTAATTTTATTTTAATTTACTTTTAATTAATTGTGATAATCTTTAATTAGTTTTAATTAGTGTTTTTTCAGGTTAATTAGGTCCTAGGATTTAGTTTAGATTTTAATTTATTTTTGAAAAAAAAGAAAAGAATTAATTGAAAAAAAGGGAATTGAAGAAGTTGTTTGGGCTACATTGTCCTAATTTACACATGGCCCAATATTTCTTCCCCAAAAACCAGGCCAAACCCGGCCCAGAAATCCCCATACCCGTCCAATACCCGGCCAACCCGCCTGCCAACCCGACCCGTTCCCCAAATAAATCGATGAAACCTACAGGAGATGAACGGATGAGCCCTAAGCCTAAACCAACGCGTACTGTTCGTCTTCTCTAAAATCACTCGAACCAAGCCCCAAATTCAGTCCAAATTCGGGCGAGTGAATCCCAAATCTCACCTCACGCGTTCCCCCTCTCTCCTCATCACCATTTCTAACGGTTTCTGACACCAAAGATTCCCCTCTCCTCTCACTCGCTCGAATTTGAGCTATATCTCATGATTGGAAGGTTCTGAGAATGAGAAGCTGGATGAGTGTGAGGCATTGGATCGATTTCACTTAATCCAAGACCCACATTCATCAAGGGATTCGTTTTCAAATAGGGCCAGTTCCGATTTTGAGAGACAGAGAAAATTTTCGGAGTTTTCTATTTGGAGATAAAAGATTGAAAAAAAATCATTTTAGTTTTCCTTGCTGGCTTTTGCGTTTTCAGGTGCGATTCTGGAGAGGAAGGTGAAAATTTCAGTGTCTTTTGTTCTGTTCTTAGTTCTGTTTCAAAGTCCGGAAAATCGAAGAAGAGTTTTTCCATTATCCTTCTTCGATTCCCTTCAAAAATGGAGACGAACTGAGTTGAGATTGAGTTGACCGTTCGTGTTTGAGTTCGTAGTTTTTGCATCCTAACGCATTTGTAGTCGCTGTTCTTCGAGTTTTATTATCAAATTCACTTGTATCGGGTTCAAGGCGGAGTTAATATAAGTTTTGCAACTCAGGTTCATCCCTTATCCTCTTCTTTATCGCTCGTGATTCCATGTTTGTCTGTGTTCAAATTCCACCATAGTTTAGTTTGAATTTGGAAACTCAATGTCTGTTTTGTTCTTAGTCGAGTTCTAAACTCGTTTGGCCTTGGTTCAGGACCATTTTATGTTACTTTTTTGAATTGAAAATACTCCCAAGTCATAATAGAGTATGCTGGAATTTCTGAGTTTGTATCTCGTTGTTGCTGTCATTTAGGCTTCTGTTGGTTGAATCTGCCAGTAAGCAGGTTTAAGTTAGTGTGGTTCTATTCTCTGTTCTTCGAACCCCAGCCGTGAACTTGTGGGATGATCGTCGGTTATCTTCTCGTGTAAAAGGATTGGGAATGAATATGAATATTAGCAATTTGGAGGATTATTTCACGAATTTTCTACTGAAACCTTATTCGTGTGTGTTTGCAAGTTCAAGCTAGTACTGTTCTCAGCTGTGCGTGTTCGTGTGTGTGTTTAAATTGGTGTTGAAACTCAGCTGTGTCGCTGCTTGTATATGTGTAGATTTGCTCTATTTTCTTTTCCCCTGCTCGAAAGTTATCTGCATTGTTACAGCTATAAGAACTCTGTTCTGTCGTGCTATTAAAAACAACTAATTCAAGCAATGAATTGTGTTGAAATATGCAGCATTTTGGGAACATTTATTTGGACTATTAGCCTGCTGAAAAGCTGCCTTGTTTTGCACTGTCTAGGCAGCTCTGTTTCCTGCTCTTGTTCGAAATTTTATATGCCTTGTTTTTGCTACAAGACTTTTGCTTTTTCGAGCTGTTGAAGAAGTCAATTTGAGCAGTTGTTGATCTGCCCTATTTCGCACTGTCTAGGCAGCTCTGCTTCCTGCTCTTGTTCGAAAATTCTGCGCTGTTATCCATGGTGTTCTGTTTGAGGATTCAACAGTGTTAAAGTTTCTGTGACCAGTTTTTTTTGCTGATTTCACAATATTCTGTGGTGTTTTACCGGTTTCGTTGTATTGAAATGAAGGCTTGCTAGTGTAAATTGAAGTGTTTTTGAGCTGGGATCAGGTTCCCTACAAACTGATTGGTCTTTGTTCATCTGATGTTCTTTTAAACTGTTTCATAGCTACTGTTGTTTAATGGCAGGCCCCTCCTTAGTATGTGATTAGATCTATCTTCAGCAGCCAGTTTGGTTGAGTCTCTAAGTTGATTCATAGGAACTTTCTTGTCTCCACGGTTTAGTTTTGGGACATCTTTCCCTTTGTTAAAACTTCAAATTGGGTGAGAATTTTGATAGCCAGTAAGAGCTGTAGCGACGAAGTTTGAGTATGGCAATGTTTTATTTTATGCTTTATTATGAATTCAGAGGTCATGAAGTTGTTGGTTCTTGTTTACTATGAAGTTTCATGAGTTGCATGATTTAAGTGAAATCTAATTGATGTATGCTGGCAACATTTTGATGCAAAGAAATTGTTTAGTTGTGAAGACGATCGTTCTCAATGTTTGACCTTTTCTTTATTCGAGTTAAACTTCTGTGTTTGATTCGGTTATCCTGTTGAACTCTCCAGCTGAGATCTAGCATACTATGAGATTTAAATGCTATTGTTTCCTTCAAATCTTCCTTATTAAAGTGGTGATTAGTTGGTGACCTTTGAATTCATGGCATAGGCAGTTTGTTTTTTTCTGTCATTGTGCCAACGCAAGACACCAGGAAAGCAAGAAGTTTCTTGGGAGCAAATTCAGGGATTGGGCTTTATATTGACTATGGGTTTAATTTAAAAAGGGAAGAAATCTTGGAGCCCATGCACTGAAATTGCACCTGGCCCGTTTTCACAATCATATACTGTTAATATATATGTAGAACAGATCTGACATCTTCGGCCCTCTTAATTAAGTATGACTCTTCTAATTATATCGAGGCGTGCCATTTAGTTTCATTGGCCCTCGCAAAGTTGCAAATTCGTAATTGTTTTAGGCGCGTCAGTTTAATAATATTACCTTCTTAAACTCGGGTGCACATTTATGTGACCCAAATCCAAATCTCAATAATATTAAAATATGTCAAAAGCCATGGGTGCATTTATGTGACGTGGTTTGAGATGTGTTTTAATAGCGTTGTAATTTTCTCTGAAAAAATGAATAAAAGTGGTTAAAAAGTCAGAATTTGCATATAGGTTTAAAGCTTATATTAAAATCAGATAATTAAGCCGAATATAACAATTGAGTGACCGTGCTAGAACCTCGGAACTCAAGAATGCCTAACACCTTCTCCCGGGTTAACAGAATTCCTTACCCAGATTTATGATTCGCGGACTGTTAAACAAAGTCAAACTTTTCCTCGATTCGGGATTAAACCGGTGACTTGGGACACCATAAATCTCTCAAGTAGCGATCTTTAAATAAATAAATCCCATTTCGATTGTCCTTTAATCGAAAAAAACTCCTATATACTCCATTTCCGGGGATGTAGGTAAAAAGGAGGTGTGACAGCTCTGGCGACTCTGCTGGGGAACGAACCCAGAATATCTGGTTCAGGGTTCAAGAATTTGAGCATAGAATAATTGTTATGTTTGGCTTTATTTATTATCTAATTTTATTACATGATTGGGCCTAATGTGCTAAATGTTGCTTTTTACCGCTTTGATATTATTTGAACTATATATATATAAACTGATACGGAACCCCTATCTTCTCTCTCCTGAGGAGTGCACGCTGGTCGTGACTTCTTTCTGTTAGTGTCAAATCCCAAATAGAACGAGGCTCGGATAAGTTGCAAAGCCGGATGATCCTTTGGTTACCGGTACGCAGTCCCCTCCTCGGCTCGAGTTGTCCGCTCGGGTAAGCCAGGTCTAAACAAATAAACCCAGGATTTTAAACCTAGTATAACAATACCTCATGTCGGATCCCTAGTATGAGCGTTTTGCTTGCATCATGTGCATATCTGACTTTGGAGACTCAACACAGGGTTGGGTCTGTCTAGGACAGGTGCACCCGAAATAAAAAACCACTCTGATGCATCTTACTTGCTACTTGTGCATTTATTTGCTTCGGATTTGCATGCTGACCGGCTTTTGAATAAAAGGAGAGAATTTGGAAAAAAAAATAGCAGTATGAGCGTTAAAGAGAGTTAACCGCTTGTTTTGAAAAAAACCAATGTCCAAATAGTGTCGAAACTCTACCGAATTTTTGAGAAATTGAATAATCTTTGTCTTCAAAAATAGTTTGTTTTATTTGCCAATGGAATGAAAAAAAGAGTTTTGCCAATGGAGTGAAAAAAAAGAAGAGAAAAAAAAGAAAAAAAAAAGAAGAAGTTTTTTTTATTTGCCCGAACTACGCCAGTTTGATTCTCACCGGGTGTGAGATACGTAGGCAACCCCCATCGGGTCCAACCTCCTTTTTTGCGAAAGTGGCCAAAAGAACAAAAATTTTATTTTTTGAAGATAATTAGGGTGATGCCATTCTTGTCAGAAATAGTTGAATGTCCCTAAAAGGGCGCCGGAAGGCTGTTTTTGCAAGAACAGCCGCCTGTGGTCATTTTTCAAGGTTTTCACCGGTTAGCCAACACAGCCTTAAAATCTTCGTCTTCGAGGTGCTGAAAGGCCGTATTTGCAAAATCGGATTTCATTTTTGAAAAAAAGAAGAAAAAAAAGTGTCGATTTTGTCTTTGAGTCAAATGAGTCTTGATTTTGCTTAATCACCCTAATAAATGTGCAGAATGAGCACGAGTCCAAGTTTGTCGATAGCAGTCATGAACAAGATCCCTTTGGAGTTGCTTATATGGTGGGAAGATTTGGGAAAATCAGAGCAAGATAAGGTCAATATACATTTGGGAGGTCTCACCGGGTTGTTAAAAATCAGGCCCGGAGGAGATGTCGTAAAGGCTTTGGTTACGTTTTGGGATCCGGCCCATAATGTATTTCGCTTTTCGGATTTTGAACTCATCCCAACCTTGGAAGAGATAGCAGGTTATATACTGAGGGGCTAAGGCATAAGTATCTGATCGCTCCAAGAGCCGTTAACTCTCACAAGTTCATGAATTTGCTAAAGATAAGCAAGGGTCACGTATTCCGAGTTGGATGATGATTTTGCTACTCTACGTTTTATATACCAGAGGTACCGACATGTAGGGGGATTCAACGATCCGGCAAGCGGAGTTTGTAGCAAAGGAAACCGAACAAAATAGGATGAGCATAGGCGTTTCGCCTTCATGGTAGCTTTTTTAGGCCTTGTGGTATTTCCCCGAAAAGACGGGAATATTGATTTGTGGGTGGCCGGAGTCGTCAAGGTCCTGATTACCAATGCCAAGAGCATTCTCACCCCTATGATAGTGTCTGAGATATACCAAACTCTCACAGCCTGTAAAGCTGGGGCAAATTTCTTCGAGGGGTGCAATTTGCTATTATAGATGTGGATGATCGAGCACCTGTGTCATCGCCCTCAGTATATGAGTTATGGATCCATAGAGAAAAGTTGTATTGAAGAGGTTGACATAAGAATTGCAGGGTTTAAGCTTCCAGAGGGGTTTGAAGAGTGGGTATCCTGCCTTCGCTCCATTACTGCAGGGAAAATAGAGTGGACATTGCGTTGGCTTCCTGTTGAAGAAATTGTGTATATGCCTGCCACTGGTCCTTACTTCCTCCTGATAGGTCTGCGAGGTATTCAGCCTTACGCTCCTTACCGGGCGATGAGACAGTTGGGAAGGTGTCAGGTGATGCACCCAGATGAAGATCTTAGTGTGCATGCGGTCGAGGTTAGTTCTGACGGTCAATTTCATGAAGAGACAGTTCATTCTATTTGGAATGAATGCCAGTACTTGACAATAAACACTCGAGTGCATGATTTATCTAGAGGCGAAGTCTCACCCGCCTATCTTGCTTGGTATAGAAAGAAGAACATTGCAAGGGCTGAACCAGAAAGACCAGCCAAAAAGCTTCACGTTCAGAAATTCGTTGAAGCGTCACAAGAACAGTGGGCTTGGGTAGCTAAGGAGAATGAGTACAGGGCCACAATAGGAAAATTGGAAAAGCAAGTTAGGGAGCTTCAATTCGAGAGTAGCTTGCAGGTTGCGGCGGATGAAGGGGAAAAGAAAAGGCTAGCCAAAGAAAATGAAGCCTTTCGAGCTCAAATTCAGAAGATGAAAGTAGCGGTAGAAAATCCAGCCCAAAGCGATAGGGATGAAAAACTCATAGCTAACCTAAGGCAGAAAGTGAGTGACTATAGTTTCGATTTAAACAAAGCATAAAGTGAACTAACCAAGGCTCAAAAACAATTGGCTAAAAACGCAGATGAACGGGTACTCCTGGTTAAGCAGTTGAGAGAAAGGTACGACGATGAGGTCGCAGGGTTAAAGAAAAGGGTCATCGCCACGGAAAACAAAATGATCAAGCAGACAAAAGACTTCAAAGTTGAAAGGGAACATTGTTATACGATATTGGAGCAATTAGAAATAGATTTACAACAACTTCAGGAGCAAAATCATGCGGCTGAGCAAACTTTGGAGGCCAGGGCCCAGCAGATTGGGCATTTATTACAAGAAAAGGGTGTCATAAGAGAGAATTAGAAACATCGCCAACTACATCGTTATGAAGTGCCACATCTGTGAGGATATGGCTCGCACGACATTCTTTGCAGCAGCGATGTCATTTGTTAAACAAATAATGAACGACTTGGACCGACTTCAAAGGGATCTTGCACATAGGCCCGCGGCGAGACCGAATGATGTCCCGCGGGCACAAGGAGCATTGATGTACTCGTGATTTTTCGTTTGAGTCTGTATTTCCTTTTCTGTCAGAGTTTGTAAGTCATGTTGGGTTTGTATTTTCTTTCTGGTTTTGAGTCTATATTTCTTTGGAGTATGATAGCTTATTTTCGGAGTCTGTATTTTGTCTTTGCATCAGAGTCTGTTAGTCTTTTGGAATTTGTTAGTATTGAGTCTTTGTAATCGAAGCGTCTGTTTTTATAAAAATGGAAAAATTCCAAAAAATGTTTTATTTACTTTCACACTTATCTCCCAGAACTACGCTCGGTTTGATTCATGCGGGGTCATGATACGTAGGCAATCTCTATAGGATTCAACCATAACCAAAAGAGATAAAAAGAAAAGAGAAAAGAAAAGAGGGGAAAACAAGAGAGAAAAAGAAAAAGAAAAGAAAAGAAAAGAAACAAGAAGAAAGAAACGATGGTGATGAGAGGATAAATAAAGAAAAGAGAAACAAGGAAAAGCAAAGAAAGAAAAAAGAAAGAAAGTTGCAAAATGACCAAGCCGGGATGACGCAAGCGGCCGAACAAATGCATGATAGAAACAGTTAACTGCTTAGGTGCATTTATCCCTCAAATGTGCGATTACCGACTTGTTGAAAACCTAACCACTAACAAGTTTGTTGTTGATGCATTGAGTCCAGACAGGTGGTTAGTTGGTTGGCATTCTGGCAACTCACTCATACAACACCCGATCGAAAAACCGGTTGAATATGACCAATCAGGAACCAGAAACAAGTATTGTCGACCCATCGAAAGAAGTGGAAGAAATGGACATTAATGCAATGAGGGAAGAAATGTATAAGCTGAAGCAACAGATGGCTGAAATGTACCAAGCTTGGGCGAAGGGGCATCCACCACCGGTTTATCCCGCCAACCCTACTTATATCCCACCATCAGCCCAACCTCCGGAGCCTCCCACTGTGAACTCATCTCCAGCCTTTCCCCTTTACCAACAATTCCATGGCGCCACTTCTCAAGCTCCACCACCTAGACAAGTCCCATACCCTCCTCCACCACCGCTACGTTACACCGATCTTCCAGTGAACCCTTGTTCCAAACTCACGATAATCAGTATTATCCCCCTGAACCCACCTTCAAAATTCCAGAACCATATCCTTACACCCATCATCTTGATATCCCGGCAGAGACCGAGAAACTGCCTAAAAACCCCGAGCATGAAAAGATGATCAGAAAGGTCAAAAGCTTAGAGCAATCGTTCCGAGATATGAGGGGGTTGAGAGGTCAAGTGAGTGTGGCCTATAAGGATTTATGTCTGTTCCCAGATGTTCAGTTGTCAGCAGGGTTCAAAATGCCCAAGTTTGATCTGTACGATGGGCATGGTGACTCGGTAGCACACTTAAGGGGGTTCTGTAGCAAGATGAGAGGAGCAGGTGGAAGAGATGAATTGTTGATGGCATATTTCAGCCAAAGTTTGAGTGGGTCAGCGCTAGAATGGTACACCAGACAAGATCATAGCAGGTGGTACACATGGGACGACTTGGCCCAAGCCTTCGCCTGTCATTTTTAGTATAATCTTGAAATCATCTCAGATCGTCTGTCATTGACGAAGATCGAGAAGAAGCCCGGTGAGAGCTTCCGAGAATATGGGTTCCATTGGAGAGAGCAAGCAGCGAGGGTTGGCCCCCCGATGAAATAGAGTGAGATGGTTGATTATTTCTTGCAGGTTTTGGAGCCCACTTATTTTGGTCATTTGGTGTCAGCAGTGGGCAAGTCCTTTAATGAAGTTGTGAAAATGGGAGGCATGGTTGAGGAAGGACTCAAGTCCAATAAGATCATGTGTTATAGAGCAATCAAAGCAACCACCCAAGCCATTCAAAACGGTACTGGGGGTATGCTCGGGAAGAAGAAGAAAGAGGATGTTGCGACGATCGAGTCGGCAGCTTGGGCCGGAACCAGGAACCTTCCCCGTTACTACAACCAGCCTCAACCCTATCCCCAAACTTACCCCCACACACCATATAGCCCACCACAACACTATTACCCACCGCCAAATCCCCATTTTTCTGTCCATCACACATAAACCTATACCTAACCCCCCGCTCATGCACAATGGCGTGCGCCAGCTCCATGGAGTCCCTACCAAGCTCCACAAAATACTCATCCACCCCCAAAAGCCTACAGAAATCCTCCTGGAATAGGTTTTCGGCCCAATCAAGCTATTAAGAATGAGAGGTTGTAGAAGCAGAAGACTTTCACTCCATTGGGAGAATCATATACCGACATATTCCATAGACTGAGACAGTTGGGTATGTTGAATCCGATCGAGGCCAAAATGCTGAATCCCCTTCCCAGAAATCTTGACCGCTCGGTGAGTTGTGAGTATTGTTCGGGGGCCCCGGGCCATGACACAGAGAAATGATGGAAGCTGAAAACAGTTGTACAAGAGCTCATTGATACTCATCGGATCGAGGTTCAAGCCCCAGAAGCACCAAATATCAACCAGAATCCGCTGCCAGCTCACCATGAAACCCATATGATTGAGTTGATACACAAGGGAGGGGAGGCTAATAAACCCTCGTAGACGGTAATGATGATCCGCTCCAGTGAAACCAGTTCAAAGGAAAAGGTAACCAGTGGGAAATCAGTGGTCCAGTTGAAAGGGGTAGACAATAAGCCAGCTGTGGTAGCCGGGAAAGGGTCGTCAAGCGCTGTCACAGTGAAACTAGAGAAAGCTAAAGTGGTGGTACCAGGGGTTACAAGTAAACATGTTGTGGTCATGAAGGGTGCTCGCACAGAGCCTGTTGTTATCAAACCGGTAACTCAATTACCAATAGTTGACAGCAAGGCAGTCCCGTGGAATTATGAATGAGTGACAGTAACTTACTAGGGGAAAGAGGTTAAAGAAGAAGTGTGTGAGGCCCATGGTTTAACTCGATCGGGGAGATGCTTTTCCCCCGAAGAGTTGAGGAAAGCTAAGACTTCAAAAGTTAACCCAATGTTGGTGAAGAAAGTCGTGACCGAGGAAGAAGCAGAGGAGTTCTTGAGAAAGATGAAAGTGCAGGACTATTCCATTGTGGAGCAATTAAGGAAAACACCGGCTCAGATTTCATTAATGTCATTATTGATCCATTCCAACGAGCACCGTCGAGCTTTGATGAAGATCTTGAACGAAGCCCACGTTCCTAATAAAATCTCAGTAAACCACTTGGAAAAGATAGCTAACAAGATATTTGAGGTAAACCGGGTCACTTTTTCCGATGATGAGTTGCTCGTGGAGGGTACCGAGCACAATAGAGCCCTCTATCTGACGGTGAAATGCGAAGACTTCGTGGTTACTCGGGTACTGGTTTACAACGGGTCTAGCGCGAACATCTGTCCTCTCTCCACATTGAACAAGCTACAAGTAGAGGATGAAAGAATTCACAAGAACAGTATTTATGTTCGGGGATTCGACGGTGGAGGGAAAGATTCAGTCGGGGACATAGTGCTTGAGCTCACAATAGGGCCAGTTGAATTTACCATGGAATTCCAGGTGCTCGATGTGGCTATTTCTTATAATCTATTGTTAGGTCGACTTTGGATTCATGCTGCCAAAGCAGTCCCGTCCACTCTACACCAAATGGTTAAGTTTGAATGGGACAGACAAGAAATTGTTGTGCATGGCGAGGATAATTTGTTCGTTCCTAGTGATGCCATTGTTCTGTTCATAGAGTTTGAAGACGACAAGGGGCCATGGGTTTATCAGGTTTTTGACACGGTATCGGTAGAGAAAATTCTGGAAGGAAAGTGCGTGCCAACTCCAATGATGGTTGCGGCATTAGTTATGGTGGCTGTTGAAATGTTGAAAAATAGTTTCGTACCGGGCAAGGGTTTGGGTGCGTCTCTGCAAGGTATTGTGCAGCCAGTTTCTCTTCCAAAGAATCTGGATACTTTTGATCTGGGGTTCAAGCCTACCGTTGCAGACGTGAGAAGAGCTAGAAAATTGAAGCAGAAAGCATGGGCATTGCCAAAGCCAATCCCGCGTCTATCCAGATCATTCGTTAGGCCGGTATCAGGAAGCAACTGTTGTCTAAGGTCCCTGGACCACTGATTGGTGCCGATAGAGACTTGGAGAAGGGGTTTGAAAGGTTATTCGTCGAGGTTAACATGGTTCAGGCTGGGGAAGGGTCAAGCAAGGCAGATGTGCAATTCGTGGGACCACGTGCAAAAATCAACAACTGGGAAGCTACTCCTCTTCCTACCCGAAGGGAGTCTTGGTAGTGGGTTTTGATTTTCTTTTAGTTGTCTAGATTATTTCAGGGTCTGTAATTCAGATATTATGTTCCGTCCAGTTGGATGTGTTAAAACCCTGTTATTTTTATATTCAATGAAATGCAATTGTTCCTTTTCTTTCATTTCTTCTAATTTTATTTTTGTTTTCCTATTTTGTACAGTTCTTTTTATGCTGATATCAATGATATGACATGCATGAGGAATCTTCGGCCCAGTTTTAAAAGACAATCTAACTCTGAAATAATAATACAAGAAATTGAGTGTGATGACGAGTTGGAATTTGAGGATGATAAGGCCTATGAAGAAATTAGTAAGGAACTAAGTCATTTTGAGGAAAAGCCCAAACCTAACTTGAACGATACAGAAACAGTTAACCTAGGGGACCAAGATAATGTCCGTGAAACTAAAATAAGTGTCCATCTGGAACCTCAACTTAGGGAGGATATAATTAAAGCGTTGTTCGAATACAAAGATGTTTTTGCATGGTCCTATGACGACATGCCGGATCTAAGCACTGATTTAGTGGTTCACAAGTTGCCCACTGACCCGGCATTCCCTCCTGTCAAACAGAAGCTGAGAAAGTTCAAAATGGATATGAGTGTAAAGATCAAAGAGGAGGTCACCAAGCAGTTCGGTGCCAAAGTCATTCGGGTCACCCGGTATCCCACTTGGTTAGCCAATGTTGTGCCCATGCCGAAGAAGGATGGCAAGACCAGGGTATGTGTCGATTATCAGGATCTCAACAAGGCGAGCCCAAAAGACAATTTCTCATTGCCGAACATCCATATCTTGATTGATAATTGTGCCAAATATGAGATTGTCTCTTTTGTGGATTGCTACGAGGGTTATCATCAGATCTTAATGGACAAGGAAGATGCAAAAAAGACGGCATTCATCACGTCGTGGGGAACGTACTGCTATCGGATCATGCCATTTGGCTTGAAGAATGTTGGGGCAACATACATGAGGGCAATGACAACAATATTCCATGATATGATATACCAGAAAATTGAGGTGTACGTGGATGACGTGATTGTGAAGTCTAGAAAGTAGTCTGACCATGTCAGGGATCTGAAGAAGTTCTTCCGAAGGCTTCACAGGTACAATCTCAAGCTTAATCCTGCAAAGTGTGCTTTTCGGGTGCCATCTGGAAAGTTGTTGGAGTTTGTAGTCAGCCGTCGGGGCATTGAATTGGACCCATCGAAAATCAAGGTCATCCAGGAATTACCACCTCCGAGGAACAAGACCGATGTGATGAGTTTGTTGGGAAGATTGAATTATATTAGCAGGTTCATCGCTCAGCTCACGACAACTTGCGAGCCAATCTTCAAACTGTTAAAAAAGGATGTTGCGGTTAAGTGGACAGATAAATGTCAGGAGGCATGTGATAAGATAAAGGGGTATTTGTCAAATCCACCCGTGTTGGTCCCGCCAGAACCAGGGCGACCTTTGATTCTATATTTGATGGTATTGGACAATTCATTCGGCTGTGTATTGGGTCAACATGATATCACTGGCAGGAAGGAGCAGACCATATATTATCTCAGCAAGAAATTCACACCGTACGAGGTCAAGTACACTCAGCTTGAGAGGACATGTTGCGCCCTAACTTGGGTGGCGCAGAAGCTGAAACATTATTTGTCATCTTACACTACCTATCTCATATCTCGCTTGGATCCATTGAAGTATATCTTTCAGAAGCCTATGCCCACAGGGAGGCTTTCAAAGTGGCAGATCCTGCTCACAGAGTTTGACATTGTTTACGTGACTCGAACTGCAATGAAAGCACAGGCCTTGGCGGACCATTTGGCCGAGAATCCGGTTGATGAAGATTATGAACCTTTGAAACCTTATTTCCCCGATGAAGAGGTGATGCGCATTGATGAGTTGGATCAAGTTGAGAAGACGGGATGGAAACTTTTCTTTGATGGGGCTGCAAACATGAAGGGCGTGGGGATAGGAGCAGTACTTATTTCTGAAACAGGGCAGCACTACCCTGTTACGGCTCAACTTCGTTTTTACTGCACCAACAGCATGGAGGAATACGAGGCCTGCATTCTGGGTTTGAGGTTAGTTGTGTATATGGGTGTCCAAGAAGTCTTGGTCTTGGGTGACTCGGACCTCCTGGTGCACTAGATTTAGGGAAAATGGGAAACACGGGATTTGAAACTCATACCGTACAGACAATGTTTTCATGATCTTTGTCAACGGTTTCAGTCGATAGAATTCAAGCATATCCCAAGGATCCATTATGAAGTCGCCGATGCTTTGGCTACACTGGCGTCAATGTTACATCATCCAAATAAGGCTTATGTGGACCCTTTACAGATTCAGGTCCGTCATCAGCATGTTTACTGTAATATGGTGGAAGAAGAACTTGATGGGGAGCCATGGTTCCATGATATCAAAGAATATATCAAGATGGGGGCATACCCGGTACAGGCCACAAGTGATCAGAAAAGAACAATTCGACGATTGGCAAGTGGATTTTTCTTCAGTGGAGGGGTATTGTACAAAAGAACTCCAGATCTGGGATTGCTAAGATGCATAGATGATAGATAGGCCACAACTATCATGATTGAGGTACACTCCGGAGTTTGTGGACCGCATATGAGTGGGTACGTTCTGGCAAAGAAGATTCTCCAAGCAGGTTATTACTGGCTCACTATGGAACGGGATTGCATCAGTTTTGTGCGTAAATGACATCAGTGCCAAGTACATGGAGATTTGATTCATTCTCCACCATCTGAATTACATACAATGTCTGCACCATGGCCTTTTGTTTCTTGGGGCATGGATGTCATTGGGCCAATCGAGCCAGCAACATCAAACGGACACAGATTTATTCTGGTTGCCATCGATTATTTCACCAAGTGGGTTGAAGCGAAAACTTTCAAATCTGTGACAAAGAAAGCAGTGGTCGATTTTATGCATTCAAATATCATCTGTCGGTTTGGGATTCCGAAGGTAATCATCATGGACAATGGCGCTAATCTCAACAGTCATCTGATGACAGAGACATGTCAGCAGTTTAAGATTATACATCGCAATTCCACCCCATATCGCCCTAAGGCGAATGGAGCAGTCGAGGCAGCCAACAAGAATATAAAGAAGATACTTCGAAAAATGGTGGAAGGTTCTAGGTAGTGGCACGAGAAGCTACCATTTGCATTGCTGGGCTATCGCACTACTGTCCGTACTTTAGTAGGAGCCACCCCTTATTTGTTGGTGTATGGCACAGAGGCAGTAATACCCGCAGAAATGGAAATCACATCCCTTCGGATTGTCGCTAAGGCAGAAATTGATGACATTGAATGGGTCAAAACCCGCTTGGAGCAATTAAGTCTGATTGATGAAAAGAGATTGGCAGCAGTATGTCACGGCCAATTGTACCAACAGAGAATAGCGAGAGCATATAACAAGAAGGTACGTCCACGAAAGTTCGAAGTGGGTCAGTTAGTGTTGAGACGTATCTTGCTTCATCAGGCTGAAGCAAAAGGAAAGTTCGCCCTAAACTGGTAGGGGCCATTTGTTGTAACTAGAGTGTTGTCCAATGGTGCATTGTATTTGACAGATATAGAGGGCAAATGTGTAGAAATGGCTATCAATTCTGATGCAGTCAAAAGATACTATGTATGATTTCTTTCTTTGATTGTACTTGTTTGTATTTGGCATATTGTGAAGATTAAAATGACGAAGGCATTTTGTTATGCTATCTAAATACTTTATCCCTTGTCATCCCTTTTGAGCCTTATTTATTTTCTTTCATACCCCTCTTTCGGGATCAACGACACAATTCAAAAATGCAAATGCGGAGGATAAGCAAGTGAAAAAAAAAGAATCAACAAGAAAGGAAAAGGATAAGGAAAATGAAAAGAGAGAAGAAAGAGAAACAAAAGAAAAGAAAAGAGAAAAGCAAAAAGAAAAAAAAGAGGAAAGAAAAAAAAAGAACAACAGAAGAAAAAAGAGAGAAAGAAAAGAAAGAGAGAAAATAAAAATCACAACAACAAAGTAATTTCTATGACATGAACAACGTTCGACCTGATTCCTTTTAAGGATACGTAGGCAGCCTTACGGTTCGGTCCCATCAAAACAAAAATCCAAAAGTCCCCATGCAAGAAACTGGGGCAGAAGTTGCGGTTGTTGTAAGAAACTTGATTCCGAAAGTTGTAATTCTAACCCGTTTGAATCATTTTGAGCCTTTCATACCCTTTCTTTCTAACCCTGTCCAAAAGCCTACATTACGATCCAAAGAAAGACCTTCTGATCAGTCTTTGAGAAATGCCAAGTCGAGCAGGTCAAGGTAATTCATGTCAGGGGCAACACTTTGGTTCAAGCAGGAAAAATAAAAATGAGAGAGTCTTATTGGTGAAAACCTTCACAGGCACCGTAAGGCGACGGGAGTTGAGAGAAATAAAAATGAGAGAGTCTTATTGGTGAAAACCCTCACGAGCACCTTGAGGCGAAAGTGAGTTGAGAAGGGAAATGAGAAAGGTCTGTTGGTGGAAAACTGTTTAAAGGCACCGCAGGATGAACAAGGTCAAGGTTTGGGCGAAGTAATCAGATCATGGAAATTCTGAGGCAACAAAGTACGGCAACTAAAAGTTGATGGGTTGGACAGATTGGGCCGATTAATCCAAAATGCATGTCATGATCATCGGTACCAGCTGTTTCACTCAGATAAGTTTCTTTTTCTTTTTCTTTTGTAGCAATCATCTGGTTTTGGATTCTTCTTATCCTTAACCCGCAAAGTCATTGCATTTCATTTTCTTTGGGTTTATTTGTCTAAGATGTTAAATGTCAGTCTTGTCAAAGCAAGTGAAAAGGATTTCAAAGCTCACTACCAACTTCCAAAATTTCAAAGCACGGAGTGGTCAAAGCATACTAAGGATAACATGATGAACAGGGGGTACAAGGATTCACCGGAAGTTTCATCGGTGGAATGGTTGGTGATGTCATGGGAGACGCAAAGGTTCGGATAAAGGGGTCAGAGGCAAAACAACATCATGGGTATAGAACACTCGGTTCGTCAAAGGTCATGGGGTTTGAAAGTCAATCAGAAAGTCAAAGCGGTTCAGGGCCAATTCGGGAAGCCAGTCAGAACAAAACAATGCAGCGGAAAGATCTTCAGCAAGAATGTCATCAGCTAACCACCATTTTTAAACTGATAAAATTTTTCTTTGATTAAAACAGAGGCAAGAAATTTCGATTGTTTCGGAGAAACCCTCCGTGGAGAAAGGCAGTCATCAAAACAGGTTTGATTTTTGATTTTCAGGACCCTCCTGGAAAATGGGACATAGTGTAAAGTTCAGAAATAGCATAATCTAGCATAAATGTATCCCAAAAGAATATAAGTTAGCTTAGAAGTTTACATGTTCGAGATAGGATTCAACTAGGAGTTTTCAGGACCCTTCTGAATAATGGGACTTAGCTTTAAGATTTCGATTAGATAACAACATTTAGCGTAAACTCTGTTGTAGGGTAGTATAATTCAGACATGAAAGTTGTCACCCTTAAGATAAAATTTGACCTTTGATTTTCAAGACCCCCCTGGATAATGGGGAGTAGTTTAAAGATTCTCTTAGATAGCAAGATTTAGCAGAAGTCACGCCTGTAGAAGATATAACTTAGATTTAAAATTGTCGTTTAGTTAAGAGTTGTCAGGACCCCCTCTGAATAATGGGACCTAGATTTCAAATTCTTAGTGATACTTGGTAATATGATTTAGTTTTACACTCACATCTGTGCCCAGCCACCAAACCGGGGCAGAAAATTTTCTTTGTTTTGTCTATTTTGTTGAAGTCAGGAGCCCGCCTGGAGAGCAGGGAATACATTTCAAGTCAGCAGTCAGGAGCCCGCCTGGAGAGCAGGGAATACATTCAAGTTTAGCAGTCAAGAGCCCGCCTAGAGAGCAGGGAATACATTTCAAGTCAGCAGTCAGGAGACCGCCTGGAGAGCAAGGAATACATTCAAGTTTAGCAGTCAGGAGCCCGCCTGGAGAGCAGGGAATACATTTCAAGTTGAAGTCAGGAGCCCGCCTGGAGAACAAGGGAGTACAATTTAAGTTTTTAGCGTTCAAATTCTTTGTTTTATCTATTTTGAAGTCAGGAGCTCGCCTGGAGAGCAGGGAATACTTTCAAATGAAGCAGTTAGGAGCTCACCTGGAGAGAAGGGAATACTTTCAAATGCAGCAGTCAGGAGCTCGCCTGGAGAACAAGGGAGTACCATTTAAGTTCTAGCTTTCAAATTCCTTATTTCGTCTAAGTTGCAATCAGGAGCCCGCCTGGATAGCATGAGAATAAATTCACATTTTGAAGTTAGGAGCCCACATAGAGAGCAAGGAATACGATTCAAGTCAGCAGTTAGGAGCCCGCCTGGAGAGCAAGGAATATATTTTAAGTCAGCAGTCAGGAGCTCGCTAGGAGAGCAGGGAATACATTTCAAGTTGAAGTCAGGAGCCCGCCTGGAGAGCAGGGAATATATTCAAGCGCAGCAGTCAGGAACCCGCCTGGAGAACAAGGGAGTACCATTTAAGTTTTAGCTTTCAAATTCTTTGCTTTGTTTATTTTGAAGTCAGGAGCCCGCCTGAAGAGCAGGGAATGCATTTCAAGTCAGCAGTCAGGAGCCCGCCTGGATAGCATGGGAATACATTCACGTTTTGAAGTCAAGAGCCCGCCTGGATAGCATGAGAATACATATCAAGTTCAGCAGTCAGGCCCCACCTGAAGAAGGGGAAAACATCTCAGTTTACAATTCAAGGTGGCAACAAATGGATGTCTCCGGGAGAATAGAGGACAACAAGGCAACAAGAAACACAAGAGCAAGTTTGAAGATATAGATAGGACTTTTGTAATCCATAGACCATAGTCTAGTCTAGCTTCTTGTTTTATTTTGACATGGTGTAATAAGGGGGTTCAGTAAGCAGTAGCAACAACAGCAGCAACAGCGAAATCACAGCTTCCTGGTAGTCCCAGCTACCAAACATTCCTAAACTACACTGACCTGATTCCTTTTTAGCCAAGGATATGTAGGCAACCTCGGAAGTAGGGTGCGGTCAAATCTTTCAAAAATGCTTCCCACGGAGTATTCATACGGGCAAAAATCGCTCGTATCCGCTCACTTTATCTTTGCACGAAAACTCTTCGTGTTTCCGGGCAAAGAGGGGCAGCTATGAGCACGTGATTTTTGCCCTACATGAATTACTCCCATAAATTCAAACAAAATAATTTCTTTTCATTATTTGGAATTTTTGAGGATTTTGTGGCATTTTCTGATAATTGTTTGAATTTGTCTATGCATATTTATTTTATTTAATTAACAAAAAATAAAAAAATATGTCGCATTTGAATTTAGGATTTAACTTTGCATTTTTGAATTAAGTAGTAAATTAGTTATTTTATAAGAATTGAAAAACTCAAAAAAATAGTTTAATTTGCACTCTTTAATTTGAACTTTGATTTTGAGTATTTTTTTTAATTTACTTTTAATTAATTGTGATAATATTTAATTAGTTTTAATTAGTGTTTTTTCAGGTTAATTAGGTCCTAGGATTTAATTTAGATTTTAATTTATTTTTGGAAAAAAAAAGAAGAAAAGAATTAATTGAAAAAAAGGAATTGAAGAAGTTGTTTGGGCTACATTGTCATAATTTACCCATGACCCAATATTTCTTCCCCAAAAACCAGGCCAAACCTGGCCCAGAAATCCCCATACCCATCCAATACCCGGCCAACCCGCCTGCCAACTGTCACACCACCTTTTTTCGCCCCCGCGAGGGGCGCAGGAGTTTTTTTCAATTAAAGGACAATCAAAACGGGACTTGTTTATTTATTTCAGAGTCGCCACTTGGGAGATTTATGGTGTCCCAAGTCACCAATTTTAATCCCGAATCGAGGAAAAGAATGACTCCATATTACAGTCTGCGTACCAGAAATCCGGATATGGAATTCTGGTAACCCGGGAGAAGGTGTTAGGCATTCACGAGTTCCGTAGTTCTAGCACGGTCGCTCAACTGTCAAATTTGGCTTGATTATCTGATTTAATACATGTTGAACCTATGTGCAAATTTAACTTTTAACCGCTTTTATCATTATTCTTATTATTATTTTATACAAGAATTGCAACGTCGTGAAAATGCATCTCGAACCACGTCACAACCAGTGTACACGTGATTTGTTGACGCATTTTGACTCCGTCAAGATCGGGATTTGGGTTACATAAATGCACACCCATATTTAAGAAAATAACCTTATTAAATATGCGCCAAAAGACTACGCGTTATTATACTTTTAGGTAGGACCGTAAAATTTACTAAATGGCCCATCCCGGGATCTAAGTATTTTTTTAAAATAAATAAATAAATAAATGAGATTGGAGAATCCTGCAAATTTTTGTATTGTTTACATCTATTTATTTTTAGCAAAATCCTTCCTTATTTTATGAATATCCTTTAATGACTACATTTTTATTATTACTAAGTTTATCTATAAATATAAAATCAATCTCTACATACTTAAAAATAACATATTAAATAGAAGAGAAAAACAAATATTAATGGAAAGTAATAAAAATTATAATTATAAATACAACATGGAATTGTCAAATATTTTTTTTAAAAAAAAACTAATTATCCCATAGTCGGATTAAAAATCATATTGTTAGATGACTTGAGCTATTGAAATTAATTATTTACAAATACTGAAAATTAGAAATAATCTTGATTACTAAACCGTATTTCTAAAAATTAAATAATTTAACATTAACTAACCTTATTTTAATTCAAATCATGTCCTAATACTTGATTCTCAAAATTAATTCATGTTTTAACTGAATTTAGCTACATGATTCCAATTAACTTAACGTTGGCGATACTAAAACCCTTATGAATAAGGAACTTAATCAATTTTGACAAACTGATTTAATAAAGCCATTTTTATGTTATTTTCTTCTATTTTAATTATTTGACAGTTTAATCAGTAATGAACATGCTTAAATATATACTACCTAATAATCAGGTTAAAGCAAAGCATTATTTAATACATCGCTACAATATGCCTAATTATGCATAACAACGGCGATTTACAGAATAATAATACATGAAATAACATAAATGCAATTAATAAAAAAAACTAAATTAAAAATTTAAACTTCCATTCTTCATTTTTCAGCTTACAAAAGGCCAAAATTACAGTTGTGTACCTGGTATTGTCAATATAAGAAGAATAAAGTCAGCCACGTAGTACGTAACACAGCAACAACAATAATAACCAGCAATCCAGTCAACAGAAATCTCAGTGACAGATTTGAAAATCAAAATAAAATCCAGAAACACCAACAATAAACAACGGACAGAAACCAAGGGAATTTTCAGATTTTGAAAGGCTAATTAATGTTTAACCCTTCTTTTCTAAACCTGTATATCAGAATATTTATCAGGTGTGTACTACTCTCTCTTCTAATTTCCAGCTCCTTTTTTATTTGTATTTTTTTCTTTTCTTTTTTTTTCTTGAAAGTTTTAATATTTTTCGGAATTTTCTTTCTCTCTTAAATATCCAGCTCTTTTTTCTCTCTCTATATCTGTCTTCTCTCCTCCTAAAATCTGATCAAGCCTCCTATATATATCACATCCCCAAACCCTTTAATTAATTAATAAAACAACCATTTTCTCCTACCAAACTCATTATCTTCCCACTCATCCCCATTTTAATCCCACTAAATTAAACAAATATATCAACCCCACCCCATTACATCTTGTCCCCCATGCTTATCATAAACAATTACCATATTCCCCTCCACTACATTATGTCTTGTCCCCCATTATATTAAACAATTATATCACCTACACCCCATTACCTTTTGTCCCCCATGCTTAACATAAAGAATTATTCAAAATGTTCAATTCCCAAACTACCCCTCCGACCTTATTGCAATTACCATTTTACCCCTGAACGTACTGCAAATTACCAAACTACCCCATCAGCTATAACCAATTCACCTAATCAATCTTAACCAAAATATAGCCAATATGATCAATTTCTAACAATGTTCAACAACAAATTCAAACTAAATGATGAACAACAAAGAAACAACTAAAATTATCTTGATTGAACAACATCTTTAACAACAAACAAACCTACTTTCAGATTCAACAACAACAACAACAAACAAATATATTCAGATTTCTAAATTCAATAATCATTTGAACTTAAAATCTAACAACTTTACAACCAACAATTCCTATATTAAAACTAAACAAAATCATGAAGCAAACTGAAGTAATAATCAAAAAATGATAATCAACAAACAAGAAGATCAAACTACACTAATTTCGGATTCAAGATCAATCAAACAAAGTATGAGCATAAATGAAAAGATTCAACAACAATAACAAACAAGCTTTATTCAACTTCGAATTAAACTTAAACAAACACAAATAAACATATTCAAATCACTAATCTTCAAATAATCAATTAATCTTTTTAAATTAAATCCAACAAAATTATAACAAAGATACATTGAATCAAAAAAAATTAAAAACCAAAATATAATTTCACATTAAATCACTGAATTAACTTCAAACAAAGAATAAACATGCATTAGATCCATATTAAATAACAAACATGACGGATTCAAATAATTTAAACTAAATCTAACAATATTAATATTAAACTAACAATTTCTTCTACAAAAATACAAAATAAAAGCACATGAAATAAACTGAAAAACTAATTAATCAAAGTTCCATTTGAATCTGAAAATTAAATCAACAAAACATATGAACAAACTAGAAAATTATTTCAACGATGAACAAACAAAACAAGAATTGAATAATTTATCGATTTTAGATCCGAAAAAAAAAATATCAGACAAAAATATGGACACCATGAAACTTAAAAACAACTGACCGGAAATGACCAACAATGAACTCGAACGGACTCAAACGAAACCAAACGAAACTTTGACAGAACTTCGCCGGACTTTAACCGGACTGCTTCGCTTTTCCTCCGTGTGTGTGCGTGTAGTTGTGGAAGTTGCTATGGTTGTTTGGTCGAGGGACTGACGTGAGGGAGCAAAAACCATAGCCATGAGAGGTGAGGTTAAGCAGCGGCAGCCGTGGCAGTTGCTACTGGTTGTTTGGTCGATGAAGGCAACGATTGTCGTTTGGACATGAAGACGACGGGGCTGGGGACGATGGATGCTGGTTCGCTGCTGGGCGGGGTTATGGGTGACGGACTGTTTAGGCGGAACGAGGAAGAAGATGACCGGAGCTCAGCAAATAACCATGGGAGCTTGACGTTGGAGAAGAAATAGAAAAGAACTGTTTGGACGTGAAGGAACAGAAGTGAAGAAGAAGAAGATGACGACGGGGCAACCATGGGAGCTCGACGAGCTTCATCAATGGCGGATAGGGCTGGGACAGTTGGACGAAGAAGAAGGAGATGAAGACGAGGCAGTCATGGGTGGTCGAAGAGCAGCTTCGTTGCTGCGTCAATGGCGGACGTGAAGCTGGGACTGTTGGACGAAGGGTGGTCGACGGGCGGACATGGGAGGGCAGCTTGGAAGCCTTGAAGAAGAAGAAGGTAAGAGAGGGGCGGGTGGGATTTTTCAACAGTGAAATTTTTTTTAGGGTTTTGTTTTTTGAAATGAAAGATAGGGAAATAGGGGTGTTGGGTCTTTGTATTGGGTCGACCCGATTTGAAATGGACCGGGTCGTGTGGAAGGTTGGACAATTGTTTGGGCCTGGGGTTGAAATTTGAAAAAGTGGCCCAATCCGATTTTTCTTTGTATTTTTGCCCTCTTTTCTTCTTTTATTTTTCTAAAACTAAATTATAAAAATACTTAAATTATTATTAAGAACTAAATTAAGTTATAAAAGCGCAAATTAACTCCCAATAATAATTAACGCACAATTAAGTAATAATTAAGCATAAAATTGTATATTTGGACATTAAATGCTAAAAATGCAGAAGATGCCTATTTTTTGTAATTTTCAATTTTTGTAAAACAAACTTAATTACTAACAATTGTATAATTAAATCCTACATGAAAAATGCGACATATTTTTGTATTTTTTATTAATTTAACAAATAAACATGCACAGATAAATACAAATAATTATCCAAAAATGTCACAAAATTCTCAAAATTGCACACCAAGGAAAATTATTTTATTTTGGATTTTTTGGGAGTGATTCTCATATAGGGCAAAAATTACGTGCTCACACCAACCCGACCCGTTCCCCAAATAAATCGATGAAACCTACAGGAGATGAGCGGATGAGCCCTAAGCCTAAACCAACGCGTACTGTTCGTCTTCTCCAAAATCACTCGAACCAAGCCCCAAATTCAGTCCAAATTCGGGCGAGTGAATCCCAAATCTCACCTCACGCGTTCCCCCTCTCTCCCCATCACCATTTCTAACGGTTTCTGACACCAAAGATTCCCCTCTCCTCTCACTCGCTCGAATTTGAGCTATATCTCATAATTGTAAGGTTCTGAGAACGAGGAGCTGGATGAGTGTGAGGCGTTGGATCGATTTCACTTAATCCAAGACCCACATTCATCAAGGGATTCGTTTTCAAATAGGGCCAGTTCCGATTTTGAGAGACAGAGAAAATTTTCGAAGTTTGATATTTGGAGATAAAAGATTGAAAAAAAAATCATTTTAGTTTTCCTTGCTGGCTTTTGCGTTTTCAGGTACGATTCTGGGGAGGAAGGTGAAAATTTCAGTCTCTTTTGCTCTGTTCTTAGTTCTGTTTCAAAGTCCGGAAAAATCGAAGAAGAGTTTTTCCATTATCCTTCTTCGATTCCCTTCAAAAATGGAGACGAACTAAGTTGAGATCGAGTTGATCGTTCGTGTTTGAGTTCGTAGTTTTTGCATCCTAATGCATTTGTAGTCGTTGTTCTTCGAGTTTTATTGTCAAATTCACTTGTATCGGGTTCAAGGCAGAGTTAATCTAAATTTTGCAACTCAGGTTCATCCTTTATCCTCTTCTTTATCGCTCGTGATTCCATGTTTGTCTGTGTTCGAATTCCACCATAGTTTAGTTTGAATTTGGAAACTCAATGTCTGTTTTGTTCTTAGTCGAGTTCTAAACTCGTTTGGCCTTGGTTCAGGTCCATTTTATGTTACTTTTTTTTAATTCAAAATACTCCCAAGTCATAATAGAGTATGCTGAAATTTCTGAGTTTGTATCTCGTTGTTGCTGTCATTTAAGCTTCTGTTGGTTGAATCTGCCAGTAAGCAGGTTTAAGTTAGTGTGGTTCTATTCTTTGTTCTTCGAACCCCAGCCGTGAACTTGTGGGATGATCGTCGGTTATCTTCTCGTGTAAAAGGATTGGGAATGAATATGAATATTAGCAATTTGGAGGATTATTTCACGAATTTTCTGCTGAAACCTTATTCGTGTGTGTTTGCAAGTTCAAGCTAGGACTGTTCTCAGCTATGTGTGTTCGTGTGTGTGTTTAAATTGGTGTTGAAACTCAGTTGTGTCGCTGCTTGTATATGTGTAGATTTGCTCTATTTTCTTTTCCCCTGCTCGAAAGTTATCTGCATTGTTACAGCTATAAGAACTTTGTTCTGTCGTGCTACTAAAAACGACTGATTCAAGCAATGAATTGTGTTGAAATATGCAGCATTTTGGGAACATTTGTTTGGACTGTTAGCCTGCTGAAAAGCTGCCTTGTTTTGCACTGTCTAGGCAGCTCTGTTTCCTGCTCTTGTTCGAAATTTGTTGAAGAAGTCAATTTGAGCAGTTGTTGACCTGCCCTATTTCGCACTGTCTAGGCAACTCTATTTCCTGCTCTTGTTTGAAAATTTTGCGTTGTTAGACATGGTGTACTGTTTGAGGATTCAGCAGTGTTAAAGTTTCTGTGACCAGTTTTTTTGCTGATTTCACAATATTTTGTGGTGTTCTGCCGGTTTTGTTGTATTGAAATGAAGGCTTGCTAGTGTAAATTGAAGTGTTTTTGAGCTGGGATCAGATTCCCTACAAACTGATTGGTCTTTGTTCATCTGATGTTCTTTTAAACTGTTTCATAGATACTGTTGTTTAATGGCAGGCCCCTCCTTAGTATGTGATTAGATCTATCTTCAGCAGCCAGTTTGGTTGAGTCTCTAAGTTGATTCATAGGAACTTTCTTGTCTCCGCGGTTTAGTTTTGGGACATCTTTCCCTTTGTTAAAACTTCAAATTGGGTGAGAATTTTGATAACCAGTCAGAGCTGTAGCAATGAAGTTTGAGTATGGCAATGTTTTAGTTTATGCTTTATTATGAATTCAGTGGTCATGAAGTTGTTGGTTCTTGTTTACTATGAAGTTTCATGAGTTGCATGATTTAAGTGAAATCTGGTTGATGTATGCTGCCAACATTTTGATGCAAAGAAATTGCTTAGTTGTGAAGACGATCGTTCTCAATGTTTAACCTTTTCTTGATTCGAGTTACACTTCTGTGTTTGATTCGGTTATCATGTTGAACTCTCCAGCTGAGATCTAGCATACTATGAGATTTAAATGCTATTGTTTCCTTCAAATCTTCCTTATTAAAATAGTAATTAGTTAGTGAGCTTTGAATTCATGGCATAGGCAGTTTTTTTTTCTGTTATTGTGCCAACGCAAGACACCAGGAAAGCAAGAAGTTTCCTGGGAGCAAATTCAGGGATTGGGCTTTATATTGACTATGGGTTTAATTTAAAAAGGGAAGAAATCCTGGAGCCCATGCACTGAAATTGCACCTGGCCCGTTTTCACAATCATATACTGTTAATATATATGTAGAACAGATCCGACATCTTGGGCCCTCTTAATTAAGTATGAATCTTCTAATTATATCGAGGTGTGCCATTTAGTTTCCATGGCCCTCGCAAAGTTGCAAATTCGTCATTGCTTTAGGCGCGTCAGTTTAATAATATTACCTTCTTAAACTCGGGTGCGCATTTATGTGACCCAAATCCAAATCTCAACGATGTTAAAATATGTCAAAAGCCACGAGTGCATTTATGTGACGTGGTTCGAGATGTATTTTAATAGCGTTGTAATTTTCTCTGAAAAAATGAATAAAAGTGGTTAAAAAGTCAGAATTTGCATATAGGTTTAAAACTTGTATTAAAATCATATAATTAAGCCGAATATAACAATTGAGCGACCGTGCTAGAACCACGGAACTCGGGAATGCCTAACACCTTCTCCCGGGTTAACAGAATTCTTTACCCTGATTTCTAGTTCGTGGACTGTTAAACAGAGTCAAACTTTTCCTCGATTCGGGATTAAACCGGTGACTTGGGACACCATATATCTCCCAAGTGGCGACTCTGAATCTTTAAATAAATAAATCCCGTTTCGATTGTCCTTTAATTGGAAAAAAACTCCTATATACTCCCTTTCCGGGGATGTAGGTAAAAAGGAAGTGTGAGAGGAAGTACAATAATAATACAACATCACCCTGGAATACAATATAGATAGGATAAAGTAAATAATTATGATGGAAATTCTGTATGCTGCGAATCGTAGCATGGAATGCAGCTCACCATAAAGTCCTCTCAGCAGCTGCACCTACGCGCCCAAATGATCACCAAATGAACCTGTCAGATCCTGCACATTTAGTATAGAAGTGCAACATGAGTACGTAAATCAACGCGTACCCAGTAAGTATCTAGCTTAACCCCGAAGAGATAGTGACGAGGGGTCGACACTAATACTTACTAGTGGTCCAGTAAATTAAATATATCAAAGTAGACAAGTATGAAACATGGTAAGTAAGCAATAAGTACAGATATAGGCAAATAATATGGTCTACAACTGAACAATAAACACAAAAGTCCTCAATTATCGGATACTTCCTCAAATAGAATACGTAATGGTTAATACCAAATCAACGGTCGCATCTCAAGTCAGGAAACTCATGAGTACGCGGACTCCTTATTAAGTATTTCGCACGATTCTACCGAGGCGAGCGACCTGATCCCATAAGAGTGTTTATAGAACTGCCGAGGCGAAACGACCCAATCCCATAAGTGCGTGATACATAATTCTGTCGAGGCGAATGATATGATCCCATAAGAATATGATATGTGATACTGCCGAGGCAAACGACCCAAATCCATAAGAGTGTATTACAATATCCTGCCGAGGCGAATGACCCGATCCCATAAGAGTGTGTTACAATATCCCACTGAGGCGAACGGCCAGATCCCATAAGAGTGTGAAGCTTTTACGGGTCTATGACCCCACTCACGAATTTACGTATGAGTTATGGAATTCAAGAGAAACTTTTCGATGAATACACATAACGCGGGAGAAATCCGAAAGAGAAGTACAATTCTTATGGCTAATCAAGTAGCTTGTCAAATTTCTAAAATACTGAGTCTAGTCTCAGGTTATAATGCAAATTGAATTAATTAAATAGGCAAGAATAACTTAATTAGTGCAATTAAAGCATGGCGTGAATCTAAGTCTACCCGAACATAATCAGAAACTCTAGCATACACACGGACACTCGTCACCTCATATGTGCATAGCTCTCATAACATATAGCATGTAATAAGTATAATACCTATGGGGTAAATTTCCCCTCACACGGTTAGACAGGAAACTTACCTTGCTCCGAAGTTCCATAACCGGCTCCAATGCCTCTCTAAAACTCAAAACCGATGCCCAATGATCCGAAACTAGTCAAACAACATACAAAACAATAAAAATATACTCCACTACTCATAATTTAACAATTCATAAAAATTTCCACCTCCGCTCGAAAAGTCAACAAAATCAACCTCTAGTCCCACACGCCCGGATTCCAAATTTTTTTGAAGATAACATTACCCACAACATCACGAACTCAAATATATAATTTATTCCTAATTCCATATCCAATTTTGTGGTCAAAATCAGAAAATACCATTTTTAAGTTTTCTTCCAAAAATTCGACAATTTCAATCAAATTCTATGTTAAAATCCATATATAAACCATGTATTTAACTCGAAACAAGTAGGAATAACTTACCTTACGATATATGGCGAAAATGATCTTCAAGAATCACCCCAAATCGCCCCACATGAGCTCCAAGAACTTAAAAGTAAAGAAATGAGCTCAAAATCCCTAAATTAAATGTTTAGTACACCTGACATGACTCCTTCTTCATGATCGCGGCCATTAGCCAAGCGATCGCAATTAAAAAAAGCTCCAACATCGTTTCCTTCATCGCGATCGCGATGTACAAATCATTTTTTCTTCTTTACAGACACCTTTCAGTATAATAGTCATAACGTTTTGTAAAAAATTCTAAAGGACAAACGGTTTGATTTTCTAAAAACTAAATTCAAAGGACTAAAACTTTCATTTTTGGATCATCCCCAAATTCCTTATAGATTGTAAGATTTAAGCTCTAGAAGTCAGACTCCTGACAGCAGAAAATCCTTCTACGCGATCGCGACCTTCCCTCCGTGATCATGATTCACGAAGACCTGGAATGCACTTTGCTCTTTGTGATCACAACCTAAACCTCCGCGATCGCGAAGAGTACCCCTGGCATCAGATAACAGCAGTTCAAAATGGTCTAAAAGTGGTCCGAAACCACCCCAAAACTCACCCAAGGTCCGAGGAACCCCGTCCAATCATTATAACAAGTTTATATATCCTATGTAAACTTGTTCAAAGTCTCGGAACATAAATTACAACATCGAAACCAAGAATTAAAGACCAAACTCAATTTCTTCAACTCACTTAACTTTCAAATCTTCATCCTTCGTTGAATGCGTCTGAATCACACTTAAACATTTCGGAATGACACCAAATTTTGCATACAAGTCACAAATCACAATACGAACCTATTCCAAGGCTCGGAGTCCCAAATGGACATCAATCACACCAAAATCCACTTCAGCTCAAGCTTAGGAAATTTGACCCTCACACACACATACATACTCTCAGCACCATACGGGTACCTGACACAAGTCCCTTACCCAAGCATATATAGATGACCTTGTGCTTGCATCCACGGTTAATACCTGACTCCGGAGTGGCGGGTCCTTGCACAACCATTGATCAGATCAAAGTCAATGGTCAATATCATCTAGCCCAATATGGGGCCTGGTGCATGCGTCACCTTAATATCAATACCGCTCAGCCCATCATGGGGCCTAGCGCATTCGTCACCTCAATATCAATACCAATACGGTTCTATGGCTTAAGATTAGTCATTAATCTACTGAAGTCTCAAAGTGCCAACATCTCACAATAACATCAATCAAAATACCGCACAAAATATACAACCATGGCACAATTTGGATCAAACTTGTATCACACACAAGGCACCAATAACATGTGAGATAACATATAAAATTGCACGGAGACAGAGATATAACACACTGATTTAATATCATTAATGAGGAGTATGACTATGGATAAGGCAAATAGCTCAATATAGAAAAAACGGAATATCATGTTTCAACCGATGAGCAAATAGCCTAGACGTGATTTCTAGCATGAGTAATAACTCATGTAGTCATATAAGTGGAGAAAATACTACATCAAAGAAGATTGATAGCAAAATAACGTATATAATAGCCTAAGATCTATTCGGATCATGAATAAACACGGTGCACGCATATACGCTTGTCACCTTGCATATACGTCACCCTCAACATAGAAAAAATATCATAGCTAACGGGGAAATTACTCTCAAATCAAGTTTAGGCAAGATACTTACCTCAAAGCGCACAAATTAGTGCTCCAAAAATCTCTTCCTACGCGAATTGACTTCTAAACGGCTCGAATCTAGTCAAAAATAATTCAATAACATCAAATACGACTACAGAAATCGATTTCAAGTAATAAAGATCCAACCTTTATCAAATTCCAAAAAGTCAATTAGAGCACGCTTCTTAGAACCTAACAAAAGTCACAAATCCCGACTATACATTCGAATACGAGTTTCATCCAAAACTGACTATAAATCAGGATTCTAATCTCCATTGTTCACTTTAGAAATTTTTTGCCAATCCCCCCCCCCTCATTTTTCTCTCTTAGATTCACCAATCAAATGTCAAAATCAAAGATAGAATCATGAATAATAATCCAATCCGAGTCAAGGACACTCACCCAATCCGAGTGGGTGAAAATCGCCTCAATCCGAGCTTTCAATCTCAAAATATGATAAAATGAGCTCAAAGTCCTGAAAATGACTTATAATACACTGCCAGCAGTACCCATCGCGATCGCGGCACCACAATAACGATCATGATTTACAAAAATCAACCTGCCCCAAGTGATGCTTTGCGAATGCGGCACATAGCACGTGAACGCGTAGGCCAACTAGCCTCCCAACGGCATGAACGCGAGACCCAAGACGCAAACGTGATGACCTGCTGACAATCCTCCCATAGTACTTTGTGAATATGATGGCCAGCTATCACACAACTCCACGAATGTGAGGACTCAGCGCGAACATGATGCATAAACTACTAGGGACCCTAAAACACACTTCGTGATCACGAAGCTCCAACCGCATCGTGATTCTCAGCAGAACAACACAAGAAATCAGCAATGCAACACAATTAAAATGGTCTGAAACCACCCCACAACTCATATGAGCCCTATGAGACCCCGTCTAATCATGCCAATAAGCCCAAAAAATTATTCAAACTTATCCAAAGGCTCGAAACGCCACAAATAACGTCAAAATCAAGAATCATCGATCAAGATCAATTTCTTAAGTTTATAAACTTTTAACTTCAAACCAAGCATCTAGTTCCTATCAAACCAATTTGGAATGTCACCAAATTTTATACAGGAGTCCTAAATGACATAATAGACCTATTTCAACTTCCAGAACAACAATTCAACCCAGATAGCCTCAAAGTCAACTTACGGTCACACTTATGAACCTTCCAAACCTTTAACTTTCCTACTTTTTTCAATTAGAGCCAAAATATCTTAGGAACATCTACATTAAAATATAAACATACTCCAAAGTCCAAAATCATCATACAAATCTATTGAAACTATTAAATCCCGATTTTGAGATCATTTACTCAAAAGTCAAACCTTGATCAAGTCTTCCAACTTAAACCTTCCGAATTGAGAATTATTCTTCCTAATTAACTGTGAACCTCTCAAAAATCAAAACCAACTATACACGCAAGTCATAATGCATAATGTGAAGCTACTCAAAGTCTCAAACCCTGAATAAAGTACTAAAGCTCAAAACATCTAATTGGGTCATTACAAATAGTTCAAGACATATCTGAGTGATTGTTTTACATGAAGGATTTGGGTGGTTTGAAATATATTTTAGGCATTGAGGTTTCAAGAAAATTTGATGGAATCTTCTTGAGTCAATATGAATATACATTGAATATCATTTTGGAGGTTGGTTTGTTGGGTGCTAGGCTTGTGGGAGTCAAAAACATCAACTAGCATTATCAGATGGGTGACCTTTAAATGACTCGGAATATTATCGCCATTTGGTTGACCACCACATATATCTTTGTTTCACACGGCCGAAACTGTTTTATTGTGTTTATGTTCATAACAGTGAAGGAGGAACATTAGGAGCTACCTTGCGAGTTGTTTGCCATCTGAAAGGGAGTCCGGGACAAGGTATTATGTTGAGGAGTACATGTGATTTACATCTATATGGGTGGTATGATTCTGAATGGGTCGGTCGCATTTTACTCGACGATCTCTCGTAGACCAGTTTATCTCTTTGGGTGCCTCGCCCATATCTTGGAAGACTAAGAAACATCAAATGGTATCTCGCTCATCTATAGAGGCAGAACACCACTCCATGGTGATGATGATTGGTGAGATAAAATGGTTGAAAGGAACTTTATCTAGTCTAGGAGTAGACTGTAATGCTTCTATTCATATTTATTGTGACAGTCATGCAGCATGACATATAGCCAAGAAATTGGTATTTCATGAATGAACCAATTATATTTAAGTGGACTGTCATTTCATTCGTGACGAGATAGTCGGTAAAAATGCTCGTACCAGTTTTGTTCCTTTAAATGAACAATTGGAAGATATCTTTATAAAGACGTCAAAAAAATCGCAAGTTGGGCATTCAGAATCTCCACGCACTCATTTGAGAGAGGTATTATGAAGCGCATTGTGTGAACCAATGGATATATAAGCCGCATATTAACCGCAGAATTATCCAAAACCTACTAGTTTTTTGAAGTAATTTGCAAGCAATTCTGCTTGCCACAGAACTGATATGCGGCTCGCATAACATATATGCGAATCACAAAATATGAGCGGTGTTAATTTTTATTGTTTGTATTAAACTAGGAAATTACGATCCCTTGTAATCTTTTTCATATTAATTAGGGATTTTAGGGTTAGTTGTTAACTTTTATATACTCTTCAACATCAATAGAAGAAGTATGTTTTTCCTTTTTCTCCAGTCTAATTCTCTTCGGATTTTGGCATGCTTCTATCTCTTTTGCCCTTTTTTCCTTAAAAAACAAAACTTAAATTATTCTAACAATTAATTAGAGTTAATAAGATAAGTATATGATAGGTTGGTAGCCTATCGACACTGGGAGAAAACTCTTGTTTTTATATGATCTTATTTTTATTTACTTAAATAGTGATATTGTAAATTAAATTAATGAAAGAATTACAAGAAAATATATATGACTTCACACCATAACAAAAAATAGCCCATATTTTTAAGTTTTACCAGAC
Source organism: Nicotiana tabacum (assembly GCF_000715075.1). Taxonomy (NCBI): domain Eukaryota; kingdom Viridiplantae; phylum Streptophyta; class Magnoliopsida; order Solanales; family Solanaceae; genus Nicotiana; species Nicotiana tabacum. The sequence goes on along the minus strand of NC_134099.1, from coordinate 56,426,089 downwards.
CTAGCCCATATTGTACATATTTTGAAAACTAGTTTCTTGCAAATTCAAAATTTGTATTCTTACAACCATTGCTTCTAAAAGTTATGGAGTTAAATATGTGTTCTCACAACTATTGTTTTCTCTCTCTCTTCTTCTCATATTTTTTACATATGCTTCAAGGGGTCGTCTGACATTATACTTCTCCTCCTATGTCACCTGGTTGCAATGCAAAAAAATTGAAGAGTAAAAGTCCACCATTAAAGGCCATTCGAAGCTTTGTTTTAGAAAATAGAATTTTTTGATTTTGTTAGTTGTTTGGATTGGGTGTTGTTCCAATTAATTGAAAATATCAAAAGGAGTACAAAATTTAAATTTGAAGTGATTTGGAGTAAATTTGAGCAAGATTTGAGTCAAATAAGAAAAAACGCAAGGAAGAAGACGAAGTCAGTTTTTTGTATAATCTTGTATAATAGTGTATAAGAGTGTATAAACGCATCTTATACACTATTATACACTTTAATACACCTTTATACAAACGTCTATAGACGAACTTCTTTCACGATTTTCAGTTGCAATTTTTGTTCAAAACCAGTCCAAATCTCTATTAAATGACTTCAATTTTTATATACAATCTCCTTATACTATTTCTAACAAGTCTAAATAACACTCACTCCAAATTTCTCACAAAATCAAATTCGGAATTTAAACTCACATATTTAAGCTTGTTAAAAATCTAATTTTCACCACTCAAATAGATTTGGTTTATTTAACTAATATTAGAGTCACAGTTACTGATTCGAAAATTAACTTAAAAGCTTGAGCAATCTTTTTTTAAAAATTAAATGGTAATTTTGAGAACATATTGTAGTTGGATGTTGAATATTAGCCTATTATTTTTGGGCTAGTTGGTTGTAAATTGAAATATGAGCTATAAAATTGAAAAGTGGGGAGCCCAGTTGTTCTTATATGAAATTCTTGTAAAAATTGCACGGGGCGTCCTATTTGGTCGCCCCCATTTAACCTATACCTATTTTTTTTAAAAAGTTTTAACTTGTACCCACTTTTTAAACAACTTCAGCCCTTTTTCTCCTCCTCCTTCTCCTCCTTCGTTTTCTTCTTCTTCTTTCTTCTGCTGCTGTTGGTGCTGCTATGAAACTTCAGTTCATGGGATGATTGCTATAAATATGTTTATCAGATTATTTAAAAATAAATTATAAATAATTACGTAAGTTAGTAGACAATAATTTGTGAATATTGACACGTACGTAAGTTAGTAGACAATGACAATTCTGTTCTTTTCACGTTTATTGTTTCCAAAATTTATGATTTAGATACTGTTGGGAATCTGATTATTTATCTAGTATGTTAGAAAGCTTTTTCAAAAACTTCAGCTTATACAGTGCTGAAGTTTTTACAAATGAATTAAATAACTTCAACACTTCTGCTGAAGTTTTTGAAAAAGCTTTATGACAAAACTAATGAATCCAGGACAAAAAAAATGAACTAAATAACTTCAACATCTTCTGCTGAAGTTTTTGAAAAAGCTTAATGACAAAACTAATGAATCCAGGACAAAAAAACTTCAGCTTATTTAGTGCAATTACAAACAAAAACTTCAGCATACTCGGTTCAGCACACTTGCTACTTCATGCCCGTCTACTAGAATGCTGAAGTTTTGCGTGATTGCCTTTGCTACTTCAGCCTCGTATGTTGAAGTTACGCGAAAAAGTGGGTACGCTTGCAACTTTTTTTCGCAAAGCGGGCACAAGTTAAACGTGACCCAAAAAGCGGGTATAGATACAAATACCCCTTTTCCCTAAATTAATTGGCACTACTTTTTCGATAAATAACTACAAAGTCGGTGCACTAAGTTTTGATTATGTGCAGTCAAAGAGACGATTGCACCATATCGATTATCTAGTCTATTATAATTTATTACAATTTTGCGATAGATTATTTTCTCAATTTGAACCGGTAATCTCCTATAACAATGGTTATTATTATGCCAAGACCGTCATTTTTGTCTATTTATTCGATAGGAAAAGCAAAAGTTAACTCGCATATGTAATTCAGTTCATGATGGATGAGTTATTCATGTAGCTTCAATAAAATATAATATTAATATGTGGGAGATTATTCTAAAGCCTTTTGTCTTGGGTAAGAGAGAATATAAAGAAAAGTTGGAAGTTTCGTCGCCCACTTTCCTTGACTGGAAAATGTATGCAATAATCCAAATGGGAAACTGTATATATTCCAGAGAATGACAATCACTACATCACTAAGCTTATAGTGCACTGCGCATATTCGTTTTTATCCCATTCTTCACACATCACAATCCTTTTTAAAAAAATAATAATAATAATAATCCCACTATCACAAATGTTTTTTACTTTTTGCTACGTAACTAGTATTATCATTTTGCTATGAGAAAACCTTTAATTTATCATTTAATCGATTTTTTAAATGATTCCTTTTGTCTGATTTAGGTCAAGATATTGATTAAATTGACTTGCGATAAATGAAAAGTGCCAATCAAAATATGCCAGAACCTATTTTACTTCAGTTTAGGTAGCTAAATAACACGATTAATCTTTTTAATTAAAATAAAAACCAAACTAGTTAATTAATTTGAAAGCTAGTAGCTCGTTTAAAAACAATAGGTGTGGGGTGTTCGTCGAACTGTTCAATTTTCTAATGTTAATGCCACTCTGCCTTTTTTTTTTCCTTTCTTATTTCTCTTTTTTCTAGTTTTAATGTAGAGAAATTGAACCTAATGTATGGTCGTGGTACCAGGTTATTGGAGGCATCAACTTAGAGTTTGTTTGAGTTCTTGGAATTGTTGAGTTTGTAATTTAATTTTTGAATTATTGCTGCAAATATATATGTTGGAGCTAAATCCAAACTCCATCAAATTTTTCAAAATCTGAAAAACTCTAAATACTAGTTTTCGCTTTTCGAAAGAAAAATGTTTTTGCGGCATATATAATTAAATTCATGCATGGCTCCGCTGCAGAAATTTTTGTAGATAATAACTATTAGAAATTTAAATAATTGGGTCCAAAAGCAATATAGGTTGTTTGGTCAAGTGACAAAAATCAGCCTAATTTGAAAAGTATTTTTTCTCAAAAAGTGTTTTTTTCAAAAGTACTTTTGGTGAGAAATAATTCGTGTTCGGCTAGTTAATTTGAAAAGCACTTCTGAATAACAATTAGTATTTGACCAAGCTTTTAAAAACTGCTTCTAAGTGTATTTTTCTCAAAAGTGATTTTCAAAAAAATGCTTATGGAGAAAATCTATTTTTCCTTCTTCTCCAAAATTGTTTCTGCTCATTTTTAAGGCATTTTTTCCGTTGCAAAAGCTTGGCTAAACACTTTGACTTTGAAAAAAAAAACTTATTTTTAAAAGAAAAAAGAGGTGCTTCTAGAATTGGATAAGCTTGGCCAAATAAACTAGGGTGTTTGGATTAGCTTAAAAGCACTTTTAGGCTTATTTGAGTGTTTGGATTGTTGGGATATATACTATTAACCATGAGTTTGGTTTAGATATAGTATTTATTATGAAATAATTGTTTATTCAGTTTTAATAAAGTTTTAAATAGATCATATAATAGTCTGTGTCCTTTGCTTATATAGTAGATGATTTAGTGTATAGAGTTTAACTTATACACGGAAGATTAAATCATCGGTTCTTATAAGTATAAAGTTTGAGTTCACAATCTAATAATGGAATTGGACAAACCATCAGGAATGATTGTAGCACAAGATTAAATATAATTAATCTTGATTATGAGAATGGTTTAATTCCAACTTCTTGTGCTAGTACATTTTGTATGTATTGAACGGACCAGGTAGAGATAAGTATTTTATACTGACTTAATAAAATAAACTCTCTAGCCATTAAATGTACTTATACTCTTAATCTTGATATAATTATTATTAGTTGTGTATATTATTATTGTTTTGATTTATTAAAAGGCGAGATTCTTTCGTGGGTCAATATGCCTGGTAAATTGGATAATAATAATATACATTGGCGAAGTAATAGTTAGTTGATGGAATCCATGTCTCGGTTTAGAGATTGATGATATACCTTTATGAAAGCTTATAAGTTTTCATGTGTAAACCCGACCGGTGGATTTTGTATCCGACACATGAAATAAGTTAAGCGAAAGTCTAAAGGAAATAATCAATAAATTAAATCGTCAGTAATTTAATTTAATTGATTCGTATCTGAATCTTAACATGGGGAGTTAAATAAGATTTAATGGATGAATTTCGAAATTGAATAAGGAGTGTAATTACGAATTTTTAGTGGAATAATTCGTAATTAATTATGGTGGATATTAATTTCGAAAATTACAAATTAATTCCATAATTGGAAGCCTTGTTAATTAAATTCTGTGGTCCCTACTGTGCCTAAATAATAGGAAATAAAGGAATCCTTTTTCTGGTGGAAAAGAAAACCTAACAGGTTTTGGAAAAGGGTCTTAACCCTTAAAACTTGTGCTATAAATACATAAGGTTTTCCACCTAGAGGGATGAGTACATGGTGGCTGAAATTTTCAGCCAAGTTTTCCTAGAAATTTCGCCCACACGAAATTGCTATTTTCGGGTATTATTTGGGTAACACGGTAGAAGACCGTGGAACGTTCGAGGATCACGATTGTGCGGGTGATGGAGATTCCATTAAGAAGTTATGGAACTGAAGGCTCACGTGGTAGAAAAGATATGTTCACGCTTCAAGAGGTAACCCGTGAAATCCCGTTTATGCTAGTTGTCTAAATTACATGTGATTTTGATACTGGGATTGCTTCCGCTGCATATAATAATCCATCAATTGGTATCAGAGCTCACTCACATCTAATTAGATAACTAAGTTTTTCATGAAACAAGAATATGGTGTTTATGTGCATTTTTTGAATTACATATATATGTGGTTTTCTGAAAAACTGCACTGTTGTTTTGTGAATTAACTGTGCATAATTTATGGATTATTCTTATAATCATGAGATATATGTTTTCTTATATTGATATTTGATTGAGATTATCTGAATTTTTTGGGGTAAACCCTAGAAAAACGCAAAACCTATTTTTGACCGAATAGCCGGAATTTTTGGAGGTCAGCGAACTTGATGGACTCCGATTGAGCTGAAATTTGGTGGGTCCATCGGAAACGCCGAGGTGAGAAACACTCACTGCTTAGCAGTGAATCATGGTATTTTTCGGCGTTTTGAGGTCGTTTGGACTGTGTTTTGGACGTTTTTCTATTTTCTGAAAATTATTTCTTAATAATTTTAATTCTTTTTTAATTCAATAGTGTTGGGGATGACTCCCCATGGTCCCCATGATTAAATACTAGTCATATAATAAGTTTGCACATTGACTATTAGCAAATAAACGTGTTGTTGTATTAAATTCAATAATAGAGGTGTAAGATTTTATTGACTAGGTCTTACAAGGTATAATTCATATTGTGTAATGATATAATTATCTTGTAAGAAAGTAAAATTCTCTATTTGATATCCTGGATGACTAATGATTGGAGCGTTTGGCATGTTTGTGCATAAAAAATTTCTCAAATTTAAGTTTATATTTTCATGCCCTACGTGATTACTAGTTTGGATTTTCGATGAAGAATTTTGTTCTCTGATTGGAGGTTCTAATTAAGTGAAATATGACGGTATGTTGTATGAGTTTTATAATGTTGGTATGACTTTTAAGCTATGGTCTACCATAAAATAATTTTATGAGCTAAATATATATTCACTTGTAAATTGAGAATTTTATGAGTAATAAATAGTTACCACTGAAGTGGTTTGTTTATTTGAACTCATGAAAAATTCTTAGTAAATTTGTACATGTGAAATTATATCTATTCATGGATTGATCATTATGATTAATAAGTAGGATCCACAAAATGGTCTATTTATTTGAGTCACTGAAATATGTTTAATATACCATGTGAAAATTATCCTTGAGAAATCTACATTAATGGTGGAGGTTCATAACTAGAAAAAGAGTATTTATCTTTGGGTACTAGTGAAACTAACTCCACCCATGAGAAGAGATATTGGGGTTTTCACTGAACGGGAGAAAATATAATATCTCAGGTTCTTATGTATTTAATAAAAGGATAATTTATTTCAAAAGGAGATATTATATATCCTAGAAATAGGAAGAAAATAATATATGCCTTGAGCTCATAGTGTAATTATAAGGAGAATGGAAATCAATATCATATTTATTTTAATTCATGAAACTACTTAAAACGGTTATTCTCCGAGTTTGGTTACAGGCTAGTGGTCATGAATTTTACGGACTCCGATTAACCTGAAACTTGGTGGGTTCATCGAAAACGATTTAGTGAGAAAAAAAACTCCTTGCTATGCAGTGAATCATGTTGTTTTTTTGGCATTTTGAGGTCGTTTAGATGGGTTTTCAAGCAGTTTATTAAATTGAATTTGTTATAAATATGAAAAATTATTCTTTATATATCGGTTATATTTGTGTTAAATCTGAAACATGATGATTTAACTTGATATGATATATAGCAAGAATGCAAATCACATGGATTTAATCCTGACTACGCCAAAAAAAAAATTATTCGAATTTGGTCTAGTTTTTGGCGATCATGAATTTCACGATCTCCGAATGACCTGAAATTCGGTAGGATCATTGGAAACGATCATTTAAGAAGAACTCACTGCTATGCAGTGAATCACATCGTATTTTGATGATTTGGGATCGTTTAGGTGAGTTTTTTGGAGGTTTGACGGATTAAAATGTGATTTACATACGAAAAGTCATTCTTTCTATCATTTTATATGTCTAATCTGGAACATGATAACACATGTTGATTTGACATGAATTGGTATATGATAAAAAAAATGTAGGTCATATTTTAAATTCTTAAAAAAATGCTTAAAATGATAATTTTCCAAATTTGGTCGCAATTTTTGATTGATATGAAATTTGGTAGATTTATCAGAAATAGTCCAGTCAACAATAATCACCACTATACAGTGTGAAATATTAATTTTAGTATTTTAAGACTGTTTAAATGGGTATTGAGCATTTTTTTTAATATGGAACTTAATCCTCAGAGAAAAGTTCGTGGTTGTGATAAAGTGGTGATGGGAATAAACCCCTATGGTCTTCATTTTTTTTATTTATAGTGAGATAATAAATTTATGTGTTGACATTAGGTCTTCCTCCATATCGGATAAATTTATTATGAACTCACTGACTATAGTTACTAGTTATTGATAACCAATATTAACTCTCCATCTGAGCTTAAAGGGTTGAATCAATTTTGTAACTACAATACAATCATGATTAAGTGGTGATAGAAATATATTTCTATGGTCTTCCACTATTAATTTCAAGTGAGTAATAAATTTATGTGTTGACTTTAGGTCTTCCTCCATATCGGATAAATTTATTGTAAGCTCACTAGGTGAAATACTAGTAATTGGACATCGTGTACTTACTCTCCATCTGAGTATACATGTTGGATCAATGAAACTAGAGCTATTAAAAATGATGTTCACTTGACTTAAATTAACAGTATACTCTCCATCTGAGTTGGGTCTGTTTTAATTATTGGAGTGAATAATCTGGCATTGCATATGTATGTTGCATGAGTAGTTCTTTCCCATCGAAATTGCTATTCAAGATGCATGACATATATGTGTAGTGTGTTTTAAAATTTTTGTATTAAAAAGTTATATACAATTGACTGAAAATAATAGTATGCTCTCCATCTGAGTTGGTTCTATTTATTTTTGGATTGTATAATTCTTGCATTATATAATATACTTTGCATGAATAATTCTTTTCCCATCGAAATTTATTATTCCAGATGCATGTATGTATATAAATATTGAATGCAGTCTGAATTTTACTGTTCAGTGTTTTGACTTATTATGATCTATTTAATATTTTTATCTCAACTCCACAATGATTTTATGCAATTTGTCGTATTACTTGTTAAAATTTTCTTTTAGTGATAAGGCATTAATTTTAAGGATGCAATATATGTACTTTTGTTAGAAGGAATTAAATTCCGATTTCTAGACAAAATAAGAGATGGATATTTGCTTTATTTTTCGAATAACTCTTGAGTTATTGAGCTTAATAAACACTTTATCTCTTGTGGTACATGAATGCATGACCTTGTTATTATATATTGATGTCTCTCCTGAACAGAACAATATTAGTCTACCTCATAAGAGAATATGTTCTTCAAAATTGAGTAAAACCTATCTGTGCACTTTTATCTAAGTCATATTAATCTGGATAGGATTTCAAGTTGGTCAAGTATGGACCTTAAGGTTCATTGAAAGTAGAGGCACTACCAACTTGTGGATCCTGTTTGGAAGGAAATTTGACTAAAAGATGTTTCCCTTTAAAAGGAAATAAAACTAGTGATAAGCTAGAATGAATCCTTTCTGATTTGTATGGTTAAATGAACATACTCGTAAGAGATAGATTTTGAGTATTTTATGACGTTCATAAATGATTACTCAAAATATTAATATATTTATTTGATGCACTGTAAGTCTTAATGAATTAAGTAATTCAAGGTTTTTAAGACTTGAAATAGAGAAGCACCAAAGAAATATATTAAGTTACTACAATTTGATTGTAGTGACGAGCATCTCTCTAAAGAGTTTTTAGATACATATCAGAATAGGGATTACATCTCAATTGACTACACCGTAAACTCCATAATAGAGTCGTGTAGTAGAAAGAAGAAATAAGTCTTTTTTTGGATATGGATAGACTAATGACGTGTTATTCAGATTTGCCTTATTTATTTTTGGAATATTTCCTGGAAACTTCAAATTACATTCTGAATTTAGTTCCTTCTAAGCTAGTACCTGGGACATCTATAGAACTATGGACTGAATGTAAGCTTGGTCTGTGGCATGTTCAGATATAGGATTATCCCGCATATGTGCTGAAAGGGAAAGCAGATATGTAAGTTGGAACTAAGGATGGATAGGTGCATGTTTATCGAATATCCAAGAAAACGAATGAAGCTTTATTTTATTGTCCTAAAGAAAATAAGGCAATTGTTAAAACAAATGCATTTTTCTAGATAAGGACTGTTTAATAAAATATGTTCCTAGAAGTAAACTATTTTTACAGGAACTGGGCAAAGAAATAACTAGATGTTCAAGAACATCAAAACCCACACGTCAGAATTGACGTTCCATTGCATTTAAGTAGTGAGAGAACGTTAATAGACATAATATGCCTTTATCGAGTGGGAGTGATGTTTGAACATTGAACACTATAGTAAGAAGTCACTAATATTTCAATGTCGTGAGGTAACGAAGGTAATATTAGTGGTACTTCGTCTTAGTGGGAGAAAGCTAAAGAAAATTATAGTTCGGTGTTCATTCTTGGGATAGTTTCGGTAACAGGATCTCTGAAGAGTTTAATACCAAACTAGATAATTACGACAAAGTACTACTGGACAAATATTGCATCAGATATAACTTGGCAAGATTCTTTAACAAAACCTTATTTGGTGAAGGCTTTTAATAGTCATGTAAAAGAATGCCTGAGAAAGTTGTAGATGCATGGTTATGAGTCTAAGTGGGAGATTGTTGGGGTATATACTATTAACCATGCATTTGGATATAGTATATTCTAATAATTATCATGGTTAAAAGTCTAAGTGGGAGATTGTTGGGATATATACTATTAACCATGAGTTTGGTTTAGATATAATATTTATTATGAAATAATTGTTTATTCAGTTTTAATAAAGTTTTAAATAGATCATATAATAGTCTGTGTCCTTTGCTTATATAGTAGATGATTTAGTGTATAGAGTTTAGCTTATACACGGAAGATTAAATCATCGGTTCTTATAAGTATAAAGTTTGAGTTCACAATCTAATGATGGAATTGGACAAACCATCAGGAATGATTGTAGCACAAGATTAAATATAATTAATCTTGATTATGAGAATGGTTTAATTCCAACTTCTTGTGCTAGTACATTTTGTATGTATTGAACGGACCAGGTAGAGATAAGTATTTTATACTGACTTAATAAAATAAACTCTCTAGCCATTAAATGTACTTATACTCTTAATCTTGATATAATTATTATTAGTTGTGTATATTATTATTGTTTTGATTTATTAAAAGGCGAGATTCTTTCGTGGGTCAATATGCCTGGTAAATTGGATAATAATAATATACATTGGCGAAGTAATAGTTAGTTGATGGAATCCATGTCTCGGTTTAGAGATTGATGATATACCTTTATGAAAGCTTATAAGTTTTCATGTGTAAACCCGGCCGGTGGATTTTGTATCCGACACATGAAATAAGTTAAGCGAAAGTCTAAAGAAAATAATCAATAAATTAAATCGTCAGTAATTTAATTTAATTGATTCGTATCTGAATCTTAACATGGGGAGTTAAATAAGATTTAATGGATGAATTTCGAAATTGAATAAGGAGTGTAATTACGAATTTTTAGTGGAATAATTCGTAATTAATTATGGTGGATATTAATTTCGAAAATTACAAATTAATTCCATAATTGGAAGCCTTGTTAATTAAATTTTGTGGTCCCTACTGTGCCTAAATAATAGGAAATAAAGGAATCCTTTTTCTGGTGGAAAAGAAAACCTAACAGGTTTTGGAAAAGGGTCTTAACCCATAAAACTTGTGCTATAAATACATAAGGTTTTCCACCTAGAGGGATGAGTACATGGTGGCTGAAATTTTCAGCCAAATTTTCCTAGAAATTTCGCCCACACGAAATTGCTATTTTCGGGTATTATTTGGGTAACACAGTAGAAGACCGTGGAACGTTCGAGGATCACGATTGTGCGGGTGATGGAGATTCCATTGAGAAGTTATGGAACTGAAGGCTCACGTGGTAGAAGAGATATGTTCACGCTTCAAGAGGTAACCCGTGAAATCCCGTTTATGCTAGTTGTCTAAATTACATGTGATTTTGATACTGGGATTGCTTCCGCTGCATATAATAATTCATCATGGATAGGCTATAAAAGTGCTTTTAAGCTACATATTTTTAAGCTAAAATATCCAAAACAAGCCAAAACCAATAAGTTGGGCATCCCTAACTTATTACTTTTTGGCTTATAAGCTCCTTATGTTTGACCAAGTAATCTACCTTACTATTCCATTTACTTTTTCTAAACCCCAAAACGACCCTTTCCTTACTATTTGAAGTGTTAGTTCTCATCACCATTTTCCAGTTTATCGTTGCTTGCTGCTATGTTCACCAAAATTAGTTAACTTTTTTGAAGTGCTAAAAGGGAAGCCAACAGTAGCTTTTTAAATAAATGTTTCATGTATTCTAATATTTTGTAAATATTATTCTTTAGCTTCTTTTTTTGGTTACATAACAATTAAATTTTTTTGTGTGGTTGAATCCGTCCTTTGTTTAATTGCTGAAACTATATTCTAAATCAAATATTTCAATGAATTTATATGTTACCCCAGAATCTGAAGCTATGAACGGAAAAATCACTTTTTTGATCAAATAATTATTATTGTATATTATTAAAGAAAAAATTTATATTTAGATAATTAATTGAAATTGAAAGTGATTTAATTATAAATTATTTGTATGTGCGTTAATTTAGAATAAAATATTATAGTTATATCTTTATAGTGTTAACATCTTTAATGATATTTCAGTCATTTTAACAGAAAAAAGTGCTTGCTAGCATTTGTTTACTAAATACCCCGACAACTTTTTTTCAGCTTCAGCACTTTTTTCCAAACACGAAACTGCTCATTTATAAAAACAAGCTCCGACACTTAAAAAGTGTTTTTAAGCACTTATGCTTAAAAGCCACTTTTTTAAGCCAATCCAAACGGGCTCTAATTGTCAAGCTTCTAAAATCAACTTATTTTGATAAGAGTTTTTCAAAAAATATACTTTGATGGGAAGTAGTTTGTGTTTGGCTATTAAATTTAAAAAATAATTTTGAGTATTAATTAGTGTTTGACCAGGCTTTTAAAAAGTGCTTCAAAATGTATTTTTCTCAAGAGTCCTTTTCAAAAAAGTGTTTTTGGAGAGAAACTATTTTTTTCTATTTCTCAAAAATTGCTTCTAATTTCTTCTTAAAAGCACGTTTTTTCTTTCAAAAACTTAGCAAAAAGAAGCATTTTTGCCTCAAAAGTAGCTTGGCCAGACATTTTTTTGGAAATCAACTTTTTCTCAACAAAAAAATATCTTTTGCTCAAACAGTGGGTAAACGGTTTGAATATTAATTTATGATTTAATAAATTTTATTTTATTCCCAAACAAAAAACCTCGTAAAACTACTTCAAAATTATTTCCAAAAATCGAAAGCTATATTTTCCATAGCCAAACATGGAGTATTTGTTTGATTAAAATTTTCTCCTGTTAAATAAACTCCCAACTGCTCTTTTTCTTTCCTTATTTTTTTTTTTAAGGAAGATAAGTTATAATAAGTGAAATACTGAATGTCAAATCAAACTCCAGTTGTAGTCCACAGCCCTGAGTCTACTAGCAGTATAGGTTACAACTTTGAACGTTGCCCATCAATTTATTTGACTATTGATTGCAACAACTCCTACTAAAAGCTTTCGTTTAAAAATATTTTTTTCTTCACTAAATCCAAAAACTTATAATAGTATACGAGTAAATAATAATACTGCCATAAAATTATTTTATTCTAATGTTCTTGGTTTCTCTAATTCTCCACGCCTTAGGTTGATTATAAAGAAAGTCCAAGATGTAGGTCGGCAGTTTTAATTTGACTCTAATAACTCAATTTTCTTTTCTGTTTTTTTTTTTAATTTCTTCCTTTTGTCTTTCTTATTCTCCCCTTTTCATGAATTTTAATCCTACGTAATAGGTTAATCCAATGCTTTTTTTTCTTTCAATAGTTAACTTAAGAATAAGATATTTTTTTGCCTAGTTAAACACAATTAAAAACTTTCTTCTATTAACTAGTCATTTAAAAAAGATTTATGTGATTATCATACATTTAAAACTTTTTTTGACCTATTGTTTCAAAATATTTATTTCACAACTACTATAAAAGAAAAAAGAACAATAAATAATTTACAAATTAACATGAATAAAAATTAAGATATTTATATTATGAAGTCACTGAAAGGTTGTTCGGGAGGATTCCCAATCCTATCAAGTGAAAATCGTATTTGAAAATTAAAGTTGTGTTTGGTCATGAATACAATTTTGGTTATTTTTGAATTTGGGAGTGATTTGAAGTGAAAAATTTTGAAAAATAACTTTTTAGAGTTTTTTAAATTTATAAAATATTGCGAAATTCATCTTCAAGTGAAAATTAAAAATTTTATGGCCTATTGATTTCGAAAAAAAATAAAAAAATTTGAAACAAAAATGAAAAAAGTTCTATGGCCAAATGGCCCTAATAGTTTTTGAAGAATTATTTTGAAAAGAGTTGCGTGCTTAGGTAGTTTCTGAGAAAATGCTTTTCTGGATAACATTTTGATACTGCAAAATCTGTTTTTAGTTGTTTTGGTTTTAGAAAAACATTTTGCTTTTCTTTCTAAACACAAAAATTCTCAAATATTAATCTAAAACTTTTGCCTCTAAATTTAATTTCTATTAACTAAATCAAATTTGAATTCTAAATTCAAAATGACAAACGTAAAGTTAGTATGGGAAAAAACACTCCCTCCATCCCAATTTATATAGTATTTTTTTTTGTTAGTCAATTCCAAAATAAATGTCACATTTCTTATTTAAAATTTTTATTTTACCCTTAATGAATCGATTTATAACTACACAAATATTTATTATTTATTTAGACTTCAAATTTTAAAAGTCTTGCCTTTTTTTCTTAAACAATCAAACATAAATTAGAACGGAAGAAATACTTGAAATTTATATCTAATCAAATAATCTAATTGCGACAGTCAAAAATTAAAATGAAAATCTATATCAATTAAATTTGATTAAATAATAAAATTTTATGCAAAATGCATGATTTGTTTGGTGTAAATACAATTAGGACTAAATTTTTTGTATTATCCTTTGTATCAAATGAGGTTATTCTTGATTGCTAGTAGGGGTGTTCATAAAAACCCGAACCAAACCGGCCAAAAAACCTGATACTTCTTGGTTTGGTTTGTTTTGGTTTTGAATTTTAAAAATTGATCAAATTTGGTTTGAGTTTGGTTTTAATCAGAAAAAAACCCGAACCAAACCGACTATATGAGTAACTATTTCAAATTTATTATTACACCTATATATGTGTATATTTTTATACAAAGTTTCAAAATTTTTATGGTAAATGTTAATAGTTTGCACTTTTAGTATAGTTCTTTACCTTTACATTCTAGTTTGATTCGTAGCTTTCTTTTGTTAAGTGTAAGAATCCATTTCGTGTTAAAAATAAGTATATTTTTAGTTGAGTCCTTAAATTATTCATCACTATTTGATTCAATTATCATCAATATATTTTGGTAAATAATAGATTTCTCAAAGGGCAATTGATTTGATTGTGTTACGTTAAAAATGTGGTCGCCGGAATATGTGTTTGGTAATGTATGTCTTATATTTAAGAAAAAATCGACAAATAATCGAGAAAACCGAAAAAACGACAAAATCCGATATAAACCGAATCGAAAAAAAAAACGACTTAATTGGTTTGGTTTGGTTCTAATATTGGAAGAACCGACTTAATTGATTTGATTTTTTTTTTAGGAAAAAAACGATTCAAACCGAACCATGAACACCCCTGCTAAATTATTATTAAATTAAAAGAAAATTCCCGTGAGGGAAAAGTTCATCATGCGTGACATGGCAGTTTGACCGATTCTGTTTTGAGTGTATAAACTGCCAGCCTGTCATTTTCACTTTTTTGTTTGGCTTACCTGCGACTCCTCTTCTCTCTCCCTTCTTCTTCCTATTCTCAACGACAACAATCTTTGAATTGGTAATTTTCCCATTCTTTTTTCATTCTCCTTCACTTTTCTTTTTCATCATCAATCATTTTCTATTTATACAATTTTGCAGTAATTTTTCAAGAATCAAATGTCTGCTACAAGCACGCCAACTACCAGAATTTTTCCAGTGAGTTTATTCTGACTACTGTTTCTGTTTGATTTAAATTAATTATAAGGAGTATATTTTATGCAATTCAATAGCTTGAATATTTGAATGGACTTTTTATATTCTTTTATTATTATTATTATTATTATTATTATTATGTGGGTTGTGTTGTTTTACGTTGAATTCCATAATTGCCGTTGTTTTACCAAGTCGTCTTTTGTGTTTGATTTGCTCTTATTTTTTCTGCTAAGCATGCAAAAAATAGAGGAGATATGTTCAAGGGTTTTAGGTGGGGGAAAATTGTCATAAAGTTTGAATATTTGAATGGTTTGTTTCTTTTCAACTCCGAACAACCACAAAAAAGGAAATTTTATGGTTCCTTAGAAGGATCCTCATATGGGGTTCTTTGAATTATAGGTAAAAATTTGATCTTTTTCACCTCACAGTTCACTTTTGATGCTTTCAACTTTGAGCAGCCACAGAAAGGGCATTTTCATTTTGTGCTTCTTGTTACTTTTCCTAGTATGCGGATTTCTTGAATTTTAGATAAAAATTTGATCTTTTTACCTCAAGTTCACTTTTGATGCTTTCTTTGTGTTTCTTTCAGCTGGGTTCTCATTGGATTTCTTGAATTTCAGTTGAGACTTGGATGGTCAGCATCTCTAATTGAGCCTTCCTAGACTAAACCCTATATATATGGCTGTGATTGGTTATTTTGATGTCTAGAAATGTTGGGGGTAGATGAGAAGGACAGGGTACCTGGTGGGAATCGGAAAACGTATGCACGGTCTGTTTCCTGGTCTGATAGGTCCCCGACTAAGTCCAGTGCCAAACCACAATGGAATAGTAAAGCAAGGGCTTGTTTGCCACCCCTTCAGCCTCTTTCTATTACCAGACCAACTGCTGAGGAGTGGCCTTGTGCTGGGTCGGATGATCTTGGCGTATGGCCTAATAATCCCCCTACTCCAGGTGTTAGGCTTGGACCAGTCAGCACCCATGTAGGTTCAGCTACTAAGCGGGTTCCGCGAGAATTTGAATTCAAGAAAGACAAGCTTGCTTTCTTCAATAAGGAATGCTCTAAGATTGTGGATCACATTTATTTAGGAAGTGACACCGTGGCAAAGAATCGTGATATTCTCCATGAGAATGGAATCACTCATGTCTTAAACTGTGTAGGGTTTAGTTGTCCCGAATACTTTAAGGATGATCTCGTGTACAAGACACTCTGGCTGCAGGATAGTCCAACTGAGGATATAACGAGTATTCTCTATGATGTCTTTGATTATTTTGAAGATGTTCGTGAACAAGGTGGGAGAGTTTTTGTGCACTGCTACCAAGGAGTGTCCCGATCAACCTCTTTGGTTATTGCATATCTTATGTGGAAAGAGGGGTTGAGCTTTGAAGATGCATTCCAGCATGTAAAAGCTGCAAGAGGAGTGACAAACCCGAATATGGGTTTTGCTTGCCAACTATTGCAGTGCCAGAAACGAGTGCATGCTCTACCTGTGAGTCCGAGTTCTGTGCTTAGAATGTACAGGATGGCACCTCACTCCCCATATGATCCCCTTCATTTGGTACCAAAAATGCTGAATGAGGCAGGGGCTGAAGGATTTGATTCTCGCGGAGCCTTCCTTGTTCTTATTCCTTCTGCTATATACGTGTGGATTGGGAAGCATTGTGACTCTGTAATGTCAGATAACGCCAGGGCCGCAGCCTTTCAGGTAATCCGCTATGAAAAGGCTCAAGGTCCTGTTATAATTATCAATGAAGGCAAAGAGCCTTCTGATTTTTGGAGTGCTCTTAGCCATGGGAGCTTCTTCACTGGTGGTTGCAGCAAAGAAAAGACCAAGGTCGAAGCAAGTTTGTTAGATGGAACTACTGGCACGATTACTGATAATATCATCCAGTATATTGGTCAACAGAAGGTTGGTGAATATGACCTTGATTTTGAAATTTTCTACAAAGCACTTGCTGGTGGGGTTGTTCCACCTTTTCCATTATCAGGTACTGAATCTGAGATGCGTCTTCCTGCAAGAGAGAATGGATGGAGTAGATTGAGGCGAAAGTTTTCCAGTGGAATAATGAAAGAATTTATCACAGCCTCCAAATTGTACAGTCATACTGGTGGCCAAGCGAGTCCTGTACTCGATAAAATGGACACAAGTAAAGAAATCTCTCCTGCTTTGCCTTCATCACCTTCAAGTCCTCAGTGTGATTCACCAGATTCCTTTTCTTCTTATGCAACCAGCAGTCCAAGTTTTAGAGATGTTGGGAACTCTGGTCTTGACTCTGAGCCTTTGCTATCGCCATCACCTTCATTTAGCTCACTTGATTCTCTCTCTTGTTTTCTTGTTAATAAACCAAAGTCTGATACCACATCCCCCTCACTCTCACCTTCAACCTCAGATTACTCCAGTTCTTTCACCTTTTCTCCCTCATCTTCTAATTGGTCCGACTTGGCATACCTATCTGCACAGCCTTCACCTACAAGATTTGAATACGAAGATCCTAACTTTGTGAAGAATGATTCCTTCAAAGAAAGTTCATCTTTACTTTGTAAAGAAACGTCCCTTCCAGCAGAGGAAGCATTTCCAACCTGTCATACTCTTGGACAGGCAAACAGTTGTTTACTGTACAAAGAAGCTTTCCCCTCACTAGCCGAGCGCAGAGGCAGTCATCCTCCTCCTAGGATGATGTTACGTTGCAATGATGATTCCACTCAAATTTCAGCAAAGTTGGTGAGAACATCCTCATTTTCTCTCCCTAGCTTTGGAGACGATACAATAAAGTGTCTGGAGTGTGACAACCTTAATGACGGAGATTTTGCCGATACTAGTAAAGAGGAGTTAATGTTGGATGCTGAGAGTTCGATTACTGACAATCAACTCCCAAATGGAGTTCAACCTGACGATGTATCTCGCAGTTTCTATGACCATCCAATTGTAGTTGCAGATACAACTGATTTAGGTCTTTACCAATGGCCTTCTATGCATAAATTAGGATTGGCTTCTGGGTTTTTTGATTCGAGGTCCGTCTATATCATAGTCATTCCTGACTTGAATTTAGATGAAAATAGTTCCAATAGTTTGTACATTTGGGTAGGGCGTGATGTGCAATGGAAGGAAAGTCCAAATCAAGTGATCAACAATGAATCCATGTGTGAGGATGGTCATGTTCATTGGGAGAAAGTTGGACGCCGTTTTCTTATTCAGAAGGGCCTGGCTACTAGCTCTCTTGTTCAGGTACCTATTCCACTTTTTTAATTCAAACGGAAACAATTGATAATGTGCTCTTTCCTTATTTGTTAGTTGTTGCTTCCTTTAATGTCTCATATATCTGCAATGTCTTTTGTTTAAAATTTGAAACTTGTATTCAACTTCTTTTCAAGCAAGTGATGTAGAGAGACTAGCTTTAAGTTAAAATAAATCTGTGGCTGCAGAAGAATAATTCTTGGGTGTGTGTGTAATTTTGTTTGAAATATAATTATTGTTATTTTGAGTTGAATGCAGATAGTGAAAGAAGGTGAGGAACCTGAGCAGCTTCTTAAACATCTGCCTTGTTTCTCACTTGAGAAGACATATTAGATGTAGTAGGGATAGAACACCGTTGTCGATCGGTTGCTTCTTCAATCCTTCTGGTTAGTGTGAGCATCCCAGGCAGTGAAAGTTGAAGGTTTCTGCTTGTGTGATGTGATACAAATTTATCTGAGGATCTTCAAAAGCTGCTGTATATATATATATATATATATATATATATATATATATATATATATATACTTTTTGTTGGGAGATCATTGTACTGCTCCTTTATCCCTGTTCCTAGTACACTCACCACCAATATGTGCGTGGAACTTTTAGCATTGTTACATACCCCAAATTCTCTTTTTATGTTTTCATCATAAATTGTTCAATGTAGGAGGGGGCTTGTTTGGCTCCAAAGCTTCTTAATTCACTCTTGGAATTTACATGCCTACTGTAAGATATTTAATTACACATTCTTTTTATTTGACTTGGTAACAGAGATAGCAACTGTTTCTTCCTTGTAGAATTTAGCATTTCTATACTGACATCACGAGGTGTTTGGACAATATTTGATTGAACTTGAAAAAAAATGAGAGTATCTAAAGTTGAAGTTGAAATATTTTTTGGATTTATTGCTTATTTTTTTAGCCGATATACGTAAATTATACACATTATTATTATTATTATACATCTCCGGCTATTTTTAGTTTAGTTGACATTTTTAGTTTAAGCGATTGGTGGGTAGTTATTTAGGTTAATTCTTCATATTTTAATTGTGTTTTGACGTGAATTCACTTAAAAAGCGAATTGCAATTGTGAGTGAACCAATATTTCACATAAAATATGGCAAATACCACATGGCTCGAAATAGTCAAGGGTGTCTTTCTTTCAAATGCCAAACTCTTGCAAATATTGCGATACTTAGGGGTGACACTAGTGGAAATAGCTTATGAAATTTCTTGGACACTTAATCGCATGATTTGACTAATCTTTCATTCCTCCATGAGAATAGAAATAGCTACTGCTTCCTTCCGTATCAATTTATATGAAGTAGTTTGACTCACGAAGTTTAGAAAAAAGAAAAAAAGAATTTTTTTTTGAAACTTATAGTTTTAAAATCTTAAAGGGTAAAAGCTTTGTAAGGTTATTATATTTGTGTGACTATAAAAACTTCTCACTAAAGGTAAAATGCGTAAAATGAAAAGTTTAAAGTTGAGTTGTTTTTAAATATAAAAATGTATCTATTTTTTTTTAAACGAACTAATAGGAAAGTGTGTCATAAATTAAAGGGAATCTTACATAAATGTCCCAAATAAGTTCCAACTTACCAACCTTTAGCCATTAATCATAGACTTACCAAAACTATCCAAACACATAAAAATTGAAAACCCAAATAAATAAGTCTCTTTCTGTACAAGAATCACACGCAAAGATCTCCTTCCATATTTTTAAGCGTGATCAACAACATTAGATGCAAGACGGAAAGAAAATTTTATGAATGGGGTTAGCAAACAAGGTGATGAAATACAAAAAAAAAATACATATGCAAGATCCAAAAATCTAAGCAAAACATTTTTTTTTTCAATGGGTATGGTTGAAAGACATTGAAAACATATAAATTAGTATACAAATTTTGAGGAAGATTGGAGGTGATTTGGACTGATTTGGTATCAAAATTCGTAATTAAAATCGGGTTCAAAAAATTCTTCTACGACACATGTATCAAACATGTACCACGCATGTATCTCGCATCACAGATATACATGGATATACATGTGATACACATTTGATACAAATATAATACATATGTGATACACAAATGATACACATTTGATACAAATATAACGCATATGTGATGCACAAATAATACACATGATAATACACATATCATTTTTTTCATGTTTCATCTTCTACTTCGAATTTTCAATTCAACCCACCTCAAAACTCTGCCAAATCATTCCAAAACTGAGATCCAAACTCCTTAAGATATACCCAATCTATTCTAATAATACCCACTCAAGAAAAAAAGATTTGACCTGTTTTTAGCCACAAATAGCTAATTCGCTAATATGGTAATATTTGGCTAATATGGTAATATTTGGCTAATATTAATAATATTTCATGAATTGACCAATTTTTGTAATAAGCTACTTATAAATGAATATAGCTGGTAGTTTCCCTAAATTAAAATGAATAGAGTAATATGAAATTTCTTGTAAAAATTGTATGGGGTAGCCACTATTTAAAGTGGTATTTATTTTTTATCCAGCAATTTTTAATGCTAAGCAAAAGTAATCACTAATTTATTAAAATTAATATGAAAGGACGTTGTTACTCTTTCATTCCCAAATGAAAATACAATGGTACCTGGGCCTAGATCAACGACATTCATTAACCCGACTGAGGTTCCTGATCTATCCCATTAAAACTGTAAAACCTAAAACTTTCCTATGTATCACATAAACCCTCCCTTCTATTTCCCCATACTTCATATTTTCGAGTCGTTGAAAACTGTTTCCTTTGAACCTGATACTCCAAACGATTCTTCCGATAAATCCAGCAAATAAATTATCCTTTAAACGCTGCATTAAAGATGGAGATTTAGTAATTGTATACGAAAGACATGATACAATGAAAGCAACAAAAGTCAGTGAGGATGGTGTTCTGCAGAATCGGTTTGGTGCATCCAATTTCAAAAGTTAAGGACACTTGGTTCTGAACTTAGACTAACAAGCTCAAAAGTTAAGGACAATAGGTCCTGAACTTAGACTAACAAGCTCAAAAGTTAAGGACACTTGGTCTTGAACTTACAGTTAAAAGTTCAAAAGTTAAGGACACTTGGTCCTGAACTTATACTAACAAGCTCAAAAGTTAATGACAATTAGGTCCTGAACTTATACTTACACGTTCAAAAGTTAAGGGCATGTAGCCCTTAACTTAGAGTTACAAGCACAGAAGTTAAGGATAGGTGGTCCTGAACTTCGAGTTTCAAGTTCAAAAGTTAAGGACATGTAGTCCTGAACTTAGAGTTACAAGTTCAAAAGTTAAGGAAAACTTGGTCCTGAACTTTTATGAGCAGAAGAGTGTTTTCGTCCGGGCAGGTAAAGTTTATTAAAGTAGTGGCTAAAGACTAAAGACATTTTAAACAGTGACTTAAAAGTAAATACATGTGTTATTAGTGGCTAACCGTGCACTTTCCCCAAATTTCTTGAACACTTGCGCGCATGATTCGGCCCATCCTCCCGTGAGAAAACATTATACTGTACCCGTTAAATACTTAGGGTCAAACCATTATCGGCAAATACTAAACTTGGATATTCAAATTGAAACACTCATTCGAAGAGTTTCATGTGAAATAATTGTTCTCTCACGGAAATTCAAAATCTCTCTCCAGCAACACCTAACTACCGCTCACCTTCCCTGAACTCAATTCTTGAAATTTTACATGTTTAATCCGTTGAATAGTAGTAATACGGAGGAGTGGATACTATGTCCACCAAAACTAACAGGTGTATCTGACCATTGATATTGCATTCCAATAATTTGACAAATTTTACTTATAGAACACAGGTTTACAACAAAGCTCATCAGAATTTAAGAAACAGTCTATATAGAACTTCCCCGGATACTTTCATAATCGACAAGTTAAAAGTTAAAAAGTAGTTTCACTCTCTTCATTAGTGAGAATTTTTCAAAATTAGAGAATGAAGCATATTAACATATGATATAATATGAACAAAATATGCAAGTTCAACTTCATCTCAAATTTTGTTCTGGGATCTTAGGAAGGCCATTGTAGGGCCCAGCGCACCGCCTCTCATGGATCGATATGACGACGAGCTCTTCCCGGAACTCGGCTTACCCCAACTACTTTCCTGAGATAATTCTGTCTTCTTGGCCTTTAGAGTTTCACTGAATTGCTCCCACAGGTTCACTCCGCCGTCCCCTGCAAATCAACATAGAGGAACTGGTCGTCATGATCTAGCTATGAAATTAAACTACAATAATGAATTCATAAATCAGTAATCATCTCAGTAATCGGGAAAGCATTAGTAGTTCACACCTGAAGGAGTAGATTGTGTTTTTTTCCCATTGTTTACTTCTGCAACTCCTGCAACAGTCAGTTATAAGGTCCCAAAAGAAGAGGATAAAAAAAACATGCACTTTATGTTTTAACAATACCATTCCTTAAGCATGGGAAAAACAACGAAAATTACCAGTAGATGGGGTTTCAGTTTTCTTTTTACTGCTTCCAATCACTGGAGTGGACCCATTGGCAGCAGAACCTTCAATAACCCGACCAGGAACTCCTGCTGAGTCTGGAGTACCATTTTTCAGCAGACGCACTTCAAGAAGTGCTGAAAAATCTATCTGCAAAAAAGATGTGGTTTAGTATTGACACTCAAAATATGCATAATAATAACAGATGACACGCAAGAGGGGGTCAGCCAACTTTCACTGAAGTACCTCCAGAGATCCGTCTTCATTATAAATAGAGCTATCTGGTTGCTTTGAGGACTCATCCTCACTAAAAATGACTGGAAATTCAGCTACTGGCATCAGCAGAACTCTATTTGCTTCAGAATTACACCACGATATTTTCCCAACCTATATAACAGAAGGGAATATCGAATTTACTATCATGAGCCTATCAATCAGAAGTGCATAATATGATGGAGATAACTTATATACCCGATAGGAGGAAACTTCAGGGGTCCAAGTTGATGATAACTCTAGCAACCGGTATGCAATCACAAGACCTTCCTGCCAAATTTGGAGAACAGTTTGTCTAAATACTAAAATTGCGTGTTACTCAAATCAATAAATACTAGACTGTGAGTGCGTCGTGTGAGTCTCAATTAACCAAATATATCAGTGCAACAGATGCATTGAATACAAGAACAAACCTTGGGCACACCAGAAAGAAAAGGAAGTGTATTGAAGTCAATTGATTCATGACAACGAGGCTCTTTTTCACCATTCACCATCTCAGAATGTTCTTTGTTTGAACCTAGAGAATCATTGTTTTGGGGAAATGAAACTTTTTCTTGACCCCAATTCTGTCTCTCATGATTCATCATCTCAGGATGTCCTTTGCTTGAACCTAGAGAATCATTGTTGTGGGAAAATGAGACTTTCTCTTGACCCCATTTCTGACTCTCTCGATTCATCATCTCAGGAGCATCATTGTTTTGGGAAAATGAGACTTTCTCTCGGCCCCATCTTTGTCTCTCGCGATTCATCACCTCAGGACGTTCTTTGTTTGAAACAGGAGAATCATTCTTTTGGGAAAATGAGACTTTCTCTTGGCCCCATCTCTGTCTCTCACCATTCATCATCTCAGGACGTTCTTTGTTTGAACCAGGAGAATCATTCCTTTGGGAAAATGAGACACTCCCTTGGCCCCATTTCTGACCCTTTTTCTTGCTCATCATGCCATTCCACCTGAAACTTTCCTGCACATGATATGGAAATTCATCACTTGAAAAAAGAAAAGTTATCCCATTAAGTGCATATATTTCATTTCATGCAACATGCCTACAACTAGCCCTGTCTCCCACACTGTAACCTATATCATTATGCTAATCAAAGATGGTGCAATTTCCAGCAGCAAATGTATCAAATAAGTTTTACAAAGGCAACCAATTTTCTGGTTTTTGCGCCGTCACATCTAAAAAGAATGGAAGAAAAAAGGAAAAGGAGGATCAAGCATCCTACTGAAGATTATTGATACCTATCACAGCAGATAGTCACTACTTTGTAAAGGATAAACATGTCTATGCTACAACAGTTAGTGAAGCACTTCTGAAATATCCACCAACCATGAAACACTAACAAAAAACCAATAATGATTATAACAGATACAACACGAATATTCAATTGGATGAAAATACGGTTGCCAAAGTATTTTCTTTTCTCCAATTGTTACTATAATACAACATCTGAAATATGGTGAAAATCAATAAGACTAATAGCATTATGTGAGCTTCCACAAAGTATAGCTGCATAACTTTATTTCGTAGCACAATCTCATTTAATTCCATGTTCATCATGAAAAAGTAAAAACTGATGAATATGCGCACGAGTCCCCCCCTTTATTTTCCCTCTTTGGTGCATCTTTCAGCTAACCATCCACTAAGCCTTTAAGCAATCTGAGGTTAAATTGTAATTGCTTGACACGTTGGGACTATCAGTAACACATTCTTGAGAAAAGGTATGCTCAAAAACTTGGATTTCAAGATCTAAAACTTTTCATTCGGAATAAGATACAGAGTTTCAAGGAAAAATCAAGAAAAAGGGGCATCATAGTACAATTTGAGCAAAACATACCACTTCTACTTGACTCTGCTTCGAAACTAGTTCTGCAACAGCCAGAAGATTTATGTTAGAGCTTTTCCATAAAAATTAAGAAGATGCAAGACTGACACCATTGAATCAGATTCGTATTTTAGAGTGGGCAAGGAATTAATACACAATCTAAAACCCATCACCAAGAAAAAAGAGGGAGAGGGAAAAAGAAGACTAGCGAACGAGGAAAACCAATAACTGATAAGAATCCACAAGTTGTATTAAACCAAGGCATCCACAAGTTGTATTAAACCAAGGCCTGCTGCACCAATCAGTATGCCACACCAAATTTGAGCATGTTATATTTATTCCCTTGGCGCGGACAGAAAACAAAGATTAATGCCAATTCCCAACTACAAGCACCAAATTATGACCCACTTCAACTTTTCAGCACAATCAATCATCTTATAATTTGATAAAATACAAGATTGTGTAATAGTTACTGAAGTGGAAAAGAGCTACAGGTAAATATGTGTGTATCGCGAGAACGAGAACGTGTAATCAAAACAGAGAGGGGCGCAAGACCTTTTCCCAGAGGTTCAAAGCGAATATGCCCAGGCCTTATCTCAACTGGAACAACTTCTTCTGTGTCACTATTTTGACATGATTTTCCAGACGATTTGCTTTTTTCTTCTGCATGCTTTTCTTGATCTGTATCTCTATTCTGATCTTCACCGTGAAATTGCTTCCAATGCAACTACACACGTGAGACTGTGTTGTCAACAAAAACAAAGTAGAAATAAAAGATTTGTCTATGTTAGATCACTCACTAGTCCTTTTGGTTGGCCAGTTACCTCTTCTTTTTTAGCTTTAGTTTTCTGCTGCTTCCAATTTCGCTGCAACGTTTGTGATTTAAGTTTCCAGCACATGAAATAGAAGCAACGGGAATGTAAGTTTTATCAATATATTACTACTCACGTGTCCCTTTGGTTGGCCATTAGCCTCATCAGTCACTCGCCCCTCTGGTTGGCGGCTAGGCTCTCCTCTTCGAGCTTTAGCTTGCAATTCTTTCCAGTTCCGCTGTAAGAATTTACCCAACAAAAGTTGCATTGTATGGCAGTAATAGTTGGCATCCTTATTTTAAAAAATGGCAGTAATAGTTGGCATATCTGCGCCATTTGATTACTTACCAGTCCTTCTGATTCAACAAGTGCGTTCTTCTCCTGAATTTTGGCCATCTCTCGCAACCATTGCCTTTTAGCCTTTTTTCTCCTGGCAGTTCTACTAGGACCCTGACAAAAGAATTGACATTTAAGTACTTGAAGACAATTAAGTTAGATCTTCAAAAGCAAATTTGAGAAATGCAATTCACCCTGAATTTTCGTTTTCTGGACAAGCCAAGGTATTTATCAATGTGCACAAGTCGATGCTTATATACAGAATAAAGTAACTTAAACCATTAACAACTTCCAAGTTCCAACTAGCCAAAAACACTAGTATTTTACTAACTTCACAATGCAATATAATCTTTTTAGATTATCGGAAACAACCTCTCTACCTTCTAGGTGGGGGTAAGGTCTGCGTGTACACACTACCCAACCCAGACCCCACTTATGGGATTACACGGGGTTTGTTGTTGTTTTACAAAATGCGAGCACAATTATAATCAATCTATGATGAATCCTCTGAATGGATTCAGAAGATTCATACAGCGAACACAAACTAGTTTGGGATTGAGCCGTTTGATTGATTAAAAAGTACACGATGCAATATGGAATGCTACAATTGAAAAGCTTAAACGGGTTTGAAATTATCCAGAGAAATGGGTCTGCTGTTGTGCAATGGAATTGGTATTGAAGACAATGATCATTTTTACTACAAAATGCACAGTGACTTGTCCGCTGAGGGATCTAGTTTTACCGATTGTTAGATTGAGGAAGGACCTGTGTCATTGCTTTGTTAAAATAACTCAGGACCTGTTTCATTGGTGGCAAGGATGCAGCTCACAAAGGAGCTGCAGAATATTTGGAAGAATACTCCATCCTGTATAGTGTATAGCATGGTTTTTGTGGAACGGAAGGCCAAGGAATGCTGGTCACCCTTTGAAGTTCAAGTGTCTTGGCGTATTAGGCCTCTGATGTAAATGTCTTTTATTGCATGATTAGGAACATGGAAGAATTTATAGACTTGTTATATGATAGGATAAAGGAGGAGGTACATTTTTGTAATACCAGCACCACTTCCTGCTGGTATGAAATCTTTAGCTTACTGAAACCCAAAAAAGTACTCGTTGCAATATAATTTTTCCAATGATGGTGTCTGATCAGCTATCCTGCTAAAACACACAAGCATAGGAATTGAGTAATCCTCCTACTATAGAATCTTATCAATCTTGTGTGAGTTTGATTGAGAGCAAGTGCCCCATGTAAATAATCATTGCAATATCTCGCCTTTCAATGTAAGCATCTCATGTCTAGTGAAGATCAAATATTAATCTTTCAAAGTTTATGACTATTTCTTCCAAATTCTGCTGACCAATAGAAGCAATTGTGTAAAAGAATTCTATGTAAACAGAAAATGGATGGAAAAAGACAGCTATTTTATGAACCTTTTTTTTTTTGAGAAGGTAACAAAATATTACGAACCTTTTTTTTAGTTGCATCAGAGTTGGGGGTTGTTGTCTCTATATTCTCCACACTTCTTTTTTGAACCTCGTCATTTCTATAAAAAGAGAGAACTTTTGAGACAAGCTAGAGACACATCAAATACATTTATGCAAGATAAAGAAAGAGATAAAACTCGCACTTGCAAATGCCTCTACCAGCCAAGAGTCAGAGAAGGTAAACATTGCACGAAAGAGAAGAGGTCTCCACAGCAAGGGGTAAGCAATTTCTCAATTTTAAACGTGAATGTCAAATTGTACTTTATAATTCAGATTACCCCCTTTTGCATGATAATGTCAGATTAACCTTGTCAAGCCACCACAACCAAAAGTTGAATTACGGATGAAATTTGAAGTATATGGAGAAGAATAAGAATTCAAAATATTCACCTGCAGAACATGGAAGGAAAAATGGGTTCTTGCCTTTTAAATAGGACTGTAAAGTCCAAACATACAAAAAACATCATATTCTATACAGCAGAGCAACCAGCAAAGAGCATACATAATCAAAGCCAGAAACTAAACCAAGAGAGCCAATACCTTTAATTATCTTTTAGTATTTGAAACTATACGAAGGAAATGGATCCTCAATCAAGAAGCGAGCACAGAGCCAGGTACAAAAGTAATGCACCAAGAAGGTTAGCAGAAAGAGAACATATAAAACCAAAAAATATACTGCTGTAATAACTCAAAGAAAGGGTACAGCTTCCAAAGGACATACTTTTTCGTGCTGGGAGTAATAGGATTGTCCTCACTACTCTCAGCATTTCCTCTATTATTCTCCATATCTTTGTTTTTCGTATCAGATCTATTCTGCTTCTTGCTAGTAAGATCTTGTTGTTTCTTGGTCTGCTCATCAAGCTTCTCCTTAACATCAGAACTGTGTTTCTTTTTCCTATGATGAACAAAGGATTCAACATGTCATTTTTAAAGCCACAAATCTAGGCAAGTCAGAAACACCAAAACAAGAAATCCAGAATTACTTTGAGCTAGGAAGCGTTTGATCTGATGCTTTTCTTTTCTTGGAAATTGTAGCATTTTCCCGGTGTGAAGTATCTTCCTTTGGCTCTGCCTCTTCTTCCTTTTCAGAATCATCTTCAGACTCTTCACTGTCAGAAGACTCATCTTCAGACTCTTCACCGTCAGAAGATTCATGGTCAAACGCTTCATTTGCCAATAACAGTGGTCCATCAATTTCAGGTTGCTTCTCAACAATTTGGAGATTCTCAACTGCATTGGGACCATCATTTCCTTCGACAGCTAAAATCACCTTTTGTCCATTATTTCCGTCGACAGCTAAATGGCCTCCTTTCTTCTCCACACTGAAGCAAAAATATCAGATTAGAGCAGTTCAATCTACACGAGAAACAGAGAAACCGCGGGAGACAAATCAAAAATCAAGCAAAACCTGACTACATCTTTGTCCTTCAAAATATATGTTGATTCAAAAGGAGGCAAGACAAAACCATCCATCTGCATGAGATGACAAGAAAGTGAGCCCAAACTAGAGATAATGTTCTTTTCAGTTCCCCTCAACACCACAAACTAACCAAGTGCACCAGAGAAGAAAACTCACAGCATTGAATAAAAAAAAACAGAAAACTGGGAGCCAAAGTTAAAGCAAACAAAAACAGTAATCAAGAGGAAACAACTCAAGAACAGAATGAGGGGGTTACAGAAAAAATGCAAACTAATCAAGTGCACATGAGAACCATAGTGCTCAGAAAAGAAAATCCACAACATTGAGGGTGTATTTGGCTGCAGAGGAAGACATTCTCCGTGAAAAACGTTAGTGCTTGATTGAGGTTGAGTATGTACCCTTGTCCAGAAGATAGGGAATAATTATGGGGTTTGGTGTTATTTTCAAGTATCAAAGGTTAACAACAATGTCAAAGTGTTGGTTGAAGCAAGTAAATATGGAGTAAGAACTGCGATATTTGTAAATGAAAATAACTTCCGCCTATAAGTGAACAAAGTCATTTTTCGAAAATTCTTTCTGGGAAAATGTTTTCCCCAATTCAAGGTAACCAAACATTACAAATTGATTTCATCAAGGAAAGCATTTTCCATTTATTTATTTATTTTACTCCATACCAAAAAGACACCCAATCCAAAAATTACTGCTATAAGGTAGGGGACACATTTGAGTAAACAAAAGCAGTAATCAACAGGTAAAAAGAAATCGTGAATCTAAGGAAACACAAAAAGATTTTAATTTTTTCTTTTTTAACTTAGGGAAAAGATAAGCTATAGACAATAACTGAAGCAAACAAAATCAGTAAACAACTCAAGAATGTAAGGAATCAAAAAAAAGAATCAACAATTTCTTTTAACTTAGGGCACATGCAGAAAATAAAAAAAGGAGAGGGAGGGAATTACAGAGACACCCACAGCATGGAATCCAAAAACAATAAGCTATATAATTGAAGGAAACAAAATGAGTAATGCACAGAAAAAGAAAATCAAGAATGGAAGAAAACATAAAAAAGTTTTTTTTTTTTAATCTTAGGGCACAGGAGTTAAACTTAAAATGCAGTGTTGAAAGAAGCAAAACCCACAACATGGAATACATAAATGATAAGGTAGAAGCAAGAATTGAAGTAAAACATAAAAAGATTCAATATTTACAGAGAGGAGGATGCCATGAGGACAAGAAGCATGGAGCTGAAAAGTGCGGAGAAGATAAGAAGAGAGATCATTGATGGTTGTGTGTAGTTGGGGTTTGAGAAGGAACCAAATCCTTTTGAAACCCTCAGTTTTTTGCAAGTCACTTAGAATGTCGGGGTCTTTGAACAACAACCGAAGCCTAACGCCCTCCATTTCTTACATGCAAACCCAAAGAAAGGAGCAATTTCTGAAGACCCTCTTCTACTTAAAACAGTTAAACCCTTGCTGCTTCCGGCAAAAACCTCACTATAAATTGCCCAACTAGTCCATTTCACCGTCTATTTTCTGTAAAAATAGCACAGTATAGCCAGTTTTCGGATTGGTCATTCAAAAATAGTCGGTGTTTACGAAATCAATGAAAAATAGCCATTATTTTGCTGCAACAGAGATCGGTCTAGCATAATATACTGGAGTTCGGTACACCTGTGTATGAACTCCAGCATATTATGCTGGACCGGTATACTTTGCTGATTCCAGTATAATATAGTCCAAACTCCAGTATATTATACTGGACAATTATACTTGCTGGAACTCCATCATATTATGCTGGAGTTCCAGCATACTTATCCTGAAACTCCAGTATAATATGCTGGAGTTCAAGCATATTTCTGTTAGAACTCCAGTATAATATACTAGCGTATTTTCAGGGTTTTGAACAGTGTTTTCGCTCAGATTTATCTTTACATGAAAAGCGGCTAAATTTCGATTACTTTTGAAACTGGGCTATTTTTGAACGACCAGTTGTAAATCTGGCTATTTTTGAATTTCTTCCCTATTTTCTTTGTTACAATTTCCAAAGGCTATATTTATGTTTTGTTTGGCCAACCTTTTAGGGGTCGTTTGGTTTGAATATGGATTATGTCCGTATAAGTTATGATGGGATTAGTTATTGTGATATTATTTTTTATTCATTGTTTGGTAGGTTGTATTAAAAATGATAATTGCATAATTTCTAAAAAGAAGGTATAAGTTATCCCGGCACTAATTACCCTATCTTGTACAAGGTATAAGTTATCCCAATACTAATTTTAATCATGGGATAACTTATACCAGGTTTGCTAACCAAACAAAGTATTAAGATGGTATTAAATTTTTATACCAGTACTATATCTTCTTATACCTTATACCAAACGACCCCTTAGAGTGTCAAAAACATTTTTTTGTTGAGCTATTTGGCTAAAAGAAAAATAAGGCAAGTATTATTAAATATGTTATAAATTCTTTTAATAAGTGTAGAGGAAAGATTTAAGTAGTAATTAAAACAAATCCAGCATATACTAGGAGCATAATTTTTAACATTTGAAGGTGATAGAAGGAACCTCTTTTTTTCCTCATAATTTTATAGGGTTGAAAGTCTTGATGGGTGCTGAGGCCTCGTATTGACTATCATAAGGTCTTTTCTTGTAGTTGGTGCAATCATAAGTTTTTTACCGATTCATTCTACCATGAATTGCTGAAAGTGAAAAGAAGTTCATCAAAATATAATCGAAATGTATAAGTGCAAATGAAATTATTCTTCAAATAAATCAAATTAACGAGTTTTATCAACGGAATTTTAGTTGCAATTCAGTGATTGTAACTCTAACATGTGTTATATCACTTAGGTGGTTGCTTAATGATTGCCAAGTAGCTACCCATTCTGACTTTAAAAGTCTCTCACTTTCGGTCAGATCTTATTCAATGAATCGTGACTTTCTCACTTGAGCTTTTTATTGAATTTTTATAGATGGACCAGTGAACTCATTGGACTTTTTTATCTAAGCTCGAGTCAGAAGTGACACTCGTACTTTATTTTATACCTTAGTCTACCTACTACTTTCTTTTTGTTGTTGTCTCACTTGTTCATTGTGCATCGTCATCCAAAAAACTTGAAAAAACAAAAGAATTAGAGGATAATTTTATGAGAACTAAGAGAAAATTAGATTCTTTTAGCTTTCTCTATTTGCATCATCACCGATCATTCCCATATGAAAGAATTTTAAAAGGATCTTGTGAAATAAGGAAAATAAGAATTCATAACTTTCTTTTTTTATCCCCCCCCCCCCCCCCCAAAAAAAAAGAAAGAGAATTGAAAAGACAAAAGAAATAGATGGATACTTTTGTCTGAGAAATTTGGATTCTTGGCCCGTTATTGTTCATGTTGACAATGTTCCATTTACAAAGAGGTGATTGGTTGTTGGTTAGTATTATGTAGGTATTAGTAATGTAGGAATTAGTTATGTAAGATTTGTTAGGGAAAGTGCACAGTTAGCCACTAATTAGAGTTGTATTTACTCTTTAGCCACTATTTAAAATGTATTTACTCTTTAACCAATGCTTTAATAAACTTTTACCCTACGGGACAAAAATACCCCTGTGCTAGACATGGTGTCCTTAACTTCATGAGTGTTGTGTAAATATTAAGGACAAAGTGTTCTGAATTAGCACCTTCTGTTTTAAACTTTAGGACATCATGTCCTTAACTTCATACGTGCAGTGTAAATGTTAAGGACATGGTATCTTTAACTTAATGAGTGTTGTGTAAATATTAAGGACAAAGTGTCTTGTATTGCACCTTCTATTGTTAAACTTTAGGACATCGTGTCCTTAACTTCATGTGTGCAGTGTAAATATTAAGGAGATGGTGTCCTTAACTTCATGAGTGTTGTGTAACTATTAAGGACATGGTTCGCTTACAGTCCAAAAGTTAAGGACATTTCAAAAACGTTTGTCCTCAATATCAGTTCCTCCTTCAATATTTCAGGACGTTTAGAAAATTATGTCCTAACGTTTACTTGTTTCGCTTAATGTCCAAAAGTTAAGGACATATCAGGAACTGAATTTGATTCTCGTTAATCCCCACAAAACAAACTCAAGTAAGGAATACAACTTCCCAATAGCAGTACAAACACATCCCAATAACTAATTTGATTTAATTTTCACGAAATCAACAAAGCCCAGGTGGTTGTCTTCTCCAAAGTCTGCTTCGTAAATTTTCGACAAACCCTAGCAAATTAGATCCCAAATGGTCCAAATCTGTAGAAGCAACTCAGAAATGGGTTTCCAAACAAATATTTTGAACACCCAATTGATTTTGAATATCCAAATTTTAGAGAAGAAACAAGAGCTTAAATAATGGAGAGAAGCGAGGGTTTTGAGATTGTGATAATGAAAAAGGGTTGAAAAGAAAAGAAATGAAGAAAGGCTAAAACGTCTATTCATATTAATTATAACAAAGTAATAGCTATATATGCTTAGCATAGATTGCTGGCCAAATACTAAATAGTATCTTAAAAACTGGCCACACCATGCCATTTCCACGATTTTGTTATGTGTGGTTTAACAATGAAGGAATTAGTAATATAAAGATTAGTAAAGCATAAATTAGTAAATTATGGATTGTAATGTAAAAACAATTTTTGTTAAATATTTACTTTATTTTAATTATACAATGTGTACCTTAAAATAAATATTTGATCATTTGATTGTTTAATTCATGTATTACTAATACATGTATTAGTTATTCCACATTCTACTTTGCATAAATTTGTTATATAACTTATCCATATATTACTTATACCTCAATGAAAAGTAACCAAATATAATAGTATTAGTTATGTTGACTTTTGTACAAAGTAACTAATGAATACCAAGCATAATATTAGTTATGTTACTCCTAATACATGAATAACTTACCATATAACCGACTACCAAACGACCTTTAGGTTTTTGCTCTAGAGAACATCAAAATAACTGTATTGCTATATCTAATAAAAAAGAAACAAATTTAAAATATACCTATGTCACATTTATTATTACGTAGTACTTTATCTTTTGGCACACTGAAAAATAATAAAATGAATTCATACTGAAGTTCAACTCTTGCTGGTGTTGCGGATTTCTTCTTTTCCCGAAAAATGTCAATCCTAACATCAAAAGCATTGCTCAAACTCCAGCATACAAGCTAGAAGAAGATACACAGTATAATTAATAATTTTTGGCATCAAGGTAACTTTTTTATTGCTTTTATTAATATAACTATCTTTTCCATCAGTTTCTCCGGCTACTTTTCCTCATCAGATTTGGCTATGGCGATCTCGTCCACCACTGGCTGCATTCTTTGCAATCTAATTTGACGAATTAAGCATTAGTCTCGAGGAGGAAAAAGAAACGACACTATGTAGCAAACTAGCAATGATCTTCTATTAACATTTGCCAAAATTCTACATCAAGGAGAGAAATCTCATTGAAGTCAAAAAATTATTCTCAAAGGTGTAGTCCACGTAGGAAGGTGCAAGAAAATGGCGATTCCGTAGCAATCAGCCAGCCAAGTCCAGAAAGTTGATGAAGAAATTCTGCTGGAACATCCTTCTTTATAAACCCCTGCAGGCAGAGCAGTCATGGCCGTCAATTGACAAATGAAAGCAGCTTTGAATAGTTATATATAGGAAGCTGGCAATGTATGAAAAGTGTTTTACTTTAATCCTGAAAAAATTGAAAATACAAAGAATCATGCAAAGCTATAGTAGCTGAGAGTCTCAACAAAAAATGCCTCGAAACCCACAAAATGTGAACAGAAAACAAATGCATATCTTATTTTTCTCTCTGGGAGAGGAATTTCGAGTCATAAAATGACTTTTCACGACTCAAAATATAATTTTACAATTAAATGTGAGTAGATTTCATCTGCAAATGGCAAACATCTCAAGTGCAGTTTGCTTAGGCAACAGTGGATGGAATTGGCAACAGACATAAAGCTCCATACATGGCACACATCACAAAACTTGAAAGAACAAGGGAAAGAGCACACATGTTCTTTTAGCATTCTCTAAAAGAAAAGAAAAAAAAAAGAAGCTCTGACTTGGGAAATGTGCCCCATGTATTTTTCTCTTTCTAAACTCCTCTCTCCGGCAAGTCCCCTCTCCGGTGTTCTCCTTCTATGGGGAGGAAATCTTTTTTTATTTCAGGCAATAAATCCTTTGATCTCATTGAAGACAGTGAGGGAACTGACAGATGGTATGTATGGATAGAACGTGGTCGTAGATTCACGAGCCAGATTCAGATTGACGAAGAAAACTTGAGATGGGTATGTGAGCAAATGCAACAAGCTTCACGAGGTTATGGGAATCTCTACAGAAGATGGGGGAGGAAGATTCAAGCTTATGTCTATAGGGTCTATCAGAACTACAACAACTATGGCAGATATCTCAGAATTGAAGTATGGGTAGGGGACAGGAAGAAAGCAATTATCATTCCAGAAATTGTTCACAATAAGGGATGGGGAGACATAGCAGGGAATATATTACACTTTCTTGGGGAAGCTTCAAATTACATTATTACAAATACAAGGAATTTACAGATCTGAAAAGAAGACCATTCATAGCTGCTGCTGAAATCTCGAAATGGCCTCTACAGCAGGAGGATGATAAAACCCTAGGTGGAGCTAAGGATTTTTTAGCAAAATGCTCGGTTGGCTGCTTCAATGATCCCTTCAACTCAAGTCCCAACACTGAAGTCATACAGAAATGGTTTCTCACAAGGTGGAAAGTGACAGCCTGCCTCAAAATCACCCCTATTGCTCACAACAAATTCCTTTTTGAACTACCTTCCAAACAAAAAGCAGCAAGAGTCAAAGCAGGTGATTGATTCTGGAATGGAAGACGCCTATCCCTAGAATGGTGGTCGCCGGAATATGGGTCTTTGTCGATGGAGAATGAAACTGGGCAAAGATGGGTCAAAGCATTTGGTATCCCATTGCATGGTCGGACAACAAATTATTTTCGCCATATCGGGGAGCTCTGTGGAGGCTTTATTGATGTGGATGAAGACACTAAGCACAAAACTCATTTTTACTGGGCTAGAATTAGTGTCCAAAGCAAAGTCGAAGCCGAATTCCCCCCTAAAGGAACTAGAAATGATGATTGATGGTGTGAGATTCAAGATCTCAATTCTGGAGGACCAAATATCAAACGTTATTGCGGACGGAGATGCTATAGCAGCTTCAGATAAAGGAAAAATGGTGGAAGTAGGGTTGAAGTTACCGCCGGTCGTCGCTTCCTCGAGCCTATGGAAGAAGACAGGGGAAAACCCTTCAGTCATAACCTGCAGCATAGACGACCGAGCCACTTTAATTCAAGGGATTTTTACCTTCCTATACCACATAGGAAACCTTATTACCCTCAATGTTTAAGGTTTGATTTAATTACAAACCCGTATACCAAATTACCAATCCTATACCATACCTAATTAAGGGTCTAATTAATGGGCAGTTTTTACTCCTTAATTAAAGGTATCCATATATCCAACGTTTCTCTCTCCCTTTAATTCCTAAGATCTGACCAGCGTCGTTTTCCCCCTCCCATTTCTTTCTCTTCTCCATTCCTTCTTCTTCTCAAAAAATACAGAGATGAGACCCATTGAGTATAATCAGATTTTTAGCCAAAGAGATTCAATATGAAACCCATTGTTTCGGTTATTGTAATTTCTGGTAATTGTCAGATATTGTTCTGAATTTTAACAACTACGAGATCGAGAGTAGATGTATGACACAAAAGACTTCCTCAATCGATCAATCAACTCAACAATTCTCAATTGTAAATTTGTGGGGTAGCCATATGAATCTTCTGTAACCTCCGGCTCCATTTTGTCTATATTATTTCAATATTAAATAAATTGTCTTTTTAGGCAATTTAGAGGTTCTTTAAAGGTAGAGATTCTTCAAGTGTCACACTTATCCGGCATTGACACACAAGTTCTTGACCAAACTAGAAAAAAACTTAGGTTAACAAACATCTGACCCAATATAAGTGTGACAGTGTGGGTGCAATTGTAGTTTATTTGTAGTTTTTTGTAGAAATTTTGTAGATGAAGAGCAAATTTTGGTGTCAACATTTTTTTCCACATAAGATTGTAGTTTAATTGTAGTATAAATGTAGTAATTTTATAGATACCCTTAAAAACAATACAACTTTATACAATACTTAAACTGATTTGTAGTTTATTTGTAGATAAAGAGAAAATTTTGTAGTCAACATTTTTTTTCCAACATAGATTGTAGTGTAATTGTAGTATAAATGTAGTAATTTTGTAGATACCCTTCAAAACAATACTGCTTTATACATACGTAAACTGATTTGTAGTTTCTTTGTAGATTTTTTGTAGAAAATTTGTAGATTAGGAGAAAATTTTGTAGTCAACATTTTTTTTCAATATAGATTGCAGTTTAATTGTAGTATAAATATAGTAATTTGTAGATACCATTAAAACAATATTACTTTATACATACTTAAACTGATTTGTAGTTTATTTGTAGATTTTTTGTAGAAAACTTGTTGACCCAAGCGCATCAGCTCACTCCCGTCAAGAACAAGAGCTCCTCCCTTCGAATAGTTAACGAAAACAAAGCCTTGCATATTTAAATATGCTCAGCCATTCCTAAAAGAAAAAAGAGGAGAACCAAATCAAAAAGACCCTGAACTTTAGAAAGGGAAGACTGGTATATACTTAGAGAAACAGAAATACGTGGAAAATGAGGAAAGAGAAGCCTACAGAAAAAGGAGGAAACAAATCTGATGTGAATATGAAAAAATATTTAGTCCCAAATTTTTAGGCGCCTAATTTGGAAGGAATAAGCTATTCAAATATTTATCCCAGATTTGTAGGCGCCTAATTTGGAAGGAATCAGCTCTTAATATTGGGTATTTAATGAATGGTATAAATTTTGTAGGAAAGATATAAACATGGCGGGTAATAATGGAAATATGCACATTTTTAGTAATAAGGTTTCATATATGGTATAGATAGGAAAAAATCCCTTAATTCAAATGGGGTAAAAAAGAAAACTTGGGCCAACCCTCCACGTGGACCAGCCCAACTTGTAAATAATAAGTTAGGCAAAGAGGCTGTCAAAAATATGGGCCAAAAAATAGACCAAGTGTATTACAAAAGAGGCCCACAGACCAAACAAAAAGCAAAAGGACCTTCTGCGAAATGGCGGGCTATTAGGCCTCTAATAGACCCATGTGTTAATAAAAACAGCCCTATCACTCTTGCAAATCAATTCGACCCTATCGTTGCTGATATAGAAGCCTTGGAAGGGCTACGAGCAGTCCAGTTGGCCAGAGACTTCGCTTGTGACACAACATCAGACGCAGATGATGAGGCAGAAGAGATGAAGTTAATCATTCCAGGGCAGCCATTCCTAAAGCAATTTGAATCAGTGAGTAGTTCTGAAGCTGATGTCTCTTCTTGTGACACTCTCTCCCTCCCTTGGTATGATCTGGGTTCCCCTAGTATGCAACCAATCAGTTCTCCAGCAGTTATAGAAACTTCTAGATGGACCAAATCAGTGATGGTCAAAGCATGCAAGGCATTTGGAATCCAATTTTCGGGGTTTGAGCATGAGATTCTTGGTATGGTCTTGCGCATGGAGCAAAAAAGACAGGAGCAAATCCAGAAGCAGGAATCTTTAATCAAGGCGAGTTCAAAGGGTAAGAAGAAGCAACCATTAGAGTTGGAAAGATTGAAATGGGGAATGAATTCTGATGGCAAGAAGGAAGGGGTTAGGGGTAGGTATTACAAAGCATCCTCTGGATGAATATCAAAATTATTAGTTGGAATGTGCGGGGTCTCAATGAAGCAGAAAAAGGAGTACAATAAAGTCATTAATTCACAAATGGAAAGCTGATATAGTTTGCTTACAAGAAACAAAGATAGAAGACTGGTCACCTCTCTTGATCAGACAAGTTTGGGGCAACAAATGGGTTGAATGGGCAGCTCTGAATTCAATTGGGAGAAGCGGTGAAGTCATTGTGCTTTGGGATAAAAGACAATGGTCCAACAGGGGAGTACATCAAGGTCTCTACACTATTTCTTGTATGCTTGAAAGCTCACAAGAAGACTTCTGGTGGTGTTTCACAGGGTTTATGGTCCACATAACAACCTGGAGAGGGAGAATTTCTGGCATGAACTTGCAGCTATCAGAGGCATCTGGAAGGATCAATGTGTCATAGGAGGAGACGTCAATGTTTGTAGATATGAAAGTGAAAGATACAACTGTGTTAGAAGGTCCGGGGCTATGAAAACTTTTACAAATATCATCCAAGACTTGGG
The DNA here is from genome assembly GCF_000715075.1 of Nicotiana tabacum. NCBI lineage: Eukaryota > Viridiplantae > Streptophyta > Magnoliopsida > Solanales > Solanaceae > Nicotiana > Nicotiana tabacum. Next base: position 56,386,810 of record NC_134099.1, on the reverse strand, counting down.
CATCATCGATCTACCCCTCCAAGGAACTCATTACACTTGGTTCAGGGGGGAGGATTCCTTGCAAGCTTCCAGAATTGATAGGTTATTAATATCACCAGAATGGAATGACAACTTTAAAGCAATCAAGCAGCTGCCTCTACCAAGAGTTGAACCAGATCATAGGCCTCTACTTTTGGAATGTGGTGATTGGGAAGCCAACCCTTTCTACTTCAAATTTGAAAATATGTGGCTCCAGGTAGAAGGTTTTATGGACAAAATTGAGGAATGGTTCCGCAGTTACTCAATTGGGGGCAGTCCAGACTTCATATTAGTGCAAAAGATAAGAAGATTGAAAAAAGACATCACAGACTGGAATAGAACAACCTTTGGTCAATTGGAAGCACAAAAAACCAGTTTGCTGGAGCAAACAACAGAAAATAGACTCATGTCTCAGGCTGAAAGGGAACTATAAATGCATTTAAAGCTTGAATTGAAAAAGATGGCAAAGGCGGAAGAGGTGTCATGGAGACAAAAATCCAGGTGCCTGTGGCTCAAAGAAGGAGACAACAACACAAATTTTTTTCAAAAAATGGCCAGCTCTCACAGAAGAAACAATTGTTTAGATCAGTGATGAAATCAAAGCTGAAATCTTAAGATTTTATCAAGACCTGTACGCTGAGAATGAGCAATGGAGACCTACTGCGACCTTTGAAAGTTTGGCCAGCATAACATCAGTTGAAAAAGTATGGCTTGAAAGACCTTTTGAGGAGGAAGAAGTGCTGGCAGCAATAAACTCGTGTGCACCTGATAAAAGTCCAGGTCCTGATGGATTTACCCTGGCTTTCTACCAAAAAGCATGGACTTTTATCAAATCTGATATTATGGGGGCTCTCACTCACTTTTATCAACACTGCTATATGGTTAGAAAAAAAGAAGGGAGAAATAAAACTCCGGGACTTTAGACCTATCAGTCTCATTGGAAGTATCTACAAAATTATTGCCAAAGTTCTAGCTGAGAGATTGAAGACAATAATTTGGAAATTAGTTTCTAGAGAGCAAAGTGCATTTCTGAAGAATAGGCAGATCACAGATGCCTCACTTGTAGCCAATGAATTGCTGGATGACAGACTGAAAAGAGGGGTTCCTGGAATTCTTTGCAAGCTAGATGTTGAGAAGGCTTTTGACAAAGTCAATTGGTCCTACCTAATTTCAATGTTGAAAGCTATGGGGTTTGGGGAAAGATGGATCAAATGGATAAAGTACAGCCTCACAACTGTCAAGTACTCAGTTCTTGTGAATAGATCTCCAATAGGCTTTCTCTCCCCAAAAAGGAATTAGACATGGTGACCCTTTGTCCCCTTTCTTATTCATCCTAGCCATGGAGGGTCTGAGTAAAATGCTAGACAAGGCAAAGCAAATGCAGTGGATTGAAGGGTTCAGGGTCGGAAACAATGCAGCTACCTCAGTCACAGTTACTCACTTACTTTATGCAGATGATACTTTAATCTTCTGTGGGGCAGAGAGATCTCAGGTGCAGTTTCTAAACCTGCCACTACTACTATTTGAAGCAATCTCAGGGTTGCACATCAATATGTTGAAAAGCATGATTTACCCCATGAATGAAGTACCTAATCTAGAGGAACTGGCAAATATAATGGGTTGTAACATAGGCTCTTTTCCAACAACTTACTTAGGCCTTCCTCTATGAGCAAAGTACAAAGCAACAGAAATCTGAAATGGAGTAATAGAGAAGGTGGAGAAAAAATTGGCAACATGGAAAATGCAGTATCTGTCCATGGGTGGAAGATTGACACTAATTAGTAGTGTTTTAGATAGTATTCCCACTTACATTATGTCCCTCTTCCCTATGCCAAGCAAGGTGCAGAAACAACTGGACAAAATCAGGAGAACTTTCCTATGGGAAGGAAATAGTGAAGGCCATAAATTCCATCTAGTGAAGTGGCCAAAAGTGATCATGCCAAAAAAACAAGGAGGTCTGGGTATCAGAGACCTGACCAAGCACAACAAGAGTCTACTCATGAAATGGTGGTGGAGGTATGCTCAAGAAACAACAAGCATCTGGAAAGAGGTAGTTAATGCCAAATATGGGGTGCAAGACAGGTGGTGCACCAAGCAAAGCAGAGCCCCACATGGAGTTGGCCCATGGAAGCACATCAACAATCTAAAAGATGCATTCTTTCAAGAGGTATCCTTCAAGATTAGGAATGGCAACAACATTAAATTCTGGAAGGACAAATGGCTCAACAATCAATCTCTGAAAGATTCACATCCTGGCCTCCATCAGATTGTTTCTGACCCTGACTCTTCAATAGCTCAAAATAGAGCAAGGAACACATGGGATCCCCACTTCAGAAGAAACATGAAGGATTGGGAGCTAAATCAGTTATTTGACCTATACAGAGTACTTGAAGAAGCCATAGTGAATCCTCAAGTCTCAGACAGCTTAAGGTGGGGCAATTATGAAAAGGGTATTTACACAGTGAAGGCAGGATATAGTAAACTAAGTGCATTTAATGATATGATTGAACATTGTCCATGGAAGCTGATATGGAAGACAAAACTCCCTACAAAAGTAATGTGCTTCTCCTGGAGAACCCTCAAGGAAGCTATTTTGACCCAGGACAACCTGTGCAGAAGGAATTTTCAGTTGGCAAATAGGTGCTACATGTGTCAGCTTAACTCAGAGCTGGTTAACCATCTGTTACTACACTATACAGCGACAGCAGATCTTTGGAACATGTTCCTTGCTCTTTTTGGAATCAGTTGGACAGTCCCGCAGAACATTAGGGATGCGGCAGTTAGCTGGAGCCTCTGGGAAGTTGATAGATCCATCAAGAAGATCTGGCAAATGATCCCATCTTGTATTTTTTGGTGTATATGGACAGAGAGAAATCGTAGATGTTTTAATGGCATTTCAACTTCCAATTGTCACCTGAAGTCTAAATGTTTGATGAGTCTTTTCAGCTGGAGTAACCTTTCCCCTGTAAATGATATTATCCCCCTCATAGATTTCATTAGCTCTCTCTCAATGGTTTAGTAACCATTACCTTTTGCTCTTGGTTAACTCCCTGATCTAGAATAGTTTTTTGTACTAAGAGTTAACCAAGTTTTCTATTGTAACCTTTTGCATCTTCTTGATGCCTATAATGAAATACCTTACTTCATCAAAAAAAAAAAAAAAAACAACGCCAAAAGGATGGCAACAGATGCAAGATCCTATCTTCAAGTTTGAGATTAGCAATACCTACGTTTTTTCCCCTTCCTTTCTTATAAATGGGGAGTCAAAGCTTCACGCATTAAAAGCTTCACAATATTCCTCTAAATCCATGTGCATATGCTATAAAATGTTGTTTATATTAGAAAGGTCAAGTACAAACCTTTCTATAAACTGAATGTATCACTTTCATTTGCTCTAAAATTTTCTACAACTTAATTTCCCCAGTATTTTCAACTTTACCTTAATACGCAAAAATTTCTCTTCCTAAAATGAGCTCTAACTTGGGAATTGTGCCACCTGAACTTTCTTTCTGATCTCCTCCTCCCAGCGAGTCCTCTCCCTGGTCTCTATGGGGAGGAAATCCTTCTTCATTTCAGGAGACAAATCCTTTGAGCTCATCGAAGATTGTAAAGGAACTGACAAATGGTTTGTATGGATAGAACGAGGTCGAAGATTTACAAGTCAAATTCAGATCGACGAAGAAAACGTACGATGGATCTGTGAGCAAATACAGCAAGTATCGCGGGGATATGGCAATCTTTACAGAAGATGGGGGAGGAAGATTCAAGCCTACATTTACAGAGTTTACCAAAACTACAACAGCTATGGTAGATATCTCAGAATTGAAGTCTGGGTAGGGGAAAGGAAAAAAGCTATAATCATCCCAGAGATGGTTCATAACAAAGGCTGGGGAGACATATCAGGCAAAATTTTACACTTTCTTGGGGAAGCATCAAATTACAAGTACAAGGAATTTACAGATTTGCAAAAAAGATCATTCAAAGCTACTGCGGAAATCTCGAGTTGGCCTTTACAGAAGGTGGAAGACAGAACCAAAGGGGAAACAGAAGATTTCTCAGCGAAATGCTTAGTAGGTTGCTTCAATGATCCATTCAACTCAAGCCCAAACTCAGAAGTCATACAGAAATGGTTTCTCATAAGATGGAAAGTGACGGTCGGCCTTAGAATCACCCCTATAGCTCATAACAAGTTCCTATTTGAACTACCATCAAAACAAGAAGCTGCTAGAGTCAAAGCTGGAGACTGGTACTGGAACGGCAGGCGTCTATCCTTAGATTGGTGGTCGCCGGAATATGGGTCGTCTCCGATGACCAAAGAATCAGGGCATAAGTGGGTCAAAGCTTTTGGTATCCCATTGCATGGTTGGACAACACTCTTTTAGTCATATTCGAGAGTTTTGTGGAGGCTATATCAATGTGGATGAAGATACCAAGAATCGATCTCACTTTTACTGAGCTAGAATTTGTGTTCAAAACAAATTCGAAGAAATTCCTAAGGAACTGAACCTGATGATAGAAGGCATGAGATGTAAAATTTCAATCCTAGAAGATCAACCAACAAGAATCATAGTGGATGGTGAGGGGAAATCAGCTACATTAAAAGGGAAAAAAGTGGAATCAGATCTGAAGGCATCGCCGGCGATCGCCTCCTCGAGCCAGTTGCATATGACAGGGGAAAACTCAATGGTTAATAACCCAGCGGTTAAAACCAAGCAACATAGGTGTTCGTGCCCCTTTAATTCAAAAGGGGTACACAAGACTCCCTTGCAGAACACGCCGTGTGGACCAGCCCAATTCAAAAATTACAAGTCAGGAAATGTGGCTGCAAAAAGAATGGGCCAAAAAATGGACCAAGTCTATTACAAACGAGGCCCAAAACCCAAATTGAAACAAAGAGGGGCTTCAGTGAAATGGAGAGTAATTGGGCCATTATTAGACCCATGTGTCAATAAAAACAACCCAGTTTTTCTCACTAATCAATTCAACCCAATTGCTGCTGAAATAGAAGCCATAGAAGGGCTTCGATCTTTTCATTTGGATAGTGAATGTCGATAGTCCCATCTCAGCCATCTTTAAGCAATTCGAAGTTGTAAGTAGTTCAGAATCTGATGTTTCCTCGTGTGATACTCTCTCTCTCCCTTGGTATGAACTGGGTCCTCTAGTACGCAACATATCAGCTCTTCGGTAGCATCAAAACTTCAAGATGGACCAAATCAGTAATGGTCAAAGCATGCAAGGCATTTGGTATCCATTTTTCCGGGTTTGAGCACGAGATTCTCGGTATGGTCCTTCGTATGGAACAAAAACGACAGGAACAAATTAGGGAACAGAAATCCTCAATTAAGGCAAGTGAAAAGGGGAAGAAAAAACAATCTTTGAAGCTAGAAAGACTAAAATGGGGAATGAATTCGGATGGAATGAAGGAAGGGGTCAGGGGCAGGTACTATAAAGCCTTCCCTGGATGAAGATCAAAATTCTTAGTTGGAACGTGCGGGGTCTCAATGAAGCAGAAAAAAGGAGTATAATAGAGCCACTAATTCAAAAATGGAAAGTTGATATAGTATGTCTTCAAGAAACAAAGATTGTAGAATGGTCACCACTTTTGATCAGACAAGTATGGGGAAATAGATGGGTCAATTGGGCCACTCTGAACTCAATTGGGAGAAGTGGTGGAATCATTGTGCTTAGGGATAAAAGGCAATGGTCTAATAGGGGAATACATAAAGGACACTATACAATTTCATATATGCTCGAAAGCTTACATGAAGATTTCAAGTGGTGCTTCACAGGAGTCTATGGTCCTCACAACAACGTAGAGAGAGAACTTTTGGCACGAACTTGCAGCTATCAGGGGCATCTGGGAGGATCAATGGGTAATTGGAGGGGACTTCAATGTTTGTAGATATGAAAGCAAAAGATACAACTGCGTTAGAAGGTCCAGGGCAATGAGATCTTTCTCAAACATCATTCAAGACCTAGGCATCATAGATATACCCCTTCAAGGAGCCAATTTCACTTGGTTTAGGGGGAGGATTCCCTGCAAGCTTCCAGAATTGATAGGTTTTTAATCTCACCAGAATGGAATGACAATTTCAAAGTAATCAAACAGTTGGCCCTGCCAAGAGTTGAATCAGACCACAGGCCTCTCCTGTTGGAATGTGGTGACTGGCAAGCAAATCCCCCCTACTTCAAATTTGAAAACATATGGTTTCAAGCTGAAGGCTTCAGGAACAAAATGGAAGAACGGTGGAACAGTTACTCAATCAGGGGCAGTCCAGACTTCATATTGGTACAAAAATTGAGGAGGTTGAAAAAAGACATCACAGACTGGAACAGAACAATCTTTGGTCAGTTGGAAGCTCGAAGAACCAAGCTCCTGGAAGAGCTAACTATTCTGGACCAATCATCAGAAAACAGACTCTTGACTCAGTTTGAAAAGGAACGATTAATGCAATTAAAGCTCGAGTTAAAAAAACTGGCAAAGGTAGAAGAAGTGTCATGGAGGCAAAAATCTAGGTGCTTGTGGCTCAAAGAAGGAGACATGAACACAAAAAATTTCAAAAGATGGCCAACTCGCATAGGAGAAACAATTGCATTGATAAGCTTCTGATTGGGGCAGAATTCACTGAAGATAGTAATGAAATCAAAAATGAAATCTTAAGATTCTATCAAGATCTGTACACTGAAAATGAGCAATGGAGGCTTGTTGTGACCTTTGAATGTTTGGTCAGCATATCACCAGCTGAGAAAGAATGGCTTGAAAGACCCTTCGAGGAGGAAGAAGTACTGGCAACAATAACTTCTTGTGCTCCAGATAAAAGCCCAGGTCCTGATGGATTCACCATGGCTTTCTACCAAAAGACCTGGGCTTTCATCAAAACTGAAGTTATGGGGGCTCTCACATACTTTCATAAACATTGCTTCATGGTTAGATCATGTATTGCCTCCTTCATTGCTCTTATCCCCAAAAAGAAAGGAGCAGTAGAACTCAAAGATTTTAGACCTATCAGTCTCATTGGAAGTATCTACAAATTTGCTGCCAAAACTCTAGCTGAGAGACTAAAGACAGTAATTTGGAAGTTAATTTCTGGAGAGCAAAGTGCATTCCTGAAGAATAGGCAGATCACAGATGCCTCACTTGTAGCCAATGAAATGCTGGATGATAGATTGAAAAGAGGAATCCCCGGAATTCTCTGCAAGCTAGATATTGAGAAGGCTTTTGATAAAGTCAACTGGTCCTACCTATTTGCAATGCTGAAAGCCATGGGGTTTGGGGACACATGGATCAGATGGATAAAATACAGCCTTACTTCAGTCAAGTACTCAATTCTAGTGAATAGATCTCCAATGGGCTTTTTCTCCCCTCAGAAAGGAATAAGACAAGGTGGCCCTCTATCACCATTCTTATTCATCCTAGCCATGGAGGGCTTAAGTAAAATGCTAGATAAGGCAAAACAAATGTAGTGGATTGAGGGGTTCAGGGTGGGAAACAACATAGATACCTCAGTCACAATCACTCATTTACTCTATGCAGATGATACCTTAATATTTTGTGGAGCAGAGAGATCTCAGTTGCAATTCTTAAACTTGACTCTATTTCTGTTCGAAGCAATCTCGGGGTTGCACATCAATATGTTGAAGAGCATGATCTACCAGTGAATGAGGTCCCTAACTTGGAGGAACTGGCTAACTTAATGGGTTGCAATATAGGCTCACTTCCTACAACTTACTTAAGCCTCCCGCTAGGAGCAAAATACAAGGCAACAGAGATATGGAATGGAGTAATAGGGCGGAGAAAAAATTGGCAACATGGAAAATGCAGTATCTATCTATGGGTGGTAGACTAACTTTAATCAGCAATGTTATAGACAGTATCCCCACCTACATTATGTCCCTCTTCCCTATGCCAAGTAAGGTGCAGAAAGAACTGGACAAAATTAGGAGATCATTCCTATGGGAAAGAAACAGTGAAGGTCATAAATTCCATTTAGTGAAATGGCCAAAAGTGATCATGCCAAAAACCAAGGTGGTTTGGGAATCAGAGACTTGACCAAGCACAACAAGAGTCTGCTTATGAAATGGTGGTGGAGGTATGCTCAAGAATCAACATGCATATGGAAGAAGGTAGTTAATGCCAAATATGAGGTACAAAACAAGTGGTGCACCAAGCAAAATATAGCTCCACATGGAGTTGGCCCATGGAAGCACATCAACAACCTGCAAGAAGCATTCTTTCAAAAAGTATCCTATAAGTTTGGGAATGGCAACAACATTAAATTCTGGAAGGATAGATGACTCAACAATCAACCCCTGAAAGATTCTCATCCAGGACTCTACCAGATTGCCTCTGACCCTAACTCTTCTATAGCACAAAATAGAGAAGGAAACACATGGGATCTCCACTTCAGAAGAAATATGCAGGATTGGGAGCTAAATCAGCTATTAGACCTATACAGAACACTTGAAGATGCTAGAGGAAATCCTCAAGTCTCAGACAACTTAAGGTGGGGCAACTCTGAAAAAGGAATCTACACTGTTAAGGTAGGATATAGCAAGCTAAGTGCCTCGAATGATACGATTGAATCTTGGCCATGGAAGCTAATATGGAAGACAAAGCTACCAACAAAAGTAAAGTGTTTCTCCTGGACAGCCCTCTATGAAGCTATTTTGACCCAGAATAACCTTTGTAGAAGGAATTTTCAGCTGGCAAATAGGTGCCGCATGTGCAGGCTAAACTCTGAGTCAGTTAATCACCTACTACTCCACTGCACAGTGGCATCAGATCTTTGGAACATGTTCTTTGCTCTCTTTGGTATCAGCTGGACAATTCCACACACCATAAGGGAAGCAATACTTAGTTGGAGCCTATGGGAAGTTGATAGATCCATCAAGAAGATCTGGCAAATGATCCCGGCATGTATTTTTTGGTGTTTATGGACAGGGAGGAATCGAAGATGTTTTGATGGCATTTCAACTTCCAACGGACAACTGAAGTCAAAATGTTTAATGAGTCTTTTTAGTTGGAGTAACCTTTCCCCTGTAAATGATATTATTCCTCTCTTAGACTTCCTTAATTCTCTCTCAATGGTTTAGTGAACCATTGCTTTTGCTCTTGGTTAACTCAAGGTTCTAGAATTTTTTTGCCCTATGGAGTTAACCAAGATTTATTTTGTAACCTTTTGCATCTTCTTGATGCCTTTTAATACAATACATTACTTCATCAAAAAAAATCTCCCCAGTATTTTCATGCTCTACTATTAAGCTTGTGCCCAATTAGAGTGAGACAAAAAGGATTACATCGGTCAGCTAAAGAAAACAGCTGAGTGCACATATCTTCTTTCCCAATATATCCTTTTTTTCTTTTGCTCAGTGGTGTGGATAACAATTAGATGCCATTTTTGGAGAAATTCTTCACCCGGTGTCTAGTTTTGTCCTTGGACACCATGCTTTCTGTTGCCTCTAATATTTTAGAGTACAATGATGAACAAGATAATCCTTTCTTAGTCTTATTCCAACAACATGAGTAACTCATGATCTTCAGTAAGAAAAACTAGGAAAAAGTACACTTCCTTCCAAGAACAAAAAGCTCCTAGCCTCCTTTTTTTAGCTTTGCTAGATACCCATGACTTCGTACTCACCCTACATTTCAGCTTCATATCCCTTCGGGCCCTATAGTTCACTCTCCATGCACCACTCAACTTTTGGCCCTTCAATTGGAGGGGTGAGTCTAGCACAAGAGCACCGACGACAGACTGGTATGTCTAATATCCCCTACATCCAATGAGCAGTGACCGAGGACGAGAAATGGCTAATGTTCAACGGAATCATTTTAGTCATTTTGTGAACGAATGCTAGTTCTAAGACAGAAAGATTGAACAAATAGACTACATAGTGCTTGCATTTCTCCATGTGCCCAATCCCTTCATTTAAGTGAAATGCACGCGAGATCCTAAACTCTGAAGCTAGCGTATTCAAATTTGGAATAACGACATGACAAAGATAAGAGAATCTAAACACTTGCATACATTGTATCTCAACTTAAGGAACTTATCTCAATTCAACACCTATGAATTTCACGTATCGTTAGAAAATGTGGTTACTTCTGATGTTTACACCTGAGCTCTTCCCTTTTGTAAATAGTGTAAAGTGCAACTTCTTAAATCATTGTATTATAAACCATACAAAAGAAATATTTAATTCCAAACCAGATGTAGATGATATTTTAGACGCAATTGCTGATTTACACAACCTGTAATTACGCCTGTTGCACTAGCTTAGTGCAAATATATATATAATATATTATTTACCCATAAAAAAAAATTGCCCTTCAGTCATCACTATGTAAAATACACCCAATGACAAGGCACTAGAGTAGTTCAGTGATTAAATAAACTGCAAACATTGCACACATTTAGATCTTATCTGCATTACGATTTTAGTATTTGACTCCTTTTACCCCCACCTTTTGTTACATTAGATATGCACTCGCATATTTAAACAGGGACAACCCTTTGGCAACCTTATTTGAGTCGAGATAACCTTGGCAAAAGAGGCATTCAACTGTGCAATAGGTGTTACATGTGCCAGTCGAAAGCAAAAAATGTCTTCCATCTTTTTCTCCATTGTAAAGTAGAAGAGATATTTGGAGCACGTTCTGGTGTATTTTTGGGGTATGCTGGATAATGGTTCTGCATGCATTTTTTTGGTGTACCTAGACAGAGAGAAACCGTAGATGCTTCGATGGAATCTCAACTTCCATTCACTCCTTAAATGTTAGGTGTCTTTTAAAGCTTTTTTGTTGGAGCAACTTATACAATGTGAATAGTATCGAACAGATCATAGATTTTGTTAGCTCCCTAAGCTTTACCTAGTGTCATCCTACTGGACCTAATTTCCTTTTGTAACTATTTGCATCTTCTGGATGTTTATTGTTGAAGTGTGTGACTATCTTATCTAAAAGCATAAGTGGTAAGAGAGAAAACACTTTTTATTTACTTAATTATGTCTTCAACACGTCCCCTCACGTGCGGGCTTGATTCTTTTAGATGAGTCAAGCACATAAAAATTCTTTTAATATTGGTGGCAGTGACACTCGAACCTAGGATCTCTGGCTACTATGAAACCATGTTGAAGCGTGTGACCATCTCATCTAAAAGCTTAATTATATAAGTTGTTAGAGAGGACACGTTTTTTATTTACTTAATTATGTCTCAACACTTATCAATGAAATTTCTTACTTCATTAAAAAAAACTCGCGTACAAAAAATTGGAGATTGTTCACTAATATGAGTCAATCAAATTCCTCGGCAACTAAACATTAGTTAAAATTTTCACCCATCTTAAATAAGCTAAACTAAACCTTGTGCGCAGAAGGTAGGGCGAACTGGAAGTCCTCACAGTAAACCACCCATATGCAACAATGCGCTCTAAGCAGTTGAAGCTTATTACGAAGCCAATCCTTTCGCACTGAGATAAATGTAATCTTTTCTACACATCATAGCAAAAATTAGTCAACTTCTCTCTTTCTCTTTTGCCCTCATTGAGGGAAATAACTATCTCGGCAAATTTTAGTCATCATCAGCAATCAATTCATGCCATTTAGCATGTGATTAACATAAAAGCAGCTTGCTCCATTCCCAATATGATCCATTTAGAGCATTGCAATCTTTCCTACACTATCATAGCATAACTTAGCCAGCTACAAGTTCTCAAGTTGCTATTTTTCTACTTTTTCCAATGCCCTCCTTGAGGAATAGAACTATCTCTGTGAATTCTAGTCAATATCAGCAATCAGTCCATGTCATTTAGCTTGTGCTTATCATAACACCAGCTTGCTATCTCCCCAACACGGTCCATCATTGGCACTAATAAAATCCACAACATTCTTAGGCCCCGTTTGGCCATGAATTTTGCCAAAATAAATTTAGGATTTATTTTCAAAACTCATGTTTGGCCATAAATTTTGCCCACATTTTGGCAAATCCCCAAATTCCAAAATCACCCCAATTGTTGATTTTGGGCCAAACTCCCAAACTTGGAAAGTATATACATGTTTTTCCAAAATAAAGTTGGAAAATATATTTTGAAAACATATGTCCAAACACATTTTCATCTTCAAACCAAACTTCACCCAAATCAGATTTTTCAAAATAAATTTAGAATTTATGGCCAAACGTTAGCTTAGTCTTCCCAGTAACGTTTCCTTACTTTAGCAACATCATAAACAACACCTACACCCTCAATCCCAAACTAGTGGGTTCAGCTATATCAAAGGAGGATCTAGGATTTAAACTTGATGGATTTGACCTTTAAATATTTTAGCATTGAACTCATTGCACTTCTAAAATTATGAGTTCAGATATAATAGTTATTGAAACTTTAGTAGGTATGCACATACATATTTATATTCCAAGTCAAAAATATTGGGTTTGGATGAACCCATAACCAAAGGGCTACATCCACCACGAGCCTATATGAAACCTCTATAACTATTTCGCTCCAAGTCGAAAATTACTCGTTTTTTTTGTTTTTTATACCTAACTTTCTTGATGAGGATGGATTTGAGCTTACGAGCAAGGTCTTGAGAACGGAGTTTATGTTCAAGAGCTTACGAGCCAAGATGCGCTTCTCCGAGTTCTTGATATGGTGAAGCTGTTCACGCTTTATGAGGCGTTCCATTCCGCTTGACTGCTTTTCCTCTGCATCAAGAACAGTGCTTGGTCTAAGTTGTTGTTCCGCACCTTCACCCGTATGCCCCGCCATTGTTGTAGCTGCTGCTCCCAACTTAGTGGATTCAACAAGGCTACGTTCGGTCGATTGAAGATGGTGGATACATGTTTCGCTACTGAGCTCATCATTTCTTATGGTTTCTCGATTTGTTTGGTCCTGAAATGCAATTGGGGCTTGAAATCAGTTTTAGAAATACCAAGTCAAATCAAAATTCTAACATACTTATCATGCATCAATATCATGGCTCTTAAAAAAAATATTAAGTCTTGTAATCAAAGGAATTGGTAAATATGTAATTCTCACTCTACAAAATTCTAACAGATTGCAATGTCTCTCAATAATTAAAATAACATGCAAATAGACTAGAATATAATCTCACATAGAGAACTTACTTCAGTTTCTTAATGGTCAAAGAATATTGGGTGTAAGCTTAACTGCCTCCTATATCAATATCTCCTTATAGCAAAGAAATGATAACCTATCAAGACAAGTTTTACAAGGAGTATTAAATTCAAAATATCAATTGTTGATTATGGTTGAAAAAAAATATCATAAATTCTGCCACATAGTACTTCTGGGAACTAGAGAAACATCTTTTGATTATAGGAGAAGTGGACATGAGTATTATGGTTGCAACATTCAATGCGAACATAAGTATCGTAGTTGCAACAGCTTGATTCAGTCCAAAGAAACATTTAAAAAAGATCGTTCAATTGTAACTTATACAAATCTGACCTTAAGATCCAATTTAATATCTTATTTTGAAAAGAGCATTTACCTAACTAACACATGACAAAAGCACGCAATAAAGAGCAGACATGAACCAGATATTTTATACCGAGAAAAGAAGAAGAATATGAGTTACAAAAGCTGTGTGTAATTCTGACAGAAAGCTCTCTACTGTTACAACAAGTACATCAATGATATAATTGTAACTATGTTTGGCACTAACTTAGTCCTTTTTATTTAACAAATAAAATTCTTTATTACTTATCAAGAAAACTATCAGATGCCTAGAGGATTGGTAAAAGCAGATAAAACTATATGTGAAACTAGTGCTACTCAAGATTTACAGAGGAAACTTAAAATGATGAATACATAATTCTCAGTCTCTGAGTTCAAAATGAGATTAGCAAGCTAATAATACACCTCATTCATAGCAGCAAGTGGGTATCTACTATCCTCTTAATTCAACGGTAACACCATTGAATTAACATATATATCTATCTATATAGAGAGAGAGAGAAATTGTTAGACTTATTTCTATTTTTCAAATGCAAGACAAACATAGAATGCTGGTCCATCGAAACATAACGAGAGTAAAATTACTCTGAAATAAACTTACCTCCAAATAAAATAACATACAAGTTAGGTTAAACATCATAAAATAGTTCTATCCAATCAATTAACTATGCACATCTTAAACCTACATATCTAGTGCAAAAACATCAAATTGTTAATTAAAACAAAGTCAATCCCTTCTCTAAGAGGAAAAGAAACATGAAACAAAAGAAAGAATATGGAAACGAGTTTAACTAGTTCTACAACTGGAATTTGGTATTTACAAGGATTTGGTTTCTAAACCCCCAAAATCCTTTTCCTACTATTGCTGAGTTTTCTTTACAACACCAAGGATCAAGGAATTGCCTTCAGTTACATAAATGAAATAAAAAATCTAGGGTTCGATACAGTAGCGGAACCCTAAGTATATTTTGGGGAGAAATCGGGGAAAGGGGAAAGGAGAGAGAGAGGAAGAGAGATCGATTTACCTACTCGTCGGAGTGAAGGGAATCGCAAGCTTGCTGGACGGAATTGATGTTTAAGTTCTATAAGACAAAAGGGAGAAGAGAATGTAGAATTTTGGCAAGGTTCTAAAATCATGTTATTTTGAGAATTGCTTTTGTCAAAAATAATTTTTAAAAAAGAATTTTTGGTAACATCTCCACCGGCAAATCCCCGCGCCGGCACTCGTCTAGGTAAACCAGGTAACTACTCGTCCCTCTCTTTCTCTCTCCTTTCTCCCTCCCCGCGTCTCTCTCTTTCTTCCCCTTTCTTTTAACCCTAGCAGCAGTTAGGCCGGCGACGGGCGAACCACCGGCGCCGTCTCGTTTTTCTTCTGCTTTTCCGGCCCAACCACACCACCCTACTCTGTGTTTCCCATTTTCCGAACCTTTTCTCGTCGCACCACTATTTCTCGGACTGGCACTGTTTTCCGGCGACCGTTCCGGTGACAGTCCACTCCTTTTCTTGGTCTCGTGGTTTGTTGTGCGTGTTTCAGGTAGCACTTTTGGTGGTTGTTTGGTGACAGGCAGGAGGTGCACCGGGCAAGCGTAGCAGAGCAGGCCATTTGGCAGTCACAAAGGGCTGGACGTCGGGTTCCAAAGCACCCAGGTTATATTCGCGAGAATTGTTGCGGCTGTCCAGGCAAGCGCGAGACATACGGGCGAGTAGAGTGGAGCATCACCGGGTGCATCAAGTCATATTTCCAGGTTCTTTCCATCGGGAGTTGGTACCTCCCGTTTTCTTGTCTCTTTCTCTATGTTAGTTAATTTGTGGCTATTAGTTAGCATCACTTTAAGCATATTATTGGAATACTTGTAGTTGCAACCGGTTATTTTCTAGTTTGGGTTCGTGTTAGTGTTTTCCAGAGTTTGTTGTAGGTATAGTGGTTGTGGTGTGGGATGGTAGAGTAAGGTCATGTCCTCGAGGGGTGCCGAGGGTGAGAAGCGGGGTGGGGAGGAGGTCAGGGGTTGGGACGAGAGGAAAGGAGGGTAAGGGGAAAGAGGGAGCTTGTAGATTGAGGATCGGGTCGTGGAACATAGGCACGCTGACGGGTAAGTCTATTGAGTTGGAAAAGATTCTCCAGAAGAGAAAGGTTAATATAGCTTGTGTCCAGGAGACTAGGTGGCAGGGTCGAAGGCGAGGAATGCAGATGGTTATAAGTTGTGGTACTCTGGAGTCGTGAGGGGTAAGAATGGAGTGGGTATCTTGGTGGATAGGGATCTTAGAGAGTCTGTGGTTGAGGTTAGGCGAGTGAATGATAGTTTAATGTTTATTAAGTTGGTGATTGGTGAGTGCACCCTCAATGTAGTTAGCGCTTACGCACCGCAAGCGGACTTGGATGAGGAGGTTAAGAGGCGCTTTTGGGAGGGCTTGGACGAGATTGTGCGTAGTATTCCACCTACTGAAAGGTTATTTATTGGAGGGGATTTTAATGGCCATATTGGGGCGGCTGTTGGTAGTTATGGCGAGGTGCATGGTGGCTTTGGCCGTGGGGATAGGAACGGAGGAAGTACTTCGCTGTTAGACTTCGCTAAGGCTTTCGAGCTGGTGATTGCGAACTCTACTTTTCCAAAGAGGGAGGAGCACCTGGTTACTTTCTGAAGTTCAGCGGTGAAGACTCAGATCGATTACCTTCTCCTCAGAAAGTGTAATAGAGGGTTGTGCAAGGATTGAAAAGTTATCCCGGGAGAGACCCTCGCGACTCAGCATAGGCTCTTAGTGATGGACATTAGCATTATGATGAAAATGAATAAGAGGCATGCTCGTGGCCGACCGATGATTAGATGGGGAGCTTTAAACAAGGATAAAGCCCAGGAGTTGGAAGGGAGGTTAGCCGCTATGGGAGCTTGGAGGAGTAGTGGAGATGCGAGCACTATGTGGTCAACGACGGCGAACTATGTGAGGGAGGTAGCAAGAAAGGTGCTAGGTATATCGAAGGGTTTTTCTGGTAGGCACCAAGGAAACTGGTGGTAGAATGACATAGTCCAAGGTAAAGTGGAGGCGAAGAAGTTAGCATACACGAAGTTGGCAGGGAGCACAAGCGAGGAGGAGAGGAGAACGAATATAGAGAGGTACAAAGTGGCTAGGAAGGAGGCAAAGCTGGCGGTCACAGAGGCTAAGAATGCAGCGTTTAGCCATCTATACGAGGAATTAGGGGAGAAAAGCGGGGACAGGAAGTTGTTTCGGCTGGCTAAAGCAAGGACAAGAAGGCCTGGGATCTGGACCAAGTAAGGTGCATCAAAGATGAGGATGGTAGAGTATTGAAGGGAGAGTCCCAGATTAAGCAGAGATGGTAGACGTACTTTTATGGTTTTCTAAATAAGGAGGGGGATCGGGATATAGCGCTAGGGGACTTGGGGCATTCGGAGAGTCTCCGAGATTTTAGGTATTGCAGGCGCATTAAGGTGGAGGAGGTCGTGGGGGCTTTGCGTAAGATGAGTAGGGGTAGAGCGACTGGGCCAGATGATATTCCGATTGAGTTTTGGAAGTGTGTGGGTAGAGCAGGATTAGAATGGCTGACTAAGTTGTTCAATGTAATTTTTAGGATGAAGAGGATGCCGGAGGAATGGAGGTCGAGTACAGTGGTACTATTGTATAAGAACAAAGGTGATATCCAGTGTTGTAACAATTATAGGGGTATCAAGTTACTTAGCCATACCATGAAATTCTGGGAGAGGGTGGTGGAGGTGAGGGTGAGGAAGACGACGTCTATATCCGACAATCAGTTTAGGTTCATGCCGGGCCGTTCCACTACGGAAGCTATCCACCTTATAAGGAGGTTGGTGGAATAGTACAAGGATAAGAAGAAGGATTTGCACATAGTGTTTATTGACTTGGAGAAAGCGTATGACAAGGTTCCTAGAGAGGTGCTCTGGAGATGTCTTGAGGCGAAGGGCGTGCCGGTAGCCTACATAAGAGTGATCAAGGACATGTATGATAGAGCTAAGACTAAGGTTAGGATTGTGGGAGGCGACTCGAAGCATTTCCCGGTTGTTATGGGTTTACACCAAGGCTCTGCGCTTAGCCCGTTCTTATTTGCCTTGGTGATGGATGCTTTAACACACCATATTCAAGGGGAGGTGCCATGGTGTATGTTATTTGCCGATGACATAGTTTTAATTGATGAGACGAGGGTCGGTGTTAACGAGAGATTGGAGGTTTGGAGACAGACTCTCGAGTCAAGGGTTTCAAATTGAGCAGGTCTAAGACAGAGTACCTGGAGTGCAAGTTTAGCGCTGAGTCGAGGGAAGTAGGCGGGGACATGAGGCTTGGGTTACAGATCATCCCCAAGAGAGATAGCTTCAAGTACCTTGGGTCGATGATTCAAGGGGACAAAGAGATCGACGAGGACGTCACTCACCGCATAGGGGCGGGCTGGATGAAATGGAGGCTTGCATCTGGAGTCTTGTGTGACAAGAAAGTGCCACCGATACTCAAAGGTAAGTTTTATAGAGTTGTGGTTAGACTGGCCATATTGTATAGGGCAGAGTGTTGATCGGTTAAGAACTCCCATATCTAGAGGATGAAAGTAGCAGAGATGCGGATGTTGAGGTGGACGTGCGGGCACACTAGGATAGACAAGATTAAGAATGAAGATATTCGGAAGAAGGTGGGCGTCGCCCCTGTGGATGACAAGATGCGGGAAGCGAGACTCAGATGGTTCAGGCACGTGCAGAGGAGAAACCTTGATGCACCCGGTGAGGAGGTGTGAGTGGTTGGCCGTGGTGGGTATGAGAAGAGGTAAAGGGAGACCGAAGAAGTATTGAGGAGAGATGATCAGGCAGGACATGGTACAACTGCAAATTTCCGAGGATATGGCTCTTAATAGGAAGGCTTGGAGGTCAAACATTAGGGTTGTAGGATAGGGGTAGTTAAGCTTTCCTTACTTCATACCGAGGGTAAGGCGGGATTGGATTAGGGTTGATCTTAGATGGCTTGCAGTTTATGTTGAACCCATACTATTCTTGTTGTTTATCTTAGCCCCGGGCCTTAGACTCTAGTTATTGTTATTGCATGTCATTCATCTTTTGGTTTCTATACTTCTGTTACTATTACGGTTTCTACTGGAGTTACTAATGAATTCTCTTTTCTTGTTTTTTTTTATTTCCGTCTTTCTGAGCCGAGGGTCTATCGGAAACAACCTCTCTGCCCTATCAGGGTAGGGGTAAGGTCTGCGTACACATTACCCTTCCCAGACCCCACTATATGGGATTTTACTGGGCAGTTGTTGTTGTTGTTGTTGTTGTTTTTGGTAAGAAACAGTTTCTATTTGGCTAATCTATTTGAGAAGTACTTTTAAGCAGTAATTAGTATTTGGCCAAACTTTTAAAAACTAATTCTGAATGTATTTTTCTCAAAAATGATTCTCAAAAAAATATTTTTGGAGAGAAGCTACTTTTTTCTAATTCTCAAAAAATATTTCTACTTCTCCCCGAAAGCACTTTTTTCCATCTAAAAGTTTGGCCAAACAACTCAAAATTTTGGCCAAAAAATATATATTTTTGAACACAAAAAAAGTTTGGCCAAACAGGCTATGAATGTGACAAAAGAAAAGAAGCATGTGTGACCTAAGAATGTGGGAAATCCTTATTAGCAAAAATATAAATTATATTAATATTTACTTTCCTTGAGAATCTGTGGGAATATAAAAACTATTCAATTTTTTTTAGTTTGCCCCGTTTTCCTTGAGAATTTCTTTTTAATTTTATGTAATTAATTTCCAATAATATTCCAACATAAATGGGTGGGAAACGAAGAGCCTGTAAGAACTATTGAAATTTTGATAAAATTTTCTTCTCCCCACTTTCATGCTGATTTTGTCAATTTTTTTGGTGAAAATTACCACTGATAATATTTCGTAGGAAATATCAATGGGCGATTTGCATTATTCTAGTAGTGTATGCTGTTTTTGGTATTTTGTTTCTCTTTTTAAGAATCGGGATTAACGAGAATAAACAAAATGAGTAAATGCACATTATTCTATGTTGATTTATACCCTTGTGAGTATCAAAATAGTCACATTACGTGTGTGTATATATACATACATATTGTCACGACCCGAATTTTTCACCATCGGGAGTCGTGATGGCGCCTATTGGTGAAACCTAGGCAAGCCAAATTATTCTAATTACTTAACATTTTTCAGTTTTAAACATTATCAGTGATGAGTAGATATTATGCAAATAGCGGAAATAATTAAGCGGAAGACAAAATCTGATAATTTATCTTAATACGAACTGCGAAAGCCTAAATACAACTCTACCCAAAATTTGGTGTCACAGTTTCACAGACGATCTAAGAATACTACATACAAATTCTGAAAGATAAAATATACACTATTTCTGAAATAAGTAAAGGAAACAGGATAAAGGAAAAATAGGAGGTGACGCCAAGGCATGCGGACGCCTGCAGGACTACCTCGGGTTGCCTGCTGGACTGAAGGCAGCACCCTCACTGCAGTCTGAAGTCTACAACACTAGGATCTGCACAAAAGAGTGCAGAGTGTAGTATCAGCACAACCAACCCCATGAGCTGGTAAGTGCCTAGCCTAACCTCGGCGAAGTAGTGACGAGGCTAGGACCAGACTACCAAATAAACATGTGCAGTTAAATCATATACAATGGAAATATAATTACAGTTAAAGATGGGAGGGGGAAAACAAGCTTCGGGGAATAACAGATAACAACAGAATATTAAGAGGAATATAAAGAAACCAAAATCCAATTACTAACGAGGATAAGGAAAACAAATGCAGAGTTCACTTTCATTTCACATCTTGTTGCAGGCGTGCAACCCGATCCCATTTCATATATCTCGTTGCAGGCGTGCAACCCGATCCCATTTCATATATCTCGTTGCATGCGTGCAACCCGCTCCCATTTCATATATCTTGTTGCAAGCGTGCAACCTGCTCCTATTTCATATATTTCTATGGCGGCGTGCCACCCGATCCCAGTTACAAATCAACAACAATCACAAAAGAATCCCGGTAAGGGAACAAGAGCAATATAACAACATCTCCGCAAGAGAACAATAATATTTCAACAACATCCCGGCAAGGGAACAATAATCAAAACAAACATCCCGGTAAGGGAACAATAATGATAATAACATGTGAAGCGCAATAAACCACAACAGAGTCATAACAATTACAATATAAGACTCAGGGGCATGCTTGACACCGACGTATAGATACTCGTCACCTTGCCTATACGTCGTACTCCACAATTAACACATAGCAAATAAGACACGACTCCTAATCCCTCAAGCTAAGTGTCACGACCTAGATTTTTCACCCTCGGGAGTCGTGATGGCGCCTACTAATGTGAGCTAGGCAAGCCGACTATTTGAACTAATTACCTTTTTACCCATTTTTATTTTCTTTAACAATTATAAAGCAAATAGTGTAGACAGCGAAAATTACAATAAGCGGAAGAAATGCAGTAAACTATCTGAAATATGTATCTAATACAACTGTTTAATCCTCTACCACCCAGAACCGGTGTCATAGTTTCAAAGACGATCTAGAATACTACATACAAAATCTGAAAGATAAAAGATACACTGTTTCTGAACTAAAGAAATGAAACAAGAGTAAAGGGATAAAGGGAGATGCCAGGGCCTGTGGACGCCTGCAGGACTACCTTGGATCTCCGCGTGGACTGAAGACAACCACCCAATCTACGGTCCAAAAGCTGCTGCTTCGGGATTTGCACACAGTGCAGAGTGTAGTATCAGCACAACCGACTCCATGTGCTGGTAAGTGACTAGCCTAACCTCAACGAAGTAGTGACGAGTCTAGGACCAGACTACCAAATAAACCTGTGCAATTTGACTATATACAATGGAAAAGAAGAACAATAATATACAGTCAAGTATGAGAGGGATAACATGCTACAGGGGAACTATCAATTTAGAACAGAAAGACAACACGTAGTTGAAAGAAACAACACATCTCAGATATCAACAAAGAATCAGAAATCAATAAGTGCACGGCATCACCCTTCGTGCTTTTACTCTCGTCCTCACCAAAACAATCAAGTAATGAAAATGTGCACGACATTACCCTTCGTGCTTTTACTTTCGTCCTCACCATATAATCAATATAATCGGCACAGAATGGTACATCGTGCGACACGGCATCACCCTTCGTGCTTTACACTCTTTACTCACAAATCATACACGGCATCACCCTTCGTGCTTTGACACTCTCTCACCAAAACAATACACGGCATCACCCTTTGTGCTTTAACACTCTTCCTCGCCCAAACAACAATCACAAATAATAGGGAAAGGGAATAAATGAAATTACAATAAGAATCCCGGCAAGTGAACAATAGTTCAACAATTCAAGTCCCGGCAAGGGAACAACATCAAAAGAAACATCAACATCCTGGCAATGGAGATAACATCAAAAGCAACAATATCGCGGCAAGGGAGTTAATATAATGATTCTCTTCTCTTTTTTACTTTTACTTCACAACTCACTTCACAACTTTGAGCCAATGCTCTAAAAGGTTCAATTTTCACTTATACTTTCACATTTCATTGTACAACTCGAGCCAACGCTCCTCAATGTTCAAATGTCACGATTACTTCCACAAACTTTGCCAACAATAGAAATCATCATCAAAGCATGAATAATACAACGAAGCCATAATAATCACAATATAAGACTCATGGGCATGCTTGACACCAACGTATAGATACTCATCACCGTACCTATACGTCGTACTCGACAAATACCACATAGCAAATAGGACTTGACTCCTAATCCCTCAAGCTAAGGTTAGACCAAACGCTTACCTCGATGCCACGAATACAATTCAAGTCTTTACTATCGTTTTACCTCTTGATTCCACCACTAATTCGCTCGTATCTAGCCACAAGTTACTTAATTACATCAATAAATGCTAAATGAATCAATTCTAATGTATGAAAATAAGTTTTCTAAAGTTTTACCCAAAAAGTCAAAAATTGCCCCGGGCCCACATGGTCAAAACCCGAGTTTCGAACCAAAACCCGATTACCCATTCCCCCACAAACTCAAATATATACTTTGTTTTGACATCGGACCTCAAATCGAGGTCCAAATCCCCAATTTTTGAAAAACCTAGGTTCTACCCAAAACACCCAATTTCCCCCATGAAAATCATTGATTTTGAGTTGAAATCATGTGAAAAGATGTTAATGATTGAAGAAAACGAGTTAAAATTGACTTACAATCGATTTGGAAGAAGTGTTGTCTTTGAAAAATCGTCCAAGAGTGTTTTGGTTTTGAAAGAGTGTGAAAAATGAGAGATTTCCGGCTAAGTTATAAAATTGTAGGTTGCAAATGTCGCAATTGCGACCAGAGTTCACAATTGCGAACCCAGATTTCTGCTAAGTTTGCATTTGCGAAGGGACCCTCGCATTTGCGAGGTCGGAATTGCGAACACGCTATCGCATTTGCGATAACAGGCCCAGATTGGGGATCTTCGCATTTGCGAAAGAACATCTCGCATTTGCGAGGAAGGGCAGGCCTGGGCTGTTTCGCATTTGCGACTCAGTTCTCACTTGCGAACTCGCATTTGCGAATGCGAAGCCTGCAGGCCTGTTCACACCAGCTGAAAACCTGCAATTTTCCAAGTCCAAAATCCACCCCGTGGCCTATCCAAAACTCACCCGAGCCCTCGGAGCTCCAAACCAACACCAACCTAAAAATATCATACGGACTCGCTCGTGCATTCAAATCACTAAAATAACATCAACAACTATGAATTTAGCATCAAAATCATGAAATTTCTTAAGAACTTCAAATTTTTCAATTTTCTCAAAAAGGATTTGATTCACGTCATTTTAAGTCCGTTTCTTACCAAAATTCACAGACTTATCTTAAATCACATATATGACCTGTACCGGGTGCCGGAACCAAAATACGGGCCCGATACCATCAAGTTTTAAACACATTTCATTTCCAAAACTCATAAATAATTTCAGAAAATAAGTTTCTGTAAAAATTCATTTCTCGGGCTTGGGACCTCAAAATTCAATTCCGGGCATACGCCTAAGTCCCAAATTTTCCTACGGACCCTCTGGAACCGTCAAATCATGGATCCGGGTCTATTTACCCAAAATGTTGACCGAAGTCAACTTAAATCCATTTTAAAGTCAAAATTCATCATTTTTCGCAGCTTTTCACATAATGGCTTTCCGGCTACGCGCTCGGACTATACACGCAAATCGAGGTGATGCTGAAAGAGGTTTTTAAGGCCTTGAAATGTAGAATTCATTTAAAAACAAGTGATGACCTTTTGGGTCATCACATTAAGGTTAGACCAAACACTTACCTCGATGCCACGAACACAATTCAGCCTCAATTATCATTTTACCTCTTGATTCCACCACCAACTCGCTTGTATCTAGCCACAAGTTACTTAATTACATCAATAAATGCTAAATGAATCAATGCCAATGCATGAAAATAAGTTTTCCAAAGTTTTACCCAAAAAGTCAAAAATTGCCCCCAGGCCCACATGGTCAAAACCCGAGGTTCAAACCAAAACTCGATTACCCATTTCCCCATGAACCCAAATATATAATTTGTTTTGAAATCAGACCTCAAATCGAGGTCCAAATCCCCAATTTTTAAAAAACCTAGGTTCTACCCAAAACACCCAATTTTCCCATAAAAATCATTGATTTTGAGTTGAAATCATGTGAAAAGATGTTAATGATTGAAGAAAACAAGTTAGAAATGACTTACAATCGATTTGGAGAAGAAATTGCCTTTGAAAAATCGCCCTAGAGTGTTTTGGTTTTGAAAGAGTGAAAAATGGTTTAAATGCGTCTAAGTTATGAATTTACAAGTCTCTGAGTTATGAATTTACAAGTCTCTGATGTCGCAATTCGCAATTGCGAACCCTTCAGAATTCTGAGACTTTCGCATTTGCGAAGCAGGCATCGCATTTGCGACTGGGGCCTTCCGCATTTGCGAGCCAAATGGTCGCATTTGCAATCAGGCCTGCCCATGCCTTTGTTCGCATTTGCGATGGAATTCTCGCATTTGCGAAGCCTGCAAAACCTGATCATACCAGCTGAAAACCTGCAATTTTCCTAAGTCCAAATTCCATCCCATGGCCTATCCCAAACTCACCCGAGCCCTCGGGGCTCCAAACCAAACATGCACACCAACCTAAAAACATCATACAGACTCGCTCGTACATTCAAATCACTAAAATAACATCAACAAATATGAATTTAGCATCAAAATCATGGAATTTCTTAAGAACTTCAAATTTGCCAAATTTCTCAAATAAGGTCTGATTCACGTCATTTCAAATCCGTTTCGTACCAATTTTCACAGGCTCGACTCAAATCATATATAAGACCTGTACCGGGCTCTAGAACCAAAATACGGGCCTGATACCGATGGTTTCAAACACATTTCACTTTCAAAAACTCATAATTAATTCAGCAAAACAATTTCTTTCAAAAATGCATTTCTCGAGATTGGGACCTCGTAATTCGATTCCGGGCATACGCCCAAGTGCCATATTTTCCTACGGACCCTCCGGGACCATCAAATCGCGAGTCTATGTCCGTTTACCCAAAATGTTGACCGAAGTCAACTTAATTCATTTTAAAGTCAAAATTCATCATTTTTCACATATTTTCACATATTGGCTTTCCGGCTACACGCCCAGACTGCGCACGCAAATCGAGGTGATGCTAAAAGAGATTTTTAAGGCCTTAAAACGCAGAATTAATTTCTAAAACAAGTGATGACCCATACCCTTTGGGTCATCACTTTCTCTACCTCTAAAACAACCGTTTGTCCTCGACGGACATAAGAAGGAAGTACCTGAGTCGGGGAAAAAATGGGGATAACGGCTCCGCATATCAGACTCAGAGTTTCAGGTCGATGCCTCAGCAGGCTGACCTCTCCACTGAACACGAACAGAAGGGAAACTCTTCGATCTCAACTGATGAACCTGTCGGTCTAGAATAGCTACTAGCTCCTCCTCATAAGACAAGTCCTTGTCCAACTGGACAGTGCTAAAATCTAACATGTAGTATGGATCGCCGTGATACTTCCGAAGCATGGACACATGAAACACTGGATGCACGACTGATAAGCTCGGCGGCAATGCAAGTCTATAAGCCACCTCTCTCACTCGATCAAGAATCTCAAACGAGCCAATGAACCTAGGGCTAAGCTTGCCCTTCTTCCCAAATCTCATCACACCCTTCATTAGCGACACTCGAAGCAATACCCGCTCACCGACCATGAATGCCAAATCACAAACCTTGGGGTCGGTATAACTCTTTTGCTTAGACTGAGCTGTACGAAGCCTATCCTGAATAATCCTGACCTTGTCCAAGGCATCCCGTACTATATTCGTACCCAACAACCGAGCCTCTCCCGGCTCAAACCATCCAACTGGCGACCGACACCGCCTACCATACAAAGCCTCATAAGGAGTCATCTGGATACTCGACTGGTAACTGTTGTTGTAGGCAAACTCTATTAAAGGCAAAAATTGTTCCCACGAGCCTCCAAAGTCAATGACACAAGCTCGGATCATATCCTCCAAAATCTGAATGGTCCGCTCGGATTGCCCGTTTGTCTGAGGATGAAACGATGTGCTCAACTCAACCTGTGTGCCCAACTATCGCTGAACTGCCCTCCAGAAACGTGAGGTAAACTGCGTACCTCGGTCCGAAATGATAGTCACGGGCACACTGTGAAGACGAACAAACTCCCGAATATAGATCTCCGCTAGCCTCTCGGATGAATAGGATACTGCCATAGGAATGAAATACGCTGACTTGGTCAGCCTATCTACAATGACCCACACTATGAACTTCCTCCGAGTCTGTGGGAGTCCAACAACGAAATCCATAGTGATCCGCTCCCACTTCCACTCGGGAAGCTCAATCCTCTTAAACAAACCACTAGGCCTCTAATGCTCATACTTAACCTACTGACAGTTCAAACACCGAGCCACATATGCAACAATATCCTTCTTCATTCTCCGCCACCAATAATGCTGCCACAAATCCTGATACATCTTAGCGGTGCCCGGATGAATAGAGTACCGAGAACTATGGGCCTCCTCTAAAATCAACTCTCAGAGTCCATCCACATTAGGCACACAAACTCGACCCTGCAATCTCAAAACTCCGTCATCACCTAAGGTAACCTACTTGGCACCTCCGTGTTGCACCGTGTCTCTAAGGACACACAAATGGGGATCATCATACTGCCGATCACAAATACGCTCCAATAAGGAAGAACGAGCGACTGTGCAAGCTAACACACGACTGGGCTCAGAAACATCCAACCTCATGAACTGATTGGCCAAAGCCTGAACATCCAAAACATGCAATCTCTCACCGACTGGAATATAAGCAAGACTGCTCATACTGACTAACTTTCTACTCAAAGCATCGGACACCACATTGGTCTTTCCCGGATGATATAAGATGGTGATATCATAGTCCTTTAATAGCTCCAACCACCTTCTCTACCTCAAATTTAGCTCCTTCTGCTTGAACAAATACTGTAGACTCTTGTGATCCGTGAACACCTCACATGTCACGCTATATAGATAATGCCTCCAAATCTTCAACGCGTGAACGATGGCTGCTAATTCTAAATCATGAACCAGATAGTTCTTCTCATGAATCTTTAACTGTCGTGAAGTATAGGCAATGACCTTGCCACTCTGCATCAACACCGCACCAAGTCCAATATGAGATGCATCACAATAAACTATATAAGGCCATAAACCTGTGGGCAAAACCAACACCGGTGCCATAGTCAGAGCTGTCTTGAGCTTCTGAAAGCTCGCCTCATACTCATTCGACCATATGAACTGGGCACCCTTCTGGGTCAACCTGGTCATCGGGGCTGCAATAGACGAAAACCCCTCCACAAACCGACAATAGTAGCCTGCCAAACCCAAGAAACTCCGGATCTCTATAGTTGATGCTGGTCTAGGCCAGTTCTTGACTGACTCGATCTTCCTCGGATTAACCTGAATACCCTCTGCTGATGCAACATGACCCAGGAATTCAACTAAACTCAACCAGAGCTTGCACTTTGAAAACTTGGCATACAACTGACTATCCCTCAAAGTCTGAAGAATCACTCTAAAATGCTGCTCATGCTCCTCCCAGCTACGGGAATAGATCAAAAATATCATCAATGAAGACTATCACGAACGAATCCAAGTAGGGCCTAAACACTCGGTTCATCAAATCCATAAAAGATGCTGGGGCATTTGTCAGCCCGAATGACATCACTAAGAACTCATAATGCCCATACCGAGTGCGGAAAGCTGTCTTAGGGACATCTTCCCAACTGATGGTAGCCAAATCTCAAGTCAATCTTCGAAAATATCTTAGCACCCTGAAGCTGATCAAACAAATCATCAATCCTCGGCAATGGATACTTATTCTTGATTGTAACCTTGTTCAACTGTCAATAATCAATACACATTCTCATTGATCCGTCCTTCTTCTTAACAAACAACATCGATGCACTCCAAGGCGAAACACTAGGCCTAATGAAACCTTTTTCAAGCAAATCTTGCAACTGCTCCTTCAACTCTTTCAACTCAGGCGGGGCCATATGATATGGCGGGATAGAAATGGGCTGAGTGCCCCATGCCAAATCAATGCAAAAGTCAATATCCTTGTGGGGTGGCATACCCAGCATGTCTGAAGGAAATGCCTCAGGAAACTCACGAACAACAGGCACAAAATCAATAGAAGAAACCTCAACACTAGAATCATGAACTGTTCCAACTGGCTGAGCTGCTGGAGTCTGAAACTGGGGAGCCATCTTCTCCGGAGTGCGAGTAGCAGGAGTCTGGGCTCCTCCTCCAGCCTGAGAGACGGCTGGTGCTACAAGAAGTAAGCCTGCCCCAATGATACTCTCCATAAGGCCCGCTAGGTGGACCAGAGCATCCTAGAGTACTGAGGTAGCAATAAACCCCTTGGGGACCTGAGCTGGGCCCACCGGAACTGTCTGGGCCGGAACCTCATCATCAAAGTCAACCTGAGGCTCCGTCGTTGGTGCCGCTGCTCTGGGCTGAGCTCTACCCCTACCTTGGCCTCTAGCACGGCCTCGCCCTCTGCTTCTCATGGGATCTGCCAATAATGAAGTCCATATTAATCACCTCCCATTTCCAGGTCGGAATCTCTATATTCTGAAGCAATCCACCGGGTTTCTGATGTTCTATCTTTACTTGTTGGCAATTGGGACACTGGGCTACAAATTCTGCAATAGACTTCTTCATATTATCCCACCAATACTGCTCCTTGACATAATGATACATCTTTGTCGAGCCGGGATGGATGGAATATCGGGATTGATGAATCTCATTCATAATCTTCTATTGCAACCCTGCCACATTAGGCACACACAATCGGCTCTGGTATCTCAGTGCCCCATCTTTTCCGTTCTCAAAAGCCGTACTTTTACACTATTGAATGCTTTCTCTTAATCGTACTAAGATAAGATCTTCATATTGTCGTGTTTTTACCTCGGCTACCAAAGATGATTCTAATGTATTCTGTACAGTAACACCTCCGTCATTAGAGTCTAACAATCTGATTCTCATATTGGCTAGCTGATGAAGCTCTTTAGTCAACCCCCATCTACCTGCCTCAATATGTACTAAGCTTCCCATTGATTTACGGTTGAGAGCGTCTGCCACAACATTGGCTTTCAATAATATCTCGACGTCGTAGTCTTTCAATAATTCAAGCCACCTACGCTGCCTCAAATTCAACTCTTTCTGCTTGAAGATGTATTGTAAACTCTTGTGATTTGTGTAGATGTCAACATGGACGTCGTATAAGTAGTGCCGCCATATCTTCAAAGCATATATTACTGCAGCCAATTCCAAATCATGGGTTGGATAATTCTTTTCATGCTTCTTCAATTGTCTTGATACATATGCAATCACCTTCCCACGCTGCATCAATACGCACCCCAAACCTATACCTGAGGCATCATAATATACCACATAACCTTCTGTTCCTTCAGGAAGAGTGAGCACTGGTGCGGATGCCAATCAATTCTTCAGCTCCTGAAAACTACGTTCACAAGTGTTAGACCACTCGAATTTGGTAGCTTTCTGTGTTAACTTAGTCAATGGTGATGATATAGAGGAAAACCCTTCTACAAACCGCCTATAATATCCTGCTAGCCCCAGGAAGCTGCGAACTTCTGATGGTGTTGTAGGTCTCGGCCAATTCTTTACTGCATCGATCTTCTGAGTGTCGACACTAATACCCTCATCAGATATCACATGGCCAAGGAATGCTACTGAGTTCAGCCAGAATTCACATTTGGAGAGCTTAGCATATAACTTACGATCCTGAAGCGTCTGTAATACTATCCGCAAGTGGCCCGCATGTTCCGCCTCCGAATGAGAATACACTAGAATGTCATCAATGAATACAATCACGAACACATCAAGATAGGGCCTGAATATAGTATTCATGAGATCCATAAAAGCTGTTGGGGTATTTGTTAGCTCGAACGACATCACCAAGAACTCAAAGTGCCCATATCTTGTCCGGAAGGCCGTCTTTGGAATATCCTTCTCCTTAACCCTCACCTGATGATACCCTGAACGTAAATCAATCTTGGAGAAATACTTGGCACCCTGGAGTTGGTCAAACAGGTCATTAATTCTTGGAAGTGGATACTTGTTCTTTATAGTAAACTTATTCAAGTGTCGATAGTCGATACACATCCGTAACGACCCGTCTTTCTTCCGCACGAATAGGACTGGCGCACCCCAAGGTAAAGTGCTAGGCCTAATGAAGCCCTTATCCAGCAAGTCCTTCAACTGCACCTTCAACTCTCGCAACTCTGCCGGGGCCATTCTGTATGGAGGGATAGAGATCGGTTAAGTGTCAGGCAACACATCAATGCTAAACTTAATCTCCCTTTCAGGAGGAAGGCCTGGGAGTTTATCTGGGAAAAAACTGGAAATTTGTTGACCACGGGGATTGATTGTAGAGTAGGCGGCTTCGCCTCCGCATCCCTAACGTGAACGAGATGATAAATATAACCTTTTGAGATCATTTTCCTTGCCTTAAGATAGGAATAAACCTACCTTTCGGTGTAGCAATGTTCCCTTTCCATTCAATGACGGGTTCACCCGGAAATTGGAACCTAACCATCTTCGTACGACAATCAACATTTGCATAGCATGAGGCCAACCAGTCCATTCCCATTATCACATCAAAATCAACCATTTCTAACTCAAACAAATTTACCGAGGTTTGACGACTACAAATTATCACAGTGCAACCTCTATATACCCTTCTAACAATCACAGAATCTCCTATCGGAGTAGATACCGCAAGGGGTTTACTTATCAATTCAGGTTCAATGCCAAACTTATTAGCCACAAAGGGTGTAACATATGATAATGTAGATCCCGGATCAATCAGCGCATATACATCATAAGAAAACACAGATATAATACATGTAACAACATCTGGAGACGACTCGAGATCCTGTCGACCTACTAGAGCATAGGTTCGATTTTGAGCACCACTCGAACTCGGCACTGCACCTCTACCCCTACCACGACCTGTCGACTGCTGAAAACCCTGTGCTGGAGGTCGAACTGATGAGGAAGAACCAGACACAGATCCAGTCGGCTGATCCATACCATCACCTCCTCTATTAGGACAATCCCGTATCATATGGCCAGGCTGTCCGCACGAATAGCACGCATCAGAACCTCGACGACACAGTCCAAAGTGGGCCTTGCGGCACTGATCACAATGTGGTGTTGGGGGTCTCATCTGACTAGTATCCCTGTGATGTTTCGAGCCAGATGCCCGCGAACTCTGACCTGGACTAGAATAGGATTGATCATATCGAGTCCTCTGAAACTGTGGAGGAGCACTAGCTACAGGTGGCGCCGAACTCCTCAAAAACTGTGGCCTGACGCTGCCTCTGAAGTCATCAGAATACCCTGCAAATCTTGCCCTCTTATGCTGGCCCCTATCCTGCTCCCTAACTGCCCTCTGTTGGCGCTTACGATCTTCTAGGGTCTGGGTATAAGCTTGAATACGGGAAATATCCATGCCCTCCACGAGGCTGTCGTACACTCATTTATCAGATGTGGTCCCAACCCATTCACGAACATATGCACCCTATCACTCATCTCGGCCACCATATGGGAAGCATACCTTGCCAAAGAATCAAACTGCATACTGTACTCTCGCACACTCATATTACCTTGTCTAAGGTTCAAGAACTTATCAGCTCTAGCTCGTTGTATCTCAACTGGCAAGTAGTGACGAAGAAAGGCCTCAGAAAATTCCTTCCACACAGCTGGAGGAGCGTTCGGACCCCTGGATCTCTCCCAACTATCATACCAGAGAACCGCTAAATCCCGTAGCCGATAAGAAGCCAACTCTACTGCCTCTATATCACTAACATGCATAACCCGCAGTGTACGATGAACCTGGTCAATAAAAGTCTGCGGGTCCTCCTTGGGGTCTGATCCGGTAAACACTAGAGGGTCTAAATTAATAAAATCACGAACTCTTGTACTAATTGGTTTATCAGCAGCACCTGTATTCTGCCTCTGAGCCTGAGCAGCTACCAAGCTAGTCAACAACTATAAAGCACTCCGCATATCCTGGTCTGTAGTGCCAGATGGAGGAACTGGAGGCGCTGGGTGCCTTCTAATATCCTCTGGAGGATATGAAGTAGATGAGGTATGAGAGGGAATCTCACTCTGCTCTGGCTTGGGTCACCTGACTGGTACCCTCTCCCGCTGCTTTATCAAGCCGTCTACTAATCGTTTGCTTCCTAGTCGAAGGCATCACTGAAAGAAAACAAGGTGAATATTAGAGACGAACACTTACGACTCAACTCTACGCACGATCTAGATTCAGGAAGAAGGTAACAACCATAGATGTCATGTAGCCTCCTGATTATAAATGTGGCACGCTACACATCCATAATCAATACTCTACTAGACACGGCTCATAGACAACCCCTAGGACAAGCTGGCTCTGATACCAAGTTTGTCACGACCCAAACTAGAGGGCCATGACTAGCACCCGACCATACTTGCCGAGCACCAACGTACATTTCATCTAACCTTCATTATTATCTTTTAGGGCTGACGAGATCAATATAAATGGTAGACTTGGATCATGGACAACCAACAATAAAATATGACGGCATGAACATACATAGCAGGGGATGACCAGACAATCAAGAAACTACATATAAGGTATGAGCTACCACGCTACCATGAAAGACTATATAACAAAAACCAGCCGACAAGGCATACCAAACTATACATGAGTCGACACTTGTCTATGAGCCTCTAAAGGAACATAAGTGCTGCAACATAGCCGGAACAGGGCCCCGACATACCCATAATGTCTATAACAAAAATGCATACCAAGACCAAGGCAAGTCCGGAGAAGGGATCTCGCCAATCACCGCTGAACTGGACAACCTACTGTGGTGGGGGAGCTGCACCTGCCTGTCTATCAGGACCTGCAGCACGACATGCAGCGTCCACAAATAAAAGGACGTCAGTACGAATAAAGTACTGAGTATGTAAGGCAGGGAACCATAAATACGATCAGTAATATAAGCAAGGATAGAGAATATACAACCTGTAACATCTTAGTACCTCTGAGGGCTACTGACATGAAATGCATGATACATATGTATAAATACATAAACCTTTAAAACATTCGCCTCTGTGGGCATCATCATCATCATATCGTACCCGGCCATAATAGGCTCGATAAAAACGTACCCGGCCATCATAAGGCTCGGTAGAATCGTACCCGGCCATGTGGAGCTCGGTAAAACCCAACTGATCAGTGGTTGCACAATAGGTGCCGTACCCGGCCAACTATAGCGTGGCTCGGTAGAGTAAAATAGATACATATATATAATGCATGCTCGACTCATGGAATCACATTCTAAACCTTTCGGAGTGACGTAAGGTCGGTATCCTCTGTACACGTTATTAGGACTAACTCTTCACTATGAACCTTATAAGAATCAGGAAGTACCAACAATATTGATAACATAAGAATAAGAGAAGCAACATTAACATCAATCGTTCCATAAGAGGGAAAACAATGTAAGTACTGCTAGCTTCTAAGAGTAGAGTATCTTGGAAGCTCGTTCATTACATTATGTACAATCGGAGTCGTGCAAAAGAAGGAAAGGGATAGCCTCACATACCTTGTATATACTGCCCCAATATCAAGCTATGCAATTGTCAAAACTCCTTAGTCTACAATAAGAGAAACAATACTATCGTTATTATTTAAGCGTCATAACTATTATGTATCGACCCCAACCTATTTTACGATGAAACGGACAGCACCTCCCCTATATATATGACTTCACACCATTCAAAACAATCACCAAACAGCCCAAACAACACCAATAATAAACATATTGAGCCTCCCAAAATAGTCCACGCACAGCCTAATCACTCCATACATACGACGACCACCGTAGTCATGTCAAACGACCCGGAAATGTTACGAATAACTATCATCCCACAACCCTACATATATATGGTGTTTCTCCACACCCTTCCTCCTCCAAAACGCCACAAAACAGTAGTAAAATACGCAGCCCAACAGCAACGCAAAACAGTCCACAAAACAATAACATTACTACCAAGCCTTTCGATATATATTTCACAAGTTCTAGCTTCAATGGCTTAGCCGCAACTTGGATAATCTTAAATACATAAAGAGTAAGAGGTTCCTTACCTTTATACAGAAAGAACAACTCCATTTTGACCTTAAATTTCCATGAAATATCCCTCCAATGCTGCCACAACAACAAAAAAGCGAAACTAGCGATCAATTAATATTTTTCGGCACTAGAATCACTTTAGAAGGCTTGAAATCACCTAGGATTGATATTAAGAACATGAGGCAGTATTTACAGAACATAAAACCTTTAAAAAAACCTCCCACACGAGCTGGAACGACACAAAAATGAGCAACAACAAGAAGACCAAGAGACTTACTAGCGCAACGGAATTCCCGACACTTGATTTGTGTTGTTTGCCCTTTTTTTGGGTCTTGAATCTTGAGAGAACCTTGAGAGGATGTTCCTAGGGTTCTAAGGTCTGAAAATAGTGAGAAGAAATGACTTAAAACGGGTTGGAGGCATCCTATATAGGTCCAAATATCTTAAACCGCCTTAGTGGGCCCCATAGAGAGGTGCTTGGCGCAGTCTCGCAAAAATGCGAATATCTCTCTACTCCGAGATTGTATCGATAAACGGTTTAACGTGTTGGAACTAGACTCATAGATATTTAATTTGGTTGGTAGATCACCCCATAATTCCTTGTAAATTAGGAGAAAAGATTAGAAACATTTGACCTAATGTTTAAGTAAAATTATGAACCTAAGTTGCGACAACTTTTGTCGACTTTTGTTTCATAACTCGTTTGACTTCAAGACTT
Source organism: Nicotiana tabacum (assembly GCF_000715075.1). Taxonomy (NCBI): domain Eukaryota; kingdom Viridiplantae; phylum Streptophyta; class Magnoliopsida; order Solanales; family Solanaceae; genus Nicotiana; species Nicotiana tabacum. The sequence goes on along the minus strand of NC_134099.1, from coordinate 56,351,789 downwards.
ATGATACGGATATTATATGATTAAAATACCTTAATACATGACCTCTTGAGTGTATTAAGCACCGCTAGATTTACCTGAAAATACGAGTTACAACATCCTTGATTCATTTAACTTCTAATACTTGTTAATCACCCTTATACACTCTTGTATCACTTAAGACCAATATGATTGACTTCTTATCATCTCAAAGATAATTCCTTCTTGGATTTATGTTAACTAATATATGGCATGAACTAACACATGTGGATATGGGTTGTAACAGCCGGGCAGTGACTCAGGAGGTGATAAAGATTTTCAAAGATTGACTTGAGATCTGGCTACCATCAGTTGAGGATTAGGGCATACGATGTCCCTAAGACAGTTTTTCGCACTCGGTACGGGCATTATGAGCTCTTGGTTGTATTCTGACAAATACCCCAACAGCTTTTATGGATTTGATGAACCGAGTGTTCAGGCCTTATTTGGATTTGTTCGTGATATTCTTCATTGATGATATTTTAATATATTCCTACAGATGGGAGGATCACGAGCAGCCTCTTAGAGTGGTTCTTCAGATCTTGAGGGATAGTCAGTTATATGCTAAGTTCTCGAAGTGTGAGTTTTGGTTGAGTTTAGTTGCATTCTTGGGTCATGTTGTATCAGCAGAGGGTATTCAGGTTGATCTGAAGAAGATTGAGGCAGTCAAGAATTGGCCTAGACTAGCATCAGCTATAGAGATTTGGAGTTTCTTGGGATTGGCAGGCTACTATCACCGGGTTCGTGGAGGGGTTTTCATCTATCGCAGCCCCGATGACCAGGTTGACCCAGAAGGGTACCCCGTTCAGGTGGTCGAATGAGTGTGAGGCGAGCTTTTAGAAGCTCAAGATAGCTTTAACTACGGCACCGGTGTTGGTTTTGCCCACAGGTTCAGGGTCTTATATAGTTTATTGTGATGCATCTCGTATTGGATTTGGTACAATGTTGATACAGGATGACAAGGTCATTGCCTATGCTTTGCGGCAGTTGAAGATTTATGAGAAGAATTATCCAGTTCATGATTTGGAGTTGGCAGCCATTATTCACGCGTTGGAGATTTGGAGGCATTATCTGTATGGCGTGGCATGTGAGGTGTTCATAGATCACAAGAGTCTTCAATATTTGTTCAAACAAAAGGAGTTGAATTTGAGGCAGAGGGGGTGGTTGGAATTATTAAAAGATTATGATATCACCATCTTATATCATCCGGGAAAGGCCAATGTGGTGGCCGATGCTTTGAGTAGGAAGTCAGCTAGTATGGGTAGTCTTGTTTATATTTCGGTCGGTGAGAGACCGCTTGCTTTGGATGTTCAGGCTTTGGCCAATCGGTTCATGAGGTTGGATGTTTCTGAGCCCAGTCGTGTGTTAGCTTGCACGGTCGCTCATTCTTCTTTATTGGAGTGTATCCGTGATCGGTAGTATGATGATCCCCATTTGTTTGTCCTTAGAGACACGGTGTAGCACAGAGGTGCCAATCAGGTTACCTTAGGTGATGATAGAGTTTTGAGATTGCAGGGTCGAGTTTGTGTGCCTAATGTGGATGGGCTCCGAGAGTTGATTTTAGAGGAGGCCCATAGTTCCATGTACTCTATTCATTTGAGCGCCGCTAAGATGTATCAGGATTTACGGCAACATTATTGGTGGCAGAGAATGAAGAAGGATATCATCACATATGTGGCTCGGTGTTTGAATTGTCAGCAAGTTAAGTACGAGCATCAGAGGCATGTTGGTTTATTTCAGAGGATTGAGCTTCCCGAGTGGAAGTGGAAGCGGATCACTATGGATTTCGTTGTTGGACTCTCGCAGACTCGGAGGAAGTTCGACGCAGTATGGGTCATTGTTGATAGGCCGACCATGTCAGCGCATTTCATTCCTATGGCAGTCTCCTATTCTTCCGAGAGGTTAGCTAAGATCTATATCCGGGAGATTATTCGTCTTCATGGTGTTCCCGAGTCTATCATTTCAGACCGAGGTACGCAGTTTACCTCACGTTTCTGGAGAGCAGTTCAGCGAGAGTTGGGAACGCGGGTTGAGTTGAGCACAAAATTTCATCCTCAGACGGAGGGGCAGTCCGAGCGGACTATTCAGATTTTGGAGGATATGCTCCGAGCTAGTGTCATTGACTTTGGAGGCTCGTAGGATCAGTTTTTGCCCTTAGCAAAGTTTGCCTACAACAACAGCTACCAGTCGAGTATTCAGATGGCTCCGTATGAGGCTTTATATGGTAGGCGGTGTCGGTCTCTAGTTGGATGGTTTGAGCCGGTAGAGGCTCGGTTGTTGGGTACGGGTCTGGTTCAGGATGCCTTGGACAAGGTCAGGATTATTCAGGATAGGCTTCGTATAGCTCAATTCAGGCAAAAGAGTTATGCCGACCGCAAGGTTCGAGATTTGTCATTCATGGTCGGTGAGAGGTTATTGCTTCGAGTGTCGCCTATGAAGGGCGTGACGAGATTTGGGAAGAAGGGCAAGCTTAACCCTAGGTTCATTGGCCCGTTTGAGATTCTTGATCGAGTGGGAGAGGTGGCTTATAGACTTGCGTTGCCGCCGAGCTTATCAGCCGTGCATCCAGTGTTTCATGTGTCCATGCTTCGGAAGTATCATGGCGATCCATCCCATGTGTTAGATTTCAGCATTGTCCAGTTGGACAAGGACTTATATTATGAGGAGAAGCCGATAGTTATTCTAGACCGGCAGGTTCGTTAATTGAGTTTGAAGAGATTTCCTTTTGTTCATGTTCAGTGGAGAGGTCAGTACGCTGAGGCATAGACATGGGAGTCCGAGTCTGATATGCGGATCCGTTATCCCCATCTTTTTCCCGACTGAGGTACTTCCTTCTTATGTCCGTTCGAGGATGAATGGTTGTTTTAGAGGTGGAGAATGTGATGACCTAAAAGGTCATCACTTGTGTTGCACGTGCATTCAGTGTTTCGAGGCCTAAAAACCTCCCTTTTACCCCACCTTGATTTGTGTGCATAGTCCGGACCTATATCCGGAAAGCCTTCTACGTGAAAATAAGAGAAATAGAAATTCTAGAGTTAAAATTTGATTATGGTTGACTTTGGTCAATATTTTGAGCAAACGGACCCGTATCCGTGTTCCGAAGATCCCGGGAGGTCCGCAGTAAAATATGGGACTTGGGCGTATGCCCGGAAATAAATTCCGAGGTCCCAAGCCTTAGAAATCAATTTTTGAAAAAAATTATTTTACTGAATTATCTAAGAAATAAAGAAAAGAATTAATGTTTGAAACCATTATTATCGGGCCCGTATTTTGGTTCCGGAGCCCGGTATAAACTTGTTATAGTATTTGAAAGATAACTATGAAATTTGGTGAAAAATGGAGTTTATTTGATGTGAGTTAGACTTCCGGTTGAAGAGTTATGAACTTTGAGAGTTCTTGATGAAAATGTTGAGTTTTGTGGTTTAATTCATGATTTACATGTTATTTTGATGATGTGATCACATGAGTAGGTCCATATGATGTTTTTGTAGTTAGTATGCACACTTGGTTTGGAGTTCCGAAGGCTCGGGTGAGTTTCGGGTAGGTTCCGGGATGTCTTAGGCTTAAAAACATAGCTGTTGCAGGTGCAGAGAAGTGGAAGACCTCTGAACAAACCAGTGTGGTCCGCACAAAGAGGAATGCTGCCGCAAAGGGGATTGTGCGGCCGCTGGTGAAGAACATTTCACTCGTCCGACTCCGGAAGACTATATCTTTTGATATACAAGGAATTTTGAGATGATTTAAAAAAAAAGTTGTAGCCCTTCGTATCTAGTTTCTAGAAAGGTAAAGAAATCACAATTTGGACATCTGTAGAGAAAGTTATGACCAAAATACTAAAGCATGTCACTGCAATCCACATGGGGGCTGTGCGGCCGCAGTTGATTTTGTGCGGGTCCGCACAAGCCATCTGAAAATAGTATATTAAGACGGAATTTTCAGTTATTTTTCATTTTTCAAAACCCCAAAAACATAAGAGGCGATTTTTTAAATAACCTTTCTTCTCCAAAACATTGGTAAGTGATTTCTAACTCATTTTCTTCACACCTTAACATCTTTTAACATGATTTCAACTCAAAATCAATGATTTTCATGGGGGAAAATTGGGTGTTTTGGGTAGAACCTACGTTTTTCAAAAATTGGGGGTTTGGACCTCGATTTGAGGTCCGATTTCAAAACAAATTATATATTTGAGTTCGTGGGGAAATGGGTAATCGTGTTTTGGTTCGAACCTCGGGTTTTGACCATGTGGGCCCGGAGGCGATTTTTGACTTTTTAGGTAAAACTTTGGTAAATTCATTTTCATGCATTCAAATTGATTCTCTTAGCATTTATTGACGTAATTAAGTAACTTGTGACTAGATACGAGCGAATTGGTGGTGGAATCAAGGGGGTAAAACTATAGTTGAATCGTGAATTGTGTTTGTGGCATCGAGGTAAGTGTTTGGTCTAACCTTAGCTTGAGGGATTAGGAGTGTGTCTTATTTGCTACATGATAATTGTGGAGTACGACGTATAGGCATGGTGACGAGTATCTATACGTTGGTATCAAGCATGTCCGTGAGTCTTGTATTATAACTATTATGACTCCGTTGTGGTTTATTGCGCTTCATATGTTATTATCACCATTGTTCCCTTGCCGGGATGTTTGCTTGATACTAATGATCCCTTGCCGGGATGTTTATTTTGATAGTATTGTTCCCTTGCCGGGATATTGTTGAAATATCATTGTTCCCTTGCTGGGAAGTTGTTATATTACTCTTGTTCCCTTGTCGGGATTCCTTGTGATTATTGTTGGCTTGTAAATGGGAGCGGGTGATACACCTACCACAAGATGTAATGAAATGGGAGCGGGTGGTACGCCTACCACAAGATATAATGAAATGGGAGTGGGTGATACGCCTACATAATATATAATGAAATGGCAGCGGGTGGTACGCCTACCACAAGATATAATAAAATGGGAGCGGGTGGTACGCCTACCACGAGATAAATGAAATGGGAGCGGGTGGCACGCCTGCCACGAGATAAATAAAATGGGAGCGGGTGGCACGTCTGCCACAAGATAAATAAAATAGGAGCGGGTGGCACGCCTACCACGAGATACAGAAAATGGGATCGGGTTGCACGCCTACAACAAGATGTGAAAAGAAAGTAAAATCTGCCTTTGTTTTTCTTATTCTTGTTAGTGGTTGGATTTTGATTCCTTTATAGTTCTATTGATATTCTGTTGTACTTGTTTTCCCCCGAAGCATGTTTTTCCTTCTCATCTTTATTTTTTTTTATTCTGCTTTACTTTCCGTTGTATATTATGTAATTGCACATATTTATTTGATAGTCTGGTCCTAGACCCGTCACTACTTCACGAGGTTAGGCTAGATACTTACCGGCACATGGGGTTGGTTGTGCTGATACTACACTTTACACTATGTGCAGATCCCGGAGCAACTTTCAGACCGTAGTGTAGAGGCTACCTTCAGTCCACGCGGAGATCCAAGGTAGACCTGCAGGCGTCCGCAGACTCTGGCATCTCCTCCATTCCTATTTCATATTTCATTTTCCTTTTATTCAGAAACAGTGTATTGTCATTTTCTTCAGACTTTGTATGTAGTAATCCCTTAGACAGTCTATGACACTGTGACATCAGGTTTTGGGTGTTTAAGGCTTAAGTAATTGTAATAGATGCATTTTTTCATAAATCTTATTGTTGTCTTCCGCTTAAATTTGAATTTTCGCTGTTACCACGTTATCGTCTTATATTTGTTAAAAAGAAATAATTGGTTAATGAAGTAATTAGATTAAAGGTTTGCCTTTCCTAGCTTACATTAGTAGGCGCCATCACGACTTCCGTGGGTGAGAAATCCGGGTCGTGACATTTTGAGTTGCTTAATTCGATTTTTCTTGAAGTGCTTGAATTCGATGTTAAGAGAATTATTTTTAGAATTATTATGCATTATTTTGCAATTCAAATATTTAGTTTTATTTTAGAATATATATATATATATAATAAGAAAGCAAATATCAATGGGAGATTTGCATCATTCTAGTAGTGTATGCTGTTTTTGGTATTTTGTTTCTCTTTTTAAGAATCGGGATTAACGAGAATAAACAAAATGAGTAAATGCACATTATTCTATGTGGTTTTAACTATGTTGATTTACACCCTAATAAGTATTCTTCGTTTTGTCTTTCTTTCCACTTTTTTCATTATTGGTCTGGTCTTCCTTTGTATTGTTGGTCTTCTTCTTTGCCCTGTTCTGATGGTTTTATGTATCTAGATTATGGATGGCTTCTGAGTCGAAACTCATACCGGAATCATAATCATTCGGGTCTTGGGCATCTTGATAATTTAGATAATCATTAGTTTCTTCAGAACTTTGCTCCCTTCCTGAATTTAATCTCGGACTTGGACTTCTTGGACTGAGACTTGGATTTTTAACTATATGCTTGTCTTGTTCTTGTTTTTCTTGGAAAAAATTTTCTAATGTCTGTTTAATTATTTTTTCTATTTTCTCATTTTTTTTCTTTTTTGATATCACTCCCTTTTTCTTTAGCATTTCTCCTTGCGTTAAGGTTTTTGGTAATCTTCTTCTTGATGATCCTTGGTATCAGAGCACATGTATTTTACTGTCCTTATGATTATTAGTTATGAAATATTATGTTTGTACATTAAAATTATCCTATAACACTCTTAGTATATGGTTAGCTTCCCAATTTTCCTAATTACATGTGCATTTAGATTCGAAAACAATCTAGTTTGTGATTTGATTATTTTGAGTTGCTTAATTCTATTTTTCTTTTAAGTGCTTGAATTTGATGTTAGGAGAATTATTTTTAGAATTATTATGCATTATTTTGCAATTCAAATATTTAGTTTTATTTTAGAATATATATATAAAATAAGAAAGCAAATATTAATGGGAGATTTGCATTATTCTAGTAGTGTATGCTGTTTTTGGTATTTCGTTTCTCTTTTTAAGAATCGGGATTAACGAGAATAAACAAAATGAGTAAGTGCACATTATTCTACGTGGTTTTAACTATATTGATTTACACCCTTATGAGTATCAAAATAGTCACGTTACGTGTGTAGAGGCGGATCTAAGATTTAAATTTTATGGGTTCAATTTTATTGCTTTTAGCAGTGAACCCATTATATTTTCAAAGTTATGGGTTCAAATCTACTATTTTGCAATTTTAATGAATTTTTACTTATAAATTTTTACTCCGCGTCGAAAGTTATGAGTTCAGTTGAACCCGTTGGTAATATACTACATCCGCCTCTGTCATTGTGTACATGTTGGTATTAAAGAAACATATGCACATCAATGCTATTGAGAAATTTAGATACGTCAAATGACTTATATAATGGTACAAGAATAGTATGTGGAGATATATATGTATAAACTCGACATAGGTTCACTTTGAGAACACTTTTCAAAAACATTTGGTTTTCCTAATTACATGTGCATTTAGATTCGAAAACAATCTAGTTTGTGGTTTGATTATTTTGAGTTGCTTAATTCTATTTTTCTTTAAGTGCTTGAATTTGATGTTAAGAGAATTATTTTTAGAATTATTATGCATTATTTTGCAATTCAAATATTTAGTTTTATTTTAGAATATATATATAAAATAAGAAAGCAAATATTAATGGGACTTTTTGGATAAGAAAACGACATAATTGGGCAAGATAGCAAGTTATTTTGCTTTATTATCTAAGAATATATTTATTTTTAGTCATAGGTATTATGCTTTATCCAAAAAGCAACTCTGTTAGTTCTTGATATACTAGTATCTCAATTGATCTTTACTTTATTATAAAAGCAGGAACCACAAAAGTAAAAAGTTATATTATTAAAATATCCTTCTAAATAAATTCTTACTATTAAAAGTAAAAAATTAAATTACCAAAATATCCGTCTAAATGAATTCGTACTATTAAAAAATAACAAAAGTACAACGTTTGTGTGAAGGAATGCTACTCTTCACAAAAGCTACTAATAATGTTCAGAATATGGTATTTTCAAAATTTTGTTACTAATAATTTTATTTCACTAAAGCTTGATAAAATAAAATTTATAGCACTCCTTGGATGTGTCCCTACATTTGTTATCTTATTATCAGATTTTATTTTTCCCTGAGCACCATACCAAATTCTCAAGCATTAGTGTCCAGTGTGACTCTGTATTTCCATGGCAAGTTGCAGTCAACTTTACACCTGCTTATTTCATGCGAGGATAAGATGAAGTGTTACTCCAACTTGTTCCTACTAATACAGAAAACAAAATAACAGTCATTTCCTGTAAAAATAGCACGGTATAGTCAGTTTTTGGACTTGTCATTCAGAAATAGCCAGCGTTTATGAAGTCAATGAAAAATAGCCATTTTTTTGCGGCAACAGAGACCGGTCCAGCATAATATACTGGAGTTCGGTGCACATGTGTATGAACTCCAGCATATTATGCTGGGACCGGTATACTTTGCTGACTCCAGTATAATATACTGGAGACTGGAGCACCGGTGCTCCAAACTCCAGTATATTATACTGGACAATTATACTTGCTGGAACTCCAGTATATTATGCTGGAGTTCTAGTGTACTTATGCTGGAACTCCATCATATTATGCTGGAGTTCCAGCATACTTATCCTGGATCTCCAGTATAATATGCTGGAGTTCAAGCATAAGTATGCTTGAACTCCAATATAATATACTGGCGTATTTTCCGGGTTTTGAACAGTGTTTTCGCTCAAATTTATCTTTACATGAAAAGTGATTAAATTTCGATTACTTTTGAAACTGGGCTATTTTTGAACGACCAATTGTAAATCTGGCTATTTTTTAATTTCTCCCTCATTTCTTTTCTCATTTCTGTCGTGTAATTTATCGCTAGCGTTTCACCAGGGCCGACTCTAACTACATCGGGGGTAAGGCAAGTGCCTTAGGCCCCCAATTTTGGGGGCCCCCATTTTTTAGGAATAATTTTATAGGTTTTTAGGTTTTTTATAAACAATAATATATGTATATAATACTTTTATACTTTTTATATAAAAGGAAAGAAAAACTTTAAATATATTAATAAATTAAAACTTAAAATAGTAGAAAATATAGTTGTCACTTTAATTTAATTGGGCAACTTTACTTTTTATTCTTTCAAGTAATTGATCATATCCAACCCCAAACGTTTCAATTCTTCTCTACACAATCCATATCATTCTTGTTCTTTCTTTCATTATAGAGACATCTTCTTCCTTTCTTTGTCTAATATCTTCTTCTTCTTCCTTTCTTTGTCTACTATTCAATATTCATAATATATTATTATTCATCTTCTTTCTTTGATTCTTTCAGAAGAGACATATCTTTCATTCTTTCTTCTTCTTTCTTTATGATTTATGTTTATTTTCTTAATTCTTTCTGCTAGATTCAGTCAACAACTGGATATTTTGGAATTGGAATCAAGGACTCAAAGTCTTCAAATTTCTTGATTCAGTTAGTTATCGGGTAATATTATTCTAACTTTCTAGTATTATTTTTATTTGTTATTTATTATTTTATTAATTCTAATTTGTACATATTGTTTAATTTTTTTAGAATATAAATATGTCAACAAAAAAATATGCATCTGGTTATTCAAAAATCCAAAAGAAAAGAAAAGTTGAAAATTTAATAAAATCTCAGAAAGGAGCTCTTGACAAATTTTTGACAAACAATAAAAATATTAAATCGCAAAATATAGGAGAATGTTCTGTAGATGAACAAGTCACTAACTTAATCGAGTCAGATGATAACAAAATCCAAATTGAAGAAGAAGAAGAGGTTTATGAGAAATATGGCGAAGATTCTCAAGAATATCAAGAACTAATAAATGAATTAAATAATAACATTCATAAAAATATGCTTTAATAAAATTAGTAGAAGTTAGTGAGGATCCAAAAACAAAAAGTGAAGCAAGTTGTCTAGCAACTTATGAGCTTGAAAATTTTGAATTTTTATTGGGCATGACTATTTGGTATGATGTATTATTTGCTGTTAATTTAGTTAGCAAAAGTTTACAATCAAAAGATATGCTTATTGATGTTGTCATATATCAACTAAGAGGTCTAATTTCTTTTTTTGAAAAATATAGAGAAGAAGGATTTACAAATGCCATGATTTTAGCTAAGGAAATTGCATTTGAGATGAATATAGAACCTGAATTTCGTAATAAACATGTAATACATAGAAAAAAACAGTTTGATGAGAATGTTGATAATGAAATCACAAAATCTCCTAAAGAATCTTTTAGAGTTGATTACCTCTTATATATAGTAGATCAAACCATTTTCACTTCAAAATAGATTTGAACAGTTTGAAGTATATGAAAGTATCTTTGGTTTCCTATTTAATGGTAAAAAATTGAGATTATTAGATGATGAGAAATTGAAGAAATATTGTCTTAACCTTGAAGGTTCCTTAAAGCACAACAATCACTCAGATATTGATGGTTTAGACTTATTTTCCGAATTAAAAGTGTTAAGAGAAATATTAGAAGTAGAAGATAATACTCTAATCGATATACTCAATCAAATAAAAAGACTTGATTCTTTTTCAAATGCTTATATTGCTTATAGAATAATGTTAACGGTTCCTAAAATAATTGCTTCAGCAGAAAGAAGTTTTTCAAAATTAAAATTGATAAAATTTTATCTAAGATTAACAATGTCTCAAGAAAGATTAAATGACTTGGCTATATTATCAATTGAAAAGGAATTACTAGAAAAAATCGATTATAACAAAATTATTAACAACTTTGCATCTCAAAAAGCTAGAAGAATAGATTTTAAATAAAAATATATAATATAACATTTCTATAAATATTTAGGCCACCTATTAAACTTTCGCCTTAGGCCCCATTTACACTTGAGCCGCCCATCGTTTCACCAACGGCAACTATCTTTTCTCCTCCTTTGTTAGACAATTATAACGTGAGTTCTAATATGATTTTTTAGTTTTTGTGTATCTTTTCTCTGATTCAATTGAGATATTATATTACTTTTTAAATCTCTTGGTATTCCTTTCTAATAATATAACTGGATAATGAGTACAATGTTTATATCCTGACTTTTCTTATAGCTTGTTTGGATGATTGTTACACATCATTTCATAATGTATCATATTGTGTTGTATTGTATTGTATTGTATTGTATTGTATTGTATTGTATCGTTTGATGAATACAATGTTTGGATAGATTGAATCGTTTGCCGTTGTTTCATCATATCATGCACCAGCAATATGAAGAACAAATTTTCAATATTATAAAAAAAATAATACGGGGTAAATTATATAAAAAGGTAGGGTAAATGATAAAATAAAATAATTTAATAATAGTGAAGGGTGAGATGAGAGAAAAAGACAAGATAATAATGCAACCACACCAAATCGGTCGTTACATAAAGTGGCACATTTCGTCGTTACGCAACGACGAATTTAACGATACGATACAATAAAATTTAAGTAACAACTAAAACAAACATCGTATTTAAAGTAACAATACGATACGATGCAATAGGTAACGACCATCCAAACAAGTTGTTAGAGAACGAAAAAAGGAAAAGCTAATTTGTATGAGAAAACGAATCCTATAAAATTCACAAAGGGACGTTAATGATATGTTTTAAATGCTATACAAGAAAGATTCTTTTATTTTTCGACTTGGGCACACCGAAACTAGAAGATAAAATCATATATTTTTTTTCAACAAACTACTTTAATATATTAGAGCGTAACAGGTCTGAAAGAGTAAAAGATGCAACAACATCATTTACAATCCAACTAGGAAATATATCCGCCGTATCAATTTAAATAGCCTCATCATACTTATTAAGTTATGCATTTTGGCAGAATAGCCTAATAAACATTTTTACTTATCCCGCTTTATAATTCCGGTCCCAATATTCTATGTAATTTCATCCAAACACTTGTAGATTTAAAATACATTACTTTAAACTCCTCCAGCCTCGCGTGATCTACGATGTGGATGACATATTATAGTCCACATCAGATTTTTAATGACACATCATTCTTTCTTTCTTTTTTTTTTTTTTTAAACTTTAATTTCCAAAATTTAATTTTTTCCTTTTATCACTCCACTCCTCCCCTTCCTTGACCACCTATCTCTATTATTTAGAGCAGAAACAACACCATGATTTTACCGCCTTTACCCGCGGCAACACCACAGTGAACAACTAAAATCTACCATTTTCCAATTTTCCATCGTCCATCTCTCTTTTGGAGATTTTTGTCAAGCACTACTACCCACTACTATCCACCATGGAAATCACATTTGAACTCCTTTCCTCCATTAATGCTAATGCACCACCACTGAAATTGTTCAATATTTTCATATGCCCACACAATTATATATTATACACCTTACCTAATTTTACAAAGACCTTTATCAACTACTCTTCACCCTCCAAAACCGCTGGATCTCCAGCACCTCACCATAAGTTGCCCAAAAAAATTATATTTTCAGCTTCTCTCATCAAATAAAATTTCACCATTAAATATCTGCTTCACCACCTGAGAATCTATTAGTCCTGAAATGATTATTACCCAAATCAAATTTAACACCGTCAATAGATATAGATCTAATTTTATCTCAAAAATATTAATGGTGGCTATTCTTAAAAAAAGATTGACTATTTTTTTCTCAAATATGGACCGAAGGTTTGTGAAAATAGAGAGGGGGAATAACAGGAAAGGAATAAAGGGAGAAAGAGAAAAGAGAAATGAAGGAGAACGGAAAATGGGTGGGGAATGGAGAAGGTTTGTGAAAATGGGTGGGGAAAGAACGGGAAAGGGGAAGGGTGGAAAGAGAAAAAGAAATGGGGGTGGGGTGGGGGAAAAAGGAAGAACTAATATATTTTGTTTTTTATTATATTAATTTTTTGTCTTTTACTTTTAGCGTGAAGTATATGCATTTTGTCCAACTCACTCATGAAGTTGCCACATATGCTTGGTCAACGGTTAGAGGGATTTAAAGTAATGTATTTTAAAAACTACAAGTGTTTGGATGAAACTTCATAGAATATCGGAACCGGGATGACAAAACGGGACAAGTAGAAGCGTTTATTAGGCTATTCTGCCTTCTTTATAACTTGATATTCTATTGTTTTTGATTTTTTACATAATAGGATAGTCATATATGATTTTTTAATTAGGATGTGGTGCAGTGGATGAGACTACTCCTCCCTTAAACAGAGGTCTCGAGTTCGAGCCCTGGTATGAAAATTGTTTTGGTAGGGAGCGCTTTCCCCGGAATGGAGCCTTACACGGCGCGAATCCGGATATATTCGGGCTCCAATGCGGGTATCGAACACCGGATGGGAAACCAAAATATATATATATATATATGATTTTTTTTATTTTTTATTTTTTACTTTTAGATATTTTTGAATAACAATGTGCTTTACTGTAATAAATCTTGTTACTGTTTTAATTCTATTTAGCTGTATATTACTGGGTGACAATGCTTTTTTGTTAGAGCCCAATCTGATAGCTCATCTACAATACATGCCCAATACACATTTTATGATTTTCTATTACACTTTATAGTTTTAAATATAAATATCTATTATTGAATAATAAAATGCAAATGGCTTATTTTCCTTTTACATCTTTCTCTGTTTTTCTCTCTTCTTCTCGACCCTTCTAGGATTTTCTTATTCCTTCGTCCTCCATAGCTCATTTGAGCTTCATTCTGACATGGTATCAGAGCGGGAATTCCGGTTCTCCGCGTCATAAGCTTCATTTCTAATGGAGATTTACGCAGAAATTACAATGAAGTCGGTTTGTGGTCAAATCGGAATTCTGTTGGAATTCTTCATTTCTGGTCCGAAAAACATAGAGTATCACTTCAAATCGTCATCTAATACACTCGTATCGAAGAGAAGTCACAATTTTGCGAAGAAATTTGGATCGTTTCAAGCTATGGTTTCTGCGGTATACACAAGACCTTACTTCTTCAGGTTTTCAGAGGAAGGCTGGTAATATCACTCTAATCTACATACTTCAGGACTAATTTGATATGTTTTAGAGTTTAAACCGTATGAGTTAGTTGTTTGCATGTCAACATTTTCAAGTTGTTCTCAAAATTGTATGAATAGAGATTTCTTCTGTTAGCTGGTTCTAATTAGTAAATACTATGGGTAGTACTGGCGATAGTTCAGTTTCAACACCTGAGAGATTTGCACCTTTTACACTCGATCCCTCTCATCCATTCTATGTGCATCCCTCTAATAGCCCTGGTAGCCAATTGGTACATGTGCCATTTGATGGCCATGGTTTTGTGCGTTAGGGGAGCAGTATGCTCACTTCTCTTTCAGCCAAAAATAAATTAGGGCTTTTAGATGGTAGAATTAATCAACCCAGCACTGATCACCTTATTACCCCTACTGAGAGAGATGCAACGACATGGTGAAAGCTTGGATCATCAATTCTATATCTCGAGATATTGCTACCAATGTTATGTGCTTCAAAACTGCCAAAGAAGTTTGGACTAATATCAATGAGAGATTTGGCCAGTCCAATGGATCCAAATATCTCCAGATTCAGAGAGAAATAAGTGGGATTGTTCAAGGATCCTCAGACATTGCCACATATTTCACCAAACTTAGAAGCCTTTGGGATGAGTTGAACTCCTCTTATGTAGGGCCTATATGTTCTTGTAGAGCCCTTCCTGAATTCATAGAGGATCAACAACTTTTCCAATTCTTAAATGGCCTCAATTACTCCTACTCTATTGTGAAGAGTGCAATAATGATCATGAATCCCCTACCACCTATCAGCAAGGCTAACTCTCTCCTAAAACAGGATAAAAGTCAAAGGGAAACTCCATCTACTACTCTAAACTTCTCCACTGATTCTACTTCTTTCTCTGTTTCTTTAACTCTTAACACTACAAATAGAACTTTCACACAAAAGGTGAATTTTGATTCAAGGAAGAATATGTCTTCTGTTTCTTGCAAGTATTGCAAGAAACCTGGTCATACTGTGGACAAGTGCTACCGGCTACATGGGTTCCCTACAGACTTCAAATTCACCAAGAACAATAAGTCAACCTCTTATATTCAAAGAGACATTTCCCATGGTTTGCCAAGTATTTCTGCATCCCATCCTTCTGACAACTCTCCTCATGGGTTCACAAAAGAACAATATCAACATCTGATGTCCTTATTTCAACAACTTCAAGTGTCTCCTAATTCTGAAGCTTTTTCTGCTGAGAAATCTGGATTTGCACATTTTGCAGGTTTGTTTACTGCTTATGCTGTTAATTCTAATAATTCTCATGTATGTGCAACTTCTCAGTTAGGCATAAATCTTTGGATATTAGACTCAGGGGCAACTAACCACATGACCCCACACAAACACTTACTTCACAATCTTGTTCCCTTACCTAAGCCTTTTCTGGTTACCTTACCTAATGGATATAAAGTTAAGGTAGTGTCAACTGGTTCTCTCCACCTTAGACATGACATTATCTTACTTAATGTCCTTCTTGTACCATCTTTCCATTTCAATTTGATTTCTATACATCAATTGATTTCTCAATTGGATTGTATAGTTGTTCTTACCAAGTTCAATTGTTCTTTACAGGGCCCTTCTCTGAAGAGGCCACTGATAATTGGTAAGGCTGCTGGAAGGTTGTACTACCTTCATCCTGATGCTGATTTGTTTCCTGATTCAACCACTTTTCCTTTTTCCAGTTCTGTGTCATGTAATAAGTCTGACTCCACCATTTCTATTGTAAATACTATTCCATGTAATCAGACACCCATTATAAATAAAATGGATCTGTTTTGGCATCAAAGATTGGGGCATATACCTTTTCATAGAATGAAGTCTATCCCTTTCATATCTGATAAAGTTTCTTCTAAACAATCTTTTATTTGCTCAGTATGTCCAATGGCAAGACAACAAAGATTACCTTTCCTTAATAGTCAGATTCACTCTACTTCCCCATTTCAATTGGTACATATTGATATTTGGAGGCCTTATAACTCTAAAACTTACAATGGTTTCAAATATTTCTTAACTTTAGTTGGTGAGTTCAGTAGAGCCACCTGGACTCACTTATTATCCTGTAAAAACAATTCCCTCTCTATCCTCAAAGCTTTTACTTCCATGGTTAAATTCCATTTTCATTCCTCTATTCAAACATTCAGATCTAATAATGCTTATGAACTTGGCAGCAGTCATGAAGCTGCTTCCTTCTTTGCTGACCAGGGATTCTGCATCAAACCAGCATTTCTCATACTCTAACCGCTGAGTCAAGTAGGTCAAGCTGAGTCAAGTCACCCTATAAGAGAAAGCCGCGCAACCAAAGTAGCCCTTACTATACAAGGGGGGCGGAGCGCTAAGAAAGAGAAAGCGTTATCACTATACGAAATGAAGCAGCGGCTAGCACGCTAAGCTAAGATCAACCAATGTTCGAACGCGGAGCCTTTCTTTCTCGGTCGTCTGTCTTAATAAGTGGATTCCGATTCATGCAGTCGTTCTCTGCTGCATTGGTCTTTTCACTCCCCACTCTCCACCATAACAAAATGTTTCCACTATATCTCAGGAGTAGTCAAAGGAAGTACGGCGGGTCCGAGTAGGAAGAAATTTACTAAGAAGTAGGGCATACAACAATGGATCAATTCATTCAACAAGATCTGTTCGGATCAGACCAGGATGAATGGGATTGGTCTGACCTCTCGCTCGGATTCTCCACTTCTTCTATTTTTCACTCCATGGATGTTGTTTTCCATGAACATATCTTCCCATTTCACTCTTCTAACCATCCTGTTTCTACTCCTCCTCCTCATACACTTTTTTGTGGATGTTCCTTCTCCACCTGTTTATTCTCCTCCTACTTCTTCCCCTCCTCCTTTTGTTTCTTCATCACCTTCTTATACCACTCTTCCCATTTTTCCTTCTGCCACCCCTTCCACACCTTCGCTACCTCTTCCCTTATAATCTACACATGTCCAGGCTATTAGAAAATCCTCTAGGACTGTAACTCAGCCTTCTTACCTCAAGGATTACATTTGTTCTTCTATCCTACCCCATGTTCATGCCCCTAACCTCTCTAAGGTGTCCCAATCTAAATTGCATATTCATGAACCTCAGTTTTACCAGCAGGCAACTTTACATCCTGCTTGATAGGAGGCCATGCTAAAGGAATTTCAAGCTCTTGAGTCCAACCAGACTTGGGATATTGTTCCTCTTCCTCCACATAAGAAAGTTATTCCTTGTAAATGGGTTTATAAGATTAAACAGAGGGTAGATGGTTCCATTAAGAGAAACAAGGACTGGTTGGTTATCAGTGGTAATACTCAAAAAGAGGGTATTGATTTCACTGAAACCTTCTCCCTTATTGTTAAATTGACCACCATCAAGTGTCTTCTTATTCTGGCTATTAAGAGGGGTTGGACTGTTTATCAGTTGGATGTCAACAATGTTTTTTTGCACGGTGACCTTCATGAGGAGGTTTATATGAAGATTACTCCTGGTTTGGATGTCTCTTCTACTTCTGCCTCTCCTCTATTGGCTTGTGACTTAAGAAATCTTTGTATGGCCTCAGGCAGGCTTCCAGACAGTGGTTTTCTAAACTGTCTGAAGCTCTGTACTCTAGGGGCTACATTTCTAGTCTAAATGACTATTCCCTATTAACCAAGTCCTCTTATGGTTCTCTTATTGTCTTGGTTGTTTATGTTGATGATATTCTCCTAGCTGGGGATGATGTTGCTGAATTGGATTTCTTGAAGTTATTTCTGGACTCTCAGTTTAAAATCAAAGATTTTGGCACAGTTCATTATTTCCTTGGTTTGTAGATCTCTTCTACTCCTCAGGGTTATCTTATGTCTCAGTCCAAGTATACCACTAACCTCCTGGCTGAGTTCAACTGCCAGCATTTTTCTCCTATGTCCCCACCTCTGGATCCTTCTTTCAAACTTCATTTGGATATGAGAGCACCTGTTTCTGATTCTAGTTTGTACAGGAGGCTCATTGGGAAGTTGAATTTTGTTACAACATACTAGACCTGACATCTCCTTATCTGTTCAGCATCTCAGTCAATTCCTTCAGCATCCTCAGGTTCTACACATGTTGGCCGCACTTCATGTTTTGAGGTATCTCATGAATGATCTTGCCCAGGGTATCTTACTCTCCAACTCTGCTGATATGTCTCTTATGGGGTTTTCCGATTCTGATTGGGGTTCTTGCTCTATTTCTCGCAAGTCTGTCAGTGGTTATTATATAACTTTTGGTGACAGTCCTGTATCTTGGAAAAACAAGAAACAACCTACTATTTCTTTGTCTTCAGTAGAGGCTGAATATAGGGCTCTAAGGAAAACTATTGCTGAAATAACTTGGTTGATCAGATTGCTGGGTGACCTTGGCTTGCCTATTCTGCTACTATTCATGTGTACTGTGATAGTCAGGCTGCCCTACATATTGCCAAAAATTCAGTTTTCCACGAACGCACAAAGCATATTGAAATTGATTGCCATTATGTGCGTGAATGTTTACATGTTGGTCTTCTCTCTTTGCATTTTGTTTCTAGTGCTGATCAGTTGGCTGACATCATGACCAAGGCTTTACCTACTCAGCTCCATTATGGCATTCTTGGCAAGATTGGTGTCTCCTCACCCTCAAGCTTGAAGGGGGGTGTTAGAGCCCAATCTGATAGCTCCTCTACAATACAAGTCCAATAGATATTTGTGTAGGACCCTGGCCCAATACACATTGTATGGTTTTCTATTACACTTTATAGTTGTAAATATAAATACCTATTATTGAATAATAAAAGGTAGATGGCTTATTTTCCTTTTACATCTTCCTCTGTTTCTCTCTCTTCTTTTCGACCCTTCTAGGGTTTTCTTATTACTTCGTCCTCCATAGCTCATTTGAGCTTCGTTCTAACATTTTTCCACAATAGGGTTACACTTTATAGGGTTTTCGTTCTAACATTTTTCCACAAGGACCCATATTTCTCAGTTGAGGTTTAAGTAATTTTAAATCTTGAAAGTGTGTGGAGATAAATTACAATGATATGATCTCTAACTCGAGTATAACATGTCTGCGGAAAAAGTAAAAGTAATTTATCCTATACAAGATGTTCAGTGTTCACACGTGATTGGTGATGCTGAACTTATGTTGGAGATGCCACAAGTTAAGTTTTAACATGTTATAGTAAAGGACAACCCGGTGCACTAAGCTTCTACTATCCGCGGGGTCCGGAAAAGAGGCGGACTACAAGGGTCTATAACATGCAGTCTTACCATGCATTTTAACATTTTGTAGTGTTTTGGTATAACAAGTGATTTTAGGCTTTTTTGTTTGTTGAATGTGAAATATTCTATATGGTCGCTACTAAACGAATTCCAAATAAAAGCTTGGCATAGAAGAAAACGTAACTCAAATAAGGGTGAGGAATATGCCAAATTGTATTTTTGTTCATTTACTTTATAATGCCGAATATTCTTAATTGATAGGGTAACTATGTCAGATATATCTTGATATAATGAAGACCTTCCTAATCTATTCGGGTGCAATAAGTTTATGAGGAAAAAAAAAGCTGTAGGTCTTGGCTCCTTAGATCGATTTTAAAAGTACATGAGCAATCAACATATGTTATAATAGAAAAGGTTGATGAGATAATTAGATCCCAAGGTCATGCTTTCAATAGACAAAGTAAAAAGGTTGGTGACATAAGACAGAAGTTGGGTAATAGAAATAGGAGTTTTCGAAGTACTAATGGAACATGTGGATACACTAACTTTATCCATGAAGATAATTAACGTCCTCGTAATTAAACTGATGGCAACTTTGATAATGTGAATGAAAGTGATTATGACCAAGATTAAGATAGTTGATTGTATTATTAAGGATTCACATTGAGATTTTTGGTTTTTTCCTTTACGAATTTTATATTGTTATATACTGATATAATGAATTTAATTTTTTATGTTATAATTTTATTTTAGATTTGTGCAGAATGATATTGTATGGGTCAAAATCTGTCTAAGGGCGTTCGGCGGAAAGTGATGTTGCCAAATATAATTTGGCCGAGGTCAACTAGTAACTAATATGACTCATTGTCGAGTAGCCGATTATGGCCGAGGTCAAGTATCAGAAGGAGCAGTAACGTCTAGTTTAGCAATAGGATCTGTAAGAGAATATTCCATAGGATATTCTTTGTACTTGTATTTTTAGGGTTAATTGGGGGTGTGTCCCTATAAAGGGAAAGAAGGACAAGGTAAAAGACATGTAATATTCTCTGATAAGAGCACTCTTGAAAATCAAACTCTCTCTAGATAAATACAAACATCACCTTTCTAAGGATATTGGTTGTTGTTGATTATTCTATACTTTTCCCATCAGATTCGAGAAAGTTTCCGATATTCTCAAATTTGTTTGTCATTCATCACTGTCAGAAGGAAGAATCATCCACCTCATCCAATATTAGGTGAATCATTCTCCTTATTTACTTTAGTGCCATTTATTGTTATTTAATACTTGATATTCCTCTCCCATTATCGACATTGAAATATTAAATACATATTACATTTATTCTCTCCCAACACTGTTCAACATCATCCACATAGACCGATTATAGATCTGAGGTTATTATTATTAACTAGGTTTAACCCCTCATTGTATAAAATTAATTAATTTAACCAAAGGTTTATAATTTTTGGTCAAACAATTTGGCACCGTCTGTGGGGATTTTCTAGTTAAATTGTAGTTTCTTCTAGATCCATAACAGTAAAAAAAAGGGGGCAAAACCCCCCACCTTTTTGTACGCATAGATTTTACATGGCAGGTAACAGAGAAGAAAGGATGAAGGCAGTGACCGATCTCACCACCAACCTCTTAAACACCATCAACGAGGTTTCTGAAACAGAGGGTGAAGATGTAACACCAAATGCTTCTCCCAGGCGAAGTGTCTCACCCCTTCCACATGGTAGTATCACAACGTCCCACGGTAAAGGAACTTCCATGTCCACAATGGAAAAGGCGCCATCGGCAGTGAAGAAGCTGCTCGAGGCTTGGCTAACAAATACGTTGACCAACATCCTTGACAAACCCGCCTAAAAGGCGATCAAAGAAAATAGAAGGACTTGCGTTGCACCAATAACGGTCGAGCAGCACGACCCTCCTCATCCCATAACAGGTATCACTCACAATGTTAATAATGCAGGTGACGACACCCTCACGACCATTTTAAGGAAGATTTAAGAAATGGGAAACGAGAACAAAATGTTTCGATACCAAATGAAAGAGCATCAAGAAAGGGTAGATAAAATACCGGGCGCCCCAAAACTCTTACCCAAAAGAGATGCCGGTCGGTTTGTTGAGCAACCATATAATGATGAAGCCGCCCCACATACTATACCTAAAAACTTCAAAATGCCATCATACCTAAAAATATACGACAGTACAACTGACTTGAGGATCATGTGACTCACTATGTCACCGCCGGTAAAAGGCAACGACCTCGCCCAAAGAGGGGCAGCTGTGAGCATGAGATTTTTGCCCTACTAAAAGATACTCCTACAAAATTAAAGAAATAGATTTTTTCCAAATTGTTTTCAATTTTATAGAATTTTTGTAAGATTTTATTAATTGTTTGCATTTTTTTGCACGTTTAATTTTGATAAAATCATGAAAAAATGTCCCAAAAATATCACGCATTGCATATTAAATTTTGTGTTCATATTTTAGGATTAATTGATTAATTACTTTCTTTATTAAATAAAAATCACAAAAAATGTCGTTCATTTTCTATATTTTTAGTTTAAATTTTTTGATTAGTAATTCCCTCTTTATTAATTTAAGACTTTTAATTAGTAGATAATACAAATAGATGATTAGCTTAATTTTATAATTTAGGATAATTTAGGGTTAACATTAGGATTTAATAATTAGGTTAGATTTTTTGTAATTGGAGAAAAAGCAATAAAGAAAAGAAAAAGGCTGGTCTTTGAATTTGGGCCACCTAGAGACCAAATCTGGTGGCCCAATTCCCATTCTCAAAACAATTCAAGCCAGAAACCCAATCCCTCGGTCCAAGTCCACTAACCCAAAACGACCCCGTTTACCTCAAAAACCATCTCAGTCGTTGATCATTACAAATCCATTGGTTGGGAACTAACCGCTCCTCCCCTTTATAACTATTCAAACGAGACACACACCCCATAGACCCCCCTTCTCTCATTCTGTTTCATCTCCCTCAGAGATATGAAACCCTAGCCGCCCTTATAACCCTCGATGTCTCCGCCGTGGTCCGCCGATCGAAAATCGCCTCATGGCAGCGGACCACGTCCAAACCGCCTCAAATTCACACCAGGTGATCTTTAGCCTTCCCCAAACACTAATCCATCACCAGTTTCCTCCAAATCGCCACCCAAATACATTAATTTCAAATCTGAAACCTATACCCAAAACCCTAAGTCATCCAAGCAACACCAATATCACACCAGATGACCCTCAATCTTCCTTCACCACTATCCTACCCTTGGTTTCCCAAAAATCTCCGCCAAATTCTTTGAATCCTAAATCGTAGTTCTATTTTTCCTTTTTTCTCGAGTTTCTTCAGATTGTTTCCAGACTCGACTTAGTTGAAAAACCATGCTAATCAATCGTTATCAACAAGGACGGTTGGTTAGCATATTTTTTAGCTATATCGAAGGAGTTCCGACTTGCCAAACCCCTTTTGGTATATTTTTCTAACCTTTTCCTTGTTTCTTTATTCTTATTTTCCTAATTTTTGCATGTGTATAACCATAAGTTAATTTATTTCGTTTCTGTATAAGTAAATTAGTTTACTGTTAGGTTAGAATTAAAATTGTTCCAAGCATGTTAACTGTTAGAGAAAGATCAGTTTAGTTGTTAGTTTGTTCGATTTAATCATTCATAGATTAATTAGGCTAATTTTTGGGGTTTCATTGCATCTTCATTTTAGTTCTTCGTTTGGTTTACTATTTTGCTATTTTTGCTTGTTTGAATATAATTTTGTTTAGGGTTTGATTAGATTAATTCTTTAATTCACTAATAGACTAGGCTGTTTGTTTAAGGTCCAGCTAATGCTAAGTTTAATTGATAATCAAAGCTTCTAGGGAAACAATTAAAAACAATGTTAGGAAGTTCAATGCTAGAATCTTCTAGATTGTTCTAGGAGGTTCCATAAATGGTTTTGAAATCACAATTTAGGTCAGAACTGGATTGTGATGACCCAAAAGGTCATCACTCATTTTGAAAGTAAATCCTATGTTTCGAGGCCTTAAAAATCTCTTTTGTCTTACCTCGATTTGCGTGCATGATCCAGACGCATTTCTGGAAAGTTTTTATGTGAAATCTAAGTAAAATAAGAAAATTGGCCTTTAAAATTGATTAACGTTGACTTTGGTCAATATTCTTGGTAAATGGACCCGGATCCTTGATCCGACAGTCTCGTAGGGTCCGTAGTAAAATATGAGACTTGGGCGTATGCTCGGAATCGAATTCCGAGGTCCCAAGCCCGAGAAAAGAATTTTTAAAGGAAATTGTTTGCTGGAAAATATAAAAGTTTTTAGAAGTGAATTGATATATTTTCTTGATGGTATTGGGCCCGTATCTTGGTTACGGAGCCCGGTACAAGTCTAAAATAATAATTAAGTTAAATCTGTAAAATTTGGTAAAGATCAGAATTGATTTGGTATAAAACGGACCTATAGTTGAGAAAATAGTAATTTTGATGTTCTTGAGTGATTTCATGAATTTGAGGTTTAATTCATAGTTGTTGATACTATTTTGATGATTTGATTGTACGAGCAAGTCTGTATGATAATTTTAGACTTGCGTGCAGTTTGGTTTGGAGCCCAGAGGCTCGGGTGAGTTTCGGATAGGCCATAGAGTGAAATTGGACTTAGGAAAAGTTGTTGGTATCTGGTATTTTTGCCCAGGCCTCTGATCTCGCAATTGCGAGATCAGGCTTCGCAATTGCAAAGTCCTCAGGCATGGGAATTGAGACCCAGGCATCGCAAATGCGAACCTAGCATGGGTAGGCCTTGGTCGCAAATGCAACCCTTTTATCGCAAATGCGAAAAGGGTTGTGTCGCAAATGCGACTAATCCATCGCAAATGCGAAGGCAACAATTTCCAAAGGGGTTCACAATTGCGAACCCTGGTCGCAATTGTAATAACTGAGACCTGCTAAATGAAATTTTGACGGGATTTTTCCCCATTTTCCAAACTCTTCAAACCCTAAAACATCTTGGGCGATTTTTCAAAGGCACACACTCTTCCAAATCATTAGTAAGTCATTTCTAACTCATTTATTTCAATCTAATCCATCTTTTTACATAATTTTAATTCAAAATCAAGGATTTCATGAGGGAATTGGGTGTTTTTTGGTAGAACTTAGGATTTTCAATTTTTGGGGATTTGAACCTCGATTTGAGGTCCAATTTCAAAACAAATTATATATTTGAGTTCGTGGGTGAATGGGTGATCGAGCTTTAGTTTGAACCTCGGGTTTTGACCATGTGGGCTCGTGGTCGATTTTTGACTTTTTGGGAAAAACACTAGAAAACCTATTTTCATGCATTAGAATTGGTTTATTTAGTATTTATTAATATTATTAATTAAATTGAGGCTAGATACAAGCGAATTGGTGGTGGAATCAAGAGGTAAAACAGTAGTTGAGGCTTGAATTGTGTTCGTGGCATTGAGGTAAGTGTTTGGTCTAACCTTAGCTTGAGGGAATAAGAGTCTTGGTCTTATGTGCTATGTGTTACTTGTTGAGTACGACGTATATGTGTGGTGACGAGTATATATACGTTGGTGTCAAGTATGCCTGTGAGTCTTATACTATGATTGATGTGACTCTGTTTGTACTGTCTATGCTTGATATGATGATTTTAATGTTGAACAAGGCTTGTGGAGGTGTTTTTGGTAATTGAACATTGTAGAGCATTGGCTCAAGTTGAGAATTGAGTTGTAAAGTAATAGTGGAAAAGGGAAGAGGTTTATTATATTGTATCTCTTGCCGGGATGTTATTGCTTTTGATATTATTTCCTTTACCGGGATGTTATTGCTCATGATATTGTTTCAGAGTCTGTACACACCCCCAGTGAGAGCAGGGTACCAAGGTGAGTTGGGAGTAGGCCCGAGAGGCCGTTGCTTGTGTGTGGTGAGTTGGGAGTGAGCCCGAGGGGCTGATACTATACTGAGATTTACATATTGAGCCCGAGGGGCAAGCTTTTGATTTATCCTTATTGTGGAAATTATTTGTCTTTACTGTTTTAAAAGAAGAATTATCTGATACTCACTGTTTTACTGTATAACTGATTTTACTGCTTGGGATAGCGCTATATTGTGCCGTTATGAGATTTCATGTTTTCAGTCGTTATTTATTTTTATTACTCACTGGGTCGGAGTACTCACATTACTCCCTGCACCATGTGTGCAGATACAGGCAGAGCTGAGTTCGCTCCTGAGCGCTGATTTTTTCCAGACCAGGAGGTGACTAGGAGTAACGAGGTAGCTGTTGACGTCTGCAACCCCGTTTTCTCCCTTATCTTTATTATTTATGATAATTCCAGACTTTGTAAAATATTAGTAAACTCTGTAGTAGCTCATGACTTGTGACACCCCGATTTCGGGCTGAGTTGGGAGGGTTTTCCTTGTTTTATCACGTTTATTTCGCATTTAAGATTATATTGCCCATGATTTAGACTTATTCCTGCTAAGTAATTTTAAAGAGATGTACTGTTTTGTTGATTGGCTGGCCTTGTCCTCACGAGAGGCACCATCACGACCGGGTTGGGATTTTGGGTCGTGACAAGTTGGTATCAGAGCCTAGGTTACTAGGTCTCGCGAGTCATGAGCTGGTTTAGTAGAGTCTCGTGGATCGGTACGGAGACGTCTGTACTTATCCTCGGGAGGCTGTAGAACCTTTAGGAAAAACTTTATACTCTTGAATTCTTAATCGTGCCTCCTTGATTCAGCTTGAAAAAGTAACTTTTACAATTCCTTCCACATATTCGTATGCGCGAACGAATGCTCAGTATTAGATGTGCCTTGATGGCTTGTAATTCCCCGATCGATGGGCGAGGTGTAATCTCTGTGAGTTTGATGTTAGGCCAGTCGGGAGGACTTGAGCCCGGATCATTGCCTATGGCTTGAGCACCGGGGTGCTGATTATGTGAGCAAGTGTTTTGAACTTATATGTTCGGTATTGTCTTTATTAGTGGGAATGATGGATGGATAGCTACGTGATGAGTATGTTACAACTGCGAGATGTATCTATATGACTTGGAAGTGACGATGGAGACCTGTTGGATGATATGTGGACTATTAAGTGTTTGATTTTTCATTGTGATGCTTTGTCAAGTTGTGGATGTGTTGTTAGGATGGTTTTGGTGATTCTCTGGCAGGTGGATAGGCCCAATTACAAAGGAAACTCTGCCAAAATTTTTGAAAAATTTGGGACTTAGTAAAAAAAAAATTGTCGCCTAATAGTGGGCTTAACTGTTGTGTGAGTGAATGAAGGAGTGAGTTTAATCTCACCATGGTATTACGACAGCAATAATGTATATGTGTTGTGATCTATGACTTCGAGCCAAGTTGGGGAGTTTGCTATTGATTAGATAATTGTGCGGTCATGTGCTATGTTGGTTCCGGTTCGAGGCATGCTGGCGAATCAGCTCTGGTTACGAAAATTGGTCCGAAGATGGCACGAGTGCCGAAAAACTTGGACAAAGGCTACATAGTGCTTTATAGATGTGTGAGAATCACAGTATGTCTTAAGTTGTTGTTGGTAAAGAATGCTCGGTGCATGGAGTAGGAAGATGTTTGGTTGTACTGGAATGAGGTCATACCCTGCGGTGTCAGAGTGCTAATGAGGCACGTGTGGTTATGTTCCTTGGATCAGGTGAATTGCATTTTGAATAAGAGTAAATGACTTGAGAGAATGGTTCTAATATGTTCAAAAGTCGTGTAATAGTGGCTTTGAGCTAAGTGGGAGAGTCCCATCGCTTACGATTGGGTTGCATGGTTAATTACCTGCGTGAATTCTGGTTATTAGCGTATTGATGGGTTATTGCGGCTACGAAAAAGGACCATGAGTGGTAATTTGAGTAAATGAATTGTTGAATGCATGTTATGGTTAGCCTTATTGGCTCATGTTCAGACTTGAGGGAAGATTCATGATTTATGCCTCGTATAGGTGCAGGCTTCGAGGGAAGTGATCCCGCTGGGTGCTTCATAGAGAGGGTGTTCATATGTTATAAAATTCAGTGGAGTGGTTGCATTCGGGGCCAAGTCAGAGCGGGTGGCTCTCAGTAACGGTCCTCATGAATTCAAAGGGTAAAGTGTGGTGTCTAATGATGTCGACATTATAGATACAAATAAGAATCAAGCTTTGTAGCAGCTTATGAGAAGGTGCCCAAAATGTTCTATAATATTTTGACTTGCGGTGTAGCATTTGGGAGATATGAAATGGTTCGTGGGATTTGAGACAGCATGTCTCGTGATTCAAGGTCACTCCGGAGGAGTGCAGATGGAGTATGTTATGTGTTGAATGGAGAAGTATTATTTCCAAGGCAATTAAGGGTAAATTGGAAGGAGGTAGGTTGATTAGCCATAGTTGAATTGGCATATTGGTGTCAGTGATCAGTTCTTTCAGCATGAGCAAGTTATGCAAGTGATTTGTGGCGGTACGTGTGAGGCTTGTCGGCCACCGTAATTGATTTTTGTTCAGAAGCATTCTTCTGTTATGGCTTGTTATGTGGAGGCAAATCCCGGAAGGGTTATGGTGGCTTGGACCACTACTTAGATATTGACATATTCGACGGTTATGAGAATTCGCCTGTATGTTACTATAGCTCTCCCGAAGTAAGTTAAATGGAAAGTCTTATGTGATGAAATATTAGCCTATCGGCGGGTTCAGAGTTGTGATGGAAATCATGTCTATCGTATATCGACACGTGAGGTGCAGTGAGTGGTATGGAATTTGAAGTAAGGACCAAGGTCACAATTTGGTCAATGACTGTGATGTCACAAGCTCGGATGAGCAGGAAAGGAGTTCCAGTGTTTTGAGTAAGATAGGTATTGATGTCAGTATCACCTGAGACCGGTGTTCTGTGAGAAAGGCTTTGCATCCTGGTTAGGGATTCTTGATCACTTTTCAGCGTTAGTGCAGCCGGTGGTTTGAATGTGCGAACCCGTTAATTATTTCGGAAGATGGTGGGAGCTTGTCCCACAGGAAGATTGTATAAGTGTGACATGTAGTCACTTGATTAATTAGAAATTTAAACCAAGTATGAGGATTTTGGTAATATCATCCATTTGAGAATTTATGCCTGGAGGGCACTCTGCTTATTGGGTTATAGACCTGTGAAATATTATTGGCCTAGCTTGGCACGATCAGGATCGACTTGAGGTCGGGGGATAGATTTAAATGTGGAAGTGAGCCTTACGTCAGGCCAGTTGTGTTTATTTCAGCAATGCGCTCTTTATGGAAGGATAGTCGCGGTCTTATTTCGTGGTCAGATAATTCATGTAAAGATATATTGCGATGTATGAGTTGTGAGACGGCTTGGTAAATTCCTTATGTGTTGAGGTTCCGCTCAGCGGTGATGTTATATGAGTAGGATGGCTCTTGAGACTTAGATTATGTATCGCACCTCAGTTATGCTTGAGTTGTAGCCTATAATGCTATATGTTTCCTTGGGAATGGTATTTTGCACCTTAGTGTGTTTGTGACCGATATTCAGTATTTGGATGTGGTGAGCTATTCAGCTCGATGTGTATCTCCTTATGTGAGTTCTATATGTGGATCGTGTGGCACGCCGCCATGGGTATGTTGTTTGGATCGGGTTGCGCGCCGCAACAGTGTGATGTTCAGTTCAGTGCCCATATTTGCTTTTATGTGTTCTGTTTCCCTGTTTTCTGAGGAAGTCTATGTTAGTGTGCGAGTTGTGTAGTTCCTCCCAGAGTTCGCCTTCCTTTTGTATCGCGTTCGAATTGGTAGCCCACTGGCACATTGTGGCGTCTTGTGGGATTTTTGATTATGTCTGAGGTGACTTATTGCCTGAGCAGTTCGTACTGGGTAAGACGAGGTTACTAGATTTGGGGTCAGTGCAAACTGATTATATCAAGTATATTATAGAGCAAAGATCATTCTTTGGTTTGAGACAAGGTAATGGAACTTGTAAGGAGTATAGATCCAATGAATTGTTGATTCAACAGTTGATTATGAATTTCGGCACATCTCTTCAATCGTATCGGTATTGTAAAAACTAGAGCAAGACCTATGTAGGTCATGAGATGCAATGGGAGCATCAGATTTGTGGAATTTCGACTATTATGTTTAAAGAATGTTATTGTGGTCCTATGAGTAAAGTGATGCAATGTGTGAATTCAGCAAAGTTATGCAGCCATGTTTGGGTACAGCGTGTGGAGATTGATATGGTGGTCGTATGATGGAAACAGGCTTGGCAGGAAATTCAGGATGTTGGAATTGGACCTAATGGCTTATTTGCTTGAATAAAGGAGTATATCTACAGAGTTATCGAGCTAATGTGCTCAACTGAGTGGTGGTAGCACGGGAAGGTGCATGAGGTGTTAAACAAGTGATTTCAGACTACTTCAGTGTAGTTCTCAGCACGTTCGAGGACGAACGTATGTTTAAGTGGGGGAGATTGTAACGACTCGATCGGTCGTTTTGAGCTCCGGCGCGTCATTCAGCAGTTTGAGTCCATGAGCAGCTTCATCTTAGGTATATTGACTTGTGTGTATGGTCAGAATTAAAATTCAGGAAGTTTGGAGTCAAATCTAAATGGAAATTCTCATTTTGAAAGCTTAAATTGAAGAAATGAACTAGGATTGGAATTTTGAGTAAACGACCTCGGAATTGGGATCCGAAGGTTCCAGCAGGTTCGTATGATGATTTCGGGCTTGGGCGTATGCCTGGATCGGGTTTTGGATAACCCGGGAGCGTTTTGGCACCTATTGTGGAAGATAGCATTTTAGAAGAAATTGCATCAGTTTGGCTTAAAATGCATTTCAGTGTTATTGATGTCCGTTTGGAATTCTGAGACTGGGAGTAGCTCCGTATGGTGATTCTGGATTTGGGAGCGCGATCGGAAGTGAATTCGGAGGTCCGTAGGTCATTTTGGAGCCGTTTGGCTAAATATTGAAATTTGAAGGTTTTTGAGAAAATTCGACCGGAAGTGGAAATTTTGATATCGGAGTCGGAATGCGATTCCGAAAGTTGGTGCAAGTCTGTAATGTCGAATGTGACTTGTGTGCAAAATTTGAAGTCATTCCAGAATGATTTTGGTAAGGTTTGAGACACTTAGTCTCTTTTAAGGAAACTTAAGTTGGAAAAGTCAACCGGATATTGACTTATGTGTTAGAGAGCTCGAAATGCGAATTTTATGGTTCGGATAGTGTCGTTAGGTGATTTGGGACTCAGGAGTGTGTCCGGAATATTTTTGTGATGACCGGTATAGAATTAAGCTTGAATTGGCAAAGTTAGTATTTTGGCGAATTCCGGTTGATAGGTGAGATTTTGATTCGAGGGTCGGAATGAAATTTCGAGAGTTGCTGTAGCTTCGTTATGTCATTTTGGAATTGTCTACAAAATTTGAGGTCATTCGGACTAGTTTTGACGTGTTTTGGCATCGGATGTGGAAGTTAGAAGTTTCAAAGTTCATAGGTTTGAATCCGATGCGAATTTGGTGTTGTGATATTGTTTTGAGCGTTACGAAGGTTGGAACAAGTTTGAACGATGTTATGGGATATGTTGGCATGATTGGTTGAGGTCCCACCGGCCTCGGGTGAGTTTTGGGTGGTTAAACGGATTATTTCATCTTTGAAAAAAATTGCAGAAATTTTTAGGCTTCTGCTGTGCCCAGAAAATTTCAGGCGCGAGGTGTCCAGTTTGGAAGCTTATATCTTATAATCTATAAGAAATCAGAAAAATTGCAATACTCAAAAGTTGTAGCCCTTACATTCTAGTTTTCGGAAAGTTAAACCATTCGTTATTTGGATATTATCTCAGAAAGTTATGATGGATCGAAAATGGCTGGTAGAGCGATTTCGATAGAATTTACGGATGCGCTTTAGAAGCTCATATCTCGGGATATATAAAGCGTTATATGGTGTACAACCTATCAAATTAAAGATCTTCGAGTCTAGTTTTAAATCTTCAAACCATTTGTCATTTGGATATTTATACAAGACGTTATGGGTGTTTAAGCAGAAGGTGTCCGACAAGGGAAAATTTTAATAGGATGTACAACTTGTACGACACAAGTGCAAGGTACAACTCGACGAAGCACGGGCAGATTCTTTAAACACGGATTTGGCTTATTTCTTTCATTTCTTTCATTTGGCTTGGATTATTTTGGAGATGATTTCAAGGGGGATTTCATCAAGCATCAAAGGTGAGTTGTTTCTACTTATTTCCAAGTTAAATACATGGATTAGAGCTGAAAACTCAAGTAATTTATGGACAAAAATGGTGGTTTAGGGCTTGAAACTTAAGAGAATTAAATGGAGATTTGAGGGGTCATTTGAACTCCGATTTTGGTAAATTTTATATGTACGGACTCGTGGCGAGACGAGGAATCTGGTGATGTGAGTTTCGTAATTTTTTGAGAAGTGGGCCCGGGGCTCAGGTTTTGCCAACTTCGTGATTTTTAGCGTTTTTCGAGTATTTTCGATTGGGTATTGTTCCCTTAGCATATTGTGATGTATTCGCTCTGATTTTAGTTAGATTCGATGCGCGTGGAAGCCGATTTGAGGGGCAAAGGCGTCGCAAGCTATAGATTTCACCGGTTCGAGGTGAGTAATGATTTTAAATGATGCACTGAGGGTTTGAAACCCCGGATTGCACAACATACTGCTATGTTGAGATGAGACACGCGTTGTATGATGAGCGCGGGGCCATTTACTATTGGGGATTGTGACTTGGTCCATCCCAGTTGATATTTTTACCGCGTAATTGATAAAGATTTATTGTTTTTCACTATGATTGGGCTTATTGCCATATTTGGGCTTCGTGCCAATTATCTGAAATCTTTTGTGAATTTACATCACTATTTTCCTCACGAATTGAAATATTATTTGAACTCAGTCCAATTGAATTGTATTATTTTGTGAACTCAGCTACATTTTTACTTAACTCGAGATTTAATGATATTTATAATGCTGTTGAGCTGAGCACTATTATTTTACTGACGCCCAAGAGGCTTATGATTATTTTCTGGACTAATTGAGGCTGAGGGCCATACGTGAGGATATGTTGAGTGATGTGAGGAGGCTTTCAGGCCTCGAGTGTTATATGAGGAGGCTTTCAGGCCTCGTGTGTGATGTGTGAAGGCTTTCAGGCCTATTGATATTGCGCTTGGGCTGTAGGAGCCCCTCCAGAGTCTGTACACACCCCCAGTGAGCGCAGGGTACCCAGGTGAGTTGGGAGTGGGCCTGAGAGGCCGTTGCTTGTGTGTGGTGAGTTGGGAGTGAGCCCGAGGGGCTGATGTTGTGTGCTGGTGAGTTGGGAGTGAGCCCGAGGGCTGATACTATACTGAGATTTACATATTGAGCCCGAGGGGCAAGCTTTTGATTTATCCTTACTGTGGAAATTATTTGTCTTTACTATTTTAAAAGAAGAATTATCTGATACTCACTGTTTTATTGTATAACTGATTTTACTGCTTGGGATAGCGCTATATTGTGCCGTTATGAGATTTCATATTTTTAGTCGTTATTTATTTTTATTACTCACTAGGTCGGAGTACTCACATTACTCCCTGCACCATGTGTGCAGATACAGGCAGAGCTGAATTTGCTCCTGAGCGCTGATTCTTTCCAGACCAGGAGGTGACTAGGAGTAACGAGGTAGCTGTTGACGTCCGTAGTCCCGTTTTCTCCCTTATCTTTGTTATTTATAATAATTCTAGACTTTGTAAAATATTAGTAAACTCTGTAGTAGCTCATGACTTGTGACACCCCGATTTCGGGCTGAGTTGGGAGGATTTTCCTTGTTCTATCACGTTTATTTCGCATTTAAGATTATATTGCCCATGATTTAGACTTATTCCTGCTAAGTAATTATAAAGAGGTGTACTGTTTTGTTGATTGGCTGGCCTTGTCCTCACGAGAGGCGCCATCACGACCGGGTTGGGATTTTGGGTCGTGACAGGACCCCTCCGATATTGTGATTATTAATGAACGAAGGGTGATGCTGTGCCACACGATGCACAATGATGTGCCATGATATGAGTGATAATGCACGAAGGATAATTCCGTGCCATGATTATGTGAGGTAAAAGCACGAAGGGTGATGTCGTGCTGAATATATTGATTTTATGATGAGAACGAGAGTAAAAGCACGAAGGGTGATGCCGTGCACTTGATATTGTTCTCCTTATTTTTCCTTGCAGTTGAATTTTGGTGTTCCTTATATTTCTTTACTGAAATTCTGTTTGTACTTGATACTCCCCGCAACATGATTCCCTTCCCATCTTTAACTTCCAGTTTATGTCGTTATTACTTGCTGTATATGATATAATCGCATAGGTTTATTTGGTAGTCTCGTCCTAGCCTCGTCACTACTTCGCCGAGGTTAGGCTCGACACTTACCAGCATATGAGTCGGTTGTGCCGATACTACACTGCATTGTGTGCAGATCCTGGTGTTGGAGATTTTGGACCACAGTAAGGTTGTTGCCTTTAGTCCATCAGGAGACCCGAGGTAGTCCTGCAGGCGTCCGTATGCCTTGGCGTCCCCTTCCTATTTAATTTTTCTTCTGTTCTTTACTATTTCAGAGACAAACATGTATCTATTTTGTTCGGACCTTATTTGTAGTATCCTTAGATAGTCTGTGAGATTGTGACACCAATTCTGGGTGGTTTATGTTTATGGATTCACATTGGTATTAGCTCAAACGTTAAATTTCTTTCTTTCGCATTATTATTTTTCGTTGTTATAATATGTTGACTTGAAATTGTTAAGAGATTAAAAATGAAAAGAGTAATTAATTGGAATAATTGGCTTGCCTAGATTTCACTAGTAGGTGCCATCACAACTCCCGAAAGTGGAAAATTTGGATCGTGACAAGTTGGTATCAGAGCTTTAGGTTGCTTAGGTCTCACAATTCATGGACAAGCTTGGTAGAGTCTGAGGGATCGGTACAGAGACGTCTGTATTTATCCCCCAGATGCTACAGAGTTAGGAAAAACTTCACATCTATTCTTTCTTGTCATGTGATTTAACTTCTCAATGCTAATTGAACTTTCACTCTGTTCTTTCGCAGATGGTGAGAACACGTACCGCTTCATCAGCTAACCAGCATCCCGAGCCCCCAGTAACAGCTCCTGCGAGGGGCAGAGGTCGAGGTCATGCTAGGGCCTAAGGCAGAGGCAGGGCTCAGCCCAGAGCTCAAGCAGCAGTACCAGCGGCGGAGCCTCGGGTTGAGTTCGACGAGGAGGTTCCAGCCCAGACAGTTACAGCAGGACCAACTCAGGTCCTAGGGGGTTCATCGCCACCCCGGTACTTTAGGATGCTCTGGTCCGTCTAGTGGGCCTTATGGAGAGTGTCACCCAGGCAGGATTGCTTCCTGTAGCACCAGCCATCTCTCAGGTTGGAGTAGGATCCCAAACTCCTGCTACTCGCACTCCGGAGTAGATGACTCCCCAGTTTCAGACTCTAGCAGCTAAGCCAATTAGGGTAGTTCAGCCTGGTATTGTGGCACAGACCGGAGAGGGGCCAGCTATGTCTGCTGATGCCTTGTGGAGGTTAGATAGGTTCACCAAGCTCTTTACTACTACTTTTGGTGGTACATCTTCTGAGGATCCCCAGGATTATTTGGACAGTTGTCATGAGGTTCTACAGAACATGGGGATAGTGGAGACCAATGGGGTCGACTTTGCTGCTTTTCATCTGTCTGGATCCGCCAAGACTTGGTAGAGAGATTATTGTTTGGCTAGACCAGCTGGGTCACCGGCTTTGACTTGGAATCAGTTTTCTCAGCTATTTCTGGAGAAGTTTCTTCCTATCACTCAGAGGGAGAACTATCGGAGGTAGTTTGAGTATCTCCAGTAGGGTTCTATGATTGTTACCTAGTACGAGACCAGATTAATTGACTTGGCCCGTCATGCTCTTCTTATACTTCCCACTGAGAGAGAAAGAGAGAGTGGGGAGGTTCATTGAGGGACTCGTTCAGCCTATTTGATTGCATATGGATAAGGAGACGAGGAGCAAGATTTCTTTTCAGGATGCGACTAATGTGGCCAGGAGAGTTGAAATGGTTCTATCACAGGGGGGTGGTTAGGGATCTGACTAGAGGCCTCGTCATTTGGGCAGGTTCAGTGGTGCCTAATCTGGAGGCAGGGATTCTTTTGGTAGGGGCCATCCTTCTAGGCCATTTCATTCAGCACTTCAGGCTTTTCACGGTGCTCCAGGTGGCCGTGGTTCTCATATGCAGTATTCTGATCAGCTGCCCTATAGTGCACCGCCAGCTCCTATTAGTGCACCACCGCTCCAGAGTTTTTAGGGTGGTCATTCGGGCCATCAGGGTCAACAGTCTTAGCAGCCGA
The DNA here is from genome assembly GCF_000715075.1 of Nicotiana tabacum. NCBI lineage: Eukaryota > Viridiplantae > Streptophyta > Magnoliopsida > Solanales > Solanaceae > Nicotiana > Nicotiana tabacum. The sequence continues at coordinate 56,316,161 of NC_134099.1, read as the reverse complement.
AGGCTTGTTATACTTGTGGCGACACGAGGCATATTGCTAGATTTTGCCTCGCACACCGAGAATCTCTCAGCATCAGGGTTCCCGTGACATAGTTCAACCACCGAGTGTTCCACCACCCACTCAACTAGTTAGAGGTGGAGGTAGAGGTGCTAAAGGTGGAGGTAGAGGTATTAGAGGTGGAGGTCAGGCCTCTAGAGGTGGAGGCCAGCCAGCAGATGGCCGTCCCAGAGATGTAGTTCAGAGTGGTGGGGCCCAGCCCCGATGTTATGCTCTTCTAGCCAGGCCTAAGGATGAGGCCTTCGATGTATTTATCACATGTACTGTTCTGGTTTGTAGTAGATATGGTTCAATTCTATTTGATACAGGATCTATATACTCTTATATGTCATCTTATTTTGCACCGTATTTGGTCATGCCTAGTGATTTCTTGAGTGTTCCTATATATATGTCTACACCGGTGGGTGATTCTATTGTGGTAGATCATGTTCATCGTTCTTGTATAGTTGTGATTGGGGGTCTTGAGACCCGAGTAGACTTGTTACTGTTGGATATGGTTGATTTTTATGTCATATTAGGGATGGACTGGTTATCACCTTACCACGCTATCTTGGACTGCCATGCCAAGACTGTGACCTTAGCCTTGACAGGGTTACCCCATTTAGAGTGGATAGGGACTCCTGGTCATTCCACCCATAGGGTTATATCATATATGAAGGCTCGGTATATGGTTGATAAGGGATGTTTGGCCTATTTGGTGTATGTTCGTGATTCTAGTGCCAAGGTTCCTTCTATGGATTCTGTGCCTGTTGTTCGTGAAACCATTTCCTGAGGTATTCCCTTCAGACCTGCCGAGGATGCCACACAACAGGGATATTTACTTCTACATTGATTGGGCCCCGGGCAGTCAGCCCATTTCCATATCTCTATATCGCATGGCTCCGCCAGAGTTGAAAGAATTGAAGGAGCATCTGCAAGACTTGCTTGATAAGGGCTTCATTATACCTAGTATCTCACCTTGGGGTGCGCCGGTGTTGTTTTTTAAGAAGAAGGATGGATCGATGAGGATGTGCACAGATTATCGGCAGTTGAACAAGGTTACGATCAAGAATAAGTATCCTCTACGGAGGATTGATGATTTATTTGATCAGCTTCAGGGTGCCAAGGTATTTTCGAAGATTGATTTGAGATCTGGCTATCATTAGTTAAGGATTAGGGCATCTGATGTCCCTAAGACAACTTTCTGCACTCGGTACGAGCATTATGAGTTCTTGGTGATGTCATTTGGGTTGACCAATGCCCCAGTAGCTTTCATGCATTTGATAAACTGAGTGTTCAAGCCCTTCCTGGATTCCTTTGTTATTATCTTCATTGATGACATTTTGATCTATTCCCACAGCCGGGAGGAGCATGAACAATATCTGAGAGTGGTTCTTCAGACTTTGAGAGACAGTTAGTTATATGCCAAGTTTTCGAAGTGTGAGTTCTGGTTGAGTTCAGTTGCGTTCTTGGGTCATGTTGTATCAGCCGAGGGTATTCAGGTGGACCCGAAGAAGATAGAGGCAGTCAAGGACTAGCCTAGACCCGCGTCAGCTATAGAGATCTGGAGCTTCTTGGGTTTGGCGGGGTACTACCATCGGTTTATGGAGGGGTTTTCATCTATAGCATCCCCTATGACCAGGTTGACCCAGAAGGGTGCCCAGTTCAGATGGTTGGTTGTGAGGCGAGCTTTCAGAAGCTCTTATCAGCTTTGACTACGGCTCCGGTATTTGTTTTGCCTATAGGTTTAGGGCCATACATAGTGTATTATAACTCATCTCGTATTGGACTTGGTGCGGTATTGATGCAGGATGGTAGGGTTATTGTTTAGGCTTCGCAGCAGTTAAAGATTCATGAGAAGAACTATCCAGTCCATAATTTGGACTTAGCAGCCATTGTTCACGTGCTGATGTTTTGGAGGCATTATTTATACGGCGTGTCATATGAGGTATTCACAGATCACAAGAGTCTGCAGTATCTGTTCAAGCAAAATGAGCTAAATTTGAGGCAGAGAAGGTGGTTGGAGCCATTGAAAGACTATGATATCACTATCTTGTATCATCTAGGGAAGGCCAATGTAGTGGCCGATGCTTTGAGTAGAAATTCGGTCAGTATGGGCACTCTTGCTTATATTCCAATCGGTGAGAGACTGCTTGCTTTGGATGTTCAGGATTTAACCAATCAGTTTGTGCGGTTGAATGTTTCTGAGCCCAGCCATGTTTTAGCTTGCACAATCGTTCATTTTTCATTATTGGAGTATATCCGAGATCGGCAGTATGATGATCCCTATTTGTGTGTCCTAAAGGACACGGTGTGGCACGGTGGTGCCAAGCACGTTACAGTTGGAGATGATAGAGTTTTGAGGATGCAGGGTCGTATTTGTGTGCCTAATGTGGATGGACTTCGAGAGTTGATTCTAGAGGAGGCCCATAGTTCCCGATACTCTATTCATCTGGGCGCCACTAATATGTATCAGTATTTGCGGCAGCATTACTGGTGGAGGCAGATGAAGAAGGATATTGTTACGTATGTGGCTCAATATTTGAACTGTCAGCAGGTAAAGTACAAGCATCAGAGACCTGGTGGTTTGTTTAAGAGGATTGAGCTTCCTGAGTGGAAGTGGGAGCGTATCACTATGGACTTTGTTGTTGGACTCCCACGGACTCAGAGGAATTTCGATGCAATGAGGGTTATTATTGATAGGCTGACCAAGTCAGTGCATTTCATTCCTGTGGCAGTCTCATATTTTTCCGAGAGGTTAGCTGAGATCTATATCCGGGAGATTGCTTGTCTTCATGGTGTGCCCGTGTCTATCATTTCTGACCGACGTACGCACTTTACCTCACATTTCTGGAGGGTAGTTCAGCGTGAGTTGGGCACATGGGTCGAGTTGAGCACATTATTTCATCCTCAGACGGAGGGGCAGTCCGAGCGTACTATTCAGGTTTTAGAGGATATGCTCCGAGCTTGTGTTATTGACTTTGGAGGCTCATGGGATCAGTTTTTGCCTTTAGCGGAGTTCGCCTACAACAATAGTTACCAGTCGAGCATCCAGATGGCTCTTTATGAGGCTTTATATGGTAGGCAGTGTCGGTCGCCAGTTGGGTGGTTTAAGCCGGGAGAGGCTCGGTCGTTGGGTACAGATCTAGGCTAGATGCCTTGGACAAGGTGAAGATCATCCAGGATAGGCTTCGTACAGCTTAGTCCAGGCAAAAGCGTTAAGCCGACCGAAAGGTTCGTGACGTGGCATTCATGCTCGGCGAACGGGTGTTGCTTTGGGTGTTGCCTATGAAGGGCATGATGAGATTTGGAAAGAAGGGCAAGCTAAGCCCTAGATTCATTGGTCCATTTGAGATTCTTGATCGAGTGGGAGAGGTGGCTTACAGACTTGTATTTCCGCCGAGTTTATCAGCCGTGCATCCAGTGTTTTATGTGTCCATACTTCGGAAGTATCACTACGATCCATCCCACGTGTTAGACTTAAGCACTGTCCAGTTGGACAAAGACTTGTCCTATGAGGAGGAGACGGTAGCCATTCTAGACCGGCAAGTTCGTCAGTTGAGATCGAAGAGTTTTCCTTCGGTTCATGTACAGTGGAGGGGTCACCCTATTGAGCCAGCGACCTGGGAGTCCGAGTCCGATATGTGGAGCCGATATCCCCATCTTTTCTCCGACTCAGGTACTTTTCTTATGTCCGTTTGAGGATGAACGATTATTTTAGAGGTGGAGAATGTGGTCATTACTCGTTTTGGAAGTAAATCTTGTGTTCTGGGGCCTTAAAACCCTCTTTTTGTCTCACCTTGATTTTTGTGCGCAGTCCGGGCGCGTTTTCGGAAAGCTTTTATGTGAAATCTAAATAAAATAAGGAAATTGGCCTTTAAAATTGATTAAAGTTGACTTTTGCCAAATTCTTGGTAAACAGACCTAGACTCGTGATCCGACGGTCTCGTAGGGTCCGTAGTAAAATATGGAACTTGGGCGTATGCCCGGAATCGAATTCTGAGGTCCCAAGCCCGAGAAAAGAATTTTTAAAGGAAATTATTTGATGAAAAATATAAAGGTATTTAAAAGTGAATTGATACATTTTCTTGATTGTATTGGGCTCGTATCTTGGTTCCGGAGCCCGGTACAAGTTTAAAATAATAATTAAGTTGAATCTGTAAAATTTGATAAACATCAGAATTAGTTTGGTATAAAACAGACCTATAGTTGAGAAAATAGTAATTTTGATATTCTTGAGTGATTTCATAAATTTGAGGTTTAATTCATAGTTGTTGATGCTATTCTGATGATTTGATTGCAGCAAGTCCGTATGATGTTTTTGGACTTGCATGCATGTTTGGTTTGGAGCCCTGAGGGCTCGGGTGAGTTTCGGATAGTCCACGGAGTGAAATTGGACTTAGGAAAAGTTGTTGGTATCTGGTATTTTTGCCCAGGCCTCTGATCTCGCAATTGCGAGATCAGGCTTCGCAATTGCAAAGTCCTCAGGCATGGGAATTGCGACCCAGGCATCACAAATGCGAACCTAGCCTGGGCAGGCCTTGGTCGCAAATGCGACCCTTTTATCGCAAATGCGAAAAGGGCTTATCTCAAATGCGACTAATCCCTCGCAAATGCGAAGGCAAGAGGTTCCAATGGCCGCAATTGCGACAACTAAGACCTGCTAAATGAAATTTTGACGGGATTTTCCCCATTTTCCAAACTCTTCAAACCCTAAAACATCTTGGGCGATTTTTCAAAGGCACACACTCTTCCAAATCATTAGTAAGTCATTTCTAACTCATTTCTTTCAATCTAATCCATCTTTTTTACATGATTTCAATTCAAAATCAAGGATTTTCATGGGGGAATTGGGTGTTTTTGGGTAGAACTTAGGATTTTCAATTTTTGGGGATTCGGACCTCGATTTGAGGTTCGATTTCAAAACAACTTATATATTTGAGTTCGTGGGTGAATGAGTGATCGGGTTTTGGTTCGAACCTCAGGTTTTGACCATGTGGGCCCAGGGTCAATTTTTGACTTTTTGAGGAAAACATTAGAAAACCTATTTTCATGCATTAGAATTAGTTTATTTAGCATTTATTAATATTATTAAGTAAATTGTGGCTAGATACAAGTGAATTGGTGGTGGAATCAAGAGGTAAAACGGTAGTTGAGGCTTGAATTGTGTTCGTGGCATTGAGGTAAGTGTTTGATCTAACCTTAGCTTGAGGGAATAAGAGTCTTGGTCTTATGTGCTATGTGTTACTTGTTGAGTACGACGTATAGGTGTGGTGACGAGTATCTATACGTTGGTGTCAAGCATGCCCGTGAGTCTTATACTATGATTGATGTGACTCTGTTTGTATTGTCTATGCTTGATATGATGATTTTAATGTTGAACAAGGCTTGTGGAAGTATTTTTGGTAATTGAACATTGTACAGCATTGGCTCAAGTTGAGAATTGAGTTGTGAAGTAATTGTGGAGAAGGGAAGAGGTTTATGATATTGTTTCCCTTGCCGGGATGTTATTGCTTTTGATATTATTTCCCTTGCCGGGATGTTATTGCTCATGATATTATTTCCATTACCGGAATATTGTTGTTACACTATTGTTCCATTACCATGATTCTAATGTGATTTTATTGATTCTCTTGCCCGAATTGCTTGTGATTGTTGTTTGGGTAAGGATGAGTGGAAAGCACGACAGGTGATGCCGTGCATGATATTGGTGAGTGAGTGTTAATGCACGAAGATTGATGTCGTGCTGATATTGTGATTATTAATGCACGAAGGGTGATGTCATGCCGTACGATGTACAATACCGTGCCATGATATGAGTGATAATGCACGAAAGATAATTCCGTGCCAAGATTATGTGAGGTAAAAGCACGAAGCGTAATACCGTGCCTAATATATTGATTTTATGGTGAGAACGAGAGTAAAAGCACGAAGGGTGATGCCGTGCACTTGATATTGTTCTCCTTATTCTTGCTTATAGTTGAATTTTGGCGTTCCTTATATTTCTTTACTAAAATTCTGTTTGTACTTGATACTCCCCGCAACATGATTCCATTCCCATCTTTAACTACCAGTTTCTGTCATTATTACTTGCTATATATGATATAATCGCACAGGTTTATTTGGTAGTCTCGTCCTAGCCTCGTCACTACTTCGCCGAGGTTAGGCTCGACACTTACCAGCATATGGGATCGGTTGTGCCGATACTACACTCTGCATTGTGTGCAGATCCTGGTATTGGAGATTTTGGACCACAGTGAGGTTGTTGCCTTCAGTCCATCAGGAGACCGGAGGTAGTCCTGCAGACGTCCGCAGGCCTTGGCGTCCCCTTCCTATTAATTTTTCTTCTGTTCTTTTCTATTTCAGAGACAAACATGTATCTATTTTTTTCGGACCCTATTTGTAGTATCCTTAGATAGTCTGTGAGGTTGTGACACCAATTCTGGGTGGTTTATGGATTCACATTGGTATTAGCTCAAACGTTAAATTTCTTTCTTTCACATTATTATTTTCCATTGTTATAATATGTTGACTTGAAATTGTTAAGATATTAAAAATGAAAAGAATTATTAATTGGAAAAATTGTCTTGCCTAGCTTTCACTTGTAGGTGCCATCACGACTCCCGAGGGTGGAAAATCCGGGTCGTGACGTGGTTGGAATTGAAATAATCAGTACTTGAAAGGGTAAAATTGGATTGATAAATGAGGAAAATATCAGAATGTTCTAGTATAGGACAACTGTCCCCTTTCTTAGCATGTAAATGCTGAAGTTGGGTGGGTAAAAGGACATATAACTGTCAAAAGGTGCTTTGCTATCTGACATTTCAGAAATTAGGGTAGAATATTCCATTTTTTTGCTATCTTTGTGCATTCTATATAAAGAATAGACATTCACTCATTCTTACACACATTCATTCAGCATACTGACCCAAAAAAATCCTCTGAATACACTGAAAACTTTCTCTAAATGAACACTCATTTTGAGGTTGGGTTTTAACTCACAAAAACCTTCTGCATTTACTGAAAAGGTTTAGAAATTCTGATTTCTCTTAAAAACTTTGGTTCATCTACGCTGGATCTTGAACTGAAATTGGTTTTCTGGTGCTGAAGTTTCTTCATTCCTGCTGTTAAACTGCCTGCTGATTGCTTCTCTTTCTGGGGTTTTATTGGGGTTTCCTCTTGGCCACTAGACCTATATTTGGTCTCAGCTTTTGTTTCTAGCAGTAGGTATGTTGATATCTTATCTGTAGCCCTCATTTGAAATATATGAATGGAATTGTGAATTGGTGTCGTGTTGAATTATATGTCTTTTTTTTACAAAGTTTTTCCTCTTTGAAACTGTCTCTGAAAGCTATATCTTGTGTTCTGAGTTGATAAATGTTCCCCATGTGTCTATGTTTGTCCACAATGTTATAGAGTTTAGCCTCTTTAGTTACTGAATATTTTTAGAAGGCTGTATGGGTTGATCTGTATGCCATCATGCTTAGTTTTCAAGGCTTGTTCCATGTTAGGGTCTTTACTATTTTTATTCTAGTTATACTTAGTTTTGCATCATGAATTATGGTAAATTTGATTCCTTTGCATTGGTGTTGTCTGTTGTCTTCTCTTTATTCTTTCGAATATGTGATGCTAATAAACTACTCTTTACAAAAGTTTGCTTATTTTCTTGATTTGTATGTTAAGTTATAACAAGAAAGAGGAAAATCTGAGATATATTGGTCGGAATAAAAGGTGTTAATTTGCAGAGCAGCTCTATGGCTGTCCGTGTAATTCAAAGGCCCTTTTTGAAAGCTAGTGGCAAGTGAAAGAGCCCAAAATTATATGGAATGTTCAATGGAGATAACAATTTTTTTAAGAAAAGGCATGTAGTCACACATCTGAATGTATTGTAATTTAAAATTCAGGGACTGTTACTAATGAACTGATTTTCTGTATAGAATTGATATAAAGTATATTGTAATATTTCTCTTTTCAATTGATTGCTTTGGTTAATAATTGCATTCCACACTGTCTTAGTAAAATCCATCTCAATGGCGCATTGTTATAAATGTAGCTCGTTGTATCAGAATTGCCTGGATGAAAGCTATACGAAATGGGTCAAACTTGTAACTTGGCCCAATATGAAAATTACCCGAGCAAGTCTGAACCCAAGCAGCTTGGGCCTGGGTACTAAGCCCAATATCTTGACCCCAGATATGGGCTTTGCTTCTTTAAACTTTAACATAAACTCCCAATTTTCTTTTGTGTGTTGAAAATTACAGTAGTATAGTTTAATTGCGATTGGGCCACAAAGAGGCCCAGTCGGCTAGAGTTGCGATTGGGCCAGCTGTACCAAATAGCCAATTTGTCACGCCCCAACCTTGGGAGGCGTGGTTAGCACCCGGTGCCGCACTGGCCCCAGCGAACTACTCTGTAACTTATTCATTCCTTTTGTAACTATCATGGGTCAACATGGCCACAACTCGTAATGTATAACGATATGCGGGCAACACTATATCACTGAACTATTTTTCTTAAATCATGGATACATATGGGCCGTCAAGGCTTCTGACATACTGTACAAAATGAACCTCTGTCTACAAAGCCTCTAAGATAGCTTGACATCAAATGGGACAGGGTACCGGCTTGCCCATAAGTCTATAACAAAATTCTGACATGATGACTCATAGACTCGGCTGCACTCCGAATGATATGGAGTCTTACTGATTCACTGAATGCCAATCTCGTCTACGATGAGGGCTCATCAAACTGATTATCTATACCTGCAGGCATGAATGCAGCGTCCCCAACAAAAAGACGTCAGTACGAATAATGTATTGAGTATGTAAGGCAGAACTGAAATATAAAAATAAGTTAACGCTAATTAAAGACATATAAGAATCAACCTGCATCTCTGAAGTGCCACCGTATATTCATACTTACATATATAATGCTTCGCTTTGAGACTATTATTCATATCGTATGATGCATGACTGCCCAACTAATCAGTGGTAACTGCCCTACCAGCTGTAGCGCAGTGATAAATGCATGACTGCCCGACCGGCCGTAGCTCGGTGGTAAATGGGTAACTGCCCAACCAGTCGTAGCTCGGTTGTAAATTAATATGCATGTCTACCCAACCGGCGGTAAATAATGATATGTAACTGCCCAACCGGTGGTAACTGCCGACTGGCCGTAGCACGGTGATAAATACATGAAGATACATGTACATGTATCACTATATTATAAACATTAACTTCTCCAACATATACCATACACAACTTCATTCAACATTTTAATCATATTTATTACATAACATTAATTCTATTACTTATTACACATCATTATCTACAATCACAATTAATCAAAATCAATTATCTAAAACTACACCACAAAATACCTAATTCTATTAATCTCATACAACCTTAACACATTACAATTATACTATATTAAACTACGAAAAAGGGCCTAAAATGCCCTTTTACTATATGAAATAGGACAGGCTAGCCCTCCGTTAAAAATTGGTCTCTATTCTGCCCTTGCCATCAACAAATGGGCTCGTATATGCCCTCTATCACTAACGGAAGACTCATAAAGCCACGTGGAATATATGTGAGAGCAAGTTAGACCTAGTTCGAATTGTACAGGGGTATATGTGAGTCAGTTATAATAGTCATTTCTCAATCACTTCACAACTCCATATCAGTTTACTTAGACACCTATTTGACAATACCTAACTAATTATCATAGCAAATAAACTCAGTCATAGACACAATAAATGAACGACAATGACTTTATTAAATCCTTGTATAAAAACACAAAGTTTCATTACATAATAAAAGACAACAATTAAGCCACAATATCACTAAAATTACATATCATTTTGCACTAACCCAAAGAACATAATAAGACATCCCAATATCACATACATGAAAATCCACATCTTCTTCTGAAATTTAGCATCAAGCACAACTGAGTACTCTAAATCGGTCACTTTCTTCATTAGAATATTTATTTCCAATTCCAAGGCTTTTATTCCTCCATAATCGACGAGCATCATAACATTCTCAAGATCAAATTTTCCTTGGGAGAGCATTTCTTTCACGGATTAGAGCTTTATTTTCCTTCTTTAAACTGCACATGAGATTTGAAACTCTAGGAGGAAGCTTTTTTCATCCTAAAAACCAAAAATAAATAAAACAAATTTACAAGCAAATCGAAATAATTAAAAGAACCCATCAAAAAATTTACTTACCTCATGCTTCGGGCACGTGAAAAACCTTCTCCTAGCATTTAAAGGTGTCCATGCCATGAAATAATTGGCAGTAAGTCCCTAATGACACCTCCTATTCGACCCATTTGAGCTACTAGAACATTCCGACATTGTCTTTTTTGTTATGATTCGACCCCTTTGAACTACTAGGATTTAATGAAGTCATTACCGTTCATTTGAATGTTTGTGTCTATGACTTAGTTTATTTGTTGTGATAATTAGTTTGGTGTTGTCAAATAGGTGTCTAAGTAAACTGATATGAAGTTGTGAAGTGTTTGAGAAATGACTATTATAATTGACTCATATATGCCCCTGTACAATTCGAACTAGGTCTAACTTGCCCTCACATATATTTCACTTGGCTTTATGAGTTTTCCGTTAGTGATGGAGGGCATATACGAGCCCATTTATTGATGGCAAGGGCAGAATAGAGACCAACTTTTAACTGAGGGCTAGCCTGTCCTATTTCATATAGTAAAGGGGCATTTTAGGCCCTTTTCCGATTAAACTATATACACAATCGTATATCTTTTATGTTAGTAACTCAAAAGCGGTCAAGATAGCCATTGTTAACGGTGCAATTATCAGTCATGACAATATGTGGTAATTGTCTTACATTAAGTTGAATGAGTTTCATCATAGTATTTATCCAATAATACATATCACAACGTCAAACTACATATACAACTAAATAAAAAATGCATTATAACCCTTTATTATGCATGAATCATTACTTCAAAATCAATCTATGACAATCTAACGATATATTATAATTAAATTGATATTTTATAATATTTTGTGTTGTAACAATATATACTATATTATAATTCATTATGTTATATTTCATAATCAATTTCAAGTGTAACTTGTCACAAACAACCGCAAACTATAATATTAATATGTTTCTACAATCAATTATTGATCACAATATGACTACTCTGCTATTAAATACCATGTAATAACACAATAGTGTAAGTCTAATATTAAAAATAATCACGTTATATTTGTTCATTGTATGCATATAATTACTGCATGTTTAGCTAAACTATAAAAACTATGTTTATAAACAAATCCCAACACATATATTTGTAACACGAGTTCTCTGTCATATACCTCCGTAGGGACTAGGGACATATATTTGTAACACAAGTTCTCTGTCATATACCTCCGTAGGGACTAGGGACATATGTAGACATGCTTGAATAGTACTTTACCGGAATGAATAACATAGACATTCTTAACTGCTAAGAGTAGAATCACTTATGGAATAACATTACATTTACATATCGTTACTTGGATCATACCAAAAGAAAGAAGGGATAGCCTTAACATACCTGAGTCGATTCTCTTGACAATCACTCTAACACATGGCAATTGCGACAATACGTAACGACAAGATCAGAGTAGGAAAAAGTCCGTATGATATTCTTGAGAACTCATTCCATTCCTTCATAGTTCCAAACTTCCAATACATAAGCTAGTCTTGTACGAGGTTATTGTTCTCCAGTAAACATCCATGTTTTACTAGTATCACCTTAACCTTCCTATTTGCGAGACATAACAACTGATTCAAGTAAAGGGCGCAAAATAGGAAGAGGGCAATAATCCCAATAAGAAATATTCTTGGAAGAGCGAGCTTATATATCTCAAGCGTGCACAAATATTGAATGGCATCTAATTTTAGGACTCAGCTTCTAGATAAAATTCTATTCCCTCTTACTGCTACCATAACAGCCGTTGTCAAAATCCTCTCATTCTCATTGAAACACATGAATATACCAAGAACTTTCATTGAGCATCAAAATGGACGTATCAAGTTCCTGAAAACTAGAAAACCAGCGGAACCAAAGTATGGTTTATTTTTAGTAAAAATACTCAAATAAGTGTAAAAAAAAGTTACCAAAATATATATAACGCCACTAATAGTGGCGCTATACAGTAACATTAACTGTACCGTTACTGTATAGCGCCACTATTAGTGGCGTTATACTGACAAACTTACATAGCGCCATTAATAGTGACGCTATATGCCTTATACCTGAAGACATAGCGCCATTAATAGTGGCGCTATACCCTTTAATACAAATCCCCCATCTTCTTCTTCTTCGTTCCATCTCCCTCATTTTCACTTCTGGTCCCCCCACCACCACCACCGATTCTGCCCCCATTTTTAAAATAAAAAAAATAAAAAAAATTGGGTCCCCCCTTCACATAAAAGTTTAATATTTGTGGTCCCACTGTCAAGTAGAGCTTCGTGTTATTGTGGATTCACTCTTCCGGAGTCAAAATTTCGATCTATCTACATTTCGAAAATTCTAAATCGAGGTATTTCGATTTATTTTAAGTTGAACCTTTTATAACAATGCATATTACTTGATTTGTATGTGTTCTATTTCGGTTTGTGTTTATTTTTTCCGAAACTAGCATGTTAAATTTTATCCGGATTTAATTTTAGTGTTGTATAAAAATATGTAAATTAGTCTAAAATGTGTTTGTTAATATCCTCATGTATATTTATGTGTTTTTATGCCGTTTAGTTTAGATTATTTTTTAGCGTAGTAAAATGTATAATTTTTTAGCGTAGTAAAATGTATACTTTTTTAGCGTAGTAAAACGTAGACCTTTTTAGCGTAGTAAAACGTAGACCCCTTTAGCGTAGTAAAATGTAGAGCCTTGTAGCGTAGTATTGTGTAGTAATTGTTTAATTATCTTATATTCTAGCACGAAACCCATAATTATATATAATATATATATTATTTTTACAATTTAGTTATTAAATAAATATGAATAAAAATTATTAAAAAAACATAAAATTATTAATGATAGTTTGGTACCACTGAGCTTCAGAAAATCTAGCACGAAACCCATAATTATAAAAATTATATATATATATATATATATATATATATATATATATATATATAATTTTTACAATTAAGTTATTAAAAAATATGAATAAAAATTATTAAAAAAACATAAAATTATTAATGATAGTTTGGTACCACTGGGCCTCAGAAAATCTAGCACGAAACCCATAAGTATATATATAATTTTTACAATTAAGTTGTTAAAAAATATGAATTTAAATTATAAAAAACACACATAAATTTTAATGATAGTTATTAAAAATTATGAATTTGCAGTTGACGACATGGATGCACCTATACATCCCGGCCCTCGGACGTCGGAGCTACTACCCCTACAGCCCCAGCATAGATCCGAGCATATATGGGGGGAGAGTTGCTTACGCAGACTTTTCGGGGCAGGAGAGTGGATTTATTGTGGGAGTTTTTGACTCCTCCCCGCGTTCTACATCCCCGTGTGGTCCATCACCTGGAGGAGATGAGATTATATAGGATCATTAGCATTGGCCGGATACAGCTCGACTATGCTTTGATCACGGCGTTGATTGAGCGGTGGCGACCGGAGACGCACACTTTCCATCTGGCCATCGGCGAAGCCACCATCACACTCCAGGACGTCGAGATTTTATATGGCCTGTCCACCGATGGCTTGCCAATTTTACTGCCTGGGAACATGAGATATTTTAACCGGGCTGCATATATGGATATGCTGCACAGGCTCACGGGCTTCAGGTCCGAGGACCCAGATGTAGCAATTGGGAGTAGTCGTATGCAGTTGGTCCCCATTAGAGACCATTTGGTGCAGATCCACGATACTATCACCGACGACTCAGCGGAGGTGGATGTGGAGCAATATACGAGGCTGTTGTTGCTCCTTCTATTTGGAGGGGTCTTGTTCCCGAACACTTCGGGGAACCTAGTGAGCCTTCGTTTTCTGCATCATATTGCGGACTTTGATGATACAGTCAGCTACAGCTAGGGTGGTGCTGTCCTATCTTTTTTGTACAGGCAGATGTGCCGGGCATCCATGGGCACACAGAGAGACGTTTCTGGCTTTCTGCCACTTCTACAGGTGACAACTTATTCAAATAATTTATCGTTTAGTTCCAATTCTACCTAGTTAGAGTTAATCTTTACGTCAACTTTCTGTTTTAGGTTTGGGTGTGGGAGCGATTTCTGCAACTTCGGCCACCTTTACCACAGCTACCGGCTAATGTACATATTCCTGATCTCCCTCTAGCTTGTAGGTGGGTATTGCATCGTAGACTTGCACGAGAGTATCATAGCCATCATAATCTCCCCTTCTGTAGGGATGTGTTGGATTTTTTGGAGGATGCACAGGTGAATATCTAACTAAACTTACCAATTAATTTTTAAGTAGGTGTTGCGCATACTAACGGTTTGTGTTATTATTTGATAGTTCATCTGGACGCCGTACAGCGAAGAGCTGATAGGTACCCTGCCAGCGTATTGCACGCACGGTCGCCATATTTGGAGGGCTTCCGTCCCTCTCACGTGCCTTGATATTGTTGAGCATCATGCCTCAGAGCGAGTATTTCGTCAGTTTGGATTTTCGCAGTCTATACCGACTCAGCCTGCATGAGATCCTTTACATTATGAGAGGGATGATAGGATGAGAGTGGACGACACATTTATTGAGTGCCTGACAGCGCAGTTGGGTATTTGGGACAGCCGAGGGGACTTGACCCCAGTTCCGCAACACTTTCCTATCGAAGTTTATATGGCATGGTACCGCACTGTTTCCCGACTTTTTATCGGGAACCCAGTTCATCAGGTAGATAGTCGATACGTCTCATACGCCGGGAGACATGAGGCTCTGGTATGTTTTCTGTTATTATCAATTACTTTAATAGTAATTTCTAGTCAAATACGTAGTTTATATTAAAAACTTTTGTGCAGGCGATTGGATTGCATACCGTATATCGTATGGGGCAGCAGATGCAGAGTTATGTCCACGACCCTGTGATCATGCAGGACTATAGTCGTCGCTTAATGGATGTGGCTGCCCAGACACTGCAGCGAGGCCGATCGGATCAGCGTTTGGCACACCAGCCAGATTATGTTGACCCAGCCACATACCAGCGAGGTCGTGGTATGCCACCGGGTGGGGGCCGATGAGCTGCTGCTGCTCCACGACGACCTGCTGGTGTTGGACGACGCGGTTGTGGGCGGAGAGGAGGTCCCCAGCAAGGGGGCTTTGAGGCTCCTGCTGATGATGTTGCTGCTGATATGGGAGGTGGCATGCATGAGACCGACATGCCGTCATACAGCCTTGGCATTTATGACACTCCAGGGACGTCGCAGGTGACCCCATCGGGTCAATTCTTGATCATGGGCTCAGATTTTCAAGGAGTGGAGTTGGGTAGATATTTCCCTGGCCCGTCTACCACTGATGAGTCTCGACCGATCCGAGATTTTGATAGTGGGCACCGACTGAGTTATGGCAGCTCATCACATGCGCAGGTATGAGTTTATTAGTATTAATTTTATTACTGTTTTTACTATAACTTATTTATTTTGTTTTAACTTTATTAATTTACTTTTTTAGGCTTCATGCGATGCTGCGACAGATGACTACATTCAGGATCCAGACACGATTATAGTAAGACAATATAAATTTTTGTGAATTGTTATGTAGTTTTCTATACTAAGTTTGATATTATTATGTAGCCTTCTACTGGACCTGACAGCACCACCGATACATGTCATCCTGTGCCGCATCCGGCCATAAGGAGACGACTTGATGATGATGATCCTGATAGCGTACCCGGGCGGCAGGGTATGCGCCTCAGGCCAACGGCTACTTTGAGACACACCGGATGCGGGACACATTGATTCGGTCTTCCATATTTTTGTTTTTTTGGTGTAAATAATATTTTTTTGTACATTAACAACAATATTTAGTCGAATATGACAGTTACTTTTTTTAGTTCAAATTTCGTTTTATAGTTTTTGGTATAGTAACACAACAACTTAAACTTAACTTCCACTTAAATTAAAATAAAATTTAGTACAACAAACAAGGAAAACATTACTACAACACAAACACAAACATAATAGACCAACATAATAAAAATACATGACATATGAAAATGACACTAAACACATACACGTCAATGCTCCATCCTCAGTTGTCATTTATTCTTCTCTCCAACCACTTAAATCGTTCTTCCATTTGTTCTTTTTCTTCTTCTAACTCTTTCACTCTCGCCTTCACCTCCGCAAGTTCCCGTTTATATTTTTCGTTGTGTTCCTTGTGTGCTTCACAATTCCATTCTGCTCTCCATTTTTTATCTTCCACCTCCTTTAGTTTCTCCCTCATTTCTGTAATAATTCTATCTGCCTCCTTTTGTATTTTATGCTGGTATAACAACATATTATGAAATTCCTGTAATCTATCCCTGTAGCTTTCCTGATAACATGGTTCCTCAGCCCATTCATCAAATTCACAAGTAGGTTCGTCGGGTTGCTTGTACAACTTGTTCATACAACACCAATAGCGGCGTCCAACGTTAGCACCTTCCTACCCACAATCCATCATGCATGGTTTTCCACATAAGCAAATTGGTGGACGACCAGGTTGAGCCATTTTTGAACTATTTGCTTATAATAAAAACCTTACTTACTTTTAATGAAATATTTCTTGGGGGAAATTTTTAGCACACAAAATAACTACAATGACCCCATTATTTATAGGCTAAACAAGACACATATAGCGCCATATCTAATGGCGCTATATTAGATAGCGCCATATCTAATGGCGCCATATCATGATGTTGACGAGACGATTTTATGTCTGCCGGTCACACATATCTAATGGCGCCATATCATGATGTTTTCAGCTTTTTCAGTTCGACAAGACAAGACACACATAGCGCCATATGTATATTTTGTGTATTAAATATCGTGATAGCGACAAGACAACACACATAATAAATATACCGATAATTATATTAAATTATTATTTAAATAGGTAAAAAGGGAAAGTACAAATCATAATTAACAAACAAGAAAATATTATTTCATAAATACTTAAATCGTATACATAACAACTAATTATTACAACATGAACTCATGGGTAGTTAGGTACAATAGAAGAACACCCGCCCTGAGCTTGATTATTGTTGCCACCCAAAGGACATTTTCTACGGTCGTGGCCTGTTTGCGAGCATATACCACATTTGCGTGCATATACGAAATCACTAACATCCATTTGGTTCCGTATACGCGTTCTCTTCTGCACCTGTCTTTTACGCAAATAGGACTTGTTACACACCATTTTAAATGGTTCTGGGGGCCAGTAATGCTCAGAACCCACTGGTTGCAGCTGACCACTATATGTGTTTAGGTATTTGGAAACACTATATTGTTGATCAATATAGTTGGTCTCCGCATAACCAACACGTTGAAAACACTTGATGGCATGTGAACAAGGCATGTGGTAGATTGACCATTTCCCACATGAGCATAACCTTGTGGATTCATTTACAGTATGTACATTATTACCCCGATTATTATGGATAGCGGTGCGAACTTCAAAAATACCTCGTTCGTTATCATATTGCAAAAAGGAATGCCAATGTGCTCGCCGTCTGTATTTCTCTAATCTTTTCATAGGCACTGGCATAAATTCAACACCCCTTTCCATCAATTCCGTTGCAGCTGCAGACCGTTGTATAAACCTCTCCGCCATCTGCTTGAACGACATACGCACCATGGCTGTGACGGGCAATCCTCTTGCCGACTTTAATAACCCATTGAAGGATTCTGACACGTTTATAGTAAGAATTCCCCAGCGTCTGCCACCGTCTGCATGCAACGTCCACTTTTCAGGATCATGTCGCATTAACCAACGATATGCTGCATCGTCTTCTTGCCTGATAGAATCCATATGCCTCCGGAATTTATGTTGTTGGTGGTCTGTTGCTGCCATCCACATCAAATCATATAGATCTTTTTTGGGATGTGCCTTCTTGAAATTGGCCTTAAAGTGCCTCACACAGTAACGGTGGTATGCATAAGGTTCTTACCAGGCAGGAAGGTTCTCCACAGAACTTAATATACCCCCATGCCGATCAGATATTAGACAAATACCTGAACGATGTTTGACAACGTGCTCTTTCAAGTGGTTCAAAAACATTGTCCACGTCTCTGTGCTTTCATTTGCACAATAGCAAAGGCTAGAGGAAATATCTGTCCATTTGCATCCACAGCCACAGCTATCAATAGCTTGATATCGTACTTTCCATAGACATGAGTTCCGTCTATGGATATTACGGGCCGGCAATACGGAAAACCATCAATTGCTGGCTTAAACGCCCAAAACCGTAATTGAATATATATTCTGGTTTACCCGGACTCCGCTCAAGCTTCCATTCAATAACTGTACCGGGGTTAAAGTGCTGCAGTGCAGCCATGTAGCTAGGCAGATCTGCAAATGACTTATCCCAGTTACCATAGACTATTTCAAACGCTCTTTTGCGCCCAAGATATGCCTTTCTTTTAGTAATTGTGTGGCCATATTCCTGATAGACTGCTGTAATGCACTCTTTGATTTTATACCTTATGGACGCTTCGATGTGCGGAATAAGTACAAGAGATATCAAGTCAATATCCAAGTTGAAGTGATTCCCGTTGAAAGTGTCCATTTCGCATGTGTGGGTGAGAATGTATTTACCCACTTTCCACATACCTGTTTTCTTCTTCGACGCACGCAACATCCAATTACATGGCCAAAACCACCTGCGGCAAATAACATTGTATACCGTCGGACTTGACTCCGATACCTGCATCTCACGACACTCTTTAACATTGTGCATTTTACAAGCCCTGCTTACGCGTACTTTATCAGGAAAAAGCATCCCCTTTGCAAGTACCGTTGGTCTAGACTCATCCCACATTGCTGTCCGGATTTCATCAAAATCCCTTGTGAGAGCTTCCACATCCGGCACGGCTGGCAAGTTATCAATTTAAGGAATCTCCCTTGAATGAAACGACACTTCAGACTCGTTCTATGGGGGGCTCTCTTCAAATCTGGTCCTTCCTCCTCGTCCTCTTCATCACCATCCTCACGAGCAAATGGTGTCTCGTCTCCCGATTCATCGGCATTGTTATTGTAATCGTTGTTCTCTTCCTCACTCTGTTCATCTGCCAGATCCTGATGTAATACGTCGTTTTCGGGCAATTGAGTGAGTACGGGTAGTTCAACTTGCTCGTTTTCACTGCACATTTCAACAAAAATATAAGCTGTTAAATTAATAAATGCTTTATATATGGCTGTAGCTTTTCACTTACAAGTTGTAATGTGATGACATTCCATGATGGACGTTTTCAGTTAGGTGATGACTACCGGATGGGTCACTTGTAAAATTCATATCCGGCCGGTACCCCCTATTAAATAAATGAGCGTTAAAATTTATTCAATACGCAAAAATATACATAATTAACACAAATGAAAATTGAAGTTTACCACTCTTCTTGTGAATTATGGAAAGCAGGGTATAAATTATTTTCTCGCTTCTCATTCGCCGACGGTGATAAATTTAAATCAAGAAAAATTCTTTCATCTGGACCATGTCCAGCAAAAACTGATCCAGAATAACCACCCGATGACTGGGGGTTATCTCTACTACGCACAACCTCATTTTTTGGAACGTCTTCGACCTTCACGTACATCTCCAACATTGTGATTACAAGAAATTCCCGGCATTCGTCCGGAGTCCTCAAGAAATCACTCAAAGTGTTATCATCGTCGATGTTAAACTCTGAGTAAAAAGCAACCCCTTGCGGCGTAACGGAATACGGATATCTTCCGGTTACTTTGAGTATCACTGAACGTTTTCTCACACTCATTTTTTTGCATAACAACGATATCAATGTTTCGTACTCCATTGAAAGTAGCAATTTAACATTACACTTAGCAGGTAAACTGTAGCCCACAGAGTTATTCTCCATCATAACCTCACTCCCCCAATATAATGATACTCTTATTCTACGTTCTTCAGACATAATGAAAAAATGCTGGAGAATTTAACAACAATAGAAACCAACAAGAGTTAAAAAAAATTCTGAATGAAGTTGGGGCGATTCTACGATGTTTATATAGAAAATGGCTAGCCGGGTTATTTCTTTTTTTTTTTGTATATAGCGCCACAAAAAGTGGCTTTATACGCATTTAAATTATTGAACCCAGACATTATTAGTGGGGTCAGGTATAAGGCATATAGCGCTACTATTAATGGCGCTATATAAGTTTGTCAGTATAACGCCACTATTAGTGGCGTTATATATACTTTGATAACTTTTTTTTTTACACTTATTTGAGTATTTTTACTAAAAATAAATCATACTTTGATTCCACACTCACATGGGGGAGGGGGTGCCATATGTTTCCTCGGACAATCGACTGGGGACCCTTTTCATCTCAAACTGTCAGCAAGCTTTTAAAGTGCATAAAGGAGACACACCTGGCAAATTCATCAACAATAAATAGGACCACAATTTACCTTTGATGGCCACCTAATTAAAAGGGCCTATGAGTCACTGGTTTGGTTCAGTGGCTTGCTGCCACGTGGGGATGAAGTGGGGTAAATTTAATCTTTATCCACTTATTAGGTAATTAGGTAATGTCTTGTTACCCAATAATTAATCAATTACCCGTATAATTAAGAATTGTTTCAAATTACTTAAAATTTTACTTATTTTTAATACACTTTATACATCCTACTATCATGATCATATGGTACCACATAAAATAAATAATACTATTATTTCGTTAAAATATTCATGTAAAAATATATATATTTTCTCAACTTATAATTTTCTTAATCTCATATAAAGAGTACAAATTTTCGTATACTAAATTTTTAAAATGATAAAAAGATAACCTTCTTTTCTTGTGAAAAAAAATAATAATAATTCATATCTTTACAAAGCAAGTTCCACTCAAAATTTCATATAAAATTAATACATGCACTATTATTAAAACGTCCATATAAACGAGCATTGAAGAGGGTGAACATATCTAATCCACATATTTAATTTTGAACTTTGAACCAGTCTTGCGAAAATCGACCCCTTTAGGCAAGATCAAGTCAAATGCAGTTACGAACCAAATAATATTTAAATAGTCAATCCGTGAACCCCAAAATTCTGATAAGCCATAAATTTTCGACACCCAACGTTACCAAAAGAAACTTTGAACTTTTCAAATTCAAACAGGGAAAAATTATTTAATTAATCGTTCAAAAAACTCATGCTATCACACTGGACCTTAACCTACCAGTACGGGATGTAACACAATTGGGCCCTTTCTCTTATATTTTAGGCCCGTAACCTTAATGCTAGACTATGCCCAAAAGTAATTGAATTCTATCCTTATACGTTTCCCATGAACTTTCAACAAATCAAATTAGCTTAGAAAATTTGAATATTCGTAAAAATGCTTTAGGCGCGATTAATTAACTATCGTGACTATGGGTACGGTTCCCATAACATAGTTGGGATACCTAATTCCCCAAATTTGGGTGCCTATTTTATGTGACCCGACCACAACTTCGAACAATAATAAAATACACATGTTGTAGGTCGTAGGTACGGTTCCCGTGACATGATTCGCGACATGTACAAAAACAAACAAGTGTACGACAATCGTAACTTGTTCCAGAAATAATTCCATAAATAATTAAAAGCGGTTAAAAGTTAAAAATGCACAATATGTTTAAAAATATGTAATTAATCAGATAATTAGACCAATTATTAACAGTTAAGCGATCGTGCTAGAACCACAGAACCCGGGAATGCCTAACACCTTCTCCCGGGTTAACAGAATGTCTTACCTAGTTTTTTGGTTTTGCAGACTTTTAAATAAAGTCAAATTCTCCTCGATTTGGGATTTAAAATAAACTGGTGACTTGGGACACCAAATAAATTATTCCAAGTGGCGACTCTAATTAAATAAATAATCTCATATCGATTAATGTCACTTTAATTGAAAAAACTTCCTTATACCCCCTTTCGGGTAAAAAGGAGGTGTGACATCCATCTTGTTGAAAAAGTTTGGTGAAACCCTCACTGAGGGCACATTAACTTGGTATTCACAACTGCCCGCGCGCTCCATTGAAATATTCGAAGAGATGGCCGACAAGTTCGCAATGGCCCATGCCGGAGCTAAAAAGGCAGAGGCAAGAGTGAATGATATATTTGCCATCAAATAATCACCCGAAAGAGGACAAAGGGACTTCCTCGCTCGATTCAATTGTGTAAGGATGACCTTACCGAATGTATCGAAAGGAATGGTTGTATCAGCTTTCTAGAATGGGTTGAATAGAAGCGGTTTGAGGGCGACCAGAAAGCTGCTGAGTCGGCCCAGGAAATAACCCCCAAACACTTGGGATGAAATATACAATGCCTATTGCGCCGAAGTCCGAGCTCACGAAGATGACCTAAATAGACCAACCCAACAGTTGACCTCAGTACAAGCCGAGTCCAGGAAAGATTGAAGAAATAACACCATAAGGGATCTAGCAGGTCCACGACCCAACCGAGAAAGGCATCAGCCATATATTAGAGGCGCCATCATTCCGCCTTCCCGCCACAATGAGGGCCTATCTAGGCCAAGGACAGGGACTCACCGGAGCGAGAGAGGTATGCCCCTTTACTATCTACTCACAATTTTTATGTATCATCATTAGAAATAGTCTATGCATAGAAGAAGCTCGGCCCAAAAGTGAAGTGGCTACAGAAGATGAGATGAGATCCGACCCAAACACCAGGAAGTCAAACGCCCTTTGCGAATTCTACCAGGAACAAGGTCATAAAATCGAGGATTGTATCGCCCTAAGGCAAGAGGTCGTGGACATGTTTCACCAAGGGCATTTGAAAGAATGGCTGAGCGACCGAGGAAGGGCCAACTTTGCCCGAGGACGAGAACAACACTAGGGGCCGCCAAAACCACCTTCTCTAACTTGAACCATTTAAATGATCATCAGAGGGGGCAATGACGCCTCGATCAACAACGTAAAATTCACCATAACCCACAAACTCAAACGATTGATCACTCATGAACGGTACGACGAACTCGAAGAAAGTATTATCTTCGATAAGTTGGATACCCACAATTTGGTTTTCCCTTACTGTGATGCTCTTGTTATCACTTTACGCATATTAGATATAGATGTGAGACATATTATGGTGGACGATGGGAGCGGTGCGTGCATTATCCACCCTTGAGTGCTTGCATAGATGAAACTCGAGGATAAGATAGTGCCACACTGCCTCACGCTAACCACTTTTAACAATGCAGTTAAACAAACAACTGGAGAAATCACACTCTCTGTCTCGGCCGGCGGCGTTACTCTGGAAACCACATTCCACATCATGGATCAGGACACGACATATAACACCATAATAGGTCGGCCTTGGATACACGCCATGAAGGCCATACCCTCCTGCTTGTACGAAGTTATCAAATTTCCCACCCCCATGGGGAGTGTTCAGCATATGAGGCGAACAACGCATGTCCTGAGAATGCTATCGAGTCGCCCAAGACTGAACAATACCCAACAAATAAAGGGCAAAGCAAAAGAGGCATAACAATTAACAGGGTCAAGGTTGATCAATAGCGAAAGAGCGGACGTCATCAAAGACCCCGAAATAACGGAAGCCGCGGGATCAACCGTGGAAGGCCTCGAACCATCTAACTCGATGATAACGACCACAACAAGAAATCTTATATCGGTTGCATACTGCAAGAACCAGGTAAATTCCATCATTTCTAAATTAATAACACAAACTTGTTTGCTTTTTCCCACGTAGACATGCCATGTATCCCGAAGGAGGCCGTGACACACAAGTTGAACGTCGACCCATTCTACCCCTGGTAAGGCAAGTTAGGCAAAAATTCAATGCCGCAATAAACGATGCAGTTCGCGAGAAGATTGAAAAGTTGCTGAAAAACGACTCCATCAAATAATCAAAATACCCCAATGGGTCGCCAAAATGGTCATGGTAAAAAAGAAAACGAGAAATGGCGGATATGCGTAGACTTCACCGATATGAACAAGGCATGCCCGAATGACTCATTCCCACTACCCCAAATCAACCAATTCATCGACGCAACAGCCGTGCATGAATTGCTGAGCTTTTTAGACGCATACTTAGGCTATAACGAGATCCTCATGGAAGAGGAGGACCAGGAAAAGACCACCTTCATCACCCACCAAGGAACGTATTGTTGCAGGGTGATGCCTTTTGGACTGAAAAACACGGGGGCGACATACCTACCAAAGGTTGGTAACAAGAATGTTCAAGGAACAGCTTGGCAAGACCATGTAGGTCTACATAGACGATACGTTGGTCAAGTCCAAGAGGAAAGAGGATCACATCGACCACCTGAAAGAGGCCTTCGACATACTCGGGTGATATGGGATGAAATAGAACCTTGAGAAGTGTGCGTTCGGCGCAACCTCAGGAAAGTTCCTGGGTTTCCTGGTATCACAGAGGCATCGAGGTCAATCTCAAACAAATCAAAGCCATAGAAAGAACACCAGAACACTTAACCAACAAAAAACAGGTTCAGAAGCTGACCGGGGCATTGCCGCCTTGCCGAGATTCATCTCACGGTCATATAATAGATGTCACAAGTTCTTCGGCGTGCTCAAAAATGACAACGGCCTCCTATGGACATCCGAGTGCGTTCAAGCCCTAAGGGAGTTAAAAGCCTATCTATCATCGCCGTCGTTGCTTGCCAAAGCACAACCTGGGGAACGTCTCCTCGTTTACCTCGCCGTATCCGAAGTAGCCGTGAGTGCAGTCCTAGTCCGAGAAAACGAAGGTATGCAATCTCCCATATATTACATTAGCAAAACCTTAATCGACGCCGAGATGAGGTACCCCCACCTCGAAAAATTGGCCTTAGCCTTGATTATAGCTTCACGAAAGCTTAGACCCTACTTGTAGTGCCATCCGATCTCAGTAGTCACAACTTTCTCCTTGAGGAGTATCTTACCTAAGCCCGAGCTATTGAGAAGATTAGCTAAGTGGGCCATAGAACTAAGCGAGCATGATATTATATATCAACCACGGACGACGATAAAATCGCAAGTCCTTGCTGATTTCGTCGCCGACTTCAGCGCAAACATAATGCCTGAAGTCAAAAAAGAAGCCGCCCAGGATTCTCCGCAAGCACAGGATCTATGGATTTTGTACACCGATGGCACTTCTAATGCATCAGGGTCCAGACTGCGACTCGTGCTCGAGGTCCCAACAGGTGAAGTGATTTGACAGTCCATAAGGTGCCTAGATATGACTAACAATGAGGCTGAGTATGAGGCCGTGATTGCAGGATTAAGGCTAGCACTCAAGTACGGAGCATGGAGAGTCATCCTACACTGCGATTCTCTGCTCGTCGTTAACCAAGTTATCGGGACTTTCCAGATCAAAGAATAAAGTTTGCAAAAATACCAGGCCAAAATTCGCAAGTTATTGCCCGAGTTTGATGAATTCCAGCTCGACCAAATCACTCGGACGCAAAACATCAAAACCGATGGCCTTGCCAAATTAACGACAACCACTAAAACCATAACCAGAGAAGGAAGTGTGGTCACCCTCCTCCACTCATCGATAGATAAAATCGAGGTAAGGACTATAAAACTTGGGACTGGCGCAACCGTATTGTTACATACTTGCATGACGACGTACTCCTAGATGATAAAAAAAAAGAAGCCAAAAAACTTCAAATGCAAGCAACCAGGTACAATATCATCCAGCACGACCTATACAAGAGGACGTAAGGTGGCCCCCTAGCAAAATGCTTGGGCCCAAATCAAACTCAGGGTGTCCTAGAAGAAGTCCATGAGGGACACTGCAGGGCTCATTTCGGCAACCGAGCTCTAGTCAGATGCCTCATATGAGCAGGTTACTACTGGCTTACTATGAAAAAAGAGGTCGCACACTTCGTAAAAAGATGCGAGCAATGCCAAAAATATACCCCAATGATCTACCAAGAAGGCGAGAAACTCCACTCGGTCACTTCCCATTGGCCTTTCATCAAGTGGGGAATGGACATGGTCAGCCCCTCCCTGCAGGACGAGGTAACGTACTTTTACTTTTGGTTTTAAATGACTATTTTTCTAAATGGGTAGAAGTAGGAGCATTCGTTCATATACGTGAATAGGAAGTGATCGCCTTCATATGGAAGAACATTGTGTGCCGCTTCGGACTCACCAAAGAAATTAGCTGCGATAACAAACCACAATTCACTAGAAAAAAAGGTCGCCGAATTTTTCGAGAAGTGGCATATCAAAAGAATACTCTCCACCCTATACCACCCTGCGGGAAACGGGCAAGCAGAGTCCTACAATAAATCAATATTGAATATCATGAAGAAAAAGCTCGAGCACGCCAAGGGACTTTGGCCAGAACTAATGCCATAAGTATTGTGGGCCTACCGCACAATGCCGAAAACGAGAACAGGAGAAACGCCATACTCGTTAGTCTATGGGACTGATGCAGTAATACCAGTCGAAGTCGGAGAGCCCAGTTTGAGATACTCCCATAGGAGCGGGCCAAGGAATGACGAAAGCAGAAGGCAAGAACTCGACGAAGCCAAAAAATTGAGAGACATGGCCTACGTAAGAATGATCTCCCAAAAGCAACAGGTAGAACGCTACTACAACAAAAAGGCCAAGATCAAACCACTCAAAGACGGGGACTATGTGCTCAAGGCCAAATACAAGCAAGCAAGATCCGCGGGAGGAAAAACTTTAAGAAAATTGAGATGGCTCATACAAAATCACAACAACAGCGAGCAAAGGGTCTTTTCAACTAGAAACAATGGAAGGAATACGGCTACCAAACAACTGGAACGTTGCCCACCTCAAGTACTTCAACTTTTAAGAACAAGCGTCCTCCAAATCGTACTTTTTTCCCTCACTTGAGTTTTGTCCCAATTGGGTTTTCTCAAGAAGGTTTTTAAAGAGGCGATAAGGGGGACACTTCAAGTCGAAGTATAGACAACAGTTAATTGCTCAACCTCTCGACATATCTGCAGGTCGCCCAATAAAGGGACTAGATAGACCGGGACTAGAATGACAACCCGAAAAATATGTAAATTTCTCCAAGTATAAGCAAAACATAAATGTACGTTCGCCAAAACATCATCTCTGTATCAACCGGACCACGGCCGCAATTGAATAAAAAATATTTGACCTCGTTTGAATTAAAAAACATTCGGCCTCATTCCAATTAAAAAAATTGACCTCGCTCGAATTAAAAGAAATTCGACATCGTTCGAATTAAAAGACATTCGACCTCGTTCGAATTAAAAGACATTCGACCTCGTTCGAATAAAAAGACATTCGACCTCGTTTGAATTAAAGGACATTCGACTTCATTCAAATTAAAAAACATTCGACATCATTCGAATTAAAAACACTCGATCTCCAACATCGACCTCGCTCGAATTCACATTCGGTTTCATTCAGGTCAACTGCGCCTTATAGCTAAGCTCATACGGCCCTCGGTCATTGTTTGGTTTAGCTTACATTTGATCTCGCATATATTAACTAAGTTACGCTTCAAATTAAGCTCCGACTATGTTTGACTTTGTTCAACAACACTTATTGGTCCTAGGCACATCTACCTAGTTCCGCATTCGAACTCGTTTGACATACAAACCGAGCTTCTACAACTAAAAGCGGCCAAATAAAGGAAAGATTCATAAACAAATAGCGAAAATAGCATTTCATACTCCAAAAACATTCTTTACAAGGGCTAAACAAACGCCCACAAAAGTATGCACAAAAATTAAAGGGGAATAACTACTCAATAGCGCCATCTCCACCATCGCCATCAGAGTACTCATCCTCATACCAAACACCCTGCTCAATCCCATCCAAATCCTCTTCGCCATCGCCGATCCCCGGTGTAGCAAGGGTCATAACCACAGGTGACCCGAGCTGCATATGCCTTATCATGAGTATCCTCAAAATCATCCTCAGGAACTCTCCCTGCCGTATCAAATCCCTGAATTTGTCTAGCTGGGATTCGGCGTGGATCCATTTCTCATACAAATCCCGTGGAACATCAGGATAAACATAAGTGTGAGAGGAGGACGGCTAAGCCAACAATTGCGTCTTCTCGGCCTCGAGAGCAACAATTTGATCACCAAGGTTCGAGACCTCTTTTTCTATCCCCCCAATTTGCTTGTCAAGACGCTCTTTCCTGAGCCTATCCGTCTCCAAATCGTTTGTCCGCTCGGACTGGAAAACGCGGATTGCATCCTTCAAAGCCTCCACTTTTGTCAAAGCCACCAACCGAGCCAACTCGACCTTCTCCAAATTTGTCGTCTTCTCGACGACCTCGCCACCCAAAGCATCGGCCCTGATCGAACATTGATCTAGTTCGGCCCGCAAAGATACCACTTGGGTTTGAAGGTCCATACATTCGGCCTCAATTCCCTAGCTCACTTCGAGCTCTTCTTTTTTATCCCTCAATGCCCCTTCGAGGATGCTGCACTTGGCGATGACTCTCACCAGCTCGTCATCTTTTTGCTTTAATTCGTCCCGGATAGCTTGGAAGTTGCCACTCTCGCCGAACTGCCTACAGATCTCACGATGCTTGCCGCAGTATTCGCGGTACTTCTTCTCCATCCTCTTGAAAATAGTTTTACACCTATCCTCCCAGCAAGCACTCTCAACCTCCAATATGGTAGTCTAAAAAACAAAAGAAAGGAGGAAGAGAATCAGGCTATCGAAAAATAGCGTGAAATTAGAAGGTCAGCTTATCGAAAAATAGCATGTAAGGCATAGAAACTAGAAAGGTCGAAAGACTTACCCTAAGGGCAAGGCCGGCTATGCCCGACGACTAGGCGGCATCGCTCAGTTTCTCGAGGGTCTTACCCTCCCCATCGGAGCAAAGAGGGCACAAGGAAGGGACCACTTTTTCGGTGTCCACCAGCAGGTCACGATCCATGGGGATCACGATGGTACGAGTGGACCATTCCAACCTCACTTCCACCAGGATGAACCCGTCACTCAGATCTGCACCTCCTCGCGGTCAATATTAGAGCCGGTTTTGTAACCATCTTCGGTAATGCCTTTGCCTCTCACCTTGGCCTACGAAGAAATATCAACCGGTACCAAGGATGACGACTCACTTCTCAGTATGTTGTCGCCGACCTCCATAGACGACCCTCCAACTTCACCCTCAACTTCAGGAAAGGCTGCACCTTCCACCACTCCCGTTGATGGCGGAACTCCAAATGACGGATACGCGTTGCTTTCAGGTGCAGCAGTGATCGACTCATGGCCGTCCCTTGTAGAGTCTACTGCCTGAACTCTACCGTCGCCAACATCCACCGATCTTCTTTTTAGTAGATTCAAGCCTTCCCTACTCGATGATGACTCATCCACTAAATGCAACATAGGAAAAGCTGATGTCCTAGATGCTGAGGCCGCCGACAGCTGAGTTGGTCGAGCCGAAACTCGAGGTCGAACTTAGGCATACGACCGGGCAGGCTTGGTCGCGGTTGCAGCTAGAATAGATTATGTTGTAGCAGCAGCCTGGCGGAACGTAGGAATAAGAGTTTTTGCCTTCCTCGGACCTCCCTATGCTGACAAAAGAAGAGAGGAAAATGGTCGGGATCAGCTCCCGCATATGTAAAAGGCGACCTACAAAAATTTCTTTTTTTAATAACGAAGACAATCCGACTTACCAGGAAGCTTGGTCCCGAACTTATTACGGAAGGCCGATCATTCGCAAATCCCACTGTAAGAGGAAGGACTCGGCTAACCCACTCGTGAATATCCTCGACCAAAGGAAGGGGTTCAGCCTCCGCTGTACAGAAAAAGAAAATAAGATATAGTACAACCAAAGTCGATCAGCATAAAATGCAATAAAAGAAAAAGAAATGTGCTTACGAGCGTAGTTCCAAATCTCAGGAAACCTGTTTGCATTCTCCACCACGTCCTCGATTTCGACGTAGAAGTAGTTGAGCCAAAACTGGCGGTTGGCCTTCTCATCTATTTTTACCACAAGACATTTGCTGCCCCGGTAGCGAAGATGTAACATCGTCCCCCTATAGAAACTAGGAGTGAAGAGATGCATCAGGTGATGGATGGTAACCTCGACCTCGGTCAACTCCACGAACTTCGAAATTATACAGATGGGCTTGTGGATATAGGGGGAGAGTTGAGACGGGCAAACCCGGTAGTAGCGGCAAAACTCTTCGGCCAGATGAAGGATATGAAAAGAATAACCTACATAGAAGGGGTATGTGTAGAAGGCGCAATACCTAGGGCGGTGTATTTGCACCACGTCGTGCCCGCAGGATGAGGTCTATATGGGCGGGAATTTCAAATTCAGCCCTAAACTCACCAATGGCCTCCTTCTTCATCAATGACTCCAAAATTTCGGGGTCATCTTCTGGCAACTTGGAGAAGTCAGACCTAGCCTTCTCCCTACGGGGGATTATCTCCTCCACTATAGGAAAGCTGTCATCTTCAGCAACCATGGCCACCCCATCATCATGGGGAGACATGCGAACTGCCAAGAGGACTGGATCAGGTAATCCCTCTGAATTAGTTGGGTTAACCATTTTTGCTTGTTTTTATATGGAAATGATGCAAGCACAAAGGAGGTATAAGCGGCGGAAGTTATTAGGATCAGTGAAAATGGGGATGAAAGAATGAAGGTAACAAAAGCAGGAATAATGAAAGAAGAAAGAAGGAAGAGATGGGGATTCAGTATTTGAAAAGCACAAAGGATTAGGAAAATGGTCTTGAGTCCCTATTTATAAGAGCCAGGGCACCATAATTGAGAATACAAACCGTCGATGCCCAGCATAAATGTCGAAACGACAGAGGCACGGGAAACGATGCAATAAATTGGGAAAATGTGTAATAATGACGCATGGTGTCGTGACGTCACTCTGAATCGACATAACGATAAGTTATGGCCCACGAAGCGCCACGTTATCATCTCACCCAGAGCGTTACTACTCGACCTGCTCATATAAATCTCTCAACTATGACTAGTAAAGTCCGCTTATCGAGGTCGTCCGAGAGACGACCCCGATAAGCGGAGGGACTAACTCTATGGGTCAAAATCTATCTAAGGACATTCGACACAAAGTGATGTTGCCAAATGTAATTTGGCCGAGGTCGACTAGTAACTAATAGGACTCATCGTCGAGTAGTTGATCATGGCCGAGGTCAAGTATCTGAAGGAGCAGTAACAACTAGTTTAGCAATCAGATTCTTTAAGAGAATATTCCGTAGGATATTCTTTGTACTTGTAATTTTAAGGTTAATTGGGGGTGTGTCCTTATAAAGGAAAAGAGGGACAGGGTAAAAGGCATGTAATATTCTTTGATAAGAGCACTCTTGAAAAACAAACTCTCTTTGGATTAATACAAACATCACCTTTCTAAAGATATTGATTGTTGTTGATTATTCTATACTTTTTCCATCAGATCCGAGAAAGTCTCTAATATTGTCATATTTGTCTATCATTCATCATTGTCAGAAGGAAGAATCATCCACCGCATTCAATATTGGTTGAATCATTCTCCTTATTTACTTTAGTATCATTTATTATTATTCAATGTTTGATATGCTTGATATTCCTCTCTCATTGTTGACATTGAAACATTAAACACACGTTACATTTATTCTCTCCCAACACTGTTCAACATCATTCACATGAACTGATTATAGATCTGAAATTATTATTATTAACTAGGTTTAATCCCACATTGTACAAAATTAGTCAAACAAATATATCCAAAAAATAGAGCATGAGTTAGTTACAATGAAGTTGTATGGAATATAATTGTGATTAAATAAAAATAAATAGGAATCCAAGTGATCAAAGGATTTTCCGCGATTATTTCTAATATGGTTGAGTGAATCATCCACTTTGGTATCTTATTGAACAAAAATGGTGATATTGTTCCTCCGGATCTTTTTCCCATGAGAGTTAATGAGAAAAATCTAGAATGGATTGTTACCTATGCCTAGATCACGGAGACACATTAGTGTTTTCTTCAGAAAAATAACCTAAAATTGTTTCTTGGGGATTTAGAACAAAGTCACGGGTTAATCAAAAAATTTACCTACAAATTTTACCTAAGAATTTTACGGAAAATTTTCACTAGAGTATTCACGAGGATTTCTTGCATAAAAGTGTTCTTATGGATGTACTTTCAGATTTTCATCGTGATATTCTTGCAGAATTATCATATAAAATTCCTAGGAAATCACATCTGTCCACAAGTTATGGCCTAAAGTTTCCCAGATCCCATTTGGTCATAAAATTTGGGAGTTTTTTTTCTTCAAATTTTGTTTCCAAATATCTATTTGTTTATAGATTTTAACCATTTTTGGCAGATTTTAAAAATAAAATCTTCAAATTCCAAAAACAGCTCTAGAGTAATTTTTGAAATTTTCTACTCACAAAACTTCAAATTCTTTTCAAGTGGAATACATATCCAAACACAATTTCAACTTTCAAAAACTATTTTTCATCTCATCTTCCAAAACTCATTTTTTCAAGTTTCAACCAAATCTATTTCCAAATGCTAGCCTAGGAATTTACATGAAGTTTTTCATAGGGAATTATTTGCGGACTCTTTTCCATGAAAATTTCCAAGTAAATTATTTTTGTTCACACTATTTAACAAAAAATTTCTTGTGCAAGTAATTTACATACAAATATGTAATTCTTAGGTAACTTATCTAAGAATTTAAAATCCCTAGATAACTTAGTTGGAGATCTATATATTTCCTTATACGTCCAATTTTACATTGCACTATCCAGAGGAATAATAATATTGACCAACAAAATTCTTAAAAGTATCAGTTGAAATACGCTTCATTACATATAAACATATAAAATCAAAGCAAATAAGAAAATATATGTATCTAACTGAAATGTAATTGTTCATCTTCGTAGATTTAGATAATATCCAATCGCCTTGACTATGACAAACAAGTAATCATATAATAATCAACATTAATCATTTACAGAAATTAGCACTTTATTCTTTCATGTATCATTATTTACTGAAATCTTTATTATGATAAAATTGATATTATTTTATGAAATCATTCACAATATGAAAGCGAAAAACTAATTTCATAAAATTTATCTACTCCACGTAATAATGGATTCATAATAGAGTGAACAGTATTGTGGGAAGACTCACATCTTGATGTATATCAATCGGCTAAATACATTAAAAGATTAATTGAGTATAAAATTTGTTAAGTTTTTATTTTATTTGGTTGTCCAAAAGTCGAGTCATTAAAATGAAATACCCAGATTAAAAAATTTAAAGGAAATGCCTATATTCTTTTTGAGGCGTTGAACCAGAGGGAGATGATTAAATGAGCATTTCTGCATCTTCTCCACATTTAAGGGGTTAGATCTCACTTTTCTAAATATCAAGGGCTTTATGTGAAACATTTACCCGTCAAAACACACACTCTTCTAACAAGGTAAGAAATTTTGGAAAAAAGAAAAAGAAAAAGAAAAAGAAAAAAAGAAGGCAAGAGATCACCGATCTGGAACTCAGAACACACACTCTCTCTCACACACAGTAACTGAACAACTCAAGACCATCGCCGTTTGCCGGAGCCAAACTCTAGAACATTCTCATCTCTGTTAAAGTTAACTACTCGCCGGCGACCGGCGAAGCAAACTGGCGTTCAGTCCGAAACGAGCAATGGCGGAGCTACGCCACTCAAGCTCGATCGGAAACCGAGTAACGGCGTCACCTAGGAAGCGAGACGACGTCGT
The DNA here is from genome assembly GCF_000715075.1 of Nicotiana tabacum. NCBI lineage: Eukaryota > Viridiplantae > Streptophyta > Magnoliopsida > Solanales > Solanaceae > Nicotiana > Nicotiana tabacum. The sequence goes on along the minus strand of NC_134099.1, from coordinate 56,282,189 downwards.
TGCTTCTTCATCTCCTTTGGTTCCTGACAACAACAGTGCTCCTAACGTTGACGATGACGATGACGATTACCGTGGCCGTTATTATCCTCGAGATCGGTTCCGTTCACTCTTCTCTTCACATCTTCAACCTCTTTTCCCTTTCTTCTTCCCTGATGACTCGAGGTCTCATCCTCACAATTCAAAGATCTCGCTTTTTCTGCTCGTCGTTATCATACTTTCGCTCCTCGTCGCCATTTCCTCTGTCGTTCATCGATTGGTAAGCCTTCATTCTATCAATCTCAAAACAAACATTCTCACACGCATAGTCATATATACTGTTCTAGTTTGGATAAGGCTTAGATGTTACTGTTATGCTCACATTAGGTTCGGGTAGGAATCAAGCGTGAGATATAGAGAAAGTGTATGTATTTTAGAGAACACGTGATTTGCCTTGCTTGACAAATTACTTACCAGTATTGTAATGAATGAGTCTGAATAGAACGGAATGGAATAGAGGATTCATACAGCTGACTTCAACTAGTTTAATGATTAGTCAATTTGAAGCGAATAGAGATAATAGGAAGTGATTTTGATCACTGTTGGTCAATTTAGGACTTTGACTTCCAATAAATGTTTACCAGCGAAAATGTGCATCGACTAGAGATAATAGGGGAATTCCTTTGGATGAATATTGGTCAAGTTAAGACCTTAACTTCCATAGTATGTTTAAGTAATTCCATAATTTGGTAATTGCGAGCCAATCTTTTAGAGGTGTTCTTATATGAACACTAACATGCCATATAGCTGGAGTTTGCTTTATATTATCCCTGATATCAATCGACCGTTTAAGCATCTTTCTTCCTTGACATTCATCATATAAAAGATTTCGTTTGTGGTATTGAATCATATGAACAAAAAACTTGTTACTTCTGATTTTATATGTACGAATAATTAGTTAGTATTAAGTACTTGACGATCCTAAATTAGATTTGCTAAATTTGACATCTCGGGTTCCTATCAAGAGGAGAGAAATCATATGGAATTAACAGTTCTATCTTCGGAATGGAAAATTAGTTAATATAATAGTTGTTCTGGGTAGTGCATATTGGAGTGACCAGATTGATGCATCTAAATCTGGATACTGGGAGTGCTCTCTATTAGTAAACCTTGTATTTATCTCATGGTTGGTTTGTTTACCATCATTAGCTTCATCACATGTCAGTAGATGAGAGAATGTTAAACTTAAAAGAACCTGGATTCGGAGGCTGAATGCCTATGCTTCTCTGGTTACGGATAGTTTACCCCTCATCTGTTTTGATGCTTGCTTTTCAACAATGTTCTTGAGGGTGGTGATAATTAAAGCTCATAGTTCTTTTTTATACGTAAATTGAAGCACATAGTTTTCAGCATCAGTTGTCAACGGTTACGTGCGTAGCTACCTCTTTCCACACTAATAGTTCTTTTCCCATAAGTATGAAATAGGTTATAGATTTCAAGCATATAATCTGAATTAAAAGGGAAGGTTTATGATATGAATTTAGATTAGATAATGCTTTTCTAGATTAAAGAGTTCGTCATCGGGACTATTAATTGTTTTGTGTGGTTGCTACGATGTCTTTTTGATTTGGTTAAACAAAATATTGTTGAGAGAATGTGTGATGTACTTTCCTATTTATTGTTCTTTGATTCTAGCAATTTCAGTTTTTGAAGCATTGTTTGTGTTATTTTTCTTTGTAGAATGCCCCATATTTGTGCAAGAAGGATGGTATAACTCTTCAGTGTCCACGGGTGAGTTCTTGAAAGACGTACTTGTTGTATGTTACTACATCCTAATATAGTCAACGCCCAATCTGTCTACTTTAATCAGGTGAAAGAGTCTCCTTCCTTGTGGGAGAATCCTTATTCATCAACAACCTCATGGAAGCCTTGTGCGGAGCGACGTGAGGGACTGATATCGGGTATTCTTCTGCTCTTTAAATCTAGATCTGTATGTTTGCCTTGTCATATCTTCTGGTCGGGGAATTTGGTACATATACTCCTTCCCCGCGACGTGAGGAACTGATATCGGGTATTCTTATGCTCTTTAAATCTAGATCTGTATGTTTGCCTTGTCATATCTTCTGGTCGGGGAATTTGGTACATATACTTCTTCCTTCTTTAGGTTTATGAGTTTAGAGGATTTGCCTCTTACTTTCCCCTGTTCCTGGAGGTGATGGTGCAAGGAAAAAGGAGAGAAAAGGATCTTTAAGGTTTACACTCCGACTTTTATGTATAAGATACAAATATCTTTTAAAAGATAAAAAGAAAAAACAATATATTGGACGAACCTTGCAACTGACTGAAGCCTGATTTTAAGTGAGAGCAAGGTAATGTGGCAGATGTTCTTGTTTGAACCGAAATGTCATTTAATTACCGAAATGGACAAAAGAACAAGGTATGTAACCTAAAAGGTGAACATCGTTCAGAAATGGCAAGTTGTAGCATCTTACGCAATTGAGCAATATTGCCGTTACTAATTTAACTTATTTTTGTTGTTAATAAGTTGATTTGTTAGGCCAATTGGATTAGACTTTGACGAGTCCTCTTCTAAGATGTTCATGGAGTGATCAGAGAACTTATCAAATTTTAAGAGTAGAAAGAAGTAAAAGTTCCTCCAATGGTAATTCAGAGATTTAATAGAGAGTTAAGTGTGAAAATATTGGCTAGTGAAATTGTGACTGATATGTGCATGAGTTAAACCTTCCTCCTTTGGTTAGTAAGTGAGATTTCAAATACTAATGTTAACAACCTGCTGAAAAGAGGGGCTGCTTGTAAAGCTTTGAGAGATCTTTCTTCTTAAAAATCACATGGATTCAAATGTTTATAATGCAATATTCCTCCTTCTAATGGAGAAGGATAGAGGGGCAGGCCTATTATCCACTAAATTTCTAACTGTGTGCTACTGGCCTTCAGGGATTTCTCGGTTATAAAAAAATCCCTCCCTCCAATACTGGATCTTGAATTCCTTGACGTGCAACTATTCTTTTGTCTTCAAACAAGAGTTACTACTCCATCTCCTTCCTGACATCTTAACAAATGGTCCAATTTCTTCAAAATTTTTCTCTTGGGCTGGAAGCCCTTTCCTTCCAGTTTCACTTCTTTCTATGTGATTTGAACTGCTTGTCATACTCCAAAGGCCTCCTTGTACCATGCCCTTACCAGCATTAGCTTTTTCACAACCCATTTTGTGTTCAAATTTTAATATTAGTGGTTACACAAAATGCAGAATCCTTCTGCTTTTACTGCAGTCAGTGGTGAGCTTTTCATTTTTCCTTTCACACTGATGAAAGAGGAAGTTCATCTAGCATCATTTTCTGAAAGGTATTCTAGCACTGCCCTTGTCAATTTGTCTTGTCTTTTCAAACGCAGGGCTCCTGCTTATTCCTTATTGTTTTGGTATTGAGTTGTTGGATCCTAGGCCGCTTCTTATGTCTCATATTGATCACTTTTTTTATGACCGAGAGATTCGTCTGGAGCTGACCCTTTGGGCCAACTGCAGCCTTAGAAACTCTCGAATGATGAGTCCACCCCTCTACCCTTCTCCACTTAAATGCTAGAGTTAGTTTGCTTTGCAAGGCTCGAACCTGTGACCTAAGACACAAATCGCTCAACCTTTGCCAATTAAGCTAACCCCTGGGAGCGTCTCGTATTGAACACTTTGAGGAGCATAATGTGGAAACATTGTGCATGACAGCGTCTTTAATCTATGCTGGTGGTTGATGTAGGTTGGACAACGTTCTACAGTCCCTTGCAAACAACTAACCCAGAAAGCCCAAATTTAAAAGACAGCATGATCTATTGAAATTATTTGCTATTTTGGTTTCTCTTATGTATTTGTGTAATTTTCTTTAAATTTGTAGTTACTATGTCTTTTTGGTATAAGTAATCTATCTGCACCTTTTTTCTTCTTCTCGCCTTCCATTTGTGTTTTTCTCTTTAGATCATTACGTTCTGGAGCCTGGAAATGCTAGTTGTTTCCCACCTAAACTCTTATAATGAATTACAGCTATTTAGAGTAGAGTAAATTAGCAGGTCATTCTTGATACAAAGGTGTGGAACTCTACGAATAGGCTTTTGTATGTCGTGTGTCATTGAGAAGTGGGAAAGCCGAGTTGGTTTGCCCATTCATGAAACTTGTAGCATTACTTAAGAAGTTGAAAAAATGGTGTAACAGGTTTCTGCCTGATACTCTCTTGTTTGCCAAAATTTATTCATCAAACCTCTCTTTGGGTTAGATGTATCATTGATGGCTACAAACCTCTTGCGCTTGTTGGAATACTTTGTCCAAATCGAATAACTGATCACTTATCCTTTTTCTTCCTCGTTTGCAAAATAGTGATATAGCTTGGTATTTGCAGATATTCCATCTGAGAACGCAACAAACGGTTATATATTCATACACGCTGAGGGTGGTCTAAACCAGCAAAGGATCGCTGTATGTTTCACGTCTTATGCTATGCTTTTGTCTGCCATCTTTATATATTTATCTCTGTAAAGTTTTAGTTTTTCTTATTTTGCAAGTCAGTTAATGTATTGAAAACTGTCTATTGTAATTGCTAGGTTATCTGTAGATCTATGAAATCTGTTGTGTTTCTCAAAGGATTTGTACCCCTTTAATCAGTCGTATATTTCTTTGCAGATATGCAATGCTGTTGCAGTGGCCAAAATTATGAATGCTACCCTTATCTTACCTGTATTAAAGCAAGATCAGATATGGAAAGACCAAACGTAAGGGAAATTTGACTGAAGCAGCTATTCTTTGCTCATAAGGATGGGATGTTGTAAATATTTTATATTGCACCATAGCGAGTTTTTAGTCAAACTGCATATAATTCAAAATTGACGTTTATGGTTATTGTATTCAGTTACTTGTTGCAAAAAAAATTCCAGAGTAAAAATCATTGTTTTGTGAGAATTGTCCAAAAGATTGGTAAGACATTGATTATTCTTGATACGAGTTAACAATATTTGCAGGAAATTTGAGGACATATTTGATGTGGATCATTTTATTAACTATCTGAAGGATGATGTGCGGATTGTTCGAGATATCCCAGAGTGGTTTACTGACAAATCAGAGCTGTTCACAAGCATAAGGTATGGTCCCTAGCGTGTTTACATTAAAATTTTTGGCTGCTAATTTCATTTTCATGGCAGCAGTTCTAAGTATATTTTTTCAAACTAGTCCTAAGTATGAATTCCCTGACAAAATTTATCAACATGGTCAGTGGTGTACGCAGAATTTTTCGTAAGCGGTGTCACATTTTTTATAAGTAGACAAAGAAGTGAATAAATAAATAGTTACTATAGTAACCTCATATTAAAAAGGCACGAAATCCAAAACATTACTATAAGTCTATAACTCTCTACGACTAGTTTTTCTTTTTTTTTGAAATATATCAATAAATAGTCTTATGAAACAGCACTAAATATGTCTTTTTTCTAGAATTATTTGATTATACTTATTGTCAATTTTATTAACAAGTGTATTCTAGTTCAACTGGTTCTTGTTGCTCTTTAATTTTATGATAGGTCAATGGTTCAAGTCTCAGTAATACAAACTATTTCTTAATAAATAATGTCTCGAAAATGATAAAAACATAAAGTATGCAATCAAACAGATTCGAGCTCTTGACATCAAGATCACATTAGTAGCACTTAACCACCAGACTAGTGACACTTCTTTGTTTAAGCGGTGTCACCTCTTTCTTTTTATACAAATAATCTGGTTTTGCCTATGCTTATACATGTACATTTAATGAATCTTTCCGATGAAGCGGTGTCCCGTGACACCGCTTCCAATAAGGTGGCTTTGCCCCTGAACATGGTGACCTACAAATTCAAGTTTACCTCATAAAAAATCCCCAGCCGCCTTTGGCGTGATGTAGTTCTAATGTTACATGGACTTAGGTAGGAAATAGTGAATATGGATTTGGATCTGATAGTGATGTATTCGGTTTCTAGTTGATTTTTTGTTTTTGAACTATCCTTTCCATATAAGTACTTGTACCTTTTGAAAACCCGCTTGATTTGGCATTTGTATGTTAATGTAAGTGAAGAGTATGTGTAACAAGTTAAAGTTGCTTTAATGGTAGCATGTATTGGGTGTGGTCTCAAGTGCGTGGCTCCTTAGTACGGCCATTGGAAAATGAGAATCCGCCTCTCCATGAGAAACCGAATTAGTTATTATTCCCAGCAAAATTTTTCTAATCGCCATGGTACCACAGCTACAGGATTTGTGTCAAGATTTTCTAGAATTATCTCAGTTATGCTGAAGTCTAAGAGACAAAGTGATGAGGAGAATTACCAAAATGGACTTGTTGATTTTCTAGAATTATCTCAGTTACGCCTCATGAATCAGCTTTGTTGATACCATAAATCACACGAGAACTCTAGAGTGGCCTCACAGCTTTGGGCGGTACCGTGCTCCTTTACTTGATATCGTTTGGACACACTTGAAGACTGTGTTAGGCATTGGCAAGTTGGAGAATAAGCCTAGGGCTGAGTTGAAAGCAGCATGGACAACTAGTCCACTGTTTTTTTCTGATGACATTGAATGTAAAATAGGAGAATATTTCAAGGTACCGAGAATCAAAAGGAAATAAAAGAGGTATGGCTTGTCTCATTTATACTTTCTACATAAAGAATTAATAGATGTTTGAACAGATAGTTGGATGGGCTTGACGGGAGATTGTGAGTAGCCTTCATAAATGCATTAATGAATAAATAAGAACATAAATAATTTCACAAGAGACCAATTGAGTTGCGGAAGTGTAAGATATGCTGTATAACAAGATGTCAATGAATGATATATATGGCTTCTTTAGTTATTGATTGGATAAACTAGATTACAAGGAGGCGAAACATATGGCTTCTTTAGGATTTGATTTCTTGAGATGAAGCCATTCTCAGGAAGGGGTAGGTAATAGGATGACAAGGGATGACACAGATGACTTCTTTAGTTTTTTCTTGATACGAAGTAATTCTGTGCGAGAGAGAGAGTTATTAAGCTTCATGGTTAGTTGTACACTATAATTGTTGGTGTTTAGTCTTACATTTACCGGTAATTGATTTAAACAGATGTCAGATACACATAAATTCATCTTACATGAACCATATTACTGCACTAATGTTACGACATTTTGCCCTACTTGTAATTTTATCAAATTTCAAGCTCTAGCAAAAATTCATCCTGTCACATTTACTTTTATCAAATATGTTATACCTTGTCAACTTTGTGCTGAAAGCCCTTTTGTTTTCTAACAATATAGAAACCCCATCAGCGCAGTCTGATAGATCTTTTATTGCTTCATGAAGGACAAGATGGAAAACAAGATTGTTGAATCATTATTTGTCTTCATTGTGTAAAACATTCTAATAGATCAAGTTTGCAATCTTAGATTACATTCTTAGAGGAGGAACCTTTTTATTGTTCCAAGTAGTTGCTGAACATGAGAATATAGTTGCTATTTCATTTACAACAGTGTGTTACGTTTTGCATTTGTGTTTCTAAAGTTGTACAATGGCTGCCAGGCGTACAGTCAAGAACATTCCCAAGTACGCTTCAGCAGACTTCTACATAGATAATGTTTTGCCACGCATCAAGGAGAAGAAGATAATGTCTTTAAAGCCTTTTGTCGATCGACTTGGGTAACTAGATTTCCATACTCCTCTAATTGTCCTGATTTTCCTTTAACTGGTATTGACCTGATAAACTACTCGCTGTATCATCCAGGTATGACAATGTTCCTCCAGAGATAAACAGGCTGAGGTGCAGGGTCAACTATCATGCTCTGAAGTTCCTTCCGGAGATTGAGCAGATGGCTGATCAACTTGTTTCAAGGATGAGAAACCGCACTGGTAGTTCAAATCCTTTCATGTGAGTTATTGTACTTGTAACTGCTGTTAAACATGCTGTATCATTTCTTCTGATTTATAATGGAGCTTAAATTGTTTTGTCAAACTAGGGCTCTTCACCTGAGATTTGAGAAGGGAATGGTGGGTCTATCATTCTGTGATTTTGTTGGAACAAGGTCCGAGAAGGCTCTCATGGCTGCATACAGAAAGAAAGAATGGCCTCGCCGGTTTAAGGTTACCTGGCTTATGATCATTATCCCTATAAAGCCGAAAGTGACCATGCATTTGTGATATATTTATCTTCTTTTCTGTTTGTTTGGCTGGCAGGATGGTGCTCATTTGTGGGCATTGGCCCTGCAAAAGCGCAAGGAAGGACGATGCCCTCTTGAGCCTGGTGAAGTAGCTGTGCTGCTTCGGGCCATGGGTTATCCTAAAGAAACTCAAATATATGTTGCTTCTGGACAGGTCTATGGTGGACAGAACCGCATGGCACCACTGAGGAACATGTTCCCAAATCTTGTAAGCTACTTGCGTAAACTCTGATCAAGGAACCTTTATCTATATCTTGCTCAGATTATATTTGCTTGTAGCTAATCTTGTTGACTGCTATGGCCACTTTTAAAAGAAACATGGGTGGAAGGATTTTCTGTAAGAGACCCTTGAAAGCTTCTGGAATTCACTTTTGTTCTTTTAATTTGTTTAGTGTCAATATCCTATAGACATGTTTTACCCAGCATATTTTAATGTACCAGGTGAAAGGATTTGCGTGATTCTGTATTGATTAAAATTATATTTTGGGATCTGTAATAGGTTACAAAAGAGGAACTAGCTACAAAACCAGAATTGGATGGTTTCAGGAAGCACGTGACAAGCTTAGCAGCCCTTGACTTCCTAGTCTGCTTGAAGTCTGATGTATTTGTGATGACACATGGAGGAAACTTCGCCAAACTGATCATAGGATATCGTAGGTACATGGGTCATCGTCAGAAATCCATTAAACCGGACAAGGGTCTGATGTCCAAATCCCTAGGGGATCCATATATGGGATGGGCTAGCTTTGTGGAAGATGTTGTCGTAACCCACCAGACCAGAACTGGTTTACCTGAAGAAACGTTTCCAAATTATGATCTTTGGGAGAATCCTCTGAGCAATTGCATGTGTAGAGCCTGAATGAACAACCTTTATTGTGAAGAAAACCCCCAAAGTAGTGCATCCTTCTAGAGCTGGTGCACAAGGAATTGCGAAATTTTCGCCATTAACACAGCCAGAATTACAAGGCAATTTGCACATGGGATCACATAATGGATGGAATGTAGCCTCTGGGTGGATAAGAGTATTAACACAAAGAGTTGCAGAAACTGCCTTTAGGAGTGGTCTAGCTGCCCTGCATTGACCACCTGTGTTATGATCTTTCTTTAGGCGCAGACCACTGCAGTTTTGTATTCTGGAATATTAATTTATTCTCAATTGTTTCATGATATAATGTATATTATTGCAGTAATAGAAAAGCGTCTTTCATTTCGCTTGAACACAACCCAGATTGCATGCATCCCAGGGGGATATGGTGCATCACGAGATACGCAAATGTCTTCATTTGGACAATCAGTTAGCTACATCCCCCATCCACTCCCCAACAACAACAACAACAATAACATCCCGGTATAATCCCACAAGTGGGGTCTGGGAAGGGTAATATGTACGCAGACCTTACCCCTACCCCGAGGGGCAGAGAGGCTGTTTCCAGGAGACCCTCGGCTCAAGAGAGCAACAGGAGACAATATATTAGTACTATCAATAGACTCATAGTAAATAACATAAAAATACATAACATAAAATAACAAAATAACAACAATATAATAAATATAAGAAATACGAAAAGGATGTAAGGTATACTAATATCCTAATATCCACTCCCCAAATTAGAAAATTCCATTGGTATTCAAGTGGAAACTTTCACTTTTTAGAGGGTTTTAACTTTAGGTTAATGTTATACATGTGAGATTTGGGTTTGTTTTTCTCTAGAAAGAAATCAAACAAATTAAGTCGATTTTTCAAATATTAAAATCACACTAAATCAATTAATTCGGTTTTTGATAGTTTTTCGAATTTTTTGTTGATTTTTATGAGAAACTACCAAGCACACATTGGCGATTATATTCCAACATAACATTATCAAACCAATTACTTGCTTAGATATTTTGACAGTAATTGAATTAAATAGCATAGTGAATAATTTAAGGATTCAATCATAGACATCAATCATAGACAAGTTAACTTTATTTAACATGAAATAAATTCTTGGACTTAGCAAAGTGAAATTACCAATTAAACTAGAATATAAAAGATAAAGAACTAGATTATTATAAAACAGACTACCACTTAAGAGTACAACTGATTAGTATGTACCATAACATTTTAAGAATTATATATAAAAATTACACAAACATATATAGAACTATTGAACTATATATATTTTCTTATTAACACCCATCATTATTCAAATTTGAACTATTTTATGCAGTGTTTTAAAAAGCGTTTTTGGGGCGAGCCCTGGGCCGGGCATTTGAGGCGCGCTTTTGTAGTGAGGCGTAAGCCCCAGAGACTTTTTCAAATTAAAATAAAATTTATTGAATAAGTCCTTCATATAATACCCCAAATTCTCAAAAGTCAGTATGTAATTACTCAAAAGTTTTAAAAAGGAATTGACATGTATTAAATTTAAAGTCAAGACCTTTTTATGGGATTGATTGAAGCCCTAAATATGGTCTTTCCCAATTCTTTATCTTGTCCGCTACTCTCCTAATATCTCCCAAAATCAATGAATATTCAATTTTATTTTGTACAAATACAAAGAGAACCATCCTCTTTTATAGTAGCAAGTTCAAAGTTCAAATTGCAGGTTAATCATCCTTTTTGTTCCTCCATGTAGAAAACTTTATTCTTTTCGACTCAAGTTACGTGTGCTTGTAAGTAGCGTATGATTGATTATTTTGACTAGTTTTTATAGGGATGGAGCGCGCGCGCGCACGCACGCACACACACACACACACACACATATATATATATTTCACATATTTATAGTTTTATTCAATTTTCATCCAATTTTACCTATTTATAAATATTTACTGTAATTATATTATTTTATAAAATATTAAAAAGTAAATACTCATGGGGCTTACACCCCGTGCCTCGGGGCTTATGCCTCGCTGCGGCGTATGTAAAACGCCTCGTCTTACGCCCACGACTTTTAAAACACTGATTTTATCTTCTTCAATATATATTTTCCTCTTTCAAATTTCTCAGCCCTGAGGTCCAGCTCAAGTTCTTAAGGATGGGTATAGTAACATACTATTCCATTCTCACACCAGTCAAATATGATAGAGATACTGGATATGTCAAAAGATAACTGGATATATCAAAAGATAATCTTTAACTTTAACGATAAAGTTTAAAGATATGCAGATTTAAGCCTAAAGCAAACAAAATTAGTTGAGTAATAGGCTGAATTGTAACTTGTAATATCAGGTTCACTATGCATGCCTATGATGGGAAAACATCTGTATTGTAATTGTCACACCCCGAGTCTAGATGGGGCGGACTATGCTCTATATGCAACTACTATATACATGTAACAGATTACATGCCATAATTTGAAAGGCAAATCCGAAATGTGAAGACTTCTGTATACCACCGTGCCCACTTGCCTGAGAAATGAAGCACATGTAGAACTGAATCCAAGTAAACCAACCAATACTGTCTATGAAGCCTCTATGAATACCTACAACTGATAATTGATCATACAAACGCCGGGACAGGGCCCCGACCTAACTATAATCTCTATACATCAAAGAGAACACTAGACCTGACTCAATCCCGGATAGAAATGGAGCTTACAACCCATTCGCTGAACATCTGCACTATCCAGTGAGAAAGTCTGGCAACACGTACATCTAGACATGCAGTATAGAATATAACAAATGCAATGTCCCGACAAAAGGGACGTCACTACAGAAAGATTGTATCGCGTACGTAAGGCAGACAAAAAAGCATGTACAAATGTCATACAAGAGGCGAACGGAATGAAATCAACCAAATACATTAGAAAACTCTGAAACATCGTGTACATGAACTCATAGTAAGTCTTATAGTATTTAAGTCATTCTGAATATTTTTTCGAGTCTTTCTGATGATATCTTTGGGTCGCTATGTGGAGTGACATTCTGGGATCGTTCACTATAACACTTGGTATTGTCATACATTAGGTTCATTCCTTACTTATAATATATGCGCGTGCCACATAAGGTTATATGCCACATAGGGCCATCTCTGTCTGAGTATAGCTTAGCCAGTATATATATACACTACTAGACAACTATCCAATTTCGTCTACCAAAACCTACCGATATCGGTTAGAATTTGAGGAAAAGCGACCGATTTCAGACCGCTTTTAATTAGTCGGAAAAACAATGGTCGCTAGGGTGTTACGACCGAAAACGGTCGCAATTTTTCGACCGAAGTTGGTCGGTTATTTCAATGTGTTGACTGACAACAAAGATAAATATACCGAACGAAATCGGTCGGTATTAATTAAATTTTTTTTTCAAATAGCGACCGACATCGGTCGGAATATTAAATATATAATAATTTTATAATTATTTGTAAATTGTAATAAATCGGCCGAACTCGGTCGGTATACTAAATAAATAAATAAATTTAAAAAGTCATTTTGTCATGACCTGGAATTTCCACCGTCGGGACCATGATGGCGCCTAACATTTCACTTGCTAGGCAAGCCAACATTAGAGAGTTCTTAACACCAACTTTAACCAATTTCAATAATAAGAATGATTAAGATGACCAGAAATTAAAACTGCTTTGCGTAATAACATAGACCCATAACATTTGAAACATTTAGGACCTGGAGTCACAACTCACGAGCAACTACGATTAACAACAAATAGAGTCTGAAAGGAAATACATTGTTCTGAAAGAAAAGAAACAGTAAAATACTAAGACTAGGGAGAGACTCCAGGGTCTGCGAACGCCAACAGATCTACCCTGGGTCTCTTGTCAATTAATCTAGCGGCTAACCTCACGATCAGCTCGAGTCAGTACCAAAATCTGCACAGGAAGTGCAGAGTGCAATATCAATACAACCGACCCCATGTACTAGTAAGTGTCGAGCCTAACCTCGGCGAAATAGTGATGAGGCTAAGACAAGACACCTACAAATAAAACTGTGAAATTTAACAGTATATGTACAAAGATAACGACAAATAAAATCTAGACAAGTAATATCGGGAGGGGGACATGCTCAGGGGATCACAGGATAAAAAATCATAGCAATAATATGTTAGCGGAAAAGTAAAAGAAAGAACAAGATTTAACGTGGTTCGGATCAAAATATCCTACGTCCACCAGAGAACAATTGCCTTTTTATTATTAACAAAGGAAGGGTAGAGTTCCCAATTACACTTAAGAGAATTTCTCTCTTAACTCTCTACTCACTACAATGTATTGTATTATTTTTGGGATGGTTTCTACAAATGAAGGAGTGCATCTATTTATAGAGGTAAAGACCTCCTCTTGATGTCATTGGTGACATCAAACTACCTCCTCTTGATGTCATTGGTGACATCAAACTACCTCCTCTTGATGTCATGGGTGACATCAAAGGAGGAAGCTTCTTCCTAGCATCCACACCAACTCTTTCCACCAACTTTTCCAATTGGCATGCCATTGTTGACTAAACATAAACCAACACTTTCAATCTCCACCTTGGTTTGCGTTTCGAGCGTGCGTGTGAACAACTCTAGCCAAAACTTCTAAGCTTACTGGGCAATCCCGTTGTAAGAAACAAGAAGAATTAAACCATTTTTGAACATACCACCTCCACCTAACAATTGTTCTCTTCGGAGTTGCATCAGTTGATGCACACCCCCGCCAAGTCCTTGTAGTGTGCAAACTTAGCGAGCGGGACTATCTTGGATAACATGTCTGCAACATTATCGTCTGTGATAACCTTCACGACCTTGATAGTTCCCTCTTCAACAACATCTCGAATAAAATGAAATCTGACATCAATGTGTTTAGTGCACTCATGAAATCTCTGATTTTTCATTAGATGAATAGCACTCTGACTATCACATCTAAGAGTTGATTCTAGCTTAACCAAACTCAATTCCTCTACTGAACCTTTCAACCAGATAGCTTCCTTCACCGCCTCCGCTGCTGCCATGTATTCTGATTCTATCGTAGATAAAGCGACAATCGACTGCAGAGTCGACTTCCAACTAACGGCACTGCCAATGAGGGTAAAGATGTATCCAGTTGTGGACCTTCTTCTGTCAAGATCTCCTGCATAGTCAGAATCTACATAACCGAAAATTGAAATACCTCCACCACTTTTTCGAAAGGTCAGACCAACACCAGAAGCTCCTTTGAGATATCTCAATATCCACTTGACAGCTTCCCAATGCCTTTTTCCAGGGCTGGACATGTATCTACTTACCACACTTACAGATTGAGCAATATCTGGACGTGTGCATACCATAGCATACATAATGCTACCAACTGCACTAGCATAAGGAATCTTTGACATATGCTCCACCTCATCCTCGGACTGAGTCATTTGTAACTCTGAAAGTTTAAAATGAGGAGCTAATGGTGTACTTACAGGCTTGCACGTATACATATTGAATCTTTCGAGAACCCTTTCAATATACCTCTTCTGAGAAAGATGTACAATACCGTATTCTCTTGAAATCTCCATACCAAGGATTTTCTTTGCAGCTCCTAAATCCTTCATGTCAAATTCCTTACTCAACAGTTTCTTCAAAGCATTTATCTCTGTAATGTTGTTAGCAGCAATAAGCATATCATCAACATACAACAGTAAATAAATCATTGAGTTACCAGACATCTTCTTGTGATATACACAGCTATCAAATGCACTCCTTGAGAATTCATGTGTAGTTATGAATACATCAAACCACTTGTACCACTGTCTAGGGGATTGCTTCAAACTATACAAAGACTTCTTTAGTTGGCATACGTGATCTTCTTTTCCCTCAGCTAGGAAACCTTTAGGCTGATCCATATAGATTGTCTCTTCTAGATCACCATGGAAGAATGCAGTTTTGACATCAAGCTATTGAAGCTCCAAGTCAAATTGGGCAACCAATGCTAGTAGCATGCGAATTGAGCTATGCTTCACGACTGGAGAGAAAATCTCATTGTAGTCAATTCCCTCCTTCTGACTGAAACCTTTTGCAACCAATCTCGCCTTGAACCTAGCATCTTCCACTTTAGGAATTCCCTTTTTCTTTCGGTAGACCCACTTGCATCCAACTGTCCTCTTCCCCTTTTGTCTTTCACTAAGACCCATGTCTGATTCTTGTGAAGAGACTCCATCTCTTCAGTCATGGCTAACCGCCATTGTATAGCATCCTTGCAAGAAGTTGCTTCAATATACGAGGAGGGCTCCAGATCCTTAATCTCTTCTTGTGCAGCTACGAACGCATATGCAATCAAGTTTGCTTGATCTATAAGGCGTTTCGATTCTCGTGTCTGCCCCTTCTCCCTCCCCTTTGCAATTGTGTATGGTTCATTGACAACAAGTTCTTCAAGGTCTACATCTTCTGACTTATCTTTAACCTGAGTCTCTTGATCTTTTTCCTTGGCAAACTCCATCGAAAGCTCCACCTGCTCGTCGTTCTTATTTCCTGAAAACTCCACGGAAACTTTACGGGGATCAAGTATAGAGGATTCATCGAAGTGACATCTCTACTAACTATAAATTTGAGTAAAGACAAACACCAAAGTTTGTACCCTTTTACTCCATTCACATCTACGAATATGGCCTTCTTAGCCCTTAGTTCAAGCTTTCCTTCATTAACGTGATAATAAGTTGGATACCCAAATACTCGTAAGTATGAATAGTTAGAGGGTTCACCTGACCATACCTCATTCGGAGTCTTAAAATCAATTGCCGATGCTGGAGATCGATTGACAATATGAGCAGCAGTGTGAACTGCTTCAGCCCAAAATACTTTGGACATTTTGGCTTGTAGGAGCATACAACGAGCCTTTTCAAGAAGAGTTCTGTTCATTCTCTTGGCAACTCCATTCTGCTATGGGATATGCCTGACAGTCCTATGTCTTGATATCCCATGAACCTTGTAGAATTCATTAAACTCTTCATTGCAAAACTCCAAGCCATTGTCTGTGCGAAGATACTTGATTTTCTGCTCCATTTGATTTTCAACCAAAATCTTCCACTCTTTAAATGCTTCAAAAGAATCACTTTTTGCCTTCAAAAAATGCACCCAAACCTTTCGTGAGAAATCATCAATAAAAGTGAGAAGATACCTCTTTCTACCCTTCGATGGAAGTTTAGAGGGACCCCATAAATTTGAATGGATGTAGTCTAGCACTCCTCTTGTCTTGTGTTTGCCAGTGCTGAAGCTGACCTTCTTCTGCTTCCCTAGAACGCAGTGCTCACAGAAGTCAAGTGTGCTGATCTTCTCACCTTCCAAAAGGTTACAATTGCTCAACATCTCCACGTGCGCTCATATGACCTATTCTCATGTGCCATAGTCTTGCCTTGTCATCATTAGATAACTGCGCTGTAGATGCATTTGCAGAGCCAACAATGGTGCTTCCGGCCAATGTGTAAAGGCCGTTCTCCAGCTTGCCTTTCAGCATGACTAAAGAACCTTTAGTCACCTTTATAGTTCCTGCTTCGCTCATGTACCTGTAGCCTTGTTCTCTAGAGTACTCAGGGAGATCAAATTCTTCTTCAGATCAGGAACATGACGGACTTGTGTAATAGTCCTCACGACTCCATCATGGCAGCGAACCCGAACTGAGCCAATGCCAACTATTGCACAAGTTGCATTATTGCCTATTACTACGGTTCCTCCACTTTTCTCATAACTGCTAAACCAGTCTTTTCGGAACGTCATATGCAGAGTACAAGCAGAGTCTAACACCCATTTGTTTCCATAACTACTATTATTATTACACGATGTTGTTAGTACATAATCATTATCAAAATCATGTACCTGTTCAACTGTAGATGCACTCGCCTTTTCCTTGGACTTTGACATTGGGCGATCTCATTCAAAGTGCCCCTTCTTGCCACAACCCCAACACTCTGTATTCTTCTTGTTCACACGAGACTTTGATTTGTGCTTTGATTTGCTCTTTCCCTGTTGGATAGTCTGGCCTCTCACAAAGAGACCACTTGCCTGGTCATCTCTATCTCCTTCAATATGCCTCCACACATCACTAGAGTTAAGTGCCTGCCGCACTTGCTCAAGCTTGATAGGCTCCTTGCTATACATCATTGAATTCTTAATATCACGATATCCTGAAGTCAATGAAAATAACAAAGCACATGCAAGCGTCTCCTCCTCCTTTTTAATTCCTGCAATCTGTAAGTCCATGACAAGTTTATTGAACACATCTAAATGATCTTGTAACGAAGTACCTGACCCCATCTTAAATGTGTGAAGACACCATTGTAACAACATCCTTGTTGTCACCGATCGGTCTTGGTATAGCCCTTCTAGTTTTTCCCATAATTGTTTGGTCGTCTCTTCGGTACCCGTACTCACTTCACAAAGCACGTTAGGTGCAAGGGATAGTTGGATTGCACTTAATGCATCCCTTTCAATCTTCTCCTTGTCTGGAGCTGATATATCCTTAGGATGCTTTCCGTCAATAGCATGGATTGAACCTTCCCTCCGCAGTAACGCCATCATCTGGATCTTCTAGATATTGAAGTTGTTGCGTCCACTGAATCTATCAATTTCAAACTTCATGGAACTCATCTTTGCTTGTTCTTCCTCCTTGGATCGTTAAAGAATCCTATTGCTCTGATACCAATTGTTAGCGGAAAAGTAAAAGAAAAAACACAAGATTTAACGTGGTTCGGATCAAAATAATCCTACGTCTACCAGAGAACAGTTGCCTTTTTATTATTAACAAAGGAAGTGGAGAGTTCCCAATTACACTTAAGATTCTCTCTTAACTCTCTACTCACTACAATGTATTGTATTATTTTTGGGATGGTTTCTACAAATGAAGGAGTGCATCTATTTATAGAGGTAAAGACCTCCTCTTTATGTCATTGGTGACATCAAACTACCTCCTCTTGATGTCATGGGTGACATCAAAGGAGGAAGCTTCCTCCTAGCATCCATACCAACTCTTTCCACCAACTCTTCCAATTGGCATGCCATTGTTGACTAAACATAAACCAACACCTTCATTTTATTTACCCATTGTCATGAGTAGCTAAATACTTTGTCTAGGGTTTTGATGGAACCTATTTAAGGATGAACTTCTTGATTATGTTAATAAATATAAACGGCACGACATCACCCTTCATGCATTAACTCTCATAACATAGCACAACATCACCCTTCTTGCATTAACACTCACAATATGGTATGACATCACCATTCGTGCATTAACACTCTCCCTTACCAAAAATCAATGAACAAATGACAACAATGAGATAGAAATAACAAGAACAAGTCTTACTTCAACACTTGGTTCCACGATACCAACCTCAACATTGAATCAATACACAATTATTACCAAAGTCCATAAACATGGTAAGAACGACCAGCATAATGATTAACTAATCTAATCATGGATAATATGGTTGATAGTAGCCTATATTATACGATGTAGATGCTATTTATGCTCTAAGTTAACCATACTTTATTGATGTTTAGGTGCTAAATGATAAAAAAATGCTCTAATTGAGATTTTTATGCTTTGGAGGAACTACTCCGAGTTAGGAGGAGGATATAGAGTGTTTTGGGGTCAAATATGTAGATACAAGGCCAATCGAGAAGAGCCCGGATGAAAACGAGCAAGAAAAGGTGAAGAAAAACTAGGCAACAGTCCACCGTGACCGCGGTAGGGCCACGACTGGAACGCGGTGAAAGAAGGCGAAAAATAGAAAGGTTTGAAATGACCGTGGTCGTGCCGCGACCACGGTCGATCTGGAGAAGGCCAAGAAGTTTAAGGGCTAAAGTGTAAATCGTGGAAAACTTATCCTAACCCTATATAAACTCAACAAACTCGCCCAAGTCAAGGTGAATCTTGTTTTTAGACTCAATTGGAGGCAAGAACAAGTGTGAGAAGATCAAGATACCATTAGAGTTTTCATTCTTCTTCTTGTTATCATTTTTTGGTGAATTATGAATGATTTTATGGTTTATTCTTGCTTTACTATGAGTAGCTAAACGTTTAATCTAGGGTTGATGGAACCAATTGTTAGATGAAGTTTTGACTCAATTTTGTTATAATCGAGCCGAGTTTATTATATGATTGTTCAACTATGTTTTGTATGGTGATTAATTGAATGGGCCCTTGATTAATCGTGTCTAATTTCCTTGTGTTACTTGAGAAAGAATACTAGGTTAGATTGTTGTTAAACAACACCACTTTTGGGTAATTGAAAAGATTCATTACTTGAATTTAAAAGTGGGGTTAGAGATAACAAAACTTTGGTGGGATAATTCAGAGCTGCATAAATTATCAGCTAGAGTAGTTCGAGAGAGTGTTCTAGTAAATTATCATAGTTGATCGAGAGAATTGCGGTAACCCATAGCTCATAATCCTCATAGAGTATTATAACGAGATTATAACAAATAGTTAAGAATTAAACTAGCAATTGGGGAAATCAATACCCTAGATCTTTTTACCATTGAATTATCTTTAATTTAGAATATTGTAAGTTTTAATATCATTCTACTTTAGTTAAACAAATTCCAATATCTATTGATAAAAATCTTGCATTCGGAAATTGTTTGATCTTGTACTAGCATCGTTAAGAGTTGTAATAGATAGGTTAGTTCCCTGAGGATTCGACTCCGGACTTGAAAATTGGATTATTTTTGCAACGATCGCTTTGTTTTTTATAAGTCATAGTTGGGCATGATCAAATTTTGGCGCCGTTACCGGGGAACTAATGGTGTTATTTATTACAACTTAGAAGTAGTGCTAGAATTATTAGTTTAGACCAATTTTCTATGGTGTTAAATAATGTTTTATTGAAATTCTCACGTTTGAACTCTTGTGTGATTCAGGTGTATGCCTAGAGATTCTTCGAGGACTGGTGAACTGCTTGAAGGACTCTCAGACCCCGAGAAAATATTCAGGGCATTAAACCGTGCCAACAAGAAGAACAAACAATCACAACAAACACACCAACTTGAAATTGAAATGGGTGACATAGATAACGTCAATGGGAACATCAGGAATGATCAAGATGACCCAAAAGTTAGAGTGGTGGCACCTCTTGTGACAGAAGATGCACTTTATGATTGGGCACAACCAACAGCTGACAACCTGGCCACCGCCATTGCTGTGCCCCATATATAAGCGGAGACATTCTAGATCACCAACAACATGCTGCATCTTTTGTAGAGTAAGGGATTGTTCTCCAAGTCACACATTGAAGTCCCTCAACAACACCTGAAATTTTTTATGTCGATTTGTATGACCCAAAGGCAGCCAAATGTGACCCCAGAAGCCACCAAGCTATTACTGTTCCCGTTCTTTGTGACTGGGGAAGCTCAGACTTGGCTGAATTCGCTCCCACTAAATTCCATTGCCACTTGGGAGGAATTAGTCCAACAGTTCCTGAACAAGTTTTACCCACCCAACAAGACTGCAAGACAGATTGATGAGATATTGTAGTACAAGTATCAGCCCACTGAGACCTTGCAGAAAACTTGGGAAAGATTCAAATGGATGCTAGTGAAGTGTCCCCACCATTTTTTCCAGACCAGATTCTCGACCAGAGATTCTACATGGGGTTAGCAGACAATTTAAAAGCCAATATAGATGCTTCAGTTGGGGGTGCATTTCTGAGCAAGACATTCACAAAGTGTAAAATCCTTCTTGACAAGATGTCCCAAAATTCGAGGTGAATGACGAGAGGTACGACCTTGACACCAATAGTGCAGTCAGTTCCTCTTGACCCAAATAATTCATATGTAGAGAACATAGCCACACTCATGAACCGGATGAGTGACGAAGAAGATTAATGAGATGGGTACAAAGCAAGTGCATATCGTTGACACAACAAATGGAGGACTTTGTACACCTTGCATTAATCAGTCTTATGTGTGTTCATGGAGTGGAGAAGGTGACAACCAAAGGTTAAGAGAGGATATAAATTATGTCAACAATTTTGGGGGTCAGAGGCAAGGAGGACAACAATGGAGACCAACACCCAACCAGTAGTACATACCGATCATGCCACAACCTGGAGGTATGTAGCCCCAAGGCCAAATGGTGCCATATCAGAGACAACATGGCTATCAACAACAGCACCAACAATAGTTGACATATCAGCCACCTCATTAGCAACAGGATGACAACATGGTAGAAATTAGGGGTATGCTACAACAACTCATTGGAACAAATGGTAATATGCAGGAAAAGTTGGCAGCGCATGACTCAGCAATTAAGGGTATTGAAACTCAACTAGGGTAGCTGTCCATGGCCTTAAATAACCACCCCCAGGGAACATTGCCAGCCGACACGAACATTAACCCCAAGGAGCAAAACCCGAATCAGCTGATGGTAGTAAGTCTCCGGAATGGGAGAGATTTAGACAGGGAGCAAGAAGTTGCTCAATCTAGAAGAGAGACTACACCAGCCACTTCAATTCCATTGGAGATACATGAATCAGCAGAACACACTAAAGTGGTAGTTGAATAGGCTTATGTTGATAAGGGTAAGGCTAAAGAAAGTGAAAGAGTTGCCAAAGAAATTGAATAAGTTGCAGAACAGGTGGTACCTCTTGTGCCACAAAATGCCAACAAACAATAGCCAGTAAGCAGTGGATAAAGAGTGATGCCTGGACCATTCCCTTAAAGACTGGAAAAATAAAAGAAAGAAGATCAATACAGGAATTCATGGAGATGCTTCGTCAGATTCAATTGAATATCCCTATGATGGATACTTTGAGGGAAATGCCAGTCTATGCAAAATAATGAAGGACCTGATGTCACGGAAATTTGACTTTTAGGACCTGTCCACAGTAACTCTGACACAGACATCCATCGCGATAGTGACAAGACCCATGGCTCAAAAGTTGTCTGATCCAGGTAGCTTTACTATTCTGTGTACTATTGGGAGTTATGCCTTTGCAAAAGCATTGTGTGACTTAGGAGCTAGTATAAACTTCATGCCTTTGGCAATATATACAAAACTGGGCATTGGCAGAGCTAGACCGACTTTGATGCTGTTGCAACTGGCTGACCGCAAGGTTAAAAGGCCGGCGAGGATTCTTGATGATGTGCTGGTACAAGTGGGAAAGTTTGTATTCCCTCCAGACTTTGTTATTCTGGATTGCCAGGTAGATGAGGAGATACTCATCATTCTGGGGAAGCCATTCTTAGCCACTGGGAGACCATTGATTGATTGTGAAATTGGGGAATTAAAAATGAGGTTTGAACGATGAAAAAGTAATATTCAACGTTCAATAATCCATGAGGAGACCTAGTGAATATGCAAATTGCTCACTAGTGGAAGCTGTAGATGTGATCTTGCATGAAGATGAGAGACCCTGAATGCCAAAGATCCATTGGGAGCTTGCTTGACAAATTTAGAGGAGATGGATGGTGAAGGGTTGACAGAGTGGGTCATGGCACTCGAAGGCCAAGGATTCTGGAAGAGGGAACCTCAGTTCGAGCCCCTTGAATTAGAAAAGAGAGCTACACCACCTGCAAAACCGGCAATAGAGGAACCACTATAGCTGGAGCTGAAATCACTTCTAGCCCACCTCAGGTATGCTTTCTTGGGTCCCAATTCTACCTTGCCTGTTATTATATCATCTGATTTGCTAGATGTGCAGCTAGAACAATTACTGCAAGTGTTGCAGGAATGCAAAACTGCCATTGGTTGGACCATGACAGATATAAAGGGTATCAGCCCAGCCTTCTGCATGCACAAGATTCTTCTAGAAGAAGGGCACAAACCTTTCAGAGAACATCAACGAAGGCTAAACCCGAATATGAAAGAGGTAGTGAAAAAGGAGGTAATTAAGTAGCTGGACGTGGTCATCATCTTCCCCATGTCTAACAACAATTGGGTAAGCCCCGTCTAGTGTGTACCGAAAAAGGGTGGAATGACAGTTGTACAAAATGAGAAGAACGAGTTGATCTCAACTCGTACAGTGAAAGGGTGGTAGATTTGCATGGATTACAGGAAATTAAATGCAGCCACCCGAAAGGACCACTTCCCCTTACTCTTCATTGACTAGATGTTGGACATGTTAGCCGGGCGATCCCATTTTTGTTTCTTAGATAGTTACTCGGGGTACAATCAGATCTCAATAGCCCTGGAAGATAGAGAGAAAATGTCCTTCACATATCCGTATGGCATCTTTGCCTTTTGGAGGATGCCCTTTGGACTTTGCAATGCTCCGGCCACATTCCAGCGGTGTATGTTAGCCATTTTCACCAACATGGTCGAAGACATTATGGAGGTGTTTATGGATGATTTCTCGGTGGTAGGGGATTCATTCGAAGATTGTCTTCATAACCTTAAAAGAGTGCTCAAACGATGTGTGGAGACAAATTTGGAGCTGAACTGGGAGAGATGCCATTTTATGGTACAAAAAGGCATAGTGTTGGGGCATAGAGTGTCCAAAAAGGGGATTGAAGTAGACCATGAAAAATTTGATGTGATTGAGAAGATACCAGCACCCACTTCAGTGAAAGCGGTGAGAAGTTTCCTTGGGCACGCCAGATTCTACAGGCGGTTCATCAAGGATTTTTCAAAAATTGCTAACCCCTTATGTAAGCTGCTTGAAAAAGACCAACACTTTTTGTTTTCTAATGATTGAAGGTTAGCATTTGAGGAGCTAAAGAAGAGATTGGTGACTGCACCCATTATTGTTGCACCCAACTGAGAGCAACCATTCGAGCTAATGTGCGACGCCAGTGATTACGCTATAGGAGCAGTTTTGGGGTAGCGCAAGGAGAAAATCATGCACCCAATTTACTATGAAAACATGACACTTAGTGGTGCACAGCTGAACTACACAGTCACGAAAAAGGAAATGGTCGCTGTAGTGTTTGCCTTTGACAAATTCAGATCATACCTGATTGGCTCGAAAGTTATTATTTATACTGACCATGCAACCATTAGGTACTTGATGGCAAATAAAGAGTCAAAGCCCCGCTTGATTCGTTAGGTTCTGCTGCTACAAGAATTTGACCCGGAGATTCGTGACCGAAAGGGGACAGACAACCAAGTAGCAGACCACCTCTCGTGGTTGGAAGGGGCATAAAAGAGAACGGAGGTTGAAGATATCCTTGAGACATTCCCGGATGAGCAATAACTTACTGTGACAATAGAGAAGGCACCATGGTATGCTGATATTGCTAAATACTTAGCATGTGGTATTGTACCTCATGATCTCTCCTCAATTCAAAAGAAAATTTTTTCCTGTGATTGTCGGGCATATTATTGGGATGAACCTATATTGTTCAAAATATGTGTTGATAACATGATCAACGGTGTATCTCCAAGCAAGATCAACCCTCTGTTTTTGTAGGCTTGTCATGCTTCGCCATATAGTGGACACTTTGGAGGAGTTCGGACAACAACAAAGGTGCTGGAATCAGGCATGTATTGGCCTACATTGTTCAAGGATGCCCATACTTGGGTCAAAAGCTGTGATAAATGTTAAAGTATGGGCAACATATCCCATCATCATGAGATGCCAATGACCACAATCCAAGAGGTGGAAGTGTTTGACATGTGGGGGATCGACTTCATGGGGCCTTTCGTTAGCTCATATGGTAACAAGTATATACTGGTTGCTGTTGACTATGTCTCTAAGTGGGTCGAAGCAGTTTGCTCTCCCAACCAATGATGCGAAAAGGGTGACCCGTTTCCTAAAGAAAAACATCTTCATACGTTTTGGCACCCGCCGAGCCATAATCAGTGATGGTGGTTCTCATTTTTGCAATAGAGCGTTTGCACTCCTGTTGGAGAAGTATGGAGTTCGCCACAAGGTAGCCTCACCATACCACCCACAAACAAGCGGGTAAGTGGAAGTGTCTAATAGAGAAATCAAAAGTGTCCTCTCAAAAATAGTGAATGCAATAAGAATTGATTGGGCAAGGAAGCTGGATGATGTATTTGGGCATACCACACATCCTTCAAAACTCCAATTGGTATGTCACCATACAAGTTGGTATTTGGAAAGGCATGCCACCTTCCGGTTGAGCTCTAACACAAAGCACTATGGGCATTGTGGCAGCTGAACTTAAACATGGAGACATCGAACACCAACAGAGTTAATGGGTTGCATAAACTTGAGGAATTCCGGTTCCAGGCATTCGAGAGTGCTAGACTATATAAAGACATGATGAAACTGATGCATGACAAGCACATCTTGAATCGGAACTTCAAACCCGGAGAATTAGTGCTGCTATATAACTCAAGATTGAGGTTGTTCCTGGGTAAGTTGAAGTCCCGATGGTCAGGACCATTCAGAGTGGTGCAAATGTTCCCAAGTGGAGCTGTGGAAAACGAATCTAAGATGGGATGAACAAATTCACAATGAATTGGCAGAGGTTGAAACATTACCTCGGAATGACTGAAGAAAAAGGGGACAACGTGGTGATAACGTTGGAGGAGCCCCAATACACAAGTGAGGAGTGATGATATGAGTCTGCGTCGTGCCGAGACGTTAAATTAGGCACTGCATGGGAGGCAACCCATGTTTTTTGTTGTTTCTTTTTCTTTTGTTTTGATGTTGTACTTGATGTGTATGAAACTAACCCTCTAAATTTTTTTTTTGGAAGCCCGTGACTGCGACCGTGGCCCGGGCGCGGTATTTTTCAACTATTCTGTTTCTGGGCCACCGCGATCGCGGTGAATCGCGACCATTCTATTTTGTTTACCTTGTCCACCATGACCGCGGTGAGACCGCGGCACGACCGCGTGGGACTGCGACACGACCGCGGTGAAACGCGACAATGTTGCCCGCCCAGGTAAGTTTTAATTACTTTTATTACTTATTTTATCTTTTTATCTTTTTCTTTTTCTCTTTCTCCTTTTCTCTTCTAAAACAACCGCCCCCCCAATTCCCCCACTCCTCATTCTCACTCTAAAATACCTAACCCCACGCCCTCTCTTCTTCTTCTTCTTCCCATCTCTCACAAACCCACTTTTCTCCCCCCCCACACTTCCGCCTCCCTCCTCCCCAACTTCCATTACTCTCCACTTCTACAAGAACCAGGTATGTTATGCTTTCTATCTCTCTTCTTGTACCCTACTATTTTGCAAGTTTAATGCTTGAATTGTTGTAGTATCTATTGTTAAATTTTTGGTTTTCTTTTCTTTTTTTAGTGGGTAATGTGTAAAATATTGTAGAGAAGGAAATGGTATTGTTTTGTGAAGTTAATTGTGGTGGGGTGGAGTTATGAAGTGATAATGGTTGATTTTGGGGGAGAGTTTATGCTTCCATGGGATAGGTGTGTTAAAGCAAAGTTCCATGCACACCAGGTGCTTGTGAAATTGCCCCAATGGAGCTGTAATGGCTAATGTGACCATGGTGGTGGTGAAGTCTGAGTAACCACCCAGGATTCACACAACTCAAACTCTCACTAATAGTAACCTTTGTTTTGTCAGGTATAATACATAAGTCAAGGAAAAGACGTGCCACATGTTTCTCCGCTTGTGGGCCAGGAGGTTCATCTAGAGCTCGAGCTCAGGCTAGTGCGAACCAGTTTGACCGCACTCGGTTTGTCTCCAAAGTGGCTCAAGATAGGTTTAATGCAAAGGCATCCAAGAAGCTGTTACCTGAAGTACACATTGACAGGAATGCCTTGCAAGTTGAATGCCCAAGTATCTTTGAAGAATTGAGGAGGTGTCAGCTGGACATCTTTTTTAATGAACCGGAAGAGGGCAATGTACTGATGGTAAGGAATTTTATGCGAACTGCCCGGAGCATGTTGAGAGGGTTGTCACGGTGCAAAATACTCCAGTGGATGCGTTTATTGAGGCCATCCGCCGAGTGTACAAGTTTCCGACCTTCACTAGAGAGACAGATTATTACTAAGCTTATCAGCGCAAACCTGTCTAGTGGCAACCAATTTGTCAAACAATCTATGTGGCTGACCAGGATCCAATATGGATAAAGCCGATAATTACCCTGAACTCCCAATATCTCACTTGGGAAGCTAAGTGTTGGATAACAATCATCAACAGCCGTTTGCTGCCATCCAGCAACACTACAAATGTTAATGGGCCAAGAGCAGCATCGATTTTCTGTTTTGTCAACCACCACAATTTTGACGTGGCCCAGCTCATTCAAAATGAAATGTTCATTTGCTCCCCGAAAATACTCAGAGGGTTCTACTTCCCTTCCTTGGTCACCAAGCTGTGTCGTGCTTCACGAGTTCCTGAAAATCCCATAGTAGATGGGAGGTTGCCATTAAAAGCCCCATTCAAGGCTAGCAAAATCACAGTTGGGAAAGAGCAGGCTGTGGCAGATGATGATGATGATGACAATGATGATGATGATGAGGGAGCTATGAATGCTACTGCCCCACCGAGGTAGAGTGCTAATGAGGCGGACCAATCCCAGGCTCACCGGAGTACCTAAATGTCGCCTTGGAACAGGATATGGCTGGCCTACACACTTTGGTCAATGACCTGAGTGCTAAAGTTGACACTTTGGCTACGCACAATGTTAGGTCAGAGAAAAAGATCATGGGCTGGCTCCGGGCGCTAGGACGAGCATGTTACCTCGATCCTAGCACCGTCTCCGATAAAGACTGAGCACCAGGGAAGTCCCCTTACCTTACTCTACTTTAATTTTCTTGACATGGGGACATGCCAAATCTTTAAGTGTGGGGTGGGGGATGGTTGTTGTTGTACAATTGTATAAATTTGTTTGGTGTTTTTGTTGGTTGATGTTTTTTTGGTTGCTATTAATTAAGTTCGACTTGGCCCGAAGACGGACACCTCTCGACGGGTCTCTTGGGGGACTTAAGTCGAACAAAAAAAACAACAAAAGATTTGCTTCTGTTAGGTAGTGTATCAACTCCCCCTTGGTTTTTCTTTAAACCACAGTTCTTTTCCAAGGGTTTCCATTTGAACCGGGTGTAGTTAGTTTTTTTTCTTATTATTTTTCTTTTTTATTAGTGTAGGAATTTTTGGGCGAAAATAGAAATAGGACCCCTTAACTCCATGATACCTTGAATAGAGATTGCTTTAGTGTGACACCTAGGCTCATTAGTTGACTCTAGCAGTAAAGCCTTAAATTGTGTGTTCTTGAGTTGGCTTAAGCACTTTGAGCAGAGTGTCTGATGGTCCTAACTGAATTGAATTATGTGCCATGTGTGAGTGAGGCTTTGTGTATTCTATGCTAATACTTGATGCCTAGAACTTGTCCTCTGTGTGTACGAAGCGAAATGGTAGTCTCCATTGGTCTGGAAAGTGATATAGGCGTTTCCTTGTTGAACCTATCTATATATGGTTTCACCCACCTGATTGTGTATATCTTAGTTAACCCCTTTGAGCCTGTAATCATGTTTCTTTGGCAACCACATTACAAGCCTTACTCAAGCTGTGGATTGTCTATCTTTTTAAACCCTATAACTTCTTAGAAGCACTTGAATTGTAATGAATATGGAAAAGTTAAAGTGTGGGGTGGTTGGTTGGGTTTTTGAGTGGAGCTAATGAAATAAGAAGAAAGGTGCACTGTGTTAAAAAAAATAAAATAAGAGCCACTTGAATTGAAAAATAAATAAATAGTTTTCCTTGCTAAGTGGTGACTTTTGATGTAAATGTGCTTAAAGAAGTAGGGGGGTGTAACTCAATGAAGTAAAGGTGGAATGAAGGTTTGACAAAAGTATCGGCTTAAAAGTGAAAAATGTATTGAAGTGCTTAGGGAGGTGTAGTCACTATACCCATATGTATCCTACCTGTCCCGCAGCAAACATTACAACCAAATAAAGTTCGACTTGATTCTAGACCAAATGGGCTCGATTATTCGAGTATTACATTACGGGCAAGCCTATGGTGCATTGTTTGTGGCATAAGAATTTATTTCTGAGGGTGAGTAAAATCTTACGTATTTGAATTCCTTAGTGTGTAAATTATAATGACTTGACACAAGTGTCTTTTGTGGTGAGTAGGCACATGATTCATGAAGGTAAGGTAAGTCTGAACCTCTGACTGAGCCGGTTAGGGACATTACGTGTCTAGAGAGAGAGTCCACTCTTGAGTATAGGAGGTTACGCTAAGATAGTCTATCTATGTGAATTATTCTTGGTATAAGGAGTAGGGAAGTGACCCAGTTATGATTAGGCCTACAGAGTGTGGTTTTGTTGCTAGAGGACTATCAATGGTTTAAGTGTGGGGTGTTGATAGTAGCCTATATTATATGATGTAGATGATACTTATGCTCTAAGTTAACCATACTTTATTGATGTTTAGGTGCTAAATGATAACAAAATACTCTAATTGAGGTTTTTATGCTTTGCAGGAATTACTCCAAGTTAGGAGGAGGATATAGAGTGTTTTGGGGTCAAATATGTAGATACAAGGCCAATCGAGAAGAGCTCGGATGAAAAAGAGCAAGAAAAGGTAAAGAAAAATTGGGCAACAGTCCACCGCGACCGCGGTGAAAGAAGGCGAAAAACAGAAAGGTTTGAAATGACCGCGGTCGTGCTGCGACCGCGGTCGATCTGGAGAAGGCCAAGAAGTTTAAGGGCTAAAGTGTAAATCGTGGGAAACTTATCCTAACCCTATATAAACTCAACAAACTCGCTCAAGTCAAGGTGAGGCTTGTTTTTAGACTCAATTGGAGGCAAAAACAAGTGTGAGAAGATCAAAACACCATTAGAGTTTTCATTCTTCTTCTTGTTATCATTATTTTGTGAATTATGAATGATTTTATGGTTTATTATTGCTTTACTATGAGTAGCTAAACATTTAATCTAGGGTTGATGGAACCAATTGTTAGATGAAGTTTTGACTCAGTTTTGTTATAATCGAGCCGATTTTATTAGATGCTTGTTCAACTATGTTTTGTATGGTGATTAATTGAATGCGCCCTTGATTAATCATGTCTAATTTTCTTGTGTTACTTGAGAAATAATACTAGGTTATATTGTTGTTGAACAACACCACTTTTGGGTAATTGAAGAGAATCATTACTTGAATTTAAAAGTGGGGTTAGAGATAACGAAACTTTGGGGGGATAATTCATAGCTGCATAAATTATCAGCTAGAGTAGTTTGAGAGAATGGTCTAGTAAATTATCATAGTTGATCGAGAGATAATTGCGGTAACCCATAGCTCATAATCCTCATATAGTATTGCGGTGAGATTATAGCAAAAGAGTTAAGAATTAAACTAGCAATTAGGGAAATCAATACCATTGAATTATCTTTAATTTAGAATATTGTAAGTTTTAATATCATTTTACTTTAATTAAACAAATCCCAATATCTATTGATAAAAATCTTGCATCCGGATATTGTTTGAGCTTGTGCTAGCATCGTTAAGAGTTGTAATAGATAGGTTAGTTCCCTGAGGATTCGACTCCAGACTTGAAAATAGAATTATTTTTGCAACGACTGCTTTGTCTTTTATAAGGCATAGTTGGTCGTGATCAATGGTCAAAGAAAGCAACAATTACAAGAATAAGACCCACCCACATGCTATAACCCGACAATAACGCATAGGTACTCGTCACTTCATCTATACGTTGTACCCAACATTCAAACACATAGCAAATAATCAAATAAGTCCTAATCCCTCTAACCCACGACACTTACCTCGCTCCAATGACCAACTCAAAGCTCAACCACGCCTTGTCCTTTCAAACAAGCCTCCGAACCAATAGAATCTAGGAAATTACCAACCAAATAATTCAAATTAAGCCTTAGGAACCACCAACGATTGCGAAGAATTCAATTTATGCCATTATCGAAAAAGTCAACACCCGGGCCCGCTTGGTCCAAACTTGAAATTCGAACCAAAATCCGATTACCCATTTACCCCCGAGCCCGGTTATATAATTAGTTTTGGGATCCGACCTCAATTTGAGGTCTAAATCCCTAATTTATAAAATCCCTAACTTTTACCCAAAAACCCCCAATTCTACCATGAAAACTCTAGATTTTAGGTTGAAAAGTTGTGAAATATGGTGAAAGATTGAAAGGAGATAGGTTAGAATCACTTACCAACGATTTGGGGAAGAAGGAGTCTTGGAAAAATCGCCTCTAACGTTTTAGGTTTTGAAAATTTGAAGAATGAACCAAAAATCTCGTCTAAGTCCCATTTTGATCAGCTGTAGATGTCATATTTGTGACCCGAGGTTCGCAAATGTGAACCTCGCAAATGTGAAGCTCTTCACACTTCAGCACCCTTCTCAAATGTGAAGAATGGTTCGCAATTGCAACCAAGGATCTCCACAAATGCGACCATTTGGTCACATTTGCGATCACTACCTTCCCTTGTCCCTCTTCGCAAATGCGAACTCTGGCCTTCCCAGCTACTCTTCACATATGCGATGACCAGATCGCAAATGCGAACCTAACAGTGGTCGCAAATGCAATGATTGACCTTGCAAATGCGAGGTCTGAGGCCTGCAAAAAAAAAGCTGAACACCAACAACATTTTCCAAGTCAAACTTCACTCCGTAGCCTATCCGAAAATCACCCGAGCCCTCGGGGCTCTAAACCAAAAGTGCATAATAGTCTAAAAATATCATACGAACTTGCTCGCATGAAAAAATCGCCAAAATAATACCTAGAACTATGAATTGAACACCAAATCAAATGAAATTTTCAAGAAAACTTTGAGACTTCTATTATCACAACCGGACGTCCGAATCTCGTCAAACCAACTCCATTTCTCGCTAAATTTCACAGACAAGTCATAAAGGTGGTATTGGACCTATACCGAATTCCGAAACCAAAATACGGACCCGATATCGAAAATGTCAAACATTTCCAATTCATTAAGCCTTTAACTTCCAAATTTTGACAAAGTCCGATATTTCGGGCTAGGGACTTTTGATTTCGATTCCGGGCATACGCCTAGGTCCTAAATCATGATACGGACCCACTGGGACCATCAAAATATGAATCCGGGTCCGTTATCAAAGTCAACTCAAATAAAGTTTTTAGGCAAAATTTCTTATTTTTATCAATTTCTAACATTAAAGCTCTCCAGAAAGATGCTTGGACTGCGCACGCAAATCGATAAAGGGTAAAATATAATTTTTAAGGCTTCGAATCACAGAATTTGATTTCAAAACATAAGATGACCTATCGGGTCATCACACATTTCCGACCGAGGTCGGTCAGAAATTTCAAGATTTTGCAGATTTCATTTGAAATTTCCGACCGAACTCGATCAGAAATTTTGAATTTCTAGGAAAAAAATATGAGATTTTTGATCGACTTCGGTCGGTTTTCTGGGTAAAAACCGAGGAGAATATGCCTGCTTTTGAGTTATACCACCTGCCAATTACAACCAATATCCATCCTATAATGGCAACATTACATTGCTGTCATTCAACCATAATTAACCAACAACAACAATTAACCAACAACAATGCTAATAACAACCACAACCACAACCACAACAACAATGCTAATAACAACAACAACAACGCCACCCACAACAACAACTATACAAATGTTCAATAACAAAATAATATCAACAATAAAATCATCATTCAAAACTATTCACAACTAAATATTCACAAGTTCAAGACTTTGTTTAGCAATAAACATCATTATTGTGGAAAGAAATATAAAAAGGGTACAAAATAAAGTTACCTGAAGACCAATAGTAGCGCTAAGCAGTGCAATTTGATTCGTTCCAGGATTCAATTTAATCTTGTTAACAAACACATAATTGAAGATTCCATATGTTGTCCTTTTTAACCCTACAAAAAGGTTAAATTTGTGAAAATCAAAGCTAAGTAAAATAATATTGTAGACATGTAATTTTTGATCCTCCCCGAAATTTTACACATTTTAGTATTTAAATATTTAGTTTAGGTCTAATATCGCTATTTTAACTAGTTTTGACTCTTTTACTTTATTTTAAAATAAAAAATAAAAATTACAAAAATATTTTCTTTTATTTAGCTAATTGATATTTTATCTAGTTACTTTTAGTTTATCTACCTTACATAAAATTCGAGAATACAAAAAAAGTTCCACTTTGTTTTCAGGAATATTAGTATTTTGGTAGGAATATTATTTTAATTTTGCAATGATTTTAATCTAATCCCATTTTTATCCTTTTTAGTATAATATTTGAATAATACCAAAAATATGTTTGTTTTAATTGTTAGTCTTATTTTAATAGTTATTTCTACTTAAGTAGGATTAATTAGTATATGGAGAATATTTTTAGTCTTGTTCAATAAGAAAGAATCAAATTTAGGCCCAAATTTCGGATTAGTCCATTGAGCCCAATACCCATAACTCCCTAAGACCTAAAAGAACTCAAAATCTTTCCTCCTCTTCTTCTTTAGGCCTAAGAACTCCCCAGCGCCCACTACCCCTAAAAACCCTAGAGAGCCATCAACCATTGACCCTTAGGAAAAACCCTTCATCTTCACCAAGAGAGGGAGCAGAGAACGAGCCTAAGAGCTCCAACCGTCTCCCTTACGCCGGAAAACACCCCCACCAGATCTCTATCTCTTCCACACCCTCAGCAGCGGTAGACCCATCTCCATCCATTTCCACCAACGCCGGCCGCCTCTCCCTCATCACTTAAATCTGCCTCTCATACCCTACCTCACCAAGAACAAAACCAAGAAAAAAAAAAGAAGAAGAGGAAGGTCAGCCGCACCTCATAGCCAACGACCACCCTTGTACACACCTCTCTTCATTCCCCCTAGCCATTTTCACTAGAAAACAACCACAACACACACACATACACACACACATATATAGATAGCAAGAAAGAGAAGAAAAATGTGGACAGAAAATTCGGACAGCAGTCTTGAAAAAGAGAACGATTGAGAGCCAAGAACAACGACCTTGAATACATCGAAGTTGATTGATTGGAGTTGCTGTTAGGGGTTGGTTTGTTCGAGTTTCGTCCGTCTCCAATCTCGTCTATACCATTTCGTTCATCTGGCTCGTGTAATTTTACTTAAAATTTCAGTCAATCAAAGCTAATTTTTAGGTTCATATCTTTTCCTTTTCTTCACTTTTCTTGTGAATTTTATGGTTGAATTGATCTGTTACGACTTAATCTTAGTTAGCCTTACAGTGATTTTGTTTAAGTCTTTCTTTGAATGGTTGGATTATGTTTTATAATGTCTATTCTATACACTTGTAAATGAAAATATGAAAGATCAGTTTGAATGGAAATGGCATCACTTTGAAGTGTTGGGTCGGGAAAATAATCCATGAAAAATCGGAATTGGCTCTTGGTCATAAAGTATGAATCAAACTTAATATCATTGTTGATACCCAATTTTTCTCTATATATTTTCAGTATGCAAAATATCTTCAAAATAGCATATATATATATGCATATATAAGCATATCCAAATGTTTTATTATTTTTTCATAATTTTGTAAGGTTTTTAAATCGATTTATTTCCCTTTTTCGTCCATAAAATCCCAATAATTATGTCCAAAATTATTATTTTTTGATGATTCATTTATTGGATTTTTATATTTTATGCCAAAATATGGCTAAGGTAATTTTTACATATTTTTACAATTTTGTTTAGTATTTTTAAAGCTAATTGCATATAATTGCAATATTAGCCTTTTTAACGTTTAATTGTATTTTTATATTCATAAAATTAAGCCCTATATTTTTAAATTGTTATTTACATGCTGTTAATCATTTTAGTGCTTTCAATTTATTCTCAGAAATTTATTTACTATTTTTTATAATTTTAAAAAGGGAAAATTGGCTATTTAAATAACATCCCATTTGTATTTAATTTTTAGCCTAAATTTAACCCCAAATCAAACCCAATTTCCTCGGCCCAATTTCAATTAAACCCGACCCCAACCCAATTTAAACCAACCCAAACCCGGATTCCCCACCTACCCTTTTAATCTAGGCCATTGATAATTCAGATCAACGGCCACCATTCACCCTTCCATAATTAAACCCAAATGACCCTTAACCTAATTCACTTTTCACTAAACGCCGCCCTTAAATCCCTCTCCTCTCAATTCTCTCTACAGCCTCACATAAACCCTAGCCGCCGCCACCCAATTCCACTGTAATTCCTTGCAATCCCTACCTAATCCATGGACTCCCATGGCTGCTTCAGAGGTGTATCGGCCTCCTATGGCTCCTGGGTGTTTGTTTCGGTGATTTCATGGCCAGATCTCAAAGAGATCTGGTCTAGTCCTTGCTCAACTGCCATCTCTGGTCTTTTCCGACCACCTTTGACCGTTCTAGTCAGATCCACGGCTTTTCTGGCTAGATCGGTAACTTTCAAAGTCTTTCTCACTTTTTCGGGGTTCTCTGAAACCCTAACTTTAAGGTCTTTTGATTTTCTTTCAGATCTATCTTAGATTTGTGCTTATTACGAACTTCTCAAGTGTTTTCTCTATGGTTCTTCGATTTTCTTTCAAAATGACTCTTCATTTTTCAACGATTAGGGTTTCTTAAAGCTCTTTTTAAAGATCTCTCCTTCGATCTTCAGTATCGTTTATGATTTCACTATGTTCAAACGACTTATTTATACTTTCCTTCTACCTGATTCAGCATGTTGAAAACCCTAGGTCTTTTTGGTCTTATCCGAGTTCTGAAACTGTCCTTGTTTGTTTGAATATATACTTGTTCGATTAAGTTCTTTGTTTTTGACTCTTTTTTCCTTGTTTGACTTATCTGATTCTGAGTTCGTATCATCTCTTAAATTCGACTACTGTTGAAGCCCTAATTTCTTAAAAGGGTTTCCCTCGCTTATTACTATGAGTTTGAAGGTCTTTACTTGTTTCTGACTTTCTTACCTGTTAGTTTGGATCTTTACACTCTGATTCTATGTGACTACTTGACCTTGTCGACTACTGTGCTTCGAGTAGATTTTTTTACTACTGAATCCTCGCTTATTCCTGCTACTACTGTATGTTTGTGTTGCTTCTTTTTGTCAACATGTTTGACCCTGCACACATGTTCCTTCCTTGCTATTTATATGTCGAAATGCAGAGTCATGACTCTTTCTTGAATGATCCTGATTCCCTCAATATTGCGACTGATTGCAAAAGTTTTCTTATGAACCCTAATTTTACTCGTTTGTTTGAATTAATTGATTCCCTCCTTTACTATGATGTTTTATCTTGAATCCTTTCCCAAAATTAAGCATATTTTGTACTTAGACTCAATCATTCACTTCATACTTTTACTGCCCCCTTATATGGCAAGAATCAATCTGTTTCAAGATGATTTCTTTCCTTAATTAACCCTGTTAGTATCCGTTAAGCAGTGATTCCTTTATTAAAGGGAATCACTTGTGTTAGTTTATTCTGATTGTGATTATTTCCATGTCTGTATCAAGACTTTACTTATTACCTTATTCTTCACTTGTTTTCAAAACTATAAATACCCTACCCCCTCTTCTTTCAAAGACACGAACAATTTGAGTTCAGAACACACACTTACACTCAAAAACTATCTCCTTCTTTACTACTACTTGTGCTATTGCTTTGTCTTGCCGGCTGAAAGCCAAGACTAGACTGTGAAATCTTGCTTGCTTTACCTTTCTGCACTTTGCTTCTCTACTGGTATGTCCTTATTAATTTTTTAAGCCTCAACAACAACATGCTTCTTTAGTTGCATCAGTTTCTTTCACTCTTGCCTACTTCTCCTTATGTTTATGCAGTCAAGTTACATTATTAGCATGCTGTAATATGTTCCTTTTCCCCTTAGATTAATGCTTCCCCTATCTGTGTTTAAAGCATACTCTGTCTTATGAACCCAAAACCCCCATATCCCTTCTATGTGTTTGTGTTCTTTTGACTGGTTTGTGGCCATGCCAGCATCAGCTATTGCTGTGCATGACCAAACCAGACCCCTGCTAGGTTCATGTGCTTACTGTTGATATCCAATTTTTTCCTGTATATATTTTTAATAGGCCAAATACTTTCAAAATAGTATATGTAAACATATATAAGTATGCTCAAACGTTTTATTATTTGTTTCCTTAATTTTTTAAAAAGATTTTAAATCAATTTATTGCCCATTTAATCTAGAAAAATCCAATAATTATTCCCAAAATTATCATTTTGGTTATTCACTTATTGGATTCTCATATTTATGCTAAAATATAGCTAATATAAGTTTTTGCATATTTTTTACAAATCTATTTAGTATTTTTAAAGCTAAATTGCATATAATTGCAATATTAGCCTCTTTTAGATTTAATTACGTTTATATCTAAAAAGAATTAAGTCCAATATTTTTAATTTGATAATTATGTACTATTATTCATTTTAGTACCTTTAATTTATTTATAGAAATTATTTTACTATTTTTTTAAAATCAAATAGGGAAAAGTGGCTATTTAAATGTTAGCCCCATTTTATTTCAATTTTAGCCTAATTTTGTACCCTAATCAAACCTAATCTGAGGCCCAATTACCCTGACCCAATCCCCATTTAATCTAACCCAAACCCGTCTTCATAACCCACCCACTCGCCCGGTTTAATCCAGGCCGTTGATCATTCAGATCAACGGCCAACAACAATCCTTACCTTTTTTAATTCAAATGACCCCTAACCCTAACCCCATTTCACACACTCCACCGCCTCTGAATCCCCTTCTCTCTCAATCCTCTCTCAAACCCTCTCAAACCCTCTCAAACCCTAGGCGCCGCCCTCAATTACAACCCTAAAACCTCCCAAATCCATGGCTTCCAAGGTCATCGGAGACCTGTATCCACCTCCCATGGCTTCTACGTGTTCGATTACTATGGTTTCAAGGCTAGATCTTGAAGGAGCTTGGTCCAGACCTTGGTCGATTTCAGTTTACGGCTATTCTCCGGTCTTCTCTGACCTTTCTCCGGCCAGCCATGGCTATTCGAGTCAGACTCTTGACTCTTCTGCCTAGATCGATGGTTTTAAAAGCCTTTCTCACCACTTGGGGTTCTTCTAAAACCCTAACCTTTAAGGTTCTCTCAATTTCTCTTAGATCTGTTTTAGATCTATGTTTGCTCTGAACTTTTAAGTACTTTTCTCGAAGTTTCTTTTAAAACTCCGCTTTCAAAACTCCTTATCTTTCTGATTAAGGTTCTGTTAAGTTATTTCGAAACCTTTCTTTGATTTTTGATATGTTTTGCTGTGTTTGCTCGTATTATCCTACTGCCCGAGTTTGCATGTTAAAAAAAACCTAATTTCTTTTAACTGTTCATTAAATAAATGTTTGTTTGCCTGAGTTTTGTCCGATCTGTTTGTTTATCCTCTTTTTAAAACCCTTCTATTGTTGAAAATCTTATGGTTTTAGGGTCCGAGACTATTCGTTTAAGTGCAGAATTTCTTTTCGATATCTCTTGTTCCCTTTGTGTGATTCTTCTAATTCTGGGTTTCTAACTTCTCTTTAACTCGTCTATGTTGAAAGCCCTAATTTTTAGGGGGTTCTTTGTTTAGTTTTGTGTATTAGCATGACTATCCAGTTCTCGTTTTTGAGTTTTTGTAATTCTTCATGACTATCTTGCCTTGATTTGTTTCTACTCAGTTTCTTAGCCTAAAAACTTACACTGACTCTACGTGCTTGTGTTCATCTTGACTGTTTGAAACTTGCCTCTTTCTCATCATATCAGTACTATTTGACTCTCATGTTTGCAAGGTTTGTATGTCGGCTCTTGACCATCTGTGTCTTACTTTATTTATATGCAAAATATTGACACATGACTTTCTCTTTGATTGATTCTGATTCCCCATTTCTTGGTCTAATTTGAATACTTTCCTTTAGACCTTCGATCCCTACTTTCTACTCAATCTGATTGATTCCCTTACCTTGGCTGTTTGATTCTTACTGTCTATTTCCCTAATTAGGGTTTTTCTGAATCTAGCTCTAATAGTTTACTCTATGCCTAATATGTTTGAATTATTTCCTTGTCTACACATTGATTTCTTTCCTTATTTGTTACTTGTTTTTACCGTTTGAACTGATTCCCTTAAATTAAGGGAGTACTTGTACTAATTTTGGTTCTAATTGGTTTTGAGTTCCATAATTACTATACAATTGTAATTCTTGCCTTATTTTACATGGTTTTGAACTACTATATATACATACTCTCTTTTTAGCACAAACAGGAACACTTTAGTTCTAAACTCATACTTACACTAAAAACACTCTCTCTTGCTTTATTACTTGTACTGTGGCCTGTTTAGCTAGCTGAAAGCCAAAGCTATATTTCGAAGTCCTGCTACCTTTCTTTGCTGCATTTTTTGCTTCTTTGACTGGTATTTTCTAGTTAAGTTTTCAGCATCAACAACAACATGGTTACTTAATATTCTTGCCTTCTTGTCTGCCTATTGCTTGTATCTAATTCAGTACCTTATTTAACATGCTGCAATTTCTTTTCTCCTGTTCTGAATCAATGTATTATAAATCCTAAATCCCTACCCCAATGTGTTTGATACTTATGATTTGTTTGGGGCATGACAACATTGAATATTGCTGAACATGACTCAAACTTGGTCCTCCTAGGATCATAACCTCCATGTTACCCTTATATGTTGTATGTTCTGGTTGGTTTTACAAGCATGACAACACTCCCTATTGCTGTGCATGCCTAGAATTAACTTATGCCTAAGTATATAGACTCCTTGCAATGGATTCCCAAACCCCTTCCCCCTTTGATGTAAAATTATCAACTTGTTTGAAGTGTTAATGGCTGTTTCCCAGCACCTCTTTCCCTCTTATTTACTTCCTTAGTTCTTAAAGCTCTGTTTCTACACTTGCACTCTCCTCTTAGACTTACGTTCTGCCCCCCCATGTGAGCCTTGCCTTGGGACCCATGAGCTCCCTCTAAACTTGGACACATGAGGGCTAGCGTTTCCACATTGCACTAGTCCCTATTCTTGTTATGAAACTTGGGTGTGAGCACTGCCCGCGGTCCTATTGAGGCCCTTAGGGAACTCTGACACACTCAAGTCCGAGAAAGGTTTTGGATCAGGTTCTTTGAGTTGGTTTATCTCATAACTCAGATAGGAAGTCAAGAATCAGGCTTCCTCTGGTTGTAATTCTTTTCTTTGTATTTTCCTGATGTATTTAGTATTTAGTATTCCTGATTTGTAACAAGTTGTAATGAACATTTGGGGCTGTCTAGTGAAAATGGTTGGGTATTGTCATGATGGCGCCTCTCGTGAAGACAAGGCCAACCAGACCAAAATAGAACACCTCTTTTAAACAGTTAAATACCATAAATAGTTCTAAAACATGATATAATAACCATAATTTGCGGAAATAATGATAACAACGGTAGAAACCATCCCGACACCGCCCAAACCGGGGTGTCACAAGTCAGAGCAACTAATAAATCCGGATACCAGTCTACTAGATACGAAATCCGATACAGAAGTTCAAGAACACGAAAATAGTAAGATATGGGAGGCACGGGGGCTGCGGACGCCAACAACTACCTCGTAGTCTCCGTAAACACTTCCTGAACTGGGAGGATCAACACTCAGGAGCGGACTCTGCGATGCCTGAATCTGCACGCACGGTGCATGGAGTAATGTGAGTACTCCGACTCAGTAAATAATAATCATAAATAATGGCTGAAAGCAAGAAAACACGTAAAGGCATAAAGAAATCCTATATCAAGTAGTAAAAATCACTTAAAGCAGTAAATCAGTGAAGAATTCAAATGAAATCCCTTTAACCAAGCAAAACAGGTAATTTAGTAGGTGAATAACAAGTAGAAATCTGCCCCTCGGGCATGGTAACAATCGTTCAGAACAGTATCAGCCCCTCGGGCTCACTCTCAGCTCATGATGGGTACCCGCGCTCACTGTGGGTGTGCAGACTTCGGAGGGGCCTCTTACAGCCCAAACGCTATATCAAGCCACCTCGTGGCATCATCTCTCGGCACTCGGCCTCACATCACTCGACACTCGACCTCACATCACTCAAACCACCTCGTGGCGTATAAAAAATGTCTCAGGCCCTCGGCCTCATATAACTCAGCATATCCTCACATATGGCCCTCGGCCTCACTAAGTTCAAAAATCATCACAAGCCCCTCGGGCATTAGTAAAACAATAGTTCTCAGCCCAAAACATCATTTAGAAATATCATTTAGGTTTCAAATATGAGTAACATTGGCTGAGTTTGTAAAACAGTAAATATCAATAGGACTAAGTTCAAGTAATAAGTCAAAACAATGAGGAATTAGTGATAAAATCCCTGAATGGTTCAAATAATTGGCACGAAGCCCAAATATGACAATCAACCCAAATCATGATGATAACAAACAAGTTTTAGTCAAATATGCGGTAAAAACATCAGTCGGGATGGACCAAATCACAATCCCCAATAGTAAACGACCCCACGCTCCTCATCAAGCGCGTGTCTCACCTCAGTATAGCACTACGATGTGCAAATCCGGGGTTTCAAACCCTCAGGACATCATTTACAATCATTACTCACCTCGAACCGGCTACAACTTTAGCTCGCAACGCCTTTGCCCCTCGAATCGGCCTCCACGCGCGTCGAATCTATCCAAAAGCAGAACGAATACGTCACAATATGCTAAGAGAACAAATCCCAAGCGAAAACAATCGAAAAATATCAAAAATCCCGAAATTAGCAAAACCCGAGCTCTTGGCCCACTTTTCGAAACTCAAACATTTTTACACCAACGGGTTCCTTATCCGTCCATGAGTTCATACATATCAAAAGTTCTCAAATCCGACCACAAATGGTCCTTCAAATCCTAATTCAAAAGTTTAAAATCCCAAGCCCTAGTTCTTCCATTTTTAGCTTAAGTTCCATGATTTCTAGGTTGATTTCACAATAGAATCACGTTTTAGGTTCAAAAATCTTACCTCCAATCAATTCTCCTTGAATCCTTCTTTAATCACCCTAAAAAAGCTCTCAAAATGCTCAACTATGGAGGAAAAATAACTCAAACTCGTAGATGAAATAACTTATAAACTTTCTGCCCAGGTCTGACTTTCCTTCTACGCGAACGCGGTCAACCTCTCGCGTTCGCGTAGGCAAATTTACGTTGACCAACTTTTACCTTACGCGAATGTGACACGCCAGTCGCGAACGCGATGCCTGTTCTGCCTTGACCTTCGTGAACGCGAGACACCTGATGCAAACGCGAAGAGCAAATTCCACTGGACCCTAAATCCTTATACGCGAACGCGGAGAGCCTCATGCGAAAGCGAAACACAAACTCCTAGCTTTCTGCGAACGCGAGGCACCTCTCGCGAACGCGGAGGCTTAATTCTAGCCTTCCTCAAATTCTTCTACGCGAACGCGAGGCTTTGCTCACGAACGCGAAGAGATAATTCTCTACAACAGCTGGGCAGATTTTTCTGCAGTTTTCAAACTCCAAAATGGTCCGATTGACCATCCGAAACTCACCCGAGGCCCCCGGGACCTCAACAAAAAGCACCAAAACATCCTAAAACCTCATTCAAACTTGTTCCAATCATCAAAACACCTCAAACAACACCAAATCCATCCATTCACATTGAATTCAAGCCTATGTTTTCTAAAAGCTTCCGCAATACGCTTCCGATCAAAACCCAACCAAACCACGTCCGAATGGCCTGAAATTTTGCATACACACCACAAATGACATAACAAATCTATAAAAACTCTCGAAATTCCATTTCGACCCTCGGATCAAAATCTCACCTACCAACCGGAAATCGCCAAAATACTAACTTCGCCAATTCAAGCCTAATTCTACACCGGACCCCCAAAACCAATTCCGATCACACTCCTAAGTCATAAATCATCTCCTGAAGGTAACCGAACTATCAGAACTCACATCCGAGCCCTCTGACACATAAGTAAATACCCGGTTGACTTTTCCAACTCAAACCTTCTTAAAAGAGACTAAGGGTCTCGTTTCTTACCAAATCCTCTTCGAACTCAATCTAATCAACCCGATCACCTAAAACATGGATAACAAAGCATAAAGAAGTAGAAATGGGGGAATATGGAGTGGCAACTCATGGGACGACTAGCCAGGTCGTCACATCCTCCCCAACTTAAACAAACGTTCGTCCTCGAATGAGTTAAGAAACATACTTGAAACCTCGAATAGGTGAGGATATCTGCTCTGCATCTCCCACTCGGTCTCCCAGGTAGCCTCCTCTACGAGCCGACCTCTCCACTGCACTTTCACTCAAGCTATATCCTTTGACCTCAACTTCCGAACTTGACGACCCAAAATATCTACTCGCCCCACATAATAGGTTAAATCATCATCCAACTGAACCGTGCTAAAGTACAAAACATGAGACGGATCCTCAATATACTTCCGGAGCATAGAAACATGAAATACTGGATGCACACTAAAAAAGCTAGGTGGCAAGGCAAGCTCATAAGCCACCTCCCCGATCCTCCGAAGTACCTCAAAAGGCCCAAT
Source organism: Nicotiana tabacum (assembly GCF_000715075.1). Taxonomy (NCBI): domain Eukaryota; kingdom Viridiplantae; phylum Streptophyta; class Magnoliopsida; order Solanales; family Solanaceae; genus Nicotiana; species Nicotiana tabacum. The sequence goes on along the minus strand of NC_134099.1, from coordinate 56,238,694 downwards.
GAACCGCGGACTCAACTTTCCTTTCTTCCCAAATCTCATAACACCCTTCATGGACGAAACCTTTAGCAAGACCTTCTCACCAACCATGTGGGACACATCTCGGACCTTCCGGTCCGCATAACTCTTCTGCCGTGATTGCGCTGTACGAAGCCTCTCCTGAATCACCTTCAACTTCTCTAAGGCGTCCTGAACCAAATCTATCCGCAATAGCTTAGCCTCACCGGGCTCGAACCAACCGACTGGAGATCTATATCGCCTCCCATACAAAGCCTCATATGGAGCCATCTGAATACTCGACTAGTAGCTGTTGTTATAAGCAAACTCTGCAAGCGGTAGAAATCTATCCCATGAACCTCCGAAATCCATAACACAAGCATGCACCATGTCCTCCAATATCTGAATAGTACGCTCGGACTGCCCGTCCGTCTGAGGGTGAAAAGTTGTGCTCAACTCCACCTGAGTACCCAACTCTCGCTGAACAGACTTCCAAAACTGGGAAGTAAACTGAGTGCCCCGATTTGAAATGATGGAAACTGCGACACCATGCAATCGAACAATTTCTTGAATATATATCTCTGCCAACCTCTCTGCAGAATAAGTAGTACATATAGGAATGAAGTGCGCGGACTTGGTCAGCCGATCCACAATCTCCCAAATAGCATCAAACTTCTTCAAAGTCTGTGGAAGTCCAATAACAAAGTCCATAGTGATCCTCTCCCACTTCCACTCAGGAATGACCATCTGCTGAAGTAAGCCACCCGGTCTCTGATGCTCATATTTCACCTGTTGACAATTGAGACACCGAGCTACAAATCCCACAATATCTTTCTTTATTCTTCTCCACCAATAGTGCTGCCTCAAATCCTGGTACATCTTCGCGGCACCCGGATGAATAGAATACCGCGAGCTATGGGCCTCCTCCAGAATCACCTCTCTCAGCCCATCCACATTGGGCACACAAATCCGGCCCTGCATCCTCAACACCCCATTATCACCAATGGGCACGTCTCTAGCATCATCATGCTGCACTCTGTCCTTAAGGACAAGCAAATGTGGATCATCATACTGGCGCTCTCTGATGCGATCATATAAAGAAGACCGAAAAACCACACACGCCAACACACGATTGGGCTCCGAAATATCCAACCTCATGATACGATTGGCCAAGGCCTGAACATCAACTACAAGAGGTCTCTCCCCAACTGGAATATATGCCAAACTCCCTATACTCACTGCCTTTCGGATCAAAGCATCGACCACCACATTGGCCTTTCCCGGATGGTACAATAGTGATATCATAATCCTTAAGCAACTCCAACCACCTCCGCTGCCTCAAATTAAGATCCTTTTGCTTGAACAATTGCTGAAGACTGCGATGATCGGTGAATACCTCACAAGATACTCCATACAAATAATGCCTCCAAATATTCAATGCATGAACTATGGTAGCTAACTCCAAATCATGAACGGGGTAGTTCTTCTCATGGGGCTTCAACTGACGAGATGCATAAGCAATAACCCTACCCTCTTGCATCAATACACAACCAATCCCAACTCTCGAAGCATCACAATACACAGTATATGAACTTGAAGTTGATGGCAAAACCAATACTGGAGCTGTGGTCAAAGAAATCTTGAGCTTCTGAAAACTCTCTTCACACTCGTCCGACCATACAAATGAAACACCCTTCTGAGTTAACTTAGTCAAGGGCGATGCGATAAATGAGAATCCTTGAACAAACCGGCGATAATAGCCCGCCAAACCAAGAAAGCTACAAATCTCTGTGGCTGAGGACGGTCTGGGACAACTCTAAACCACCTCTATCTTCTTTGGATCAACTTGAATACCCTCGCTGGACACCACGTTCCCCAAGAAAGCCACTAAGCTGAGCCAAAACTCACACTTGGAGAATTTTGCATAAAACTTCTCCTCCCTCAATCTCTACAATACAACTCTCAAATGCTCCACGTGCTCCTCCTGACTATGCGAGTACACCAGAATATCATCAATGAATACTATAATGAACGAATCAAGATAAGGCTGGAACTCGCTGTTCATCAAATGCATGAACGCTGCTGGGGCATTGGTTAGCTCGAAAGACATCACAAGGAACTCGTAATGACCATATCTAGTCCTGAAAGCAGTCTTAAGAATATCTGAATCCCTGATCTTCAACTGGTGATAACCCGAACGGAGATCAATCTTGGAGAACACCCTCGCTCCCTGAAGCTGGTCAAATAAATCATCAATGCGAGGCAAAAGATACTTGTTCTTGATTGTTACCTTGTTCAATAGCCTATAGTCAATGCACATTCTCATGGTGCCATCCTTCTTCTTCACAAATAGGACTGGCGCACCCCAAGGTGACACACTAGGCCGAATGAACCCCTTATCTAGGAGTTCCTGAAGTTGTTCTTTCAATTCTTTCAACTCTGCTGGTGCCATACGATATGACGGAAAAGAAATGGGCTGAGTGCCCGGCACCAGGTCAATACCAAAATTAATATCCCTGTCCGGTGGTATGCCCGACAGGTCTGGAGGAAACACATCGGGAAAATCCCTTACAATTGGGACAGAATCAAACTGGGAGTCTTAGCTCCAACATCCCTCATAAATGCTAGATATGAAAGGCAACCCTTCCCAACCATACGCTGGGCCTTCAAGAAAGATATCACTCTACTAGGAACATAATCAGTCATACCACGCCACTAGATCCGCGGTACACCCGACATAGCCAAAGTGACTGTCCTAGCATGACAATCCAAAATAGCACGACACGGAGATAACCAATCCATGCTCAAAATGACATCAAAATCCACCATGCTCAATAGCAATAGATCCACTTAGGTCTCCAGACCCCAATAGTCACCACGCATGACCGGTACACACAGTCTACAATAACAGTATCACCCACCGGGGTAGATACATGAACAGGTAAAGCAAAAAACTCATGGGGCGTACCCAAATAACGAGCAAAGTATGATAACACATAAGAATAGGTGGAACCAAGATCAAATAATACAGAGGCATCTCTGTGGCAGACTGAGACAATACCTGTAATGACAGTATCTGAAGCAATAGCATCGGGTCTAGCTGGAAATGCATAGAAATGAGCCTGGCCACCGCTTGATCGACCTCCCCCTTTGGGGAGACCCCTGGCTGCCTGACCTCCACCCCTAGCTGGCTAGGCAGGTGGTGAAGTAACTGGAGCAGAAGTCGAGGGCTGACCCCTCTACTGGGACGAACTAGCAACATGACGAGGACACTGCCTCCACACATGCCCAAACTCTCCACACTCAAAACAACTCCTAGGTACTGGAGAAGGGTACTGGAGGGAACCCCTCACACCGGAGTGACTAGCTGATGCACTCGTCATAGAAGAACCCTAAGCCGACGGGGCACGAGATGAACTCTGAGCTGGGAGGGCGCTGAGTGAAGGCTGGCCTTACTGAGACCCATGATAACCACGACCTGAAGATGCCCCGCAATACTCTGGGTGGGCTGACTGAGCAGTCCTGAAAGAACGACCTCTACTATGCTGAAATTGGCCCCTCGAAGGAGCACCACCATAACTACCCGATCCTCGAGGACTCTTGGCCTCCCTCTCCACTCGATCCTGACGGTGAATCGTCTCAATTTCGCGAGTGATATCAACCACCTCCCCAAACGTAGCACCCAACACCCTCTCTAGGGTCATAAGAATACGGAGATGATAGTTAAGGCCATCAACAAATCTCCTGATCCTCTCGCGATCTGTCGGAACCATCCAAATGGCATGACGAGCCAACTCAGAAAACCTTGACTCATACGTGACACAGTCATATCCCCCTGTCGTAACCACTCAAACTATCTACGCAGCTCCTCTTTGCGGGACTGCAGTACATACTTCTCCAAGAAGAGAGTGGAGTGGAGAACTGCTGCCAAGCAAGGGGCACCGTACCAACCGGCCTACGCCTTTCATACCCCTCCCACCAAGTGAAGGCGGCCCCAGAAAACTAAAAAGTAGTAAATGCCACACCACTAGACTCAAGAATCCCTGCTGTACGGAGCATCCGCTGACACTTATCCAGAAAACCCTGGGCATCCTCGCCCTCAGCACCACTGAATGACAGAGGCTGGAGTCTACCAAACCTCTCAAGATGACGCTACTCATCATTCAGCATAACTGGAACCACAAACTCCTAAGCTGGTGCACCCGATTGGGCTGGAGGTGCCCCCGGCGTCTGAAGTCCCTACACTACCTGCTCAGGTGTGCGAGCAGCGGGGGTCTAATTGCCTCCCCCGCCCTATGAAGTAGCTGCTGCTATAGTGGCTGAAACTGCCTGAGACAGGCCAGTTCAAACTGATAAGATCTGTGCCAAGGCCTCCTGAAGTCCCGGAATCATGATGGGCACAGCTGGTTCCTGAACTGGTGCTGCTGGAGCATCCATAGCTAGAGCGTGATCCGGAGCTAGGGCAGCTGGTGGATCTACAGGTGCTGCCCTCGCTGCTCTACTCTGCCACGACAACGACCGCGTCCACAACCTCTGGTGGTCTCAACTAGTGGTACTGGTGGTCGTCCACCTCGTTCGGTAGCTCGCGTCCTCACCATCTGTGAGAGAATAGGATAACAGAAGTTTAGTACTCGTACCACAAGTTCGCACGACAAGAATTTCAAGAATATGAAGTTTTTCCTAAAGGTTCTACAGCCTTTCGAGGATAAATACAGACGTCTCCGTACCGATTTGCGAGACTCTATTAAACCTGCTCATGACTAATGAGACCTATGTAACCAAGGCTCTGATACCAACTTGTCACGACCCTAACCCCGAACCCGGTTGTGATGGCGCCTCTCGTGAAGACAAGGCCATCCAGACCAAAATAGAACACCTATTTTAAATAGTTAAATACTATAAATAGTTCTAAAACATGATATAATAACCTTAATTTGCGGAAATAGAATCACGTTTTAGGTTCAAAAATCTTACCTCCAATCAATTTTCCTTGAATCCTTCTTTAATCACCCTCAAAAAGCTCTCAAAATGCTCAACTATGGAGGAAAAATGACTCAAAATCGCGGATGAAATAACTTATAAACTTTCTGCCCAGGTTTGACTTTCCTTCTATGCGAACGCGGTCAACCTCTCGCGTTCGCGTAGCACAAATTTACGTTGACCAACTTTTACCTTACAAAAACGCGACACACCAGTCGCGAATGCAATGCCTCTTCCGCCTTGACCTTTGCGAATGCGAGACACCTGATGCTAACGCGAAGAGCAAATTCCACTGGACCCCAAATCCTTATACGCGAACGCGGAGAGCCTCATGCGAACGCGAAGCACAAACTCCTAGCCTTTCGCAAACGCGAGGCACCTCTCGCGAATGCGGAGGCTTAATTATGGCCTTCCTCAAATTCTTCTACGCGAAAGCGAGGCTCCGCTCGTGAACACGAAGAGATAATTCTCTGCGCAGCTGGGCAGATTTTTCTGCAACTTTCAAATTCCAAAATGGTCTGATTGACCATCCAAAACTCACCCGAGGCTCCGGGACCTCAACAAAAAGCACCAACACATCCTAAAACCTCATTCAAACTTGTTCCAATTATCAAAATATCTCAAACAACACCAAATCCATCAATTCACATTGAATTCAAGCCTAAGTTTTCTAAAAACTTCCGAAATACGCTTCCAATCAAAAACCCAACCAAACCACGTTCGAATGACCTAAAATTTTGCACACACACCACAAATGACATAAAAAATCTACAACTCTCAGAATTCCATTTCGACCCTCGGATCAAAATCTCACCTACCAACCGGAAATCGCCAAAGTACTAACTTCGCCAATTCAAGCCTAATTCTATACTGGACCCCCAAAACCAATTCCAATCACACTCCTAAATCATAAATCACCTCCCAAAGCTAACAGAACCATCAGAACTCACATCCGAGCCCTCTGACATATAAGTCAACACCCGATTGACTTTTCCAATTCAAACCTTCTTAAAAGAGACTAAGGGTCTCATTTCTTACCAAATCCTCTCCGAATTCAACCTAATCAACCCGATCACCTAAAACGTGGATAACGAAGCATAAAGAAGTAGAAATAGTTGAAAACGGAGCGGTAACTCATGAGACGACTGGCTGGGTCGTCACAGGTATTTTATACATGTCAAGGGTAGAAACCATGCCTATAGGACTATTTTAAATTTCTGCATATTCAAACTGCATTTAGAAACCATGTCTATAGGACTTCTTGTTTAACTTCACATATAGATAACCTGCCTATAGGGATCATCTAAAATCCTGCACATTTGTCACCGTTTAGATACCATGTTTTAGGGCCCAAGTGGTTATAATCTAGTAACGCGTTAAAATCAGTAACATATAGAAATCATGCCTATAGGAGTTCATAAGTAAAATCCTATTTGTTCTACTCACATGCAATGTTAGGTATCATGTCTATAAGGATCTAAACTCAGTAACTCATAGAAATCATGCCTATAGGGATTCTTAAATAATTCTGATTCACTTCATTCACATTCGATGTTAGATATCATGTTCATATGGATTAAAATCCATAATAGTAGATACTATCACCTGCAGAATCTGTAATTAGTCTAATTTAATTTTATACATTCTGCATCTCTTTTAAATATCTAATTCCCTTACTTAACAAGGTTTAGCAAGCATGCCTATAGGATCTCAAACACTTAAGAATTCCCTTACTTCATTTTGAGTTATTACTGTCTCATCACCTTCTGAACTCAGTAGATATCATATCTATAGGACCCCGTCTAGACATTTAAGCAAGCCTTGGAGTAATAAATGTAAACTGCATCTGCTTCTGTTAATTGCTACAACCAGCAGGTAGGCCTGATTCGGACTTCTTATCTGAGTTATGTAATAAACTAATCTGCCTCAATAATTAACTTCCCTCATCTTTATGTGCTTTAATCAGACCCAAAAAGTATGTGCAAGTCATGCTAGTTATGTGCTTTTGTTTGAGGAGGTATACTTGAGCCTTATGTGTTATGTGCTTCCCCTTTAACGTGCAGTCTTCTATATGTTTTGTATGCCGCCTTAGATTTTTACCTTTGAAACCTCAAGTCAGCCTAATATCCCTCCCTTTTAGGATTAGTAGTCTTAAGTGCCTCCGAGACTGATAGGAATAGGACGGGTAATAGCATGCAATAAGTAATCAAGACCAATCTATGCTTTAATACCTTAACGGGGTGGGAAGAGTAGATATGGATATGATGACCACGTGATAATGTCACATGTCGCCCCTCATTGAGGAGTGATTACCAGACATTGTTTGGGGTGATCCAGATTAAATATAAACCTAGTACCCCTTTCCTTTGTTTGCAAACTCTTCCTTTTAAAACGCTTCTTTCAAATATTCTTTCTTTTATGTGTTTAAATCCCCTAATATTTGAGCCCATACTTGTCTATTCGCTAAATTCACAATAACTGTCTAGCCGGGAACCACATTAGTGGATCTTGAGGGGTGCCTAACACCTTCACCTTGGGATAATTTCATGCCCTTACCCAATCTCTAGTTATTCAAACAAACTCAGAGTTGAATCTCTATTGGTGTCCTAATACACCTTAATCATTAGGTGGCGACTCTTCAAATGCAAACCCAATTCCCAAAAAAGGAACGAGTTGTCCCTCCAAATGTCATAAACCCAATTTTGCGAAAAAAGAGGGCGCGACACTTACAGGAAAATGTATCCCCAAAATCCCTTGACCCCTTTGAATGACTACTGATTCTGTGTAGTTTTGAGTTAAATCACCTTTGTCATTAATTGCTTTCAAAATGGACTATCAGTACAACTTTTAAAAATAAATCTCTTTTTCAAACTATGTTCTGCACTTTCCACTATATTCTTAGAATCTAGGTTCTGCCCCTCTTGTGTGAGCCTTGCCTTGGGACCCTTGAGCTCCCTCTGAACTTGGACACATAGGGGCTGGCCCTTCCACACTGCACTCATTCTATTTGGTTATGTAAATCTAGGTGTGAGCACTGCCCGGGATCCCTTGAGGTCCTTAGGGAACTATGACACACCCAGGTATGAGAAAAGGCTTTGAAATTCTGGCATTGAAGTGGTTCCTTACATAACTCAGAGAGGAAGTCAAGATTAGGCTTCTTTTGGTGTAATTTCTTATTTCTGCACTTCTTTTGTAATTCAATCATTTCGTTTGTAATAATTTGCAAACAATTATGGGGTGATTAGTGAAAAAGGGTGGGTAGTTGTATCTAGTGGGTAAATTGGGTAGATAGTATGCCTATAGGGTCTATTTTGATTTCAAATATGGTCTGTTAGATAACATGCCTATAGGATCTGCTTTGGTTTAAAATAAATTCCGCATGCTTTACTTTTCACAATTAGAAACCATGTCTATAGGGTCTAAATGGCTTTAATAGTAGAGATCATGCCTATAGGGTTAAAAATCCGCTTTATAATTAGATATTATGCCTATAAGATGTAAAGTAATTGAAGTCCAATTTTTTATTACAGTTGTATCCAGATTCGTTTCCCTTAGAGATCATGCCTATTGGTCCAAAATTTGCTTTATAATTAGATATCATGCCTATAGGATTTAAAATCAGTTGTAATAGAAATCATGCCAATAAGGTCTAAAACCAGTTTAGTTAAAAATCAGTTTGACTCATGCCTATCTGAATCAAATTAAATAACATACTCTTTTCATGTTAATCAATATCATTAGAAAACATGCCTATAGGATTTAGATCGCCTGTTTAAAATTAACCACTGCTCTGCTGCATTCTTAATCAATATAGATATCATGCTCATAAGACATCACCATTACGCCTAGGCAACCTTAGGTAATTACTTAAATAAAACTGGAACCGCCTTTGTTAATTACCAACTGCTACAACCAGCAGGCAGGCCTGATTCAGACTTCTTTTCTGAGTTATACAATGAATCTGGTTCTGACTCAAACTCTGCTTTAGGATTTTAAAATTCAAACCTTAATTGTATTTAAGTTATGCTATTTATATGAATTGTTTGCGGAGGTATATATGAGCCCTCCAATTGTTTATATGTTCCCTTGAAAATGCAGTCCTATGTGTTTTGTATGTCACCTTAGCCTTTTACCTTTAAACCTAAGAGTCTGCCTAAAATCCGCCCTCTTATAGGAATAGTAGTCCTAAATTCCTCCGGGACTGATAGGAATGGGACGGGTAATAGCATGCAATAGAGGTCGAGACCAATCCGTGCTTTAATACCTTAACGGGGCGGGAAGAGTAGATATGGATATGATGACCGGTGCGCTAATACCACGTGTATCCCCTATTTTGAGGAGTGTCATACCAGGTATTGTATTGAGGTGATCCATATTATAAATAAGCCTAGGACCCCCTTTTACTTTTACAAACATGTCTAGCTTATAACTCTTTTTCAAAACCTTGCCTTTCAATAATTGTTTTCAAACGCTTGTGTGTTTAATTTAAATCCCCTATTACTTGAGCCTTTATTTGTTTACTTGCTAATTGCACAAATTCACAAAAAACTATCTGGCTGGGAACCATACTAGTGGATCCTGAAGGGTGACTAACACCTTCCCATTGGGATAATTTCAAGCCCTTACCCTATCTCTGGTTATCAAACATAGTTGTAGTTAAATCTTATAGGTGCCCTAATGCACCTTAAATTCGTTAGGTGGTGACTCTTCAAATACCCAATTCCCAAAAGGAATGAGTCATTATACCCCATGAATATCGAAACTCGGACTCCTCTCTGTTGGAAGTGGGAAAAAGGGGACGCGACAATCATTTTTTTTATTCTTATTATTTTTTATCACTAGTATCATGTCTAGGCCGGCCACACTTGTGTAGACAAGCCTTAGGATTGTTGTTAGTTTTGAGACGAGAGGTCGTTCCCTTAGATAAATTTATCTGGGGAATGCCCCGAAGGATTTGTATATATTTTTATCCAGGTATGCCCCGTAGTATCATGTATTTGTAGGCGATGACGAACTTCGTGGAAAAGTATAGTGTATACTAGTATTTAGGATTTTACTTTTATTTTCTTATTTTATTTTCCTTGATTAGGTGGGGATGACCTCGAGCCTCTAGTGTGTTTATATTTCTTTTTCTGTGTTTTTACCTCAATTTGAATATTCTAAAATCCAACTCGATCATGTACGCAACCGTACTAGTTACGGGACTCGGAGAATGCGTAACACCTTCTCTCCGAGTCAAATGAACCCCCTTACCCTGAATCTCTGGTGCAAACTTAGTTTTGGAGTACAAAGTGTTTTAAAAGGAAAATTTATTTCTAAAAAAAATGGTGACCTGGTACACCGAAACCAATGTCAAATGGTGACTCTAAAAAATTCTTTTGAACACAACTTTGTCACTTTTTAATTAAAAACACTTTTCGAGCTTCATAAATCTTTTTATTTAATTTATAAGAGGGTTCGTGAGGTCAAAAAGGGGTGTGACAGCTTTGGCGACTCTCTGGGGAGTTGCAGGTTCGAGCTGATACTTGATCTTGTTGGATTTTAGAATATCCATTCGAGGTGTTTATATTTTTTTTAGCTTTATCTGACTTTTATTATGTTTTTGTACTTTGTTATTTGCTAGTTGTTTATGTGTTTACAGTTTTCTTTTTATGTATTTACTGCTTTATAACTGTCATCATTTGCATAACCCTGAGTCTTCTTTCTGCAACAAATCATCCGAAGTATGTTTGAGCACACACGGCCTTTCTCTGAGACACCCGTGTCTTTAGAGGGGTGGCGTAGGAGCGTGGAGTGGGCGGACAACTAGAGCACCCGCCATCGACCACGTGCCGCCCCGAATTGCCTTGTCTAGTGAACCTCAACCTTAGGTCAGCCTTTAGGTCATGCTTATTTGCATCATGTCATTAATACTTAGCAGGGCTCGGTCCCAGGCACCGTGTCCCTTTGTAGGAGGCCTATCCAAATTATGTCAAAACGGGTCCACGGACCAAAAAGACATTTGATCATTCCTATATGCTAAATGTTGCATTCTTTTAGGGTAAGTGGGTCATTTGGCGGACCAATGAGATAAAAAGAGGGCGAGGTATAAAATGAAGCAAGTAGGACACAGTTATTTTTCTTCTTTTACAACTTTTTCAAGGAAAAAAAAAGTCAAAAATACGAAAAAAATGAAAAAATCTAAAAAGATTTTGCACTTTCTCATCATTTTCCAAAAATAAAAAAAAAGGAGAAAAAATAAAATCCAAAAATATTTTCCATTTTCCATCATTTTTCCAAAAGACCAAAAATATAGTTTTTCCAAATTAGTTGCATTTTTCTCAAAAGCTTTCTCTCATGTCCAATCTTCCCGAACTACGCATACATGATTTCCGTCTTTCGGGCGAGATACGTAGGCAACCTACATAGGGTCTGGTCTACCTAGTGAGTCTTAGGTTCTCGGCTTCGCGAGGTCTTAGCCAAATCTTGAATGTCTAGCCACGTTCGGCCACATCGACTGTTTTTGCAAAATGGGTCATTTTTGTAGAAGTGGTTCAGTGACCCATGTCTTAGGTCCTAAGTCCACAACAAGGTGTCCTCTTTGTTTAAGGTCCATTCCTGTTGAATTTGCATGCTTAGCCATTTTTGGCCACATAGGCCATTTCTGCAAAATGGGGTCATTTTTGCAAAGTAACTTTAGAGGTTACGATTCCTTGATGTTTAAGGCCATATAGGCCTTTCTAAGGTGTTTCCTTATTGAGTTTTGTATTTTCAGTCACTTTTGGCTACGTATGCCTTTTGCAAAAATAGCCTCATTTGTGACTTGTATGTGTCCAATAGGATGTGTTATGGCCTCACATAGTGTCTCGAGTCATTTAATCTATTTGGTCTTATTTTGCCTCATTCAGGTAAGGATTTATTTACCAGAACTTGAGCATGACAGATACCCCAGGACCATTCTAGTCAAGACCATTGCATACACGAGCTGTTTTAGGAAACTTTTTATTTTTTAGTTTATTTTATGTCGTCTTTTAATTTTTAGTCTTGTATAGTAGTATCGAGTCTGTCAGTCTAGTTAAGATTGTTGAGTCTTTTGTTGTAGTACTTCCTATTTTGTATTTGAAAAACCAAAAAAGTTATAAATGGAAAATCCAAAAAGATTTGTTTTAGTTTATTTTTTCCACCATTTTTCAGAACTACGCTTGATCTGATTCATGAAGGACATGATACGTAGGCAACCTACATAAGGTTCGATTAAATCATTATCTAAAAAAAGAGAAAAAAAGAGAATGAAGTTGTGGAACGTGAGGGATGAGAGAAAGAAAATAGTGACAATTAGAAAGAAAGGAGAGGAAGGGAAATGAGCAAACCAAGAAGTGCTAGAAAAGAAAGAAAAGAGAAGATTGAAATGAACAAAATTGGGATGATGCCAAATGACCTTCGTACCCTTGAAGTCATTCTAGAGCCGTTAATTATTGCTAGGGCATTGCACACAATGTGATATTTCTATCTGATAAATGCCCTAACGCTAACATGTTGGCTTTGTTTTGCTCCTCTTTGGTACTTTCATTGTTATCATAACAGAAAGTGGTTAGTTTGTGGCATTCTAGTGAGTCATCCATACAACACAAGGTCAAAGCACCAAACGGTCATGGCTAGCAAAGAAACAGACACAGGAGTTGTAGACCCACCAAGAGAGATTGTTGAGTCGGAATCGGAACTGAAAGAGGAGGTCCGAAGGTTGAAACATCAGATGGCGGAAATGTATTAGGCCTAGAATAAGGGACACCCTCCACCTTCATTCCCTACCAATTATGCAGAAAACCCTGGCTCCATTCCACTATTGTCCCAAGCCCAGATGCCAAGTACCGTTGATCTTTCCCCACAACATGCACCAGGCTTCACACCTTACTAGTCATACCCCGACACTTTGGCCTAAATTTTCCATGCTCCACCAGCCAAAACACCCTCATACCCTGCTCCGACATCTGCTCCTACTTTTGTACTCCTTCCACAAGCTACCCTCCACCGTTCCTCTAGTGATCCCGCATTCCAAACTCCAGATACCCAATACTATGCTCCAAAACCTACCTTCAAAGTCCCAGATCCTTACTCCTACACTCCTCACTTTGAGCCTCATGTTAAAACTGAGAAACCACCCAAGAACGCGGAGCAAGAGGAGATATTTAGAAAAGTAAAGATCCTGGATCAATAATTGAGAAATATGCAACGGTTAGGAAGCCAGTTGAGTGTAGCTTATAAGGATTTGTGTTTGTTCCCTGATGTCCAACTGCCTGCCGGGGTTCAAGATGCCCAAGTTTGACTTGTATGACAGACATGGGGATCCTGTAGCTTATCTAAAAGGATATTGCAGTAAGATGAGAGGCACCGGGGGAAAAGACGAATTACTGATGGCGTACTTCAGCGAGAGTCTGAGTGGGGCAACTTTAGAATGGTACACCCGCCAGGACGCCAGCAGGTGGTACACATGGGATGATATGTCCCATGCCTTTGCCCGGTAGTTTTAGTACAATATAGAAATTGCCCCGGATCGCATATCCCTCACTAAGATGGAAAATAGGCCTAATGAAAGCTTTAAGGAATACAGGCTCAGATGGAGAGAACAAGTTGCTCGAGTTACTCCGATGGAAGAAGCTGAGATGGTTGAGTACTTTCTTCAAGCTCAAGAGCCTACTTACTTTGGGCATTTGATCTCAGCTGTGGGTAAGACTTTTAATGATGTGGTAAAAATGGAAGAAATGGTTGAAAATGGGCTAAAGTCAAGCAAGATCATGAGCTATTATGCTTTAAAAGCCACTACACAGGCAATAATACCCCAAGTGTCACACATAATCCTTTACAGGTACATGACAACGCACATATTGGTGGGATGGTTTGCAATGACGAAGTGTTGGTCAAAGGAGTCAATGTGCCACTTGGTGAAGACAATATGATTGAAGTTGGTGAAGGTCGCAACAATATTGATGTGGAACTCAGTGGCTAAGATGTCGAGCTTGGTGATTAGAAAGACATTCCTTTCTTGGCTAGCCAAGAAGGAGTTTTGGTGGTTTATTTTGTTGTCATTTCTGTCATCCGGGTTATTTCAGGGTTGTAATCTGGATTTGGTTTTGTGGCTCAAACCCTTCTTCCTCTTATTTTGCCTAGTTCATTTTATTGTAGTAACTCGTCTAGTGTTATCAAGGATTGTTCCAGGGTTGTAACCCATGTCTATTTTGCTTGTTTTGTTGTAACCCTTTCACTGTTTGTCTAATGCAATCTCCTATTTTTTGTTAATTCTAGTCAGTTTTATTTAGGTCACTTTTCCTTTTATAGTTCTTTTCATGCTAACTCTAGTAACATGACATGCACGCATAATTATCAGTATGGTCTTGAAAATTAGTTAATCATGAAGCAATGACACAATTTTAAATATGATAAAAGGATGCATTTGAGGAAACAAGTAAACAGTCACACATTCTAAAATAACCTGAAGCTTGAATTGAGTGAAACTGAGGCAGTTAGTTTGGGAAATCAAGAGGTTGATAAGAGCATACGACAAGGAAATGTCTCTCAAGCAGTTTGAGGTAGATCAATCAGTACAGAAATGCATTCTTCCATATCAAGATAAGGTTGAGTCAAGTTTGCTTCTAATTGGCAAGGATCATTGGGCCAAAGGTATTGCCTGTCGACATTTTTTGTTTGTGTTGATGCCATCAGTAGATACTATGTATGATTTCTATGTTTATCTTCAATTGCATGCTTGTACCTGGCATTTTTAAAGTTTGTTATGACGAAGACATTTTATTCTGCTACCCAAACACTTTTATCTTTTGCTATCCTTTTTGAGCCTTAATTTATTTTGTTTCATACCCCTCTCTTGGAATAAAAAATAGACTTAGGAAATAGAAAAGAAAAAGAAAAATAAAAAGAAGAAAAAGAAGAAAAAGAAAGGAAAAGAAAAAAAAAGAGAAAAGACCAAAAAAGAAGGGAGAAAAAAAAAGAAAGAAGGAAAAGAAAAACAAAAAAAACCAACTTTTTGTTTGAACTACGTTTGACCTGATTCTTGTCACTTCAAGATACATAGGCAGCCTTATGGTTCGGTCACACCAAATAAAATATTTCATAACCCCTAAAGTCAAGAGTGGGGCAGTTTTTCTTAGAAATCCCATCAAAGCAAAAATCCAAAAAAAAGTTCCACAGACCCTAGGAAACTGGGGCAGAAGTTTTAATTTTAGCTAAAAGATCTGATTCTCAAAAGTTGTAATTTTTAACCCTTTCATCATAAATTATTTTGAGCCTTCATCCACCCTTTCTTTCCGGCCATGTCCAAAAGCCTACATTACGGTCCAACGAAAGACCTTCCGACCAATCTTTGAGAATGTCAAATCAAGTGTGTGGTGAAAGTATGATCTTCCTGCATCATGGGTAATACCTTTGTTCTCAGCACAAAGAGATAAAATGGTAAAATGAGAGAGTCTTATCGGTGAAAACCTTCATGGGCACCGTAAGGCGACGGTAAGTTGAGAAAAGAGCAAAATAAGAGGCTTGATAGTGACAACTCTTCAGGGCACTACAAGTCAACTGAGGATTGTGGATCAAATAGGACAATTGGAGCGCTGAAGCCTAGTTTCATAGCTTAGAGGCATAACAGGAGTTAAAGATTAGACTCACTTGACTGTCATGACCAGGATTTCCCACCCTCGGGAGTCGTGATGGTGCCTACTTGTGAAAGCTAGGCAAGTCGAGTGTTATAAATTCATTACCCTTTTTCCATTTTAATCCATTTACAATTAAGAATCAAAATTTTATAAATAGTGGAATTTAATAAGCGGAAGAAGAGAATATAACCATTTAAATATTACCAATACAAATCCTTAAACATAACTACCCCAAATTGGTGTCACAATTTCACAGACGATCTAGGAATATTACAAATAAGGGTCTGACAAGTAAATACAACGCTGTCTCGAAAATACATAAATGAAACAAGATGAAAGGATAGAAGGAGACGCTAAGGCCTGCGGATGCCTGCAGGACTACCTTGGATCTCCGAATGGACTGAAGGCAGCAACCCAAAGCTAAGGTCCGTAAGCGATGCTCCGGGATCTGCACATAGTGCAGAGTGTAGTATCAACACAACCGATCCCATGTGCTAGTAAGTGCCTAGCCTAACCTCGGCGAAGTAGTGACGAGGCTATGACCAAACTACCAAATAAACCTGTGCAGTTAAATAATATACAACAAAAATAAAACCAGATAATTACAGCTAAAGATGGGAGGGGGAAAACATGATGCGGGGAGTAACCGACAACAACAAAATACCAAAGAGGAATGTAAAGAAACCAAAATCCAATTGCTAACAAGGATAAGAAAAACAAAACACAGAATTCACTTTCATTTCATATCTTGTTGTAGGCGTGCAACCCGATCCCATCTCATATTTCTCGTTGCAGGCGTGTAACCCGATCCCATTTCTTATATCTCGTCGCAGGCATGCAACCCGATCCCATTTCATATATCTTGTTGCAGGCGTGCAACCTGCTCCCATTTCATATATCTTGTTGCGGGCGGGCAACCCGCTCCCATTTCAATTCAACATCAGTCATAAAAGAATCTCGGCAAGGTAACAAGAGTATAACAACAACATCCCGGCAAGGATGACAATATCATAAACAATAACATCCCGGCAATGGAGACAATATCATAAATAATAACATCCCAGCAAGGGAGACAATATCATAAATAATAAAATCCTGGCAAGGGAACCAACAATGATAATCATCATATTAGGCTTGAATAAATCACAACGGACTCACAACAATTACAATACTAAACTCACGGGCATGCTTGACACTGACGTATAGATACTCGTCACCATGACTATACGTCGTACTCCACAATTAACACATAGCAAATAAGACACAACTCCTAATCCCTCAAGCTAAGGTTAGACCAAACACTTACCTCGATGCCACGACCATATTTGAAGCCTCAACTACCGCTTTACCTCTTGTTTCCACCACCAATTTGCTCGTATCTAGCCACAAGTTACTTAACTATATCAATAATTACTAAATAAATAAATTCTAATGCATGAAAATAAGTTTTCCAATGATCTTCACAAAAAGTAAAAAATCGCCCCCTGGCCCACATGGTCAAAACCCGAGGTTCGAATAAAAACTCGATTACCCCATTCACCTACGAACCCATATATATAATTTGTTCTTAAATCGGACCTCAAATCGAGGTCCTAATCCCCATAATTTGAAAAAACCTAAGTTCTACCCAAAACACCCAATTTCCCCCATGAATACCCTTGATTTTTGAGTTGAAATCATGTGAAAAGATGTTAAAGATTAATGAAAACGAGTTAGAAATGGCTTGCAATCGATTTGGAAGAGTACTTATCTTTGATAAATCGCCCAAAGGTGTTTATGTTTTGAAAAGGTTTGAAAAATGAAAGATTTTTGGCTAAGTTATGAATTTGTAGGTCGCAGATGTTGCAATTGTGACCAGGGTTCGCAATTGCGAACCCTTCAGAAGTCTTCTTTCTTCGCACTTGCGACCACCCAAAATTTCTGAGGGCTTCGCATTTGCGACTATGACCCTCCGCATTGGCGATAAAATGGTCGCATTTGTGATCAGGGCCTGCCCAGGCCTTCTTCGCATTTGCGATCATTCTTCACATTTGCAATCATTCTTCGCATTTGCGAGTTGCGAAGCCTGCAGACTTGCAACATACCAGCAATTTTCTACGTCCAAATTTCACTCCGTGGCCTATTCAAAACTCACCCGAGCCCTCAAAGCTCCAAACCAAACATGTACGCAAGTCCAAAAATATCATACGGACTTGCTCTTGCAATCAAATCATCAAGATAACATCAATAACTATGAATTTAGCATCAAAATCAAAGAAAAATCTCATGAACTCTTAAGTTCAAATTTTAACAACAAAAGGTCCGATTCATGTCATTTCCAGTCCGTTTCTTACCAAATTTTACAAGCTCAACTTAAATCACATATAAGACCTTTACCGAGTTTCGAAACTAAAATACGGGCCTGATACCATCAAATTCAAACATATTTCATTTCCAACAACTCTTATATATTCCTGAAAATAATTTTTTTTAAAAATTCATTTCTCGGGCTTGGGACCTCGGATTCGATTCCGGGCATATGCCCAAGTCCCATATTTTCCAAACGACCTTATGGGATCGTCAAATCACGGGCCTAGGGTCCGTTTACCCAAAATATTGACCTAAGTCAACCTAAATTCATTTTAAAAGCAAAATGCATCATTTTCATAGATTTTTACATAACGGCTTTCTAGATACACGCCTGGAATGCGCACGCAAACCGTGGTGAGAGAGAAAGGAGGTTTTAAGGCCTCGAAACATAGAATTTATTTCTAAAACAAGTGATGACCTTTTGGGTCATCGCATTCTACACCTCTAAAACAACCGTTCGTCCTCGAACGAACATAAGAAGGAATCACCTGAGTCGGAGAAAAGATGGGGATAATGGCTCCGCATATCGGACTCGGACTCCCAGGTCGATGCCTCAACCGACTGACCTCTCCACTGAACACGAACAGAAGGAAAACTCTTCGATCTCAACTGACGAACCTGCCGGTCTAGAATTGCTACCAGGTCCTCCTCATAGGATAAGTCCTTTTCCAACTGGACAGTGCTAAAGTTTAACACGTGGGATGGATTGTCGTGATACTTCCAAAGCATGGACATATGAATACTGGATGCACAGCTGATAAATTCAGCGGCAACGCAAGTTAGTAAGCCACCTCTCCCACTCGATCAAGAATCTCAAACGGCCCAATGAACCTAGGGCTAAGCTTGCCCCTCTTCCCAAATCTCATCACGCCCTTCATAGGCAACACCCGAAGCAACACCCGCTCACCGACCATGAATGCCAAATCACGAACCTTACAATCGGCATAACTCTTTTGCCAGGACTGAGCTGTACGAAGCCTATCCTGAATAATCCTGACCTTATGCAAGGCATCCTGTACTAGATCCGTACCCAACAACCGAGCCTCTCCCAGCTCAAACCATCCAACCGGTGACCGACACCGCCTCCCATATAAAGCCTCATAAGGAGCCATCTAGATACTCGACTGGTAGCTGTTGTTGTAGGCAAACTCCGCTAAAGGCAAGAACTGATCCCACGAGCGTCCAAAGTTAATGACACAAGCTCGGAGCATATCCTCCAAAATCTGAATAGTGCGCTCGGACTGCCCATCCGTCTGAGGATGAAATGCTGTGCTCAACTCGACCCATATCCCCAAATCACGTGGAACTGCTCTCCAAAAATGTGAGGTAAACTGCATACCTCAGTCCGAAATGATAGACACGGGCACACCAAGAAGACGAATAATCTCCCAAATATAGATCTCATCTAACCTCTCGGAAGAATAAGAGACTGCCACAGGAATGAAATGTGCTGACTTAGTTAGCATATCAACAATAACCCACACTACATCAAACTTCCTCTAAGTCCGTGGGAGTCCAACAACAAAGTCCATAGTGATACGCTCCCACTTCCACTCAGGAATCTCAATTTTCTGGAACAAACCACCAGGTCTCAGATGCTCATACTTTACCTGCTGACAATTCAAACACCGAGCCACATATGCAACAATATCCTTCTTTATCCTCCTCCACCAATAATATTGCCACAAATCCTGATACATCTTAGCGGCGTCCGGATGAATAGAGTACCAGGAACTATGGGCCTCCTCTAAAATCAACTCTTGGAGTCCATCCATATTAGGCACTCAAACTCGACCCTATAGCCTCAAAACCCCATCATCTCCTAATGTAACCTGCTTGGCACCACCGTGCTGCACCATGTCTCTAAGGACACACAAATGAGGATCATTATACTGCCGATCTCGGATATGCTCCAATAAAGAAGAACGAGAGACTGTGCAAGCTAACACACGGCTGGGCTCAGAAATATCCAACCTCACGAATTGATTGGCCAAAGCCTGAACATCCAAAGCAAGCGGTCTTTCACCGACCGGAATATATGCAAGACTGCCCATACTGAATGACTTCCCACTCAAAGCATCGACCACCACATTGGCCTTCCCCAGATGATATAAAATGGTGATATCATAGTCCTTTAATAGCTCCAACCACCTCCTCTGCCTCAAATTTAACTCCTTATGCTTGAATAAGTATTGCAAACTCTTGTGATCCGTGAACACCTCACATGACACGCCATACAGATAGTGCCTCCAAATCTTCAACACGTGAACAATGGCTGCTAACTCCAAATCATGAACCAGATAGTTCTTCTCATGAATCATCAACTGCCGTGAAGCATAGACCTTGCCATCTTGCATCAACACCGCACCAAGTCCAATACGAGATGCATCACAATAAACTGTATATGGCCCTGAACTTGTGGACAAAACTAACACCAACGCTGTAGTCAAAGCTGTCTTGAGCTTCTGAAAGCTCGCCTCACACTCGTCCAACCATCTGAACTGGGCACCCTTCTGGGTCAACCTGGTCATCGGGGCTGCAATAGATGAAAACCCTCCACAAACTGACAATAATAGCCTTCCAAGCCCAAGAAACTCCGAATCTCTGTAGCTGATGCAGGTTTAGGCCAGTTCTTGACTGCCTCTATCTTCTTCGGATCTACCTGAATGCCCTCTACTGATACGACATGACCCAAGAATGCAACTGAACTGAACCAGAACTCACACTTCAAAAACTTAGCATACAACTGACTATCCCTCAAAGTCTGAAGAACCACTCTCAGATGCTGCTCATGCTCCTCCCGGCTGTGGGAATAGATCAAAATATCATCAATGAAGACTATGACAAACAAATCCAAGTACAGTTTGAACACTCGGTTCATCAAATCCTTAAAAGCTGTTGGGGCATTTGTCAACCCAAATGACATCACCAAGAACTCATAATGCCCGTACCGAGTGCAAAAAGCTACCTTAGGGACATCAGATGCTCTAATCCTCAACTGATGGTAGCCATATCTTAAGTCAATCTTTGAAAAAACCTTGGTACCCTGAAGCTGATCAAACAAATAATCAATCCTCGGCAATGGATACTTATTCTTGATTGTAACCTTGTTCAACTGTTGTTAATCTATACGCATCCTCATCGATCCATCCTTCTTCTAACAAACAACACTGGCGCACCCCAAGGCGAGACACTAGGTCTAATAAAGCCCTTATCAAGCAGGTCTTGCAATTGCTCCTTCAATTCTTTCAACTTAGGCGGGGCCATACGATACGGCGGGATAGAAATGGCCTGGGTGCACAGAGCCAGATCAATACAGAAGTCAATATCTCTATTGGGTGGCATACCCGACAGGTCTGAAGGAAATACCTTAGGAAACTCACGAACAACAGGCACAGAATCCATAGAAGGAACCTCAACACTAGAATCACGAACGTATGCCAAATAGGCCAAACACCCCTTCTCAACCATTTGCCAATCCTTCATATATGAGATAACACTACGGGTAGAATGACTAGGAGTCCCTCTCCACTTTAGATGAGGCAACCCCTGCAAGGCTAAAGTCACAGTCTTGGCATGACAATCCAAGATAGCGTGGTAAGTGTTGATACCCAATTTTTCCCTATGTATTTTTATATACAAAATACTTTCAAAATAGCATATAGATACATATATAAGCATGCCTAAGAGTATTGGTATTTTTCCTAATTTTTAAGATTTTAAAATCAATTTATTGTCTATTTTTAGCAGTACAAAATCCAATAATTATTCCCAAGATTATCAATTATGGTGATAATTTATTTTACTCCCATATTTATACTAAAATATAGTTAAGGTGATTTTTGTATATTTTTACAAATTTATTTGGTATTTAAAAGACTGAATTGCATATAATTGCAATTATAGCCTACTTTAAGATTAATAGCATTTTATAATTGTAAAAATGGGTCCAGTATTTTTAAATCAATATTTATATACTATTAATTGTTTCAGTACTTTTAATTTGCTTTTTAAAATCATCTTCACTATTTTTATAAAAAGGGAAATTGGCTATTTAATATTTAGCCTCATTTTTTATTTCAATAATAGCCCCATTACATTTCAATTGTAGCCCTTAATTTGACTCAATTAAACCAGCCCAGTTCCATTTGGACCCAACCCATGACCCAATTCCAAATGACCCGCCCGATTCCTACTATTGATCCAGGCCGTTGATTATTTTGATCAACGGCCATAAACCACCCTTACCTTTTTTAACCCCAAACGACTACCCTAATCCCTCATTTCCCATCTCTCAGCCGCCTTCGAAACCTCTCGTCTCTCAAACTCTCTCAGATTCCCCGAAACCCTAGCCTCCTTCTACCCCTCTTCAACCACCACTCCATTGGAATCCATGGCTTCTCAGGCCATGGATGGTTGGTAATCACTCCCCTCCATCAGTAAACCATGGTTGTTAGAAGCTTCGAGACCTGACCTCGATGGTTCTCCTTCAGATCCTTCTCAGATCTGTAGATCTATGGCTTTTCCGGCCATTCCTCCGACATATTCAAGCACTATGAGCCTTTTCGACTCAGGATCTAACTTTCCTCAAGACCTTTATCGTTTCTAGGGTTTTCTCTGAAATCCTAAGTTGTTCGAGGTTCTTTACTTGCTTATATTCTTAGATCTGGAAAATGTCTGTGTTCTATTGAACTTTTTAAAGGTTTTCCCCAATTTCTCTTTTCAAAATTGTTTCATTTCAATTTTAGGGTTTCTAAAAAAGTTTCTTCAAATATCTTTCTGATTCTTCTTCATGTGTGTTACCTATGTTATACTCGTATGCTTTCTTTTCTACTATGCTTGAGTTTGCTCTCTTGTTTCCTTTTTATTATGCAAGATTCCTCTACTTTTGTTGTTATTCCTGTACTCACATGTTAATCCGTGTTGTTAATCCTTATTCTTTGCTATACGTGTTTATGGTTGAGTTCTTTGATTTTGTTCACTTTATTTAGCTCTGTTTGTGTTCTTGCTAAGCATATTTCACCTGCTTTTGTTTAAGCTCATATCATATCTTTCTTTTGAACTTGTTTAAACTCCGAGTTTTCTAAAACATGTTCTCATGACCTTGAATCAGTTCTTTCTATCATGTATGTTTGTTTCTCATAAAGTCTTTGGAAGAGACTTTTGAGCCTCTTTCAATGACCTTCTCTCTCACCTCTATGTCTGACTCAATTTGAAACCCTAGGATTTGGGGGTTTCTTTGGCAAGTGATATTAGGGTTCCACTTTGGGACCCTAGGCTTTCAGACTCACTATGAGTCTGTAACTGAACTCGATTCCCTTTTGTTTGTGACTCTAAGGCTTTCAATGTTAGACACTTTTTCTGAGTAACCTGACGATTCCTTTCGTTTGATTGATATGATTTATATATGTGAAATTTCTCTTTCAAAAGGTTTTTACCAACTGATTGATTTATTCTGAAATCCTTTTAATAAGGCTGATGAATTGTCACTGATTTTTCTTCGATTGAACCTCCTTTACCTTTCTTGACTTGGTTCATTCGAATTGAACCTATAATTTTGGTTTTATGGCTGTTTGATTGATTCTCTTGCCATATTTGGCACAAACCGTGTACCATTGATGGTTTTCCTTAAATAACTTCTATGTATTTACCCCTTTTGTTCTACTTTGAAAGGCTTTAATTAAAATTTATTTCCTTAACTGGCTTTTACCTGTTGGAATCAGAATCCCTTAACCAAAGGGAGATTGATTTCAATGATATTTCCTTGCCTTTTTTACTTGTTTCTCTACACTATAAAAGGGACTACCCTTCTGCACTTTTAAGACGACTTCGAGTTCAATACCTCGAACTTTCAGATCAATACTTTCAACTTACTTACACACTTTATTGCTTTGAGTTCAATATTCTTACAACATTTTGCTCTTTTCTGGGATCTTTGGGAACTTTTGCTTGCAACCTGGCTTTTTCAAGACTACTTTTACTTGTTTGTTTTCCCTGAACTGGTATGTTCTAATTTAGCTTTCCTGCCTCACCCCTATGTGTTTATTTACTATTTTCTACAATCCTGTTTACTTTGTTGTTCATGATTAATGTTAACTATGTGTGTTCTTTCCTTGAATCTGTTTTCTTTTATGAATCCTAACCCCTATTCCCTTCTATGTGTTTGAGTTAAGGTTCATGGCTTGGCAGTATCCAAATTACTGCCCAGGTCCAAACCTGATCCTCAATGGATCCTAACTCCCAATTTTGGCTGACAGGCTGGTCAGGGGTATGCCAGCACTCTTAAATTGCTGGGGATGACCACCAGCCTGCCATGGCCTTCCCTAATCCCCCTCTATGCACATACACTTACTCTTAGATTCTATGTTCTGTCCCCCTCTTATGAGCCATGCTTTGGGACCCTGAGTTCCCTCTGAACTTGGACATTTGAGAGCTGACTCTTCCACACTGCACTATAATCTAATTCTGCAATGTGTTTGGGGTGTAAGCACTACCCTGAGTCTCTTTGAGACTCTTGGGAACTTTGACACATCCCAAATAAGAGAAAGGATTTTGGAAAACGGATCCTGGAAGTTGGTTTATCTCATATTGCTAGACCTTTAGTCTGAATTAGGCTGTTTGGTTGCAGCTGGAAGTTCTGATGTATTTTTTTGATTCATTAGGGTCTGTAATAATTTGTAATAACTATGGGGCTCTAGCGAAAAAAAGGAGGGTCATTTATGTATGCATATGGGTGGACAACATGCTCATAGGGATTACTATTTACAAATTCTGCATTTATGCATATCATATAGTACTCTTGCCTATAAGTCGTCTCATTATTACATTAGAAACCATGCATATAAGTTTATACATATAGAAATCATGTATAAGTTTCTGCACTTATGTATTTAGAAATACTGCCTATAAGTTATGCATTACATGTAGAAATCTTGCCTATAAGTTGTTTCATTACTGCATTAGAAACCATGCCTATAAGTTTCTGCATATAGAAATCATGACTATAGTTTTGTTTCTGCATTTCTGCATATTCATCTGTCATTAGGCAAACAATCATAGGTTTAATAGTAATCAACTTCATTCTAGATACCATGCCTATAGGGCTCCTGCACTTACATAATCATTTTAAAATCAATAACACTTAGAAATCATGCCTATAGGAGCAACCGTCTAAATCTGATTCGTCTATTTTATCTATAAGTCTAAAATCAGTAGTAATGTTTGTTTAATATCTGCAGAATTTAATTGGTTCTAAAATCAGTAACCCTTCTTTAAAATCAGTATACTTCCACCTAGACAAGCAGTAGGTAATTGTTTAACTGTGTCAGTTTTGATAAATTGCAACCAGACAAGGTCTAATTCGGACTCCTCATCTGAGAAATATGTGATGAAGCAGCATGTCCTAACGCTTTAAATTTAATTCAGACTATAACTAGTATTTGAAGTCATGCTAAATAATTTGCTCCTTTAAGTGAGGAGGCCTGTTTGAGCCCTTAAACTGCTATTTGTTTCCCCCTATTTGCTTATGTGTTTTGTTTGTCGCATTAGAATTTTGTCCTTTTAAAATTCTGAAAAGCCCCAACCTCCCTCCCTTTAGGACTAGTAGTCCCAAATGCCTCCGGGACTGATAGGATCGGGAGGGGTAATAGCATGCAATAAGTAACGACATTATTCTGCGTTTAATACCTTAACGTGGTGGGAAAGAGTAGATATGGACATGATGACCGGTGCGCTAATACCACGTGCGACCCCTCTTCTGAGGAGTGATTGTCGGGAATTTCATTGATGTGATCCTTATTGTTTGTAAACCTAGGACCCCTTCCCCTTTACTTGTTATCCTTTTTTTAACTGTCCAGACTATTTGCTTAAGATTTTTGTTTTCTTTATCTTTCTTCAAACTTTCAATTTACTTGCAACATTATATATAAATCCCCTTCTATTTGAGACCTTTATTTGCTTACTTGTTAGTTAAAGTCACAATTGTAACATGGACGGGAACCACACTAGTGGATCTTGGGAGGTGCCTAACACCTTCCCCTCGAGATAATTTCTAGCCCTTACCCGAACTCTGGTTTTCTAACTCGAACTCTTCTTTAGTGTCCTAATGCACTTTAATCATTAGGTGGCGACTCTTCAACCCAAAAAACCCAATTCCCAAGAGGGAACGAGTTGTCCTCCCAAATGTCATGAACCTGATTTCGCTTTTAGAAAAAGGGGGCGAGACAGCATGGTGACTCTGCTGGGGACTTCTTTAGGCTTTTACCATCTCAGGTTACTTGTGACTTCACTGCTTCTTTATTACCTTTATTTTATGTCTTTACCTCTTTTTTGCTATGAAACTGACTTGGCTCTTTGTTTCTTTTCTTTAATGCTTTCTTTTACCGCTTTCCTTCAATGACTTTGTAATTATGAGTAATTATTGTAATCATTACTTTATGAACGTGCAAATATGTGACAACTTGTTTCATTCTTGTAGTTGCATATTCAACATCATATTCCATTCGTGCCAAACAAAATACCATAGTAACGCTTATAATGAGTGGTTGCGCCCTTCTAATATTATCACCCCTAAATTTGGCAAAGGCATATTTGCTGTAAAACCAGTCGATCAGCTGTGCACTGGATGGTTTCGTGCCTTTCCCTCTTAAGTTGTCCGCTCAAGGGTACCGGTCTAATACCCATAGAAACCTTACTCTGTTCAATTGTGCATGCATCACTGTCAAACCTAGTCGAGTCAGTTATTTTGTCCGCATAATGACTCTTTAAGATAGCCTTGTCCAAAGTCCACTGGGTTTCCTTGAAACCCAAACAGACACTACCATATCTGTGCATTTATTTGGAGAACTAAATGCTGCTCATGATAATTGTTGATATTTAATAGCTGAATCTGTCAGAAGTATGGCCTCACCCTTTTGTTTTGCAGAAATGAATGACAAAGTTCCCGACTTTGGTATGGTCAACATACCCTCACTCTTGCTGACATGGTGGAGGAACCTCCCATTAAGTAACCAAATCAACGAATGGAAATAGAGAGTCACCAGGGCTAGTGAGAAGCTGGAATATCTGGAATACAGTCTACTGGAGTTGGAAGGGAAAGTGAGGAAGAGAGTCAACGACTGTCAAAATGCTGAGGAAGGCAAAGGAGAACGCCTGGTGAGGGCATTCTTACTAGAAAATCTGCGCGAGCTGGAGGATCTGATCAACGAAAACATTCAACCTGAAGAAGGTCCTTCTGTGACCAAGTAGCTAGGAGTCTTTTCTTTTGCTTTAAGAATGTAATAAGGTCAATGGCCATTAGTGACATTTTATTTTCTGCTATTTTAGTGTTGTTTTGGGATTCGTCTTATTTTTATTAATAAAATGAGGCATTTAGCATTGTAAGTTCTCTGAATCAACTTGTCCCTAGGCCTACCTCGGGCACAACCAAGCTTCCAAATTAGGACACGAATTATATTCTCGCACTATGTGTTTAAATATCGCAACCTCTTTTTCTTACAACCCGCACTAACTTGCTACCTTTGTTTTTTTATTCCCCTCCCCAAATGTTAGTTCGTGCACTCTGGCATCGTCATCATACTCCACAAGATCTAAAGGCCCTCCACCTCCTCCTCATCCTCCTCCTATCAGAAACAAGAACAAGGGAACAATGGAAGATTTGAGCAACATCAGAAAGGAGAACTCAGTTGAAAGGGTAGAAGTTCCTCAGGGTATTCAGATTTCCAAGGAAAGTGCCTCCCAGCTCGAGCAAAAGTTGTTGAAATTTTAGGAAGAACTAGACCAAGTTCGGAACTTGGCAAGCTTGTCATTTTCCCTCACCACCCCAAATGTCAACTTTCCCAACACTCGAAACCCCACACCTCCACAAAACATCCCGAAACCACAAAACCAACCCGCTCCCTATCACCACTGCAACACATGCCACACTTCAAACAACACACTATTGCTCATCCCTGAACCACTAAACTCCACAAATGATCATATCCACAACACCCCCATCTATGTGGAAACCATACCACACTATACTCAACCTTTTTCAAGCACACCTGAGTCTGATGACAAAAACTCTCTTATCAGGAATCTGGCCGCAGAACTCAAGAAGCTGACTAGCCGAGTTCAGGGTGTTGAAGAAGCAAGGGGATCAAGGGATTGAATTACGAAGACCTTTGCATTCAGCCAGATGTCGAACTGCCCGAGGGGTACAAACCTCCCAAGTTCGAGATGTTTGATGGCACAGGGGATCCCAGAGTCCATTTGAGGACCTACTGTGACAAGCTGGTCGGAGTAGGGAAGGATGAAAAGATTTACATAAAGCTCTTTATGAGAAGCCTGAAAGGGGATGCTCTATCTTGGTACATTAGCCAAGACCCGAAGAAGTGGCCGAATTGGGTAATTATGGCGTCTGATTTCCTGGAAAGATTCAGATTCAACACGGAGAATGCGCTAGATGTGTTCTACATCCAAAACTTAAAGAAGAAACCTACGGAGACATTCCGTGGGTATGCTGCTCGTTGGAGATCAGAAGCTGTTAAGGTCAGGCCGGCTTTAGAAGAAGAACATATGAATAGATTTTTCGTCCGGGCTCAAGACCCATAATATTATGAGAGGTTGATATTGATTGAAGGCTAAAAATTTTCCGACATTATTAAGCTAGGGGAAAGGATCGAGGAAGGTATTAAAAATGGTATGGTCACAAACTTTGAAGCATTACAGGCCACCAACAATGCTCTACAGTCTGGTGGCACGTCCAAGAAAAGGGATGTGAGTGCCGTGATGGTTGCACAGAGAACAAAGTCCCCAATCAAATACCAAACCTACCCATTACCTCCACTCACATATTAGCCTACCCCAAATTACCAAGCACCCTTGCCCTCTTACCAAGCTCCACCGCCTACTTACCAATCATCTCCACCGCCTACATATCAGCCCATTTCGCCCAGATACTCTCAACCCGCACCTATCTACCAAGCCTAGAACACCCAACAAGCCCACTATCAATCAACTCCCCCTCACTAAAATTTCCTTAGACCCCGACCAAATTTCGACCACAGACCCCCCAAACAGTATACCGCCATTGCTGAACCTATCGACCAACTGTATGAATGACTCAAAACTGCTGGTTACGTCACCCTTATCCCTGCCATAAACCTCGAAAACCCCTCCCAATGGGTCAACCCAAACAAAACCTGTGCATACCATTCTGGCATGAAGGGGCATACCATTGTTGAGTGCCGCTCTCTGAAGGATAAAGCTTTAATTGACAACAAAATCATTGTGGCAAAGGAGCCTAGTCCGAATGCCCGTAACAACCATCTACCAAACCATAAGGGTGGAGGTGTTCACATGATTGAGATAGAAGACGATTGGGACCCCAAAGGGTCGAATGGATTGATTGTTGAAGGTGACGAGCTAAAGAAACCAACAGTCACCCTTAACTCGATTATGGTTTAGATGCAACCTTATGGAGACGCCGAAGTGAACATGTCCATACCACTTGAGTTCGAAGCACCTTCTTCTGCAAAGACGCTAGGGCCTATTGAGGTCGAGTATGGGTCCCCAAAGGCACTTGTACCATTTGAGGTTGCTGTATTACCTCCCAAAGCAAGAGTGCCCATTCCGGTGGCCATGACAGCCGTAACACCGTTCCACCCAAAGGCCATACCATGGGATTACACTGCCGAGGCGAGAAGGAAAGGGAAAACCAAATTTGGAGAAGCAATTGCATCACAGGGTATGACAAGAACCGGCAGGGTATATACTTCAGAACATCTAGCTGAGTCCAGTAAACAGGCCTCTGGATGACCAACCATCACTGAAACTGGGCCTGATGATCTCTGGAGGAAGATACAAGCCAAAGAGTATTCGGTCATTGATCAGTTGAACAAAACGCTAGCCCAGATCTCTATCTTGGCTCTGCTACAAAGCTCTGACACACATAAGAATGCCTTATTGAAGGTGCTGAGCGAGGAATATGTGCCCAGCAACATAACTGGAGGAGAAGTGGCAAACATGGTAGGGCAAGTATTGGAGAGTCACAAAATCACTTTCCACGAAGATGAGCTGCCACCTGAAGGTCTAAGCCACAACAAGGCATTACACATCATTGTGCAGTGCAAAGATTATTTCATCACCAGAATCCTAATTGATGGAGGGTCTAGCCTCAATATTTGTCCATTGGTGACTCTCAGAACATTGGGAAAGAGCCTGCATGAGATCAAGGATGGAGCCATCAATGTCAAAGCTTTCGATGGATCCCAAAGGTCCACTACTGGGGAAATCAGTTTGTGTCTGCAAATGTGACCGACTTGGTTCGACGTTGATTTTCAAGTGATAGACATCCCAGCATCTTACAACTTGCTATTGGGACGGCCCTGGATCCATGCCACTGGGGCTGTAGCATCAACCCTACATCAAGCAGTGAAATTTGAGTGGAATCACCAAGAGGTAATTATTCACGGCGACGGTAGCAATCCCATATACAGTCGCCAGACCATCCCAGCAACCGGAGGAAGAAGAAAGATAGGCGGAGAAACTTACCATCACATTAAGTGAGTCAACGCCGTGGACAAGGATAAATGGTGGGATAACAAAATTGAAAGTATACTGAATTGGTGTGGATACAAACCTGGCAAGGGACTTGGCAATAATCTCCAAGGAATCGCTAAGCCTATCAAGTTGAAGAAACACGGTACCACTTTCTGTTTGGGATATGAATACACTTGGGAGGAGTTCAACCACTGGTCGCCACCATGGCTCAGTCCCTACTATCCGCTGGAGTATCCGATACCTCGCTTAGAGCACACCTTCTAGCCAGCCGATGTCATATATGGTCGAAAGAAGAGGAAGCACTGGCGGCGATGAGGAATTTGTTTTTGGAAAATGATAATATAGACTGTTGTGTCATTTTCGAGGAGGAGGGGGAGGAAGGCCCTTCTATACAAGCTGTGAGCTGAGGAGCACGCCTCAACAATTGGTCCATCAGAACCACCAGGGCCCGGAAAGCTTCGGGGTAGCAAGGCTGAACAAATCACCATGCAATATCTTTATTTTTCGCTAGTTGACTTTCTTTCCGCATTTGCAATATTGAAATAAGAGCTCCAATGTTCAAAACAATTATGAAATTTATCAAAGCATTTCAGTTTCTTATAAATCTTGCTCTTGTTACTTTTTATTGTTTACTTTATTTACATAGTTACTATTACTTATCTTGATGAACCGACGATTGTGACATGCAACGAGGCAACGCAACAAACGAATATAGACTCAGAAGAAGATGATATACAAGAAGAGGTTGTTAAAGAGGTTGAGGATTTTGAGAACAGACCTAAGTCTAAACTGGGCGAAACTGAGATTGTCAACCTGGGAGATGCAGAAAATGTCAAAGAAACGCGCATCAGTGTTCATCTGTCACCATCAGAAAAGAAAGAGTACACGGAATTTCTAAGGGAATATGAGGACATATTCGCCTGGTCTTATGATGACATGACTGGTCTCAATACATCTACTGTAGCTCATAAATTGCCAACCGATCCGACATGTCCACTAGTAAAACAGAAGCTTAGGAAGTTCAAACCCGACATGAGTTTGAAAATTAACGAAGAAGTTACCAAGCAAGTCAAAGCCAAGGTTCTCAAGGTAGTAGAGTATCCAACATGGTTAGCCAATATTGTGCCAGTGCCGAAGAAGGACAGGAAGGTTAGAGTCTGTGTCGACTACCGGGATCTCAACTGGGCCAGTCAGAAAGACGACTTCCCCTTGCCGAACATACACATTCTAATTGACAACTGTGCCAAGCATGAACTGTAGTCGTTCGTTGATTGTTTTGCTGGGTATCATCAGATATGGATGGATGAGGAAGATGCGGAGAAAATGGCTTTCATTACGCCGTGGGGGATGTATTGTTGGAAGATGATGTCGTTCGGGTTAAAGAACGCTAGGGCCACCTACATGAGGGACATGACTACTATTTTCCATGACATGATACACAAAGAGATCGAGGTGTATGTAGAAGACGTCATCATCATATCCAGGAGAGCCACTGACCACATAGAAGATCTGAGAAAGTTCTTCAACAGACTAAGAAGGTACAACTTGAAGCTGAATCCCGCCAAGTATGCATTCGGGGTTCCTACCGAAACACTACTTGGGTTCATTGTGAGTCACCGAGGAATAGAACTGGATCCGTCAAAGGTCAAAACCATCCAAGAATTGCCACCACCGAAGAACAAGAAAGAGGTTATGAGTTTCTTGGGAAGACTTAACTACATCAGCCGATTCATAGCTCAATCCACTGTCATTTGTGAACTAGTCTTTAAGATGTTGAAGAAGGACGCCGCTACCAAATGGACTGATGATTGTCAAAAAGCCTTTGACAGAATCAAGGAATACCTATCAACGCTACAAGTTTTGGTCCCGCCCAAGCCGGGTAGACCTCTATTACTCTACCTTGCAGTATTGGATGGAGCTTTCGGTTGTGTTCTGGGGTAGCATGATGAAACGGGAAGAAAGGAGCAGGCCATCTATTATCTTAGCAAGAAGTTCACCCCGTACGAGGCCCGGTATTCTCTATTGGAATGCACCTGTTGTGCTTTGACTTGGGTAGCTCAGAAGTTGAGGCACTATTTCTGTGCCTATACTACTTATCTCATATCAAGAATGGATCCTTTAAAGTACATCTTTCAGAAGACCATGCCCACTGGAAAGCTAGCCAAGTGGCAAATCCTGCTGAGTGAATTCGACATTATTTATGTGACTCAGAAAGCAATCAAAGGACAAGCACTGACATATCATCTTGCTGAAAATCCCGTGGATGGAGAATACGAGCCTCTAAAGATGTATTTTCCTGATGAAGAGGTATCTTTCATAGGGGAAGATATTGCAGAATCCTATGATGGTTGGAGAATGTTTTTCGACGGAGCAGCAAACTTCAAAGGAGTTGGCATAGGAGCGGTCATAGTATCAGAAACCTGCCAGCATTATTCGGTGTCTGCCAAGCTTAGGTTCCCGTGCACCAACAACATGGCCGAGTACGAAGCCTGCATCTTAGGGCTCAAGCTAGCCATTGACATGAACATTTAGGAATTACTAGTGATCGGAGATTCAAACCTTCTTATACATCAGGTCCGAGAAGAATGGGCAACCAAGAACTCCAAGATACTCCCTTATCTGCATCATGTACAGGAGTTGAGGAAGAGGTTCACAAAGACAGAGTTCCAACATGTTCCCAGAATTCAGAATGATTTTGCCGATGCATTGGCTACCCTATCGTCCATGATACAGCACCCAGACAAGAACTTCATTGATCCTATTCCGGTAAAGATCTATGATCAACCAGCTTATTGTGCTCATATAGAAGAAGAAGCAGATGGAAAACCTTGGTTTCATGATATCAAGGAATATTTGACGAAGGGAGAATATCCAGAACTCACAAATCCTACTCAGAAGCGCACATTTCAGAGATTATCTAACAACTTCTTTCATAGCGGAGGAATCCTGTATAGGAGGACTCCTGATTTGGGATTACTAAGGTGTGTCGACGCAAAAGAAGCATCCAGATTATTGGAGGAAATTCATGCGGGGACCTGCAGACCACATATGAACGGCTTTGTCTTAGCCAAGAAAATACTCCGTGCTGGTTATTTTTGGATGACTATGGAAATGGACTGCATCCAGTTTGTCTGAAAATGCCATCGCTGTCAGATACATGCAGACATGATTGGTGCCTCCAAACAAGCTTACTGCAACAAGCTTGCCATGGCCGTTCGCCGCTTGGGGAATGGATGTCATCGGACCTATTAAGTCTGTCGCATCAAACGGGCACAGGTTCATTCTAGTGGCAATTGATTATTTCACCAAATGGGTTGAAGCAGCATTGTACAAAGTAGTGACTAAGAAAATGGTAGCAGATTTTGTCCGCGACCGTATTGTTTGTCGGTTCGGAATACCAGAGTTAATCATCACTGATAATGGTTCCAATCTCAACAACGACTTGATGAAAGCCATGTGTGAAACCTTCAAGATCAAACACAAGAATTCTACAGCTTACAGACCTCAGATGAACGGAGCTGTAGAAGCCGCCAATAAGAATATCAAGAAGATACTAAGGAAGATGATAGAGAAACATAAGCAGTGGCATGAGAAGTTATCATTTGCTTTATTGGGATACCGCACCATAGTTCGCACATCAACCAGGGAAACTCCCTATATGTTGGTTTATGGTACAGAAGCAGTCATTCCCGCCGAGGTAAAAATTCCCTCCTTGAGAATCATACAGGAATCAGAACGTGACAATGCAGAATGGGTAAGGAGTCGCTACGAGCAATTAGATCTTATAGATGGGAAAAGAATGAATACAATTTTCCATGGTCAACTTTATCAGAACAGAATGTCCAGAGCCTTCAACAAAAGAGTCAAGCCGAGACAGTTTACACTGGGGCAGCTGGTGTTAAAGAAGATTTTCCCACATCAAGATGAAGCCAAAGGGAAGTTCTCTCCCAACTGGCAGGGTCCATACATGGTTCACCAGGTTCTAACCAGAGGAGCCCTCATACTTACAGAAATGGACGGTAAAGTTTGGCCAAAGCCGATCAATTCAGATGCAGTAAAGCGATACTATGTGTAGCTCTTACGATTTCCTGTATAATGTATTTGAACTAAGCCTGACCTGATTCCCGTTTAAGAGGGGATACGCAGGCAGCCCTATGGGTTCGGTCACAATTCAATAAAATTTTCATTTCCCCCCGCTATTGGAAACTGGGGCAGAATTTTGAGGAGGACCCTCAAAATTCTGAAGTTGATTTCAGCGATTTATCACATGCAGCCGTCAGAAGCACCAGCCCAGTAAAATGGGACAGAATTTTAAGGAGGAGTGAGAGAGGTTGCAATGTCTTGAACCACATCGCATTTGTCGATTCATCTAAAGAAAACTATTAAAATTATGTATTTATGTTACATTTTTTCTAAATCATGCATGTCTGGTATCAAAATTACTTTGTTTAGCAATTCTACATTGATGATACACGACGCCAAGCAGGACAAGCGAAGCTCATGGGGAAACGAACTAACCTTCCCCCCCTCTTTACAAAACTCACGACTTTTCTTTGGACGCAGGCACTCAAGTCGTAAAATCATCAGATATATCTATACACTCATACTTCCCGAGAATACAACTCTCGGAATCATCACCTATTTACATTTGCTATCCGTACACGACATCCACAGCAGCCACAATATAGCAATCAACTATCAGCTATCATCTATCAGCTAAGAGATTTCATTACTATTCGCCTTTTGTTTTCTGCATTGCATAAGTCTACCTTTATGCCTTTCGAGGTTAAGCTCTACCTCCATCTGCATTTCTCTGCATTGCATAAGGCTACCTTTCTGCCTTCCGAGACTAAGCTCTGAAAATCACCACCTATTTACAGTTGCTATCCGTACACGACATCCACAGCAGCCACAATATAGCAATCAGCTATCATCTATCATCTATCAACTAAGAGATTTCATTACTATTCGCCTTTTATTTTCTGCATTGCATAAGGCTACCTTTCTGCCTTTCGAGGTTAAGCTCTACCTCCATCTGCATTTCTCTGCATTGCATAAGGCTACCTTTCTGCCTTCCGAGGTTAAGCTCTGCCTCCATCTGCATTTCTCTGCATTGCATAAGGCTACCTTTATGCCTCCCGAGACTAAGCTTTGTCTCCATCTGCATTTTCTGCATTGCATAAGGCTATCTTTCCGCCTTCCGAGACTAAGATTTGTCTCCATCTTCATCTTCTGCATTGCATAAGGCTACCTTTCTACTTTCTAAGGTTAATCTCTACCTCCATCTGCATCTTCTGCATTGCATAAGGCTACCTTCTGTCTTCCGAGACTAAGCTCTGTCTCCATCTGCATTTTCTGCATTGCATAAGGCTACCTTTCTACCTTCTGATGTTAAGCTCTACTTCCATCTGCATTTCCTGCATTGCATAAGGCTACCTTTCTGCCTTCTGAGGTTAAGCTCTACCTCCATCTTCATGGCTGAAATACCGCCACCTTATTTCTCTTACATGGCTGAAATATCGCCACTCTATTTCTCTTGCATGACTGAAATACCGCCATCTTATTTCTCTTACATGGCTGAAATACCTCCACCCTTTATTTACGTCTTGCATCGGCTGAAAGATCGCCACCTTCTGCATTTTCATGGGCTGAAAGATCGCCAAATTGTCCAAAGACGTCATTGTTCGGAGGCACCATTTTCATTGCCCAAGAACGCCATGCCATGGCCTGAGGACCCCATTTTATCTTTTGCATATCATTATTCAAAGGCATCATGGTTCGGAGGCATCATCCTTATAGCCCGAGAACATCATTTCATAGCCTGCGAATCCTTTATCATACGCTTCATAGCCCAGGACATCACGGTCCGAGGACGTCATCCTAACCGTCCAAAGACATCATTCACGGTCCAACGAGAACTTGCATCACGTTTAAATTTATGCACAATATATATATGCTGGTATTGTTCATTTGCAGGTACACTGGCTAGCAATGGCCGTCTTAGCAGGAGCAATCCCGCTTCAGTTCCCGCAGTCTGTCAAACTCTGACTACCCTTTCTCAACCTGAACATTGTGTCCACTTTTCGAAAGTCTCCATCGGCATACTCCGCCGATGGATCCCGAACTCCATATGGCCTGATTCCTGTAATACCAGGGATATGTAGGTAGCTTAGAAACCAGAACTCGGTCAAAACTCTTCAAAATCGTTTCATTCGGTCAAAATTGGCCATCATATCTTTACCCGACAACTCTTTCATCCTTCCCGGGTAAAGAGGGGCAACTGTTGATACACAATTTTTTCTTATGTATTTTTATATACAAAATGTTTTCAAAATAGCATGTACATACATATATAAGCATGCCCAAGAGTTTTGGTATTTTTTCCTAATTTTTAAGATTTTAAAATCAATTTATTATCTATTTTAAGCAGTACAAAATCCAATAATTATTCCCAAGACTATCAATTTTGGTGAATAATTTATTTTATTCCCATATTTATACTAAAATATAGTTAAGGTGATTTTTGTATATTTTTATAAATTTATTTGGTATTTAAAAGACTAAATTGCATATAATTGCAATTATAGCCTACTTTAAGATTAATAGCATTTTATAATTGTAAAATTGGGTCCAGTATTTTTAAATCAATATTTATATACTATTAATTGTTTCAGTACTTTTAATTTGCCTTTTAAAATCATTTTCACTATTTTTATAAAAAGGGAAATTGGCTATTTAATATTTAGCCCCATTTTTATTTCAATAACAGCCCCATTACATTTCAATTGTAGCCCTTAATTTGACTCAATTAAACCAACCCAATTCCATTTAGACCCAACCCATGACCCAATTCCAAATGACCCGCTCGGTTCCTACTATTGATCTTGGCCGTTGATCATTTTGATCAACGGCCATAAACCACCCTTACCTTTTTAACCCCAAACGACTACCCTAATACCTCATTTCCCATCTCTCAGCCGCCTTCGAAACCTCTCGTCTCTCAAACTCTCTCAGACTCTCCGCAACCCTAGCCTCCTTCTACCCCTATTCAACCACCACTCCACTGGAATCCATGGCTTCTCAGGCAATGGATGGTTGGTACTCACTCCCCTCCATCAGTAAACCATGGTTGTTCGAAGCTTCGAGACCTGACCTCGATGGTTCTCCTTCAGATCCTTCTCAGATCTGTAGATCTATGGCTTCTCTGGCCATTACTCCGGCATATTCAAGCACTATGAGCCTTTTCGACCCAGGATCTGACTTTCCTCAAGACCTTTCTCATTTATAGGGTTTTCTCTGAAACCCTAAGCTGTCCGAGGTTCTTTACTTGATTAATTTCTTAGATCTGGAAAATGTTTGTGTTCTATTGAACTTTTTAAAGGTTTTCCCCAAATTCTCTTTTCAAAATTGTTTAATTTCAATTTTAGGGTTTCTGAAAAAGTTTCTTCAAATATCTTTCCGATTTTTTCTTCATATGTGTTACCTATGTTATACTCGTATGCTTTATTTTTTACTATGCTTGAGTTTGCTCTCTTGTTTCCTTTCTATTGTGCAAGATTCCCCTACTTTTGTTGTTATTCCTGTACTCACATGTTAATCTGTGTTGTTAATCCTTATTCTTTGCTATACGTGTTTATGGTTGAGTTCTTTGATTTTGTTCACTTTATTTAGCTCTGTTTGTGTTCTTGCTAAGCATATTTCACCTGCTTTTGTTTAAGCTGGTATCATCTCTTTCTTCTGAACTTGTTTAAACTCCGGGTTTTCTCAAACATGTTCTCATGACCTTGAATCAGTTCTTTCTATCATGTATGTTTGTTTCTCATAAAGTCTTTGGAAGAGACTTCTGAGCCTCTTTCAATGACCTGCTCTCTCACCTCTATGTCTGACTCAATTCGAAACCCTAGGATTTGGGGGTTTCTTTGGCAAGTGATATTAGGGTTCCACTTTGGGACCCTAGGCTTTCAGACTCACTATGAGTCTGTAACTGAACTCGATTCCCTTTTGTTTGTGACTCTAAGGCTTTCAATGTTAGACACTTTTTCTGAGTAACTTGACGATTCCTTTCGTTTGATTGGTATGATTTATATATGTGAAATTTCTCTTTCAAAAGGTTTTTACCAACTGATTGATTGATTCTGAAATCCTTATAATAAGGTTGACGAATTGTCACTGATTTTTCTTCGATTGAACCTCCTTTACCTTTCTTGACTTGGTTCATTCGAATTGAACCTGTAATTTTGGTTTCATGACTGTTTGATTGATTCTCTTGCCATATTTGGCACAAACCGTGTACCATTGATGATTTTCCTTAAATAACTTCTATGTATTTACCCCTTTTGTGCTACTTTGAAAGGTTTTAATTAAAATTTATTTCCTTAACTAGCTTTTACCTGTTGGAATCAGAATCCCTTAACCAAAGGGAGATCGATTTCAATGATATTTCCTTGCCTTTCTTACTTGTTTCTCTGCACCATAAAAGGGACTACCCTTCTGCACTTTTAAGACAACTTCGAGTTCAATACCTTGAACTTTCAGATCAATACTTTCAACTTACTTACACACTTTATTGCTTTGAGTTCAATACTCTTACAACATTCTGCTCTTTTCTGGGATCTTTTGGAACTTTTGCTTGCAACCTGGCTTTTTCAAGACTACTTTTACTTGTTTGTTTTCCCTGAAACTGGTATGTTCTAATTTAGCTTTCCTGCCTCACCCCTATGTGTTTATTTACAGTTTTCTACAATCCTGTTTACTTTGTTGTTCATGATTAATGTTAACTATGTGTGTTCTTTCCTTGCTCTGTTTTCTGTTATGAATCCCTACCCATATTCCCTTCTATGTGTTTGAGTTAAGGTTCATGGCCTGGCAGTATCCAAATTACTGCCCAGGTCCAAACCTGATCCTCAATGGATCCTAACTCCCAATTTTGGCTGACAGGCTAGTCAGGGGTATGCCAACACTCTTGAATTGCTGGGCATGACCACTAGCCTGCCATGGCCTTCCCTAATCCCCCTCTATGCACATACACTTACTCTTAGATTTTAAGTTCTGTCCCCCTCTTATGAGCCATGCTTTGGGACCCTGAGTTCCCTATGAACTTGGACATTTGAGGGCTGACTCTTCCACACTACACTATAATCTAATTCTGCAATGTGTTTGGGGTGTAAGCACTGCCCTGAGTCTCTTTTAGACTCTTGGGAACTTTGACACATCCCAAATAAGAGAAAGGCTTTTGGAAAACGGATCCTAGAAGTTGGTTTATCTCATATTGCTAAACCTTGAGTTTGAATTAGGCTGTTTGGTTGCAGTTGGAAGTTCTAATGTATTTTTTTTTGATTTATTAGGGTCTGTAATTATTTGTAATAACTATGGGGCTCTAGCAAAAAAGGGGAGGGTCATTTATGTATGCATAACTATGGGGCTCTAGCAAAAAAGGGGAGGGTAATTTATGTATGCATATGGGTAGACAACATCCTTATAGGGATTACTATTTATAAATTCTGCATTTATGCATATCATATAGTACTCCTGCCTATAAGTCGTCTCATTATTACATTAGAAACCATGCCTATAAGTTTCTGCATATAGCAATCATGTAT
This sequence comes from Nicotiana tabacum, assembly GCF_000715075.1. Taxonomy (NCBI): domain Eukaryota; kingdom Viridiplantae; phylum Streptophyta; class Magnoliopsida; order Solanales; family Solanaceae; genus Nicotiana; species Nicotiana tabacum. The sequence goes on along the minus strand of NC_134099.1, from coordinate 56,198,592 downwards.
AAGTTTCTGCACTTATGCATTAGAAATCCTGCCTATAAGTTATGCATTGCACGTAGAAATCTTGCCTCTAAGTTGTTTCATTACTGCATTAGAAACCATGCCTATAAGTTTCTGCATATAGAAATCATGACTATAGTTTTGTTTCTGCATTTCTACATATTCATCTGTCGTTAGGAAAACAATCATAGGTTTAATAGTAATCAACTTCATTCTAGATACCATGCCTATAGGGATCCTGCACTTACATAATCATTTTAAAATTAATAACGCTTAGAAATTATGCCTATAGGAGCAGCCATCTGAATCTGATTCATCTATTTTATCTATAAGTCTAAAATTAGTAGTAATGTTTGTTTAATATCTGCAGAATTTAATTGGTTCTAAAATCAGTAACCCTTCTTTAAAATCAGTATAATTCCGCCTAGGCAAGCAGTAGGTAATTGTTTAACTGTGTCAGTTTTAATAAATTGCAACCAGACAAGGCCTAATTCAGACTCCTCATCTGAGAAATATGTGATGAAGCAGCATGTCCTAACACTTTAAATTTAATTCAGACTATAACCAGTATTTGAAGTCATGCTAAATAATTTGCTCCTTTAAGTGAGGAGGCCTGTTTGAGCCCTTAAACTGCTATTTGTTTCCCCTACTTGCTTATGTGTTTTGTTTGTCGCATTAGAATTTTGTCCTTTTAAAACTCTGAAAAGCCCCAACCTCCCTCCCTTTAGGACTAGTAGTCCCAAATGCCTCCGGGACTGATAGGATCGGGACGAGTAATAGCATGCAATAAGTAACGACACTATTCCGCGTTTAATACCTTAACGGGGTGGGAAAGGGTATATATGTACATGATGACTGGTGCGCTAATACTACGTGCGACCCCTCTTCTGAGGAGTGATTGCCGAGTATTGCATTGATGTGATCCATATTGTTTGTAAACCTAGGACCCCTTCCCCTTTACTTGTTATCCTTTTTGTTAACTGTCCAGACTATTTGCTTAAGATTTCTGTTTTCTCTATCTTTCTTCAAACTTTCAATTCACTTGCGACATTATGTGTAAATCCCCTTCTATTTGAGACCTTTATTTGCTTACTTGTTAGTTAAAGTCACAATTGTAACATGACCGGGAACCACACTAGTGGATCTTGGGGGTTCCTAATACCTTCCCCTCGAGATAATTTCTAGCCCTTACCCGAACTCTGGTTTTCCAACTCGAACTCTTCTTTAGTGTCCTAATGCACTTTAATCATTAGGTGGCGAGTCTTCAACCCAAAAAACCCAATTCCCAAGAGGGAACGAGTTGTCCTCCCAAATGTCATGAACCAGATTTCGCTTTTAGAAAAAGGGGGCGCGACAGTGAGGTGATAAAAAGTCCATCTCTAATATGACATCAAAATCAACCATGTCCAAAAGTAACAAATCTACTCGAGCCTCAAGACCCCCAATCACAAGTATACAAGAACGATGGACACGATCTACCACAATAGAATCACCCACCAGTGTAGACACATATACATAAGTACTCAAAGAACCACTAGGCATGACAAATATGGTGCAAAAAAAGACGATACATAGGAGTATGTAGATCCCAGATCAAATAAAAGTGAAGCATATCTACTACGAACTAGAACAGTACTTGTGATAACTGCATCGGAAGCCTCAACCTCAGGCCTGTCTAGAAGAGCATAATATCGGGGCTAAGCCCCACCACTATGAACTACATATCTGGGATGACATCCTGCTGGCTGGCCTCCACCTCTAGCGGCCTGACCTCCACCTCTATTACCTCTACCTCCACCTCTAGTTGGCTGAGCGGGCGGTGGAACACTCAATGCCTGAACCATGGCACGAGAACCCTGGTGCTGAGAACTACTCAATGCTCGAGGGAAATATCTAGCAATATGCCTCGTGTCACCACAAGTAAAACAAGCCCTCGGCTGCTAGGGTTGACGACCCTAAAAACTCTGAAGTGGAAGTGCACTGATAGGAGCTGGCAGTGCACTATAGGACTGCTGATCAGAATACTGCATGTTAGAACCACGGTCACCTAGGGCACCGTAAGAAGCCTGAAGTGCTGACTGAAAAGGCCTAGAAAGATGGCCACTACTAAAAGAATACCTGCATCTAGATGAGGCACCACTGAACTTACTAGAATGATGAGGTCTCTTGTCAGACCCCTGATCACTCCTTGTGATAGAACCATCTTGACTCTCCTGGCCACATTGGCCGCATCCTGAAAAGATATCTCACTCCCTGTCTCCTTAGCCATCTGGAGTCGAATAGGCTGAACGAGTCCCTCAATGAACCTCCTCACATTCTCTCTGTCTCTCAGTGGGGAGTATAAGTAGAGCATGATGGGCCAAGTCAATAAATCTGGTCTCATACTGAGTAACAGTCATATAGCCCTGCTGGAGACGCTCAAATTGCCTCCGATAGTTCTCTCTCTGAGTGATAGGAAGGAACTTTTCTAGAAATAGCTGAGAGAACTGATCCCAAGTCAAAGCTGGTGACCCAACTGGTCTAGCCAAACAATAATCTCTCCACCAAGTCTTGGCGGATCCAGATAAGAAAAAGTAGTAAAGTTGACCCCATTGGTCTCCACTATCCCTATGTTTCTGAGAACCTCATGACAGTTGTCTTAATAATCCCGGGGATCCTCAAAAGATGCACCGCTGAAAGTTACAACGTGGTTTACATAATATACATGGTTACTTAGCGTGGTTTACAAGTTACATTGCCCAAATACAAAATACATAAGTACATAACCCACATTTCCTATCTATGGAGCCTCTAGGGATACAAAAGACTGTTACAATACTTGCCGGTAACAAGGCTCCGGCTATACCTTACGCAAATACCAAAATAAGATTTCCGGGAGGAAAAGCGGCATGAGCCACGTAGGGCCCCGAGAGGAAAAAGGGGCTCACCAATACAGCTGACGGAAAGTGAAGGAGTGCTAGTGTTGGTGGACTGGAGTACCTGCTATAGAACCACCTACAATCATAACACGAATGTAGCACCTGGAAAAAGGGACGTCAATACATTTGAATTGTACTGGTATGTTTGAACAAACTTTACCCCAAGTAAAATCAAGAAACACACAGGTAACAAACAGTAATAGAATCAACAATCCAATGCACATGAAAGGAACAACCAAAGCCAAACAAGTTCCACAATCTCTCCTTTTCCCCTTTCAACATTATTTCATCACATCAATGGTTTCATAACTTTCACATATTTTCATTTCAATAGTGATTTCAATCACTTTTCCACCCTTATTACCTCACCCACCCTTATCACCACAACCCACACCTTATAACTTCATGTTGCGGCGCGCAACCCGATCCCACCAGACAATCAAATTTCACACGACAATAACAATAATTCACAAAGAATTTTAATAACATCAATACCATTTCCATCATATGCAACAACCCGTATACAATTTAAGTCACAACGATAATTGCCCGCGACAAGTCATGTATGATATTACCACAGTTGTTTCAATTGCATTAATTATGATTTCTTTCCATCATTTGTTACACAGTTCATAACACATGAACACTTCACACTCACACACTTGGTTTGTTGCCATTTACTTACACCATTATATCGCGAGACTTAACCAACAACGTTCAAAGCATATTAATCACAAGAATCATCATTTCAAGGAAGCACAAGTTCATATCAACAATTCATACATTTGGGCCCAAGATACCATATATGTCACCAAGCAGTAATTCATGTACAAGGTGTTGTCGTAATCGTTCAACTCATTTACGTCATTTCACAATACCATCTTTCATTACTTACCACGCAGGGGTTTAGCCATTATACACATTCCCACATTTGGACACATTAACGTTCTTTCATTCGTTAACACATACTCCTATATCGTCATCCTCAAGCATTTACAAGCTTAGCACATAATAAGGTAGGCACATCAAATCACTTTTCACAATCATATATAACACGGTGGTGTGGAAATCAACTAAGACAATGAATACATATATTTTCATACAAGGTACACATACCGTATGCTCGTCACAACAAAGGGATTCTACAAGAGTTAAAGTTAGCCATACATACCTTAAAGAACTTTTTCTTAAGTTACTACAACGTTCTGGAAATTCTAGCAATGCCAATCTACTTTGAGACATAACAAAATTGAACACAAATTAGGAAGATATTCATAATTCTAGCTCATTCGCACATTTTATCAAACACCATATGTGCGTTAAATCTTTATGGTCCTTTTATAGAGGATTTCATCAACCCACAACCCATACTTTACCATCTTTAGCTCAACAATGTTTCTACAACCTTTGACAACATATGCAAGCAAGATAACAACTCCAATACCCACAAACATTCTTTATAATTACCCATCTTTAGCTAGATTCAAAATTAAAGTTTAGGGTATAGAATCTTACCTCAAGGATGAAGGCCTAGTGTGGTTTTCCTTGTTAATCCTTTAAGATTTGAGCAAGATTTGTAGAAGAATTGATGAGGGATACTTTCTCACTCTAGGGCACTCTCTCACTCTAAAAATATCTGATTTTTGCTCAAGAAATGGTCCCTTGAATCTATTTGACGAAATGAAGTCGTTTTATAACAAAAACCCCGATTTTTGCACAGTCGCACCACATGGGGAGGCGTGGTAATGAAAAATGTGTTTAGAAACGAAACTGGAGGTGCTCTGATAATTTACGCAGCCATGCCGCATGGGGCGGCGCGGTAGTGTAAAATTCTGCGCTGCTTTTGGTAATTTGGTCATAACTTTTGGTAGGAGTGTCCCAATGACGAACGGTTTGAAGCATTGGAAACTAGACTCAAAGAACTTTTATTTTATAGGTTGTTCATCACACAAAGCATTATATAACTGGAGATATGATTGTCCAAAGTGAGGTTTTGTGCGCACTCATTTGCAACTTTCGTCTCTTATGAAATTTTCCAACTTGGCTTAGACTTAGGCCTCTACTTAGACCCCAATTCACTTATACTATGACTTATACACTCATTAAAATATCCAATTGATATCCACAATCTCCTTAATCCTCATTTGCATGCAAGATAAAATATTTGGCCTACCTTGGCACCACGAAATCTTAAATTACTAAGCACAATTTTCTGGGGCTTTACATTCTCCCTCGCTTAAGATCATTCGTCCTCGAATGAGGATCAAGTTTCATTCATTAGCCATCCTTATGTAACTTCTGCTTTTTCACATTGTGAAATGTATCATCAGACCCGAATTTGGCTAACTCCTAAAATTTCCGAAAATTTCGCCAGAGTTTCCTTTGTAACTAGACCTATCCACCGGTCAGAGGGCCCCAGATACATATCCTAACAGCATATACATGTTTCATAGACATAACATAACTTGTTCAACACCAACTATGGCCGCATAGGCAACATACATAGTCAAAATGGAATAGTTTAACATAGATCAAATCAAAAGATAAGAGTTTACAGGAACCAAATGCATGAAAGCTATTACATAACTATTCAAACAAATGTGGGTACTTCTTTCTCATTTCTTCCTCGGTTTCCCAAGTGGCTTCCTCAACCTGCTGGTTCTGCCATAACACTTTTACAGAGGCAATTTCCTTAGTTATCAATTTCCAAACATGCCTATCAAGAATGGCAACTGGAATTTGTTCATAAGATAGTTCTTCATTAACCTCAATAGCTTCAATTGGAACAATAACGGACGAATCTCCCACTATCTTCTTCAACATAGACACATGGAAGACCGTATGTACCAACGACATCTCGGGTGGCAGCTCGTGCTTGTATTCCACCTGACCGATCCTCTGAATGATTCTATACGGTCCGACATACCTCGGACTTAACTTCCCTTTCTTCCCGAATCGTATGACTCCCTTCATGGGAGATACTTTCAAGAACACCCAATCATCTACTTGGAATTCCAATTCTCTTCGACCCACGTCTGCATAGGATTTCTGATGACTCTGAGCAGTTTTCATCCTCTCCTGAATGATTTTAACTTTTCCATGGCATGATACACAAGATCTGGCCCTAACAGTTCTGCTTTACCAACCTCGAACCACCCAATCGGAGATATGCACCTCATTCCATACAATGCCTCAAATGGGGCCATCTAAATACTAGCGTGAAAGTTGTTATTGTAAGCAAACTCAACAAGCGGCAAATGGTCATCCCAACTACCTTTGAAAGCTAGAACACAATCTTGCAACATATCTTCAAGTGCCTGAATAGTCCCCTCTGCCTGACCGTCAGTCTACGGATGGAAGGCCATACTGAGATTTACTTGAGTACCCAAACCTTGCTGAAAATTTGTCCGAAAGTTTGCTATGAACTGAGCCCTTCAATCCGAGATAATAGAAACTAGAGTGCCGTGAAGTCTGACTACTTCCTTGATGTACAATTGAGCATACTGTTCTGCAGTATCGGTGGACTTGACTGGAAAAAAGTGCGCTGATTTCGTGAGTCTATCCACAATCACCCAAATTGAGTCAAACTTGTGCATAGTGTGAGGTAATCCTACCACAAAATCTATATTGATAATTTCCCATTTCCACGTTAGAATTTCTATGCTTTGTAACAGTCCTCCAGGCCTTTGATGTTCCACCTTCACTTGCCGACAGTTCGAACATTTTGCCACAAAGTCTGCCACATCTCTTTTCATGTTATTCCACCAATAAACTTCTTTGAGATCATGATACATTTTAGTAGAACCTAGGTGAACAGAATACCTAGAAGTGTGAGATTTTGCCAAAATCCTTTCCCGAAGACTATCAATATCTAAAACACATGGGCGCTCTTGGCACCGTAGGGTACCATCATCAATGCCAAAAGAAAAGATGTGATATTGTGTTTATGAATTCCCTCCAGCTGTACTAACAATGGATCATTGTATTGCTTTCCTTTGACCTCTGCTACAAGCGACGATTCAACCTTATTCTACACAATTACTCTCCCTTTACTAGAGTCCGCAAGACGAACTCCTAGACTAGCCAACTGGTGAACCTCCCTGGACAACGGCCTTTGATATATCTCCAAGTGAGCTAACTACCCATATATTTCCGTCTAAGAGCATCCGCCACAACATTGGCCTTTCCCAGGTGATAGAGAATCTCAATATCATAGTCCTTGAGTAGACCGAGCCATCCTCTATGTCTCAGATTCAACTCCTTTTGTTTAAAAATATATTGAAGGCTCTTGTGGTTCATAAATACATCCACATGGACCCCATACACATAATGTCGCAAATCTTTATACAAAAATTATCGCCGTAAGTTCTAAGTCATGTGCCGAATAGTTCCTTTCATGATTCTTGGGTTGCCTTGAAGCATAAGTGATCACCTGGCCATGTTCCATCAATAGTGAACCATCTACATCATATTTCTCTTGCAACTTGCTCTTCCAAATTCTCAACAAAAGACATTACTGGATGAGTTCTCTTATAGAACCTTCTATTTCAAAGGAATAACATCTTCTAGCCTGCGCACACACCTTAATATCATTAACATGCACAACGCTGCATCAAGTGTAATGTAACATTGTGCTCAGACCTTTCCTGGTCAACCTCTTTCCTCCTAGTGTGCCTTATAGGATTTAAGAAACCACTCCACTTTCCTTTGTAAACATTCTCGTGATCTCTCTTTACTGTTCAACACCACCCAAAATGCATATCAACACCCTTCGTACATATTCAATTCAGAAAGCGCCACTGGCCCGAACAATATATTGGTACCATCTTTTCTTTATAAATGGAATATTCATTCCCATTCTATTTTGCTCATAGTGCATAATTGATAGCCTTAATTTGCCACACACTTGTCTACCTCCCGTGAACTTGTAATATCATTGTTCCTGGTTTAATGAGTTTATCATATCGCAACTTCACCACCAGTAGTCTTACTTTCCATTATATGTAGACATGAACTATCTCTAGCTCCTTTAGTTACCATTCAGTGTCACCCAAGTCGATAGCATTATGGTTAGTCCTTTATACCTTCTATTAACACTTGTGCTCCAGGCGAGTCCACCATTCTGATATGAACTGTTTTGCGATAACCATGGACATCTCAATTTATAGATTTTCTCCCCATTTCTTATCACCTCATTCATCCTAGCTAATGAATAGCCATGTACTCCTCAATGTGCTACGTGGTCTTTTCCTTAGTTATTTCATCATGCTCACCTCTTAACTCTTGTGAGGATATCCATGGGAAATGTGTTCATCCACATATCACTTAACACTTATTTTCTTGTACGGTTTCCATCAAGCCCAAATACTCTCTTGGGTTATTATAGTATCACATTAATTTCTCCCACTCCTTCCACCTTTCTTAACGTCTTGGAACTTTAGTTGAATTGCAATTCCATAATTAACCCATTCTAAAAACTCGCAAAACTTTCACCTTTGATCTATAGTACTTCCTTGGGATGCATTGTCCCAAGCCCTCTAACAAGTATAGAACCCCTTTACAAACCTACTCTTAGTTTCTAGGATCGTTGACCCTATCATTCACATTGCCATGTATGAAGAATTTACCTTCCTTAACCTTCTACCTTTTTGGAGGTACTAGTGGTCTATCATTAGCATATCCTTTCAGATAATCACATTATCCATTATCACTTTTCTAGACTACGCCTGTCTTCAACAAAAATATTCAAACATCAAAGCTACATGGTCTTACTCTTGTTTCATTATATTTAAGTGGCCTTGCTATGACCCTTCCTCCCCCACTTAGGGCGAATGTCCGGGATTTTGACACAAGTCTTGAATTTAGCAACTTCATGGACCTATGTTTCATATATCTATCACTCACATATATGTTCGAGTATTAGGGAGATTGAAGTCACAATGGTATTAACCTCATAAGTCCTTTGCTCTTATTCAGCCACACGTGCTTGGGATTCCGATTCCTCATACCAATATCCTTTAGGAGTGTAACAAAACTTCATACACTTATGGGGTTCTTATAACATTCGTAGCATAAGGGTCTTCTCATTATGGGTTCAATTGACTCTCATTTCATAACTTCTTGTCTCCTAGGAGAGACTTGCACTCTCATCATCAATCTGCTGGTCACGTCTCCCATATATCACGTGCTTATATAACCAGTTTTCTTTCACACCTTAGGATGATTTACATACTTCTCACACTACCCATATGTGCTATTCAAGCTTATATAACACTTATCAATTCAATGTTTCTTTGGAGGTTACAATCATTTTTAACACTTTCTCGAATAAAGTATGCTTCTGGTACTATGTATGTACCTCATATATTTGTACCATTCGTTCAACATAACATATATGCCATCTCCTTAATATTCGGGCCTTTTCCCACTGATCATTCCGTATGACAACATTACTTGAAATAGACGAAAGGGCGTCTAAACTTACCTTGAATCTCAACGCACGAGTTATAAGACAATCTTATAGTAAAGCTTTATCGCACGATCTGGAGTGTTGAAGAATGGTAACATTCCTAAATGTCCATGTAGCCTCCAACTTATAGATGTGGTCGACAACACACCGATAAGAAGGACTCTACTAGACACGGCTCTGAGACAACCTAGGACACTTTAAAACCTTAGGCTCTAATAAAAAGTTTGTCACACCCCAAAATCGAAGGGCGCGACCGGCACTCGACCAGGTAGCTCCAGTCAAGCGGACCTGTGTGCCTTTCCTATCCCACGTGTTACCCCGCATTTTCATTATCCAATAACCAAGTGAAATAGACATTTATGATTTAAACACATTCTTACGAGATTTACATAATATACATGGTTACTTAGCGTGGTTTACAAGTTACATTGCCCAAATACAAAATACATAAGTACATAACCCACATTTCCTGTCTACGGAGCCTCTAGGGATACAAAAGAGTGTTACAATACTTGCCGCTAACAAGGCTCCGACTATACCTTACGCAAATACCAAAATAAAATTTTCGGGAGGAAAAGCGGCATGAGCCACGCAGGGCCCAAAGAGGAAAAAAGGGCTTACCAATACAACTGACGGAAAGTGAAGGAGTGCTACTGTTGGTGGACTGGAGTACCTACTATGGAACCACCTACAATCATAACACGAATATAGCGCCCCCGACAAAAGGGACGTCAGTACATTTGAATTGTTCTGGTATGTATGAACAAACTTTACCCCAAGTAAAATCAAGAAATACACAGATAACAAACAGTAATAGAATCAACAATCCAATGCACATGAAAGGAAAAACCAAAGCCAAACAAGTTCCACAATCTCTCCTTTTCCCTTTTCAACATTATTTCATCACATCAATGGTTTCACAACTTTCACATATTTTCATTTCAATAGTGATTTCGATCACTTTTCCACCCTTATTACCTCGGTCACCCTTATCACCACAACCCAAACCTTATAACTTCGTGTTGCAGCGTGCAACCCGATCCCACCGGACAATCAAATTTCACACGACAACAACAATAATTCACAAAGAATTTTCATAACATCAATACCATTTCCATCATATGCAATAGCCCGTATACAATTTAAGTCACAATGATAATTTCCCGCGACAAGTCATGTATGATATTACCACAGTTGTTTTAATTGCATCAATTACGATTTCTTTCCATCATTTGTTACACAGTTCTTACCACATGAACACATTCACACTAACACACTTGGTTTGTTGCCATTTACTTACACCATTATATCGCGAGACTTAACCAACAACGTTCAAAGCATATTAATTACAAGAATCATCATTTCAAGGAAACACAAGTTCATATCAACAATTCATACATTTAGGCCCAAGACACCATAGATGTCACCAAGCAGTAATTCATGTACAAGATGTTGTCGTAATCATTCAACTCATTTACGTCATTTCACAATACCATCTTTCATTACTTACCACGTAGGGTTTTAGCCATTATACACATTCCACATTTGGACACGTTAATGTTCTTTCATTCGTTAACATATACTCCCATATCGTCATCCTCAAGCATTTACAAGCTTAGCACATAATAAGGTAGGCACAACAAATCACTTTTCACAATCACATATAACACGATGGTGTGGAAATCAACTAAGACAATCAATACACATATTTTCATACAAGGTACACTTATTAACATATCCAATTGATATCCATAATCTCCTAATCCTCATTTGTACGCAAGATAAAATATTTGGCCTACCTTGGCACCACGAAATCTTAAATTACTAAGTACATTTTTCTGGGGCTTTACATTGGTGAACCTGTCTAATCTCCACAAGACATCAGTAGATATAGCTGCTCCATCACCAGTTTGAGCTACCACACCCGGCCGAACTACTCCAACTGGTTGAGCTGCTAGAGTCTGAAACTAAGGAGCCATCTACTCCGGAGTGCGGGTAGCAAGAGTCTGGGTTCCTCCTTCAGCAGAAGAGATGGCCGGTGCTACAAGAAGTAAGCCTGCTCGGGTGACACTCTCCATAAGGCCCACTAGACGGACTAGAGCATCCTGGAGTACTAGGGTAGCAATGAACCCCTCTAGGACCTGAGCTGGGCCCACCAGAACTGCCTATGATGGAACATCATCATAAAACTCAACCCGAGGCTCCACCGCTGGTGCTGCAACTCTGGACTAAGCTTTTCCCCCACCTCGGCCTCTAGCACGGCCTCGACCTTGCCCTCTATCCCTTATAGGAGCTGCTACTGGGGGCTTGGGCTACTGATCAATGGATGAGGAAGTGCGTGTTCTCGCCATTTGCGAAAGAACATAGTAGAAATTCAATTAGCATTGACAAACACAACCGCATGACAGGAAATAATAAATGTGAAGTTTTTCCTAACTCTGTGGCCTCTGGGGTATAAATACAGGCGTCTTCGTAACGATCCCTCAGACTTTACTAAGCTTGTCTGTGAATTGTGAAACCTAAGTAACCTAGAGCTCTGATACCAACTTGTCATGACCCGAATTTCCCACCCTCGAGAGTCGTGATGGAGCCTACTCATGAAAGCTAGGCAAGACGAGTGTTATAAATTCATTACCCCTTTTCCATTTTAATCTATTAACAATTAAGAATCAACATTTTATAAATAGCGGAATTTAATAAGCAAAAGAATAGAATATAGAAATTTAAATATTACCAATACAAATCCTTAAACATAACTACCCAGAATTGGTGTCACAATTTCACAGATGGTCTAGGAATACTACAAATATGGGTCCGAAAAGTAAATACAACGCTGTCTCTGAAATACATAAATGAAACAGGATGAAAGGATAGAAGGAGACTCAAAGGCCTACGGACGCCTGTATGACTACCTCGGATCTCCGAATGGACTAAAGTAAGCAACCCAAAGCTAAGGTCCGTAGGCTCCAGTACCGGGATCTGCACGTAGTGCAGAATGTAGTATCAGCAAAACCGACCCCATGTGCTGGTAAGTGTCTAGCCTAACTTCGGCGAAGTAGTGACGAGGCTAGGACCAGACTACCAAACAAACCTGTGCAGTTAAATCATCTACAACGAAAATAAAAGCATATAATTGCAGCTAAAGATGGGAGGGGGAAAACATGCTGCGGGGAGTAATCGACAACAATAGAATACCAAAGAGGAATGTAAAGAAACCAAAATATAATTGCTAACAAGAATAAGGAAAACAAAACACAGACTTCACTTTCATTACATATCTTGTTGCATGTGTACAACCCGATCCCATCTCATATATCTCGTTGCAGGTGTGCAACCTGATCCCATTTCATATATCTTGTTGAAGGCGTGCAACCCAATCCTATTTCGTATATCTCGTTGCAAGCGTGCAACCCGATCCCATTTCATATATCTCGTTGCAGGCGTGCAACCCGATCCCATTTCATATCTCTTGTTGCAGGCGTGCAACCTGCTCCTATTTCTTATATCTTGTTGCAGGCGTACAACCCGCTCCCATTTTATATATCTTGTTGCAGGCGTGCAACCCGCTCCCATTTCTATTCAACATCAGTCATAAAAGAATCCCGGCAAGGGAACAAGAGTATAACAACAACATCCCGGCAAGGGTGGCAATATCATAAACAATAACATCCCGGCAAAGGAGACAATAACATAAACAATAACATCCCGGCAAGAGAGACAATATCATAAACAATAAAATCCCGACAAGGGAACCAACAATGATAATCATCATATTAGGCATGAATAAATCATAACGGAGTCACAACAATTACAATACTAGACTCACGGACATGCTTGACACCGACGTATAGATACTCGTCACCATGCCTATACGTTGTACTCCACAATTAACACATAGCAAATAAGACACAACTCCTAAACCCTCAAGCTACGGTTAGACCAAACACTTACCTCGATGCCACGAACATAATTCAAGCCTCAACTACCGCTTTACCTCTTGTTTCCACCACCAATTCGCTCGTATCTAGCCACAAGTTACTTAACTATATCAATAATTGCTAAATGAATCAATTATAATGCATGAAAATAAGTTTTCCAATGATTTTCACAAAAAATCAAAAATTGCCCCCGGGCCCACATGGTAAAAAATCGAGGTTTGAATCAAAGCTCGATTATCCATTCTCCCACGAACCCATATATATAATTTGTTCTTAAATCAGACCTCAAATCGAGGTCCAAATTCCCAAAATTTGAAAAAACCTAAGTTCTACCCAAAACACCCAATTTCCCCCATGAAAACCGTTGATTTTTGAGTTGAAATCATGTGAAAATATGTTAAAGATTAATGAAAACGAGTTAGAATCACCCAAAGGTGTTTATGTTTTGAAAAGGTTGTAAAAATGAAAGATTTTTGGCTAAGATGTGAATTTGCAGGTCGCAGATGTCGCAATTGCGACCAGGGTTCGCAATTGCGAACCATTCAGAAGTCTGCTTTCTTCGCATTTGTGACCACCCAAAATTTCTGAGGGCTTCGCATTTGTGAGGCATATGTCGCATTTGTGAGGCATACGTCGCATTTGCGACTATGGCCCTCCGCATTTGCGATAAAATGATCACATTTGTGATCAGGGCCTGCCCAGACCTTCTTCACATTTGCGATCATTCTTCGCATTTGCGAGTTGCGAAGCCTGCAGACCTGCAACATACCAACAATTTTCTAAGTCCAAATTTCACTCTGTGGCCTATCCAAAACTCACCCGAGCCCTCAGGGCTCCAAACCAAACATGTACGCAAGTCCAAAAACATTATATGGACTTGCTCGTGCAATCAAATCATCAAGATAACATCAATAACTATGAATTTAGCATCAAAACCAAAGAAAAATATCATGAACTCTTAAGTTCAAATTTTAACAACAAAAGGTCCAATTCATGTCATTTCAAGTACGTTTCTTACCAAATTTTATAGGCTCAACTTAAATCACATATAAGACCTTTATCGGGTTCCGAAACTAAAATGCGGGTCCGATACCATCAAATTCAAACATATATCATTTCCAAAAACTCTTATATATTCCAAAAAATATTTTTTTTTAAAAATTCATTTCTCGGGCCTGGGACCTCGGAATTCGATTCTGGGCATACGCCCAAGTTCCATATTTTCCAACGGACCCTACGGGACCGTCAAATCATGGGCTTGGGTCCGTTTACCCAAAATATTGACCTAAGTCAACCTAAATTCATTTTAAAAGCAAAATTCATCATTTTCACAGATTTTCACATAATGGCTTTCCGGATACACACATGGAATGCGCACACAAACCGTGGTGAGATAGAAAGGAGGTTTTAAGGCCTCAGAACATAGAATTTATTTCTAAAATATTATGAACAATAACATCCCAGCAAGAGACACAATATCATAAACAATAAATCCCGGCAAGGGAACCAACAATGATAATCATCATATTAGGCATGAATAAATCACAACGGAGTCACATCAATTACAATACTGGACTCACGGGCATGCTTGACACCAACGTATAGATACTCGTCACCATGTCTATACGTTGTACTCCACAATTAACACATAGCAAATAAGACACAACTCCTAATCGCATTTGCGACTATGGCCCTCCGCATTTGCGATAAAATGGTCGCATTTGCGGTCAGGGCCTGCCCAGGCCTTCTTCGCATTTGCGATCATTCTTCGCATTTGCGAGTTGCGAAGCTTGCAGGCTGCAACATACCAGCAATTTTCTAAGTCCAAATTTGACTCCGTGGCCTATCCAAAACTCACCCGAGCCCTCAGGGCTCCAAACCAAACATGTACGCAAGTCCAAAAACATCATACGGACTTGCTCGTGCGATCAAATCATCAAGATAACATCAATAACTATGAATTTAGCATCAAAATCAAAGAAAAATCTCATGAACTATTAAGTTCAAATTTTAACAATAAAAGGTCCGATTCATGTCATTTCAAGTCCGTTTCTTACCAAATTTTACAGGCTCAACTTAAATCACATATAAGAACTTTACCGGGCTCCGAAACTAAAATACAGGCCCAATACCATTAAATTCAAACATATTTCATTTCCAAAAACTCTTATATATTCCAAAAAATAATTTTCTTTAAAAATTCATTTCTTGGGCCTGGGACCTCGGAATTCGATTCTGGGTATACACCCACGTCCCATATTTTCCAACGGACCCTACGGGACCGTTAAATCACGGGACCGGGTCTGTTTACCTAAAATATTGACCTAAGTCAACCTAGATTTATTTTAAATGCAAAATTCATCATTTTCACAGATTTTCACATAATGGCTTTCCGGATACACACATGGAATGCGCACACAAACCGTGGTGAGATAGAAAGGAGGTTTTAAGGCCTCAGAACATAGAATTTATTTCTAAAACAAGTGATGACCTTTTGGGTCATCGCATTCTCCGCCTCTAAAACAACCATTCGTCCTCGAACGGACATAAGAAGCAAGCACCTGAGTCGGAGAAAAGATGGGGATAACGGCTTCGCATATCGGACTCGGACTCCGAGGTTGATGCTTCAACCGACTGACCTTTCCACTGAACATGAACAGAAGGAAAACTCTTCGATCTCAACTGACGAACCTACCGGTCTAGAATTGCTACCAGGTCCTCCTCATAGGACAAGTCCTTGTCCAACTGGACAGTCCTGAAGTTTAACACATGGGATGGATCGTCGTGATACTTCTGAAGCATGGACACATGAATACTAGATGCACAACTGATAAACTCGGCGACAACACAAGTCTGTAAGCCACCTCTCCCACTCGATCAAGAATCTCAAACGGCCCAATGAATCCAAGGCATCCTGTAGTAGATCCGTGCCAACAACTGAGCCTCTCCCGGCTCAAACCATCCAATCGGCGACCGACACACCGCCTACCATATAAAGCCTCATAAGGAGCCATCTAGATACTCGACTGGTAGCTATTGTTGTAGGCAAACTCCGCTAAAGGCAATAACGGATCCTACGAGCCTCCAAAGATAATGACACAAGCTCGGAGCATATCCTCCAAAATCTGATTAGTGCACTCGGACTGCCCGCCCGTGTAAGGATGAAATACTGTGCTCAACTTGACCCGTATGCCCAAATCACGTGGAACTGCTCACCAGAAATGTGAGGTAAACTGCGTACCTCAGTCCAAAATGATAGACACGGGCACACCAAGAAGACGAACAATCTCCCGAATATAGATCTCAGCTAACCTCTCGGAAGAATAAGAGACTGCTACAGGAATTAAATGTGCTGACTTGGTTAGCCTATCAACAATAACCCATACTGCATCGAACTTCCTTTGAGTCTGTGGGAGTCCAACAATGAAGTCCATAGTGATACGCTCCCACTTTCACTCAGGAATCTCAATTTTCTTGAACAAACCACCAGGTCTCTGATGCTAGTACTTTACGTGCTGGCAATTCAAACACCGAGCCACATATGCAAGAATATCCTTCTTTATCCTCCTCCACCAATAATGCTGCCACAAATCCTGATACATCTTAGCGGCGCCCGGATGAATAGAGTACCGGGAACTATGGGCCTCCTTTAAAATAAACTCTTGGAGTCCATCCAAATTAGGCACTCAAACTCGACCCTATAGCCTCAAAACTCCATCATCTCCTAATGTAACCTGCTTGGCACCATCGTGCTGCACCGTGTCTATAAGGACACACAAATGAGGATCAGTATACTGCCGATCTCGGATACTCTCCAATAAAGAAGAATGAGCGACTGTGCAAGCTAACATACGGCTGGGCTCAGAAACATCCAACCTTACAAACTGATTGGCCAAATCCTGATCATCCAAAGCAAGCGGTATCTCACCGACCGAAATATACACAAGACTGCCCATACTGGATGAATTCCTACTCAAAGCATCGACCACCACATTGGCCTTCCCCGGATGATATAAAATGGTGATATCATTGTCCTTTAATAGCTCCAACCACCTCCTCTACCTCAAATTTAGCACCTTCTGCTTGAATAAGTATTGCAAACTCTTGTGATCCGTGAACACCTCACATGACACGCCATACATAATGCCTCCAAATCTTCAACGCGTGAACAATGGCTGCTAACTCCAAATCATGAACCAGATAGTTCTCTCATGAATCTTCAACTACCGTGAAACATAGGCAATGACCTTGCCATCTTGCATCAACACCGCACCAAGTCGAATATAAGATGCATCACAATAAACTGTATATGGCCCTGAACCTGTGGACAAAACCAACACCAACACCGTAGTCAAAGTAGTCTTGAGCTTCTGAAAGCTCGCCTCACACTCGTCCGACCACCTGAAATGGGCACCCTTCTGGGTCAACCTGGTCATCGGGGCTGCAATAGATGAAAACCCTCCACAAACTAACGATAATAGGCTGCCAAGCCCAAAAAACTCCGGATCTCTGTAGCTGATGCAGGTTTAGGCCAGTTCTTGACTGCCTCTATCTTCTTCGGATCTACCTGAATACCCTCTGCTGATACGACATGACCCAAGAATGCAACTGAACTGAACCAGAACTCACACTTCAAGAACTTACCATACAACTAACAATCCCTCAAAGTCTGAAGACCCACTATCAAATGCTGCTCATGCTCCTCCCGGATGCGGGAATAGATCAAAATATCATCAATGAAGACTATTACAAATGAATCCAAGTACGGTTTGAACACTCGATTCATCAAATCCTTAAAAGCTGATGGGGAATTTGTCAATCCAAATGACATCACCAAGAACTCATAATGCTCGTACCGAGTGCGGAAAGCTATCTTAGGGACGTCGGATGCCCTAATGCTCAACTGATGGTAGACAGATCTCAAGTCAATCTTCGAAAATACCTTGGCACCTTGAAGCTGATCAAACAAATCATCAATCCTCGACAATTGATACTTATTCTTGATTGTAATCTTGTTCAACTGCTGGTAATCTATACGCATCCTCATCGATCCATCCTTCTTCTTAATAAACAACACCAGCGCACCCTAAGGCGAGACACTAGGTCTAATAAAGCCTTTATCAACTCAGGCGGGGCCATACGATATGGCGGGATAGAAATGGGCTGGGTGCTCGGAGCCTGATCAATGCAGAAGTCAATATCCCTATTAGGTGGCATACCCGACAGGTCTGAAGGAAATACCTTAGGAAACTCACAAACAACATGCACAGAATCCATAGAAGGAACCTCAGCACTAGAATCACGAACTTATGCCAAATAGGCCAAACACCCCTTCTCGACCATTCGCCAAGCCTTCATATATGAGATAACACTACGGGTAGAATGACTAGGAGTCCCTCTCCACTTTAGATGAGGCAACCCCAGCAAGGCTAAAGTCACAGTCTTGGCATAACAGTCCAAGATAACGTGGTAAGGTGATAACCAGTCCATCCCAATATGATATCAAAATCAACCATGTCCAAAAGTAACAAATCTACTCGAGTCTCAAGACCCCCAATCACAAGTATACAAGAATGATGGACATGATCTACCACAATAGAATCACCCACCGGTGTAGACACATATACATGAGTACTCAAAAAATCACTAGGCATGACCAGATACGGTGCAAAATATGATGACACATAGGAGTATGTAGATCCCGGATCAAATAAAAGTGAAGAATCTCTACTACAAACAAGAATATTACTTGTGATAACTACATCGGAAGCCTCAGCCTCAGGCCTGGTTGGAAGAGCATAACATCTGGGCTGGGCCATACCACTCTGAACTACATATCTGGGATAGCATCCTGCTGGCTAGCCTCCACCTCTAGCGGCCTGACCTCTACCTCTATTACCTCTACCTCCACCTCTAGCTGGCTGAGAGGGCGGTGGAACACTTTATGCCTAAACCATAGCACGGGAACCCTGTTACTGAGAACTACTCGGTGCTCGAGGGAAATATCTAACAATATGCCTCGTGTCGCCACAAGTAAAATAAGTCCTCGACTGCTGAGGCTGACGACCCTAAAAACTCTGAAGCGGAGGAGCACTAATAGGAGCTAGAGGTGCACTATAGGACTGCGGATCAGAATACTACATGTGAGAACCACGACCACCTAGATTGCCGTGAGAAGCCTGAAGTGCTGACTGAAAAGGCCTAGAGGGATGGACACTAACAAAAGAATCCCTGCCTCCAGATGAGGCACCACTGAACTTACCAGAATGACGATGTCTCTTATCAGACCCCTGACCACTCCCCCGTGACAGAACCATCTCGACTCTCTTGGCCACATTGGTCGCATCCTGAAAAGAAATCTCACTACCTGTCTCCTCAGCCATATAGAGTTGAATAGGCTGAACTAGTCCCTCAATGAACCTCCTCACTCTCTCTCTGTCTCTCAGTGGGGAGTATAAGTAGAGCATGATAGGGCAAGTCAATAAATCTGGTCTTGTACTGAGTAACAGTCATAGAGCCCTACTAGAGACGCTTAAATTGCCTCCGATAGTTCTCCCTCTGAGTGATAGGAAGAAACTTCTCCAGAAATAGCTGAGAGAATTGATCCCAAGTCAAAGCTGGTGACCCAACTGGTCTAGCCAAACAATAATCTCTCCACCAAGTCTTGGCGGATCCAGATAAGCGAAAAGTAGCAAAGTTGACCCCATTGGTCTCCACTATCCCCATGTTCCTGAGAACATCATGACAGTTGTCTAAATAATCCTGGGGATCCTCAGAAGATGCACCGCTAAAAGTGGTAGTGAAGTGCTTGGTGAACCTATCTAATCTCTACAAGGCATCAGTAGACATAGCTACTCCATCATCGGTTTGAGCTACCACACCCAGCTGAACTACTCCAACTGGTTGAGCTGCTAGAGTCTGAAACTAGGGAGCCATCTACTCCGGAGTACGGGTAGCAGGAGTCTGGGCTCCTCTTCCAGCCTGAGAGATGGCCTGTACTACAGGAAGTAAGCCTGCCCGGGTGACACTCTCCATAAGGCCCACTAGATGGACCAAAGCATCCTGGAGTACTGGGGTAGCAATGAACCCCTCTAGGACCTGAGTTGGGCCCACCGGAATTTCCTATGCTGGAACATCATCATCAAACTCAACCTGAGGCTCCGCCGCTGGTGCTGCTACTCTGGACTGAGCTCTACCCCTATTTCGGCCTCTAGCACGACCTCGACCTCGCCCTCTATCTCTCGTAGGAGCTGCTGCTGGGGGCTTGGGCTGCTGATCAGTGGATGAGGAGGTGCATGTTCTCGCCATTTGCGAAAGAACAGAGTAAAAATTCAATTAGCATTGACAAACACAACCGCACGACAGGAAAGAATAAATGTGAAGTTTTTCCTAACTCTGTAGCCTCTGGGGTATAAATGCAGACGTCTTCATACCGATCCCTCAGACTCTACTAATCTTATCCGTGAATTGTGAGACATAAGTAACCTAGAGCTCTGATACCAACTTGTCACGACCCAGATTTCCCACCCTCGGGAGCCGTGATGGCGCCTACTCATGAAAGCTAGGCAAGACGAGTGTTATAAATTCATTACCCCTTTTCCATTTTAATCTATTAACAATTAAGAATCAACATTTTATAAACAGCGGAATTTGATAAGCAAAAGAACAAAATATAGACATTAAAATATTACCAATACAAATCCTTAAACATAACTACCTAGAATTGGTGTCACAATTTCACAGATGGTCTAGGAATACTACAAATATGGGTTCAAAAAGGAAATACAACACTATCTTTGAAATAGATAACTGAAACAGGATAAAAGGATAGAAGGAGACTCCACGGCCTACAGACGCCTGTAGGACTACCTCGGATCTCCGAATGGACTAAAGGCAGCAATCCAAAGCTAAGGTCCGTAAGCTCCAGTACCGGGATCTGCACGTAGTGCAAAGTGTAGTATTAGCACAACCGACCCCATGTGCTGGTAAATGCCTAGACTAACCTCGGCGAAGTAGGGACGAGGCTAGGACTAGACTACCAAACAAACCTGTGTAGTTAAATCATATACAACGAAAATAAAAGCAGAAAATTACAGCTAAAGATGGGAGGGGGAAAACATGACGCGGGGAGTAATCGACAACAATAGAATACCAAAGAGGAATGTAAAGAAACCAAAATATAATTGCTAAAAAGAATAAGGAAAACAAAACACAGACTTCACTTTCATTTCATATCTTGTTGCATGCGTACAACCCGATCCCATCTTATATATCTCGTTGCAGGCATGCAACCTGATCCCATTTCATATATCTTCTTACAGGCATTCAACCCGATCCCATTTCATATATCTCGTTGTAGGCGTGCAACCCGATCCCATTTTATATATCTCGTTGCAGGCGTGCAACCCGATCCCATTTCATATCTCTTGTTGCAGGAGTGCAACCTGCTCCCATTTCATATATCTTGTTGCAGGCGTGCAACCCGCTCCCATTTCAATTCATCATCAGTCATAAAAGAATCCCGGCAAGGGAACAAGAGTATAACAACAACATCATGGCAAGGGTGACAATATCATAAACAATAATATCCCGGCAAGGCAGACAATATCATAAACAATAACATCCCGGCAAGAGAAATAATATCATAAACAATAAATCCCGGCAAGGGAACCAACAATGATAATCATCATATTAGGCATGAATAAATCACAACGGAGTCACAACAATTACAATACTAGACTCACGGGCATGCTTGACACCAATGTATAGATACTCGTCACCATGCCTATACGTTGTACTCCACAATTAACACATAGCAAATAAGACACAACTCCTAATCCCTCAAGCTAAGGTTAGACCAAACACTTACCTCGATGCCACGAACATAATTCAAGCCTCAACTACCAGTTTACCTCTTGTTTCCACCACCAATTCGCTCATATCAAGCCACAAGTTACTTAACTATATCAATAATTGCTAAATGAATCAATTCTAATGCATGAAAAAAAAAATTCCAATGATTTTCACAAAAAGTCAAAAATCGCCCAGGGCCCACATGGTCAAAACTCAAGGTTCGAATCAAAACTCGATTACCCATTCACCCATGAACCCATATATATAATTTGTTCTTAACTCGTACCTCAAATCGAGGTCCAAATCCCCAAAATTTGAAAAAACCTAAGTTCTATCCAAAACACCCAATTTCCCCCATGAAAACCCCTGATTTTTGAGTTGAAATAATGTGAAAAGATGTTAAAAATTAATGAAAACGAGTTAGAAATGGCTTACAATCGATTTAGAAGAGTACTTTGAAAAATCGGCCAAAGGCGTTTATGTTTAGAAAAGGTTTGAAAAATGAAAGATTTTTGGCTAAGTTATGAATAGCATTTGCGACCACCCACAATTTTTGAGGTCTTCGCATTTGTGAGGCATACGTCGCATTTTCGACTATGGCCCTCCACATTTGCGATAAAATGGTCACATTTGCGATCAGGGCCTGCCCAGGCCTTCTTCGCATTTGCGATCATTCTTCGCATTTGTGAGTTGCGAAGCCTGCAGACCTGCAACATACCAACAATTTTCTAAGTCGAAATTTCACTTTGTGGCCTATCCAAAACTCACCCGAGCCCTCAGGGCTCCAAACCAAACATGTACGCAAGTCCAAAAACATCACACGGACTTGCTCATGCGATCAAATCATCAAGATAACATCAATAACTATGAATTTAGCATCAAAATCAAAGAAAAATCTCATGAACTCTTAAGTTCAAATTTTAACAATAAAAGGTCCGATTCGTGTCATTTCAAGTCCGTTTCTTACCAAATTTTACAGGCTCAACTTAAATCACATATAAGAACTTTATCGGGCTTCGAAACTAAAATAGAGGGCCGATACCATTAAATTCAAACATATTTCATTTCCATAAACTCTTATATATTCCAGAAAATAATTTTCTTTAAAAATTCATTTCTCGGGCTTGGGACCTCGGAATTCGATTCTGGGCATACGCCCAAGTCCCATATTTTCCAACGGACCCTACGGGACCGTTAAATCATGGGCCCGGGTCCGTTTACCCAAAATATTGACCTAAGTCAACCTAAATTAATTTTAAATGCAAAATTCATCATTTTCATAGATTTTCACATAATGGCTTTCAGGATACATGCCTGGTATGCACACGCAAACCGTGGTGGGATAGAAAGAAAGTTTTAAGGCCTCGGAACATAGAATTTATTTCTAAAACAAGTGATGACCTTTTGGGTCATCGCATTCTCCACCTCTAAAACAACCGGTCGTCCTCGAAGGGAAATAAGAAGGAAGCACCTGAGTTGGAGAAAATATGGGGATAATGATTTTGCATATCGGACTCGGACTCCCAGGTCGATGCTTCAACCGACTGACCACTCCACTGAACATGAACAGAAGGAAAACTCTTTAATCTCAACTGACGAACCTGCCGGTCTAGAATTGCTACCAGGTCCTCCTCATAGGACAAGTCCTTGTCCAACTGGACAGTCCTGAAGTTTAACACATGGGATGGATCGCCGTGATACTCCCGAAGCATGGACACATGAATACTGGATGCACAACTGATAAACTCGGTGGCAATGCAAGTCTGTAAGCCACCTCTCCCACTCAATCAATAATCTTAAACGGCCAAATGAATCTAGGGATTAGCTTGCCCCTCTTCCCAAATCTCATCACACCCTTCATAGACGACACCCGAAGCAACACCCGCTCACCGACCATGAATGCCAAATCACGAACCTTACGGTCGGCATAACTCTTTTGCCAGTACTCAGCTGTACGAAGCCTATCCTAAATAATCCTGACCTTGTCCAAGGCATCCTGTGCTAGATCTGTGCCAACAATTGAGCCTCTCCTGGCTCAAACTATCCAATCGGCGATCGACGCACTGCCTACCATATAAAGCCTCATAAGGAGCCATCTGGATACTCGACTGGTAGCTATTGTTGTAGGCAAACTCACCTAAAGGGAAAAACTAATCCTACGATCCTCCAAAGTTAATGACACAAGCTCGGAGCATATCCTCCAAAATATGAATAGTGCGCTCAGACTGCCCGTTCGTCTGAGGATAAAATGTTGTGCTCAACTCGACCCGTATGCCCAAATCACATGGAACTGCTCTCCAGAAATGTGAGGTAAACTGCGTACCTCAGTCCGAAATGATAGACACGGGTACACCAAGAAGACGAACAATCTCCCGAATATAGATCTCAGCTAACCTCTCGGAAGAATAAGAGACTGCCATAGGAATTAAATGTGCTGACTTGGTTAGCCTATCAACAATAACCCACACTGCATCGAACATCCTTTGAGTCCGTGGGAGTCCAAAAATGAAGTCCATAGTGATACGCTCCGACTTTCACTCAGGAATCTCAATTTTCTTGAACAAACCACCAAGTCTCTGATGCTAGTACTTTACCTACTGACAATTCAAACACTGAGCCATATATGCAACAATATCCTTCTTCATCCTCCTCCACCAATAAAACTGCCACAAATCCTGATACATCTTAGCGCCGCCCGGATGAATAGAGTACCGGGAACTATGGGCCTCCTCTAAAATCAACTCTTGGAGTCCATCCACATTAGGCACTCACACTCGACCCTATAGCCTCAAAACTCCATCATCTCCTAATGTAACCTGCTTGGCACCACCGTGCTGCACCGTGTCTCTAAGGACACACAAATGAGGATCATTATACTGCCGATCTCGGATACGCTCCAATAAAGAAGAACAAGCGACTGTGCAAGCTAACACACGGCTAGGCTCAGAAACATCCAACCTCACAAACTGATTGGCCAAAGCCTGATCATCCAAAGCAAGCGGTATCTCACCGACCGAAATATACGCAAGACTGCCCATACTAGATGACTTCCTACTCAAAGCATCGACCACCACATTGGCCTTCCCCAGATGATATAAAATGGTGATATCATTGTCCTTTAATAGCTCTAACCACCTCTTCTGCCTCAAATTTAGCTCCTTCTGCTTGAATAAGTATTGCAAACTCTTGTGATCTGTGAACACCTCACATGACACGCCATACATATAATGCCTCCAAATCTTCAACGCGTGAACAATGGCTGCTAACTCCAAATCATGAACCAGATAGTTCTTCTCATGAATCTTCAACTACCGTGAAACATAGGCAATGACCTTGCCATCTTGCATCAACACCGCATCAAGTCGAATATAAGATGCATCACAATAAACTGTATATGGCCCTGAACCTGTGGACAAAACCAATACCAACGCCGTAGTCAAAGTAGTCTTAAGCTTCTGAAAGCTCGCTTCACACTCGTCCGACCACCTGAACTGGGCACCCTTATGGGTCAACCTGGTCATTGGGGCTGCAATAGATGAAAACCCTCCACAAACTGACGATAATAGGCTGCCAAGCCCAAAAAACTCCGGATCTCTGTAGCTGATGCAGGTTTAGGCCAGTTCTTGACTGCCTCTATCTTCTTCGGATCTACCTGAATACCCTCTGCTGATACGACATGACCCAAGAATGCAACTGAACTGAACCAGAGCTCACACTTCAAAAACATACCATACAACTAACTATCCCTCAAAGTCTGAAGACCCACTCTCAGATGCTGCTCATGCTCCTCCCGGCTGCAGGAATAAATCAAAATATCATCAATGAAGACTAGCACAAATGAATCCAAGTACGACTTGAACAGTCGGTTCATCAAATCCTTAAAAGCTGTTGGGGCATTTGTCAACACAAATGACATCACCAAGAACTTCTAATGCCTGTACTGAGTGCAGAAAGCTATCTTAGGGACATCGGATGCCCTAATCCTCAACTGATGGTAGCTAGATCTCAAGTCAATATTCGAAAACACCTTGGCACCCTGAAGTTGATAAAACAAATCATCAATCCTCGGCAATGGATACTTATTATTGATTGTAACCTTGTTCAACTGTTGGTAATCTATACGCATCCTCATCAATCTATCCTTCTTCTTAACAAACAACACCAGCGCACCCCAAAGCGAGACACTAGGTCTAATAAAGCCCTTATCAAGCAGGTCTTGCAACTTCTCCTTCAATTCTTTCAACTTAGGCGGGGCCATACGATATGGCGGGATAGAAATGGGTTGGGTGCTCGTAACCAGATCAATGCAGAAGTCAATATCCATATTGGGTAGCATACCTGACAGGTCTGAAGGAAATACCTTAGGAAACTCACGAACAACAGGCACAGAATCCATAGAAGGAACCTCAGCACTAGAATCACGAACTTATGCCAAATAGGCCAAACACCCCTTCTCGACCATTCGCCAAACCTTCATATATAAGATAACACTACGGGTAGAATGACTAGGAGTCCCTCTCCACTTTAGATGAGGCAACCCCAGCAAGGCTAAAGTCACAGACTTGGCATAACAGTCCAGGATAGCGTGGTAAGGTGATAACCAGTCCATCCCCAATATGATATCAAAATCAACCATGTCCAAAAGTAACAAATCTACTCGAGTCTCAAGACCCCAATCACAAGTATACAAGAACAATGGACACGATCTACCACAATAGAATCACCCACCGATGTAGACACATATACATGAGTACTCAAAGAATCACTAGGCATAACCAGATACAGTGCAAAATAAGATGACACATAGGAGTATATAGATCCCGGATCAAATAAAAGTGAAGCATCTCTACTACAAACAAGAATATTACTTGTGATAACTGCATCGGAAGCCTCAGCCTCAGGCCTGGCTGGAAGAGCATAACATCTAGGCTGGGCCCCTCCACTCTGAACTACATATCTGGGATAGCATCCTGCTGGTTGGACTCCACCTCTAGTGGCATGACCTCCACCTCTATTACCTCTACCTCCACCTCTAGCTGGCTGAGCGGGCGGTGGAACACTCTATGCCTGAACCATGGCACGGGAACCCTGGTGCTGAGAACTACTCGGTGCTTGAGGGAAATATCTAGCAATATGCCTCGTGTCGCCACAAGTAAAACAAGCCCTCGGCTGCTGGGGCTAACGACCCTGAAAACTCTAAAGAGGAGGATCACTAATAGGAGCTGGCGGTGCACTATAGGACTGCAAATCAGAATACTGCATGTGAGAACCACGACCACCTAGGGCACCGTGAGAAGCCTGGAGTGCTGACTGAAAAGGCCTAGAAGGATGGCCACTACCAAATGAATCCCTGCCTCCAGATGAGGCACCACTGAACTTACCAGAATGACGAGGTCTCTTGTCAGACCCCTGACCACTCCCCTGTGATAGAACAATCTCGACTCTCCTGGCCACATCGGCCTCATCTTGAAAAGAAATCTCACTACCTGTCTTCTTAGCCATCTAGAGTCGAATAGGATGAACGAGTCCCTCAATGAACCTCCTCACTCTCTCTCTGTCTCTCAGTGGGGAGTATAAGTAGAGCATGACGGGCCAAGTCAATAAATCTGTTCTCGTACTGAGTAACAGTCATAAAGCCCTGCTAGAGACGCTCAAATTGCCTCCGATAGTTCTCCCTCTGAGTGATAGGAAGAAACTTCTCCAGAAATAGCTGAGAGAACTGATCCCAAGTCAAAGCTGGTGACCCAACTGGTCTAGCCAAACAATAATCTCTCTACTGGCGGATCCATATAATCGAAAAGTATCAAAGTCGACCCCATTGGTCTCCACTATCCCCATGTTCCTGAGAACCTCATGACAGTTGTCTAAATAATCTTGGGGATCCTCAGAAGATGCACCGCTAAAAGTGGTAGTGAATAGCTTGGTGAACCTATCTAATCTCTACAAGGCATCAATAGACATAGCTGCTCCATAACCGGTTTAAGCTACCACGCCCGGTTGAGCTACTCCAACTGACTGAACTGCTAGAGTCTGAAACTGGGGAGCCATCTACTCCGGAGTGCGGGTTGCAGGAGTCTGGGCTCCTCCTCCAGCCTGAGAGATGGCCGGTGCTACAAGAAGTAAGCCTACCCGGGTGACACTCTTCATAAGGCCCACTAGACGAACCAAAACATCCTGGAGTATTGGGTTAGCAATGAACCCCTCTAGGACCTGAGCTGGGCCTACCAGAATTGCCTATGCCGTAACATCATCATCAAACTCAACCTGAGGCTCCGCCGCTGGTGCTGCTACTCTGGACTGAGCTCTACCCCTAACTCGCCCTCTAGCATGACCTCGACCTCGCCCTCTGTCCCTCGTAGGAGCTGCTGCTGGGGGCTTGGGCTACTGATCAGTGGATGAGGAAGTGCGTGTTCTCGCCATTTGCGAAAGAACAGAGTAAAAATTCAATTAGCATTGACAAACACAACCGCACGGCAGGAAAGAATAAATGTGAAGTTTTTCCTAACTCCGTAGCCTCTGGGTATAAATACAGACGTCTTCGTACCGATCCCTCAGATTCTACTAAGCTTGTCCGTGAATTGCGAGACCTAAGTAACCTAGAGCTCTGATACCAACTTGTCACGACCCAGATTTCCCACCCTCGGGAGCTGTGATGGTGCCTACTCATGAAAGCTAGGCAAGACGAGTGTTATAAATTCATTACCCCTTTTCCATTTTAATCCATTAACAATTAAGAATCAACATTTTATAAACAGCGGAATTTAATATGCAAAAGAATAGAATATAGACATTTAAATATTAC
The DNA here is from genome assembly GCF_000715075.1 of Nicotiana tabacum. Lineage (NCBI taxonomy): Eukaryota > Viridiplantae > Streptophyta > Magnoliopsida > Solanales > Solanaceae > Nicotiana > Nicotiana tabacum. The sequence goes on along the minus strand of NC_134099.1, from coordinate 56,169,615 downwards.
CAATACAAATCCTTAAACATAACTACCCAGAATTGGTGTCACAATTTCATAGATGGTCTAGGAATACTACAAATATGGGTTCGAAAAGTAAATACAACGCTGTCTTTGAAATACATAACTGAAACAGAATGAAAGGATAGAAGGAGACGCCAAGGCCTACAGACGCCTGCAGGACTACCTGGGATCTCCAAATGGACTAAAGGCAACAACCCAAAGCTAAGGTCACTAAGCTCCAGTTCCTGGACCTGCACGAAGTGCAGAGTGTAGTATCAGCACAACCGACCCCATGTGTTGGTAAGTGCCTAGCCTAACCTCAACGAAGTAGTGACGAGGCTAGGACCAGACTACCAAACAAACCTGTGCAGTTAAATCATATACAATGAAAATAAAAGCAGATATGCATCTAAAGATGGGAGGGGGAAAACATGCTGCGGGGAGTAATCGACAACAATAGAATACCAAAGAGTAATGTAAAGAAACCAAAATATAATTGCTAACAAGAATAAGGAAAACAAAACACAGACTTCACTTTCATTTCATATCTTGTTGCATGCGTACAACCCGATCCCATCTCATATATCTCGTTGCAGGCGTGCAACCCCCATTTCATATATCTTGTTACAAGCGTGCAACCCGATCCCATTTCATATATCTCGTTGCATGCGTGCAACCCGATCCCATTTCATATATCTCGTTGCAGGCGTACAACCCGATCTCATTTCATATCTCTTGTTGCAGGCGTGCAACCCGCTCCCATTTCTTATATCTTGTTGCAGGCGTGCAACCTGCTCCTATTTCATTTCAACATCAGTCATAAAATAATCCCGGCAAGGGAAAAAAAGTATAACAACAACATCCCGGCAAGGGTGACAATATCATAAACAATAACATCCCGGCAAGAAAGACAATATCATAAACATTAAATCCCGACAAGGGAACCAACAATGATAATCATCATATTAGGCATGAACAAATCACAACGGAGTCACAACAATTACAGTACGAGACTCACGGGCATGCTTGACACCGACGTATAGATACTCGTCACCATGCCTATACGTCGTACTCCACAATTAACACATAGCAAATAAGACACAACTCCTAATACCTCAAGCTAAGGTTAGACCAAACACTTACCTCGATGCCACGATCATAATTCAAGCCTCAACTACCGCTTTACCTCTTGTTTCCATCACCAATTCACTCGTATCAAGCCACAAGTTACTTAACTATATCAATAATTGCTAAATGAATCAATTCTAATGCATGAAAAAAAAATTCCAATGATTTTCACAAAAAGTCAAAAATCGCCCCGGGCCCACATGGTCAAAACTCGAGGTTCGAATCAAAACTCGATTACCCATTCATCCACGAACCCATATATATAATTTGTTCTTAAATCGAACCTCAAATCGAGGTCCAAATCCCCAAAATTTGAAAAAACCTAAGTTCTACCCAAAATACCCAATTTCCCCCATGAAAACCCTTGATTTTTGAGTTGAAATCATGTGAAAAGATGTTAAAAATTAATGAAAACGAGTTAGAAATGGCTTACAATCGATTTGGAAGAGTACTTTGAAAAATCGCCCAAAGGCGTTTATGTTTTGAAAAGGTTTGAAAAATGAAAGATTTTTGGCTAAGTTATGAATTTGCAGGTCGCAGATGTCGCAATTGCGACCAGGGTTCGCAATTGTGAACCCTTCAGAAGTCAGCGTTCTTAGCATTTGCGACCACCCAAAATTTCTGAGGGCTTCACATTTGCGACTATGGCCCTCCTCATTTGCCATCAGGGCCTTTGCGATCAGGGCCTACCCAGGCCTTCTTCGCATTTGTGATCATTCTTCGCATTTGCGAGTTGCGAAGCCTGCAAACCTGCAACATACCAGCAATTTCCTAAGTTGAAATTTCACTCCGTGGCCTATCCAAAACTCACCCGAGCCCTCAGGGCTCCAAACCAAACATGTACATAAGTCCAAAAACATCATACAGACTTGCTCGTGCGATCAAATCATCAAGATAACATCAATAACTATGAATTTAGCATCAAAATCAAAGAAAAATCTCATGAACTCTTAAGTTCAAATTTTAACAACAAAAGGTCCGATTCATGTCATTTCAAGTCCATTTCTTGCCAAATTTTATAGGCTCAACTTAAATCACATATAAGACCTTTACCTGGCTCCGAAACTAAAATATGGGCCTGATACCATCAAATTCAAACATATTTCATTTCCAAAAACTCTTATATATTCCAGAAAATAATTTTCTTTAAAAATTCATTTCTCGGTCTTAGGACCTCGGAATTCGATTCCGGGCATACGCTCAAGTCCCATATTTTCCAACGGACCCTAAGGGACCGTGAAATCATGGGTCCGGGTCCATATACCCAAAATATTGACCGAAGTCAACCTAAATTCATTTTAAAAGCAAAATTCATCATTTTTCACAGATTTTCACATAACGCCTTTCCGGATACACATTTGGATTGCACACGCAAACTGTGGTGAGATAGAAAGGAGGTTTTAAGGCCTCGAAAAATAGAATTTATTTCTAAAACAAGTGATGACCTAATTGACAGATCATGCCGCTTAATCCATAATGCATGTCATGGTCAGTGGAGATGGCCTTCAAATCTTATTAATTCTTACTTTGTTCTTTTTCTGGGTAAAAGTTTTTTTCTTGTTATATACCATCCTTCTCATTTTTCTACTTATTTTTTTTCTCTTGTTTTGTTTGAGTCCCTTTTGAGTCTATTTTTGTCGTAACAAGTGAGAAATGACTTCAAAATCTGCTACTAGCTTTTTAATAACATGAAGCCGATGTTTGGCAAGCACATCAAATTGGCATAAGACGCATGAGAATATTGGGTGTACCTAGTTGGTGGTAATAGATGCTCTTTGGGATTGAGCTAAAATGCAAAGATTTGGTGAATGTTAGAACACGAGTGCAATGTATTCGGCATAAGGTATTGGATTTGAAAGAATCAAGAATATTTCTTGTGATAAGGGCGGTCCGAAAAAGCGGTCGACCGATAACAAGAATTGTCTTCCAAGTTGAAGTCCAAGTTGATCGTGACAAGTGCAAGAGAAATCGCCCTCGTAGTCAAGGCCACAAACTAACCACCACATTTTAAACTCACAAGTTTTCTTTGTTTGAAACAGGAACAAAGCAGTGAAAGCAAGTTGGTTAAAAAAAGGGAGATGAGCCGACAAAGGGAAGTTTCTCAAATCTTTGCATTTATCTGATTTGCTAGTGTGCATAAAATATTGCCATTGCTATTTACATTTTTCCTCCTAGGATAAAAAGTCCTAGTCTGATGGATTTTCCTCCCAATAAAAATCTTAGTCTGATGAATTTTCTCCTAAGATAGAAAACCTAGTATGATGAATATTTTCCTAGGATAGAAATCTTAGTTTGATGAATCGCTCTCCTAAGATAACAAAAAAAAGGGGACCTACTCTGATGAACTTTCTCCTAGGATCAAATCTTAGTCTGATGAATTTTTTCTCATAAGATAAAAAACCTAGTCTGATGAACTTTTTCCTAGGATCAAATCTTAGTTTGATAAATTTTTCTCCTAAGATAGAAAACCTAGTCTGATGAACTTTCGCCTAGGATTAAATCTTAGTCTGATGAATCTTTCTCCTAAGATAGAAGACCTAGTCTGATGAACTTTTTCCTAGTATCAAATCTTAGTCTGATGAATCTTTCTCCTAAGATAACAAAAAAAGACCTAGTCTGATGAACTTTCTCTAAGGATCAAATCTTACTCTGATGAATCTTTCCCCTAAGATAGAAGACCTAGTTTGATGAATTTTCTCCCATGATCAAAATCTTAGTTTGATGAACTTTTCTCCTAAGATAGAAAACCTAGTCTGATGAACTTTCTCCTAGGATCTAATCTTAGTCTGATGAATCTTTCTCCTAAGATAGAATACCTAGTCTGATGAACTTTCTCCTAGGATCAAATCTTAGTCTGATGAATCTTTCTCCAACGATAACAAAAAATAGAAAACCTAGTCTGATGAACATTCTTCTAGGATCAAATCTTAGTCTGATGAATATTTCTCCTAAGATAGAAAACCTAGTCTGATGAATTTTCTCCTACGATCGACGTCTTAGTCCGATGAATCTTTCTCCTAAGATAACAAAAAAAAGAATAAATACCTAGTCTGATGAATTTTCTCCTAAGATAGAAATCTTAGTCTGATGAATCTTTCTCTTAAGATAAGAAACATAGTATGATGAATTTTCTTCTAGGATCAAAATCTTAGTCTGATGAATCTTTCTCCTAAGATAAAAAAAAAAAGAAAAAAAGAAGGACCTAGTTTGATGAATTTTCTCCTAGGATCAAAATCTTAGTTTGATGAGTCTTTCTCCTAAGATAACAAATAAAAAAGAAGGACCTAGTCTGATGAATTTTCTCCTAGTGCAAACTGGGGCAGAAAATTTTGTTTGTTTTGTTGTTTTGATTGCAGGCATCCACCTGGAAAACGAGGAAATCCTTTCAGAGTTACTTCAAATTTCAAGTTAGTAGCAGTCATCCACCTAAAGAATGAGGGAAGTCATTTCAGAAGTTAATTCAAGTAAGAAGTAGCAGAAGCTCGCCTCAAGAATGCGAGTCGACAGTTCGAGATGACCAAAAGAAGAAGTCTCAATCCAGAATCAAAGAAAAAAAGAAAAAAAAAGAGAGAAGTAAATCCAAATGCAGAAACAGATGAAAGATGTGAACTGCTCATGACATGGTTGAAATTATGAGCACTGCATATTCGATCTTGATCCGAAGAAGTCGTAGAAGAATGAATCAGCACCTACAACTAGCAAGCATCAAGGTTCAAATCAAAAAACTGCATGAAGAACTATTCAAGACTCAAGATCAAGCTTCAGTAGACTTATAGATAGGAATCTTGTAACTCATAGCGGATAGGCTTGCTTAGTTCTTTTTTATTTTTATTTGATATAATAACAGAACCGTGGACCAGAACCTCGACGGCACCTCAATCAGCTCTCCACCTCGGTACTTCATCGCTTTTCCTACTTCTGAACTACACGTGACCTGATTCCTTTATAGCCAAGGATATGTAGGAAGCTCAGATACCAGGGCTCGATCACATTCTCCTTTCTTTTAGTTTTTTTGGTCTCTCTAAATAACGGTCAGGTCAAAAAACCTGTCTCGTCGTTCTTCGTCAGAAAACTTTTCGTATTTCCATTCAAAGAACGATTGAGAGCCAAGAACCCTCCATCTCCATCTACTCCACACCCTCAGCAGTGACAGACCCATCTCCAGCCATTTCCACCAATGTCAGCCACCTCTCCCTCATCACTTAAATCCGCAGCTCATAACCTACCTCACCAAGAACAAAACCAAAAAAAAAGAAGAGGAAGGTCAACCGCACCTCCATAGCCAGCGACCACCCTTATACACGCCTCGCTTCATTCCCCATAGCCATTTGCACTAGAAAACAACCACAACACACACACATATAGATAGTGAGAAAGAGAAGAAAAATGTGGACAGAAAATTCGGACAACAGTCTTGAAAAAGAGAACGATTGAGAGCCAAGAACAACATCCTTGAATACATCAAAGTTGATTGATTGGAGTTGCTGTTTGGGGTTGGTTCGTTCGAGTTCCGTCCGTTTCCAATCTCGTCCATACCAGTTGGTTCATCTGGCTCGTGTAATTTTACTTAAAATTTCAGTCAATCAAATAACTTTCAGGTTCATGTCTTTTCCTTTTCTTGACTTTTCTTGTGAACTTTGTGGTTGAAATGATCTGTTACGACTTAATCTTGGTTATCCTTACTGTGACTTTGTTTAAGTCATTCTTTGAATGGTTGGATTATGTTTTATAATATCTATTCTATACACTTGTAAATAAAAACATGAAAGATCAATTTGAATGGAAATGGCGTCACTTTGAAGTGTTGGGTCGGGAAAATAATCCATGAAAAATCGGAATTCGCTCTTGGTCATAAACTATGAATCAAACCTAATATCATTTTATTTTATTCTTATTATTTTTTATCGCTAGTAGCATGTTTAGGCCGGCCACACTTGGGTAGGCACGCCTTAGGATTTTTGTTAGTTTCGAGGTGAGAGGTCGTTTCCTTAGTTATATTTATCTGAGGAATGCCCCGAAGGATTTGTATATATTTTTATCTGGGGTATGCCCCATAGTATCATGTATTTTGAGGCGATGACGAACTTCGTGGAAAAGTATAGTATATACTAGTATTTAGGATTTTACTTTTATTTTTTTATTTTATTTTCTTTGATTAGGTGGGGACGATCTGGTGTGTTTATTTTTCTTTTTCTATATTTTTACCTCAATTTGAATATTCTAAAAGCCAACTTTATCATGTACGCAACCGTACTAATTACGGGACTCGGAGAATGCCTAACACCTTCTCCCCGAGTCAAATAAATCCCCTTACCCTGAATCTCTGGTGCAGACTTAGTTTTGGAGTCCAAAGTGTTTTAAAAGGAAAATTTATTTCTAAAAAAAAATAGTGACCTGGCACACCGAAACCAATTTCAGGTGGCAACTCTAAAAAATCCTTTTGAACACAACTTTGTCACTTTTTAATTAAAAACCCTTTTCGAGCTTCCTAAATCTTTTTATTTTATTTATAAGAGGGTTAGTGAGGTAAAAAAGGGGTGTGACAGCTTTGGCGACTCTGCTGGGGGAGTTGCAGGTTCGAGCTGATACTTGATCTTGTTGGCTTTTAGAATATCCGTTCAAGGTGTTTATATTTTTTTAGCTTTATCTGACTTTTATTATGTTTTTGTACTTTGTTATTTGCTAGTTGTTTATGTGTTTATAGTTTTCTTTTTATGTGTTTACTGCTTTATAATTGTCATCATATGCATAACCCCGGGTCTTCTTCCTACAACAAGTCTTTCGGTGTATGTTTGAGCGTACACGGCCTTTTTGTGAGTCACCCGTGTCTTTAGGGGGGTGGCGTGGGAGCGTAGAGTGGGCGGACAGCTAGAGCAGACGCCATCGACCACGTGCCACCCCGAATTGCCTTGTCTAGTGAACCTCAACCTTAGGTCAGCCTTTAGGTCATGTTTATTTGTATCATGTCATTTATACTTAGCAGGGCTCGGTCCTAGGCACCGTGTCCCTTTGTAGAAGGCCTATCCAAATTATATCAAAATGTGTCCATGGCCCAAAAAGATATTTGATCATTCCTATACGCTAAATGTTGCATTTTTTTAGGGTAAGTGGGTCATTTGGAGGACCAATGAGATAAAAAGAGGGCGAGGTATAAAATAAAGCAAGTAGGACATAGTTATTTTTCTTCTTTTACAACTTTTTCAAGGGAAAAAAAGCCAAAAATACGAAAAAATGAAAAAATCCAAAAAGATTTTGCACTTTCTCATCATTTTCCAAAAATAAAAAAAAAGAGAAAAAAAGAAAATTCAAAAAGATTTTACATTTTCCATCATTTTTCCAAAAGACCAAAAATATAGTTTTTCCAAATTAGTTGCATTTTTTGTAAAAGCTTTCTCTCATGTCCGATCTTCCCGAACTATGCATACCTGATTCTCGTCTTTCAAGGCGGGATACGTAGGCATCCCACATAGGGTCCAGTCTACTTAGTGAGTCTTAGGTTCTCGGCTTCGCGGGGTCATAGCCAAATCTTGAATGTCTAGCCACGTTTGGCCACATCGGCTGTTTTTGCAAAATGGGTCATTTTCACAGAAGTGGTTCAGTGACCCATGTCTTAGGTCCTAAGTCCACAACAAGGTGTCCTCTTTGTTTAAGGTCCATTCCTGTTGAATTTGCATGCTTAGCCATTTTTGGCCACATAGGCCATTTCTGTAAAATGGGGTCATTTTTGCAAAGTAACTTTAGAGGTTATGATTCCTTGATGTTTAAGGCCATATAAGCCTTTCTAAGGTGTTTCCTTATTGAGTTTTGCACTTTCAGTCACTTTTAGCTACGTAAGTCCTTTTGCAAAAATAGCCTCATTTGTGACTTGCATGTGTCCAGTAGGATGTGTTGGCCTCACATAGTGTCTCGAGTCATTTAATCTATTTGGTCTTATTTTTCTTATTCAGGTAAGGATTCATTTACCCGATCTCGAGCATGACAGATAACCCAGGACCATTCTAGTCAAGACCATTTCATACACGAGTTGCTTGAGGAAACTTTTTATTTTTTAGTCTATTTTATGTTGTCTTTTAATTTTTAGTCTTGTACAGTAGTATCGAGTCTATCAGTCTAGTTAAGATTGACGAATCTTTTTTTGTAGTACTTCATGTTTTGTATTTGAAAAACCAAAAAAAAGTTATAAATGGAAAATTCAAAAAGATTTGTTTTAGTTTATTTTGTCCATCATTTTCAGAACTACGCTTGATCTGCTTCATGCGGGACATGATAAGTAGGAAACCTACATAGGGTTCGATCAAATCATTATCTAAAAAAATATAAAAAAGGAGAATGAAGTTGTGGGACGTGAGGGATGAGAGAAAGAAAATAGTGACAATAAGAAAGAAAAGAGAGGAAGGGAAATGAGAAAACCAAGAAGTGCTAGAAAAGAAAGAAAAGAGAAGATTGAAATGAACAAAATTGGAATAATGCCAAATGACCTTCATTCCCTGCCAATTATGCAGAAAACCTTGGCTCCATTCCACCATTGTCCCAAACCCGGATGCCAAGTACCGTTGATCTTTCCCCATAACATGCAGCAGGCTTCACCCCTTACTACTCGTACCCCGACACTTCAGCCTAAATTTTCCATGCTCCACCAGCCAAAACAACCTTATACCCTGCTCTGACATCTGCTCCTATTTTTGTACCCCCTCCACAAGCTACCCTCCACCAATCCTCTAGTGAGCCCGCATTCCCAGCTCCAGATACCCAATATTATGCCCCAAAACCTACCTTCAAAGTCCCAAATCCTTACTCCTACACTCCTCACTTTGAGCCTCATGTTGAAACTGAGAAACCACCCAAGAACGTGGAGCAAGATGAGATATTTAGGAAAGTAAGAGCCTGGATAAATCATTGAGAAATATGCAAGGATTAAGAAGCCAGGTGAGTGTGGCTTATAATAAATATCCATCTCCAACTCATGAGCCATGCTAGACCTGATGTTGGGAATAAGCCCCTCAATAAACCGGCGAACCCTCTCGCGAACAGTAGAAACCAAGGCTGGGGCATGTCTAGCCAAACTAGTGTAACAGACAGCATACTCCGAGACAGTCATAACACCCTGGCGCAAATGCTCAAATTCTGTGCGCCATGCGTCTCTGAGGCTCTGAGGAACAAACTCCCTCAAGAACATATCTAAAAATCGAGTCCAAGTCGGTGAAGCTGCCTCATCCAGACTGTCTAACTCATAGGTGCGCCACTACTAATAGGCGACTCCTTTAAGGTGGAAGGCAGTGAAGGAAACCCCACTCGATCTTGATATACCCATAGTGCGGAGGATACGATGGCACTCCTCCAGAAATCCTAGGGCATCATCTGAAGCTAACCCACTAAATACAGGAGGATCATACTTCTTGAACTTCTCAAGCCTCTGCTGCTCATCTTCTGAAACCACTGCCCTGTCCTCGGGCTGACCTAGGGCTGCAGGCGGTACAGGAATAATCTCTGGAACCTGATCCATATGCACTCGCTGCTTAGGAGTGCGGGCGGTGGGAGTCTGTGCTCCTCCCCTAGCTTGGGATGTAGCTGTAGCAAGGGGAAACAAACCTACCTGAGCCAAAATGGTGTACATGCTCATAAACTATGCCAGAGTCTCCTAAAGTGCTAGAGTAGTACTAGAAGTAGGCGTATCAGGTGCCTGGACTCCGGCTGGAACTGCTGGTGGTACCTCGATGGCAGCTCGTGCAGGTGCTCTGGCTGCACCATGTGCACGTCCTTGGCCTCTACCCCGGCCCCGGCCTCTAACGGCTGCAGTAGAGGGCGCGAGTGCCTGATCATCTCATGTAGCACGTGTCCTCACTATATGTGAGAGAATAGAAGACAAAACTTTAGAATTGTGACATCAAATCTCGCACGATAAGGAAATCAAATAAAGTGGAATTTTCCTAACAATTACATAGCCTATCGCAGATAAGTACAGACGTCTCTGTACCGATCCGCAAGACTCTAATAAACCGAATTCATGACTCCTATGAACCTAAAGCTCTGATACCAACTTTTCACGACCCCAGTTCGCCCTCTGTGAACTATCGTGACAACACCTAGTCTCTACAACTAGGTAAGCCTATAATGCGGAAAATAAACCAACTTGCGGAAGAAATAATTAATAACAAAAATAGTGAAATACAACCTTGTTTAAAAGTGCCGCTCGGCATACACAATATCAACTTTCAAAAACTAACAACATTTCCCAAAACCTAGAATCTCATGATCATAAGCCTTTGAAAGTCTACAAACATCTAACTCCAGAATATCTAACAAAGACACAAGGTACAGAAGGGCTAATACAAAAGGGAGAGTAGAAAAGGACTCTTCGATCTATGGACGTGGTAGATATACCTCGGAGTCTCTACGAATGCCTCGTCTCAAGCGTGATAAGTTTGAGTGGAGGTACCTGGATCTGCACATGAAAAACATGCACAGAAAGGGCATGAGTATACCATAGCGGTACTCAGTAAGCCAAGCCTTACCTCGGTCGGGTAGTGACGAGGAAGGTCAGGGCCCTACTGAGATTAAATAAAATATAATGTATAATAGAATAAGATAAGTAATATAGTTGAAAGTTAATAGTAAGAATTTAATACAGGATAATAAGGAATACAATAACTGGAACAGAGACAAAAACAATCAAAAGGAAATACCACTCTTCACAAGGATAATAATCCGGGATCTCTCAGTATTCCGAGGATATCTTAGTACCCTCAAATGTAGGCTACAATATATGCTAGGGATCTCTTGGTATCCCGAGGATCTCTTTGTATCCTCAATATATGCTAGGGATCTCTTGGTATCCCGAGAACCTCTTGGTATCCCGAGGATCTCTTGGTATCCTCAATATATGCTAGGGATCTTTTGGTATCCCGTACCTCAGCTCGAATCATAAATACGTACAGGGGATCTTCCGAGATGTCGTCCCGTAGTCCCAAAATAAAACACACAGCACTAACATAAAGAATACTCAATTAAACTCAATTTCGTACCAAAGTAAAATAGGTAATTCTAAGCTAACATGCTTAACCTAATAAAAATAAGGCAGTTTAAGCAATAAAGCAATGAAGTCAATTAAACATGCTTCTCTAAGCTAACAACAGGCTTAAATTTCAAGTAGAATAAACAGGAAAGGAAAACACAATTAAAGCTACTTTAGTGGAAACAGGATTTTCAACAATTAGCACAAGTACGTACTCGTCACCTCACGTACAAGGCATTTTAATTACCACAATACCAAATCCTAAGGGGAATGTCCCCCACACAAGGTTAGTGATAACTAGGGATTTTGACACATTTTATACTCCTTCTTGCTTACGCTTTGATTAAAAATTCATACAAAATAGTCCCAAAAGTCTCATAAGTTGTGCTTGATTGCAGGTTTGATGAATAAAGTGACAAGATGTCAAAGATCAGCTCAAAAGGAGTGAAACTTGCACAAGTACCAAACACAAGACAAACTCAGGAAAAACAGGCCTAGTGCGGCCCACTACACTTTGTGTGGACCGCACTAGGGAGATTCAGAGAGCTGATACTTCAGGCATTAAGGCAGTGTGGTTGTAAAAGGTTTTGTACGGTCCGCACTGAAGGCAATGCGGCTGCACTACCATTCTGTGCGGTTCGCAGAGCCAAGGTTCAGAGAGGGTGAAGTTGGAGCTTTCAAGCCTATGCGGTCCACGGTCCAGTTTGTGCGGACCACACTAGAAGCCTCCACGGCCGCGGTCCATTTTGTGCGATCCGCAGAGCCTGAGTTTAGAGAGCCAAGTTTTCAAGCTCAAGAGCCTAGTGCGGCCGCACACCATTTTGTGCGATCTGTACTAACCCCGCAGGGGCATTTTTGTAAAGTTTTCCAGCTTAGTATAAATAGAATCTTTCTCCATTTTTAGGGTATCAGACATTTTAGAATTGCTGCTGCGCTCGTGGGAACGTATCATGTAACCATTTAGGGCATTTTTACTTACTTTTTATCATTGAATCTTTGTATTTAGCTTAGCAATTAATTAAAATGTGTTCATCTTCATCTATTTCTCTATTTTTCTTTTCAAGTATGAGTAGCTAGACCCTTTAGCTAGGGTTGTGGCTCAACCCTAGTGTGGGTAATTGATGGGGGTTGCAATTTAGGGCTAGATTGACTATGGGTGTTTGCTATTTGGGTCAATTTCATGGTTTAATTACTGAATTAGTGGTTGCAAACACTAGTTTGTGCTAAGTTGACTTGGGCTATTCTTGAGAAAGAGAGCCTAAGTCTCCGAAATAGATCCAACAAGGAATTGGAATGGACTCAAGAGAATTGATAGTCAAAATTAATGGGTTAAACCTCGAGAGAGTAATACCCGACTTGAACCCTAGTTACTTGAGCAAATATGCATACCCATTTGGTCTTGATAAAGTCAATTGGGCAAAATCATTCTTTCTGCCAAGAGGTGTGAGAGTGGGTAATATCGAGCAACGGTTATAACATATTCCCCAACCATGTCAATCGTGTCTTAGATGCAATTACCCGTCAATTGGCCACCTAGATGAAAGTCACTACCCTAGTGCCTTTTTGAATATTTGAACAACTTGTAGCATTTTACTCTTAGCTTAATCTAGTTGCAATTATAATTTGTAGTTTGATAATAGTAGAATCATAAAAGAAAACCCAAAATGAATATAAGTGCAATTTGGAACCAATACGCAATCCCAACCTAAATAGATACTCAACTCCCTTTCTAGCTCTTTGTGTAAATCGATCCCGACCCAAAATAAGGTAAAAGCTATTGCGACCCTCTCTCGCTACTTTTTGGTGGTACGGAGTAGGCTGCGATCACTTTTTGGCGCCGTTGCCGGGGAGCTAATAGTTTTGGCTATCTATTTAGTTAGTTCTGTGTATTGTTCTTCTTTCTTTCTTTGTTACTTACTTGTTTGTGTCACTACTCAGGTACTAATATGGCTTTGAACAACGCTAATCACCCTCTTGGAAACGTGATTGTGGGGGAGGAGGTAGATGATGTTGAGCAAGATGAGGTGCCTCTTGTACCTCAAGGACAACGTAGAGGCCGCAATTCCAATGCTAATCCAAATGACAATATTCCAAACCCTCCTCCGCCACCTCCAAGAGTGGCTCCCATAGTACTTCCGAACCAGGGTTATGCAAGTGCTATTGTCCCATCCAGAATCTTGGTGGGCAACTTTCAGATAACCAATGTGATGTTGACCTTATTTAGCAGCGTGGGTACTTCACGGGCGCTGTAGATCAAAATGCCTACAAACATCTCAAGGGGTTCGTGGATACATGCTAGGGGAGCAAACAGACGAATGTGTCCGAGGATGCTCTTAGGTTGAGACTTTTCCCATTCTCACTTCGGGGGAAGGCATTAGATTGGCTCGAGAGACTCCCTAACCATTCCATCACAACTTGGGATGAGTTGGCAGATAAATTCATTTCTAAATTCTTTTCACCCAGGCATATGGCGGTACTTCGAGATGATATATTGGCTTTCAAGTAAGAGCCCACGGAACCTTTGCATGAGATTTGGGAGCGGTATATCGATGGTGAAGGAATGCTCCAATAATGATATAACCAACACTATGATCCAACAAACTTGCTACCGGGGCATCAATACAACAAATCAATGCATAGTGAACCAACTTGCCGGGGGAAACTCTATGAAGCTATCGTATGATGAGCATGTGATGTACTTGATGAGATGACTGACACTTCTTCTGCATGGCAAAGTCGAGTCAATATGCCTCAAGGTGACCCTATGATTATTCATTTACACAAGGAATTACATGACCATGGGCAAGCTATAGCGGAGTTGACAACTACTATGAATCAATTGGCTAAGGCACAGTTACAACAAGTCCAAAATCCTCGTCAAGTGAATGCCATGGAGGGTGTTAATATGCTTGTCAACAAGAGAAGACAAAGAAGGCAACAAAACCAAGGGACCTCTGAGCAATTTGATGATGCATGTAATGGTTTTCAAAATGATGGTTATGATTACCAAAGTGAAGAGGTTCAATATATAAATAACTATTAAGGTCAACGGGGCAACACTTCCAACCAACAATAGTGGAGACCACAAGGCAATTGGTGCAATCAATAATAAAACAGTGGTAATTGGGGGAACAACAACCAAAACAACAACTGGAGCAATCAAAAAAACAATTAAGGCAACCAAGGGAATTGGAATGGTAATAACAATAATTAGGGTGGCAATAATAATCAAGGAGGATGGAACAATGGAAACCAAGGAAACCGGGGGCAGGGCTTTCAAAGGCCCCCAATGTACCAACAACCAAACAATCCACCACCATTTCCATCTCAAGGTCCTAATTCTTCGGGTAATGATATGGGTAGAATTGAAATGATGTTCGAGCAGATGATGAAGAAGAATGCGGATTCTGATACACAGTTAGCTTCTCACAACACCTCTATCCGAAACATGGAGGTGCAATTAGGCCAAATCTCTCAATCATTGAATACTCGCCCGAAGGGTGCTCTACCAAGTGATACAGTAGTGAACCCAAAGGGTGGGAACAATCATGTTATGGCGGTTACAACAAGAAGTGAGAGAGGCGGTGATGTGAATTCCTCTAAGCAAAAGCAAGTCATGGATGATGATGTTGAGTTGCAAGATGACGAAGTCCCTTTGGTAGTTGAAGATGTGGTTGATAAAAATGTGAACAATGAAGTGAGTATTGATATTCAAGAAGTCGAGGTGGAAACTCAAAATGATGTGAACCCGTCTAGGGAACACATAATTGACATGCCGGAGCCGGTTGTGCAAAAAGCTAAGGCTCCTTTGCCAAGGCTACCTCCACCTTATCCTCAAAGGCTCGCGAAGCAGAAGAATAATAATCAATTTAAAAAGTTCATTTATGTGATGAAGAGCTTATCTATTAATGTGACTTTGGTGGAGGCACTTGAACAAATGTCGGGTTATGCAAAATTCATGAAAGACTTGGTTACAAAGAAGCGTTCTATGGATTGAGAAACTATAAAGATGACTCACCAAGTTAGTGCTATAGTGCATTCAATGGCCTCGAAGCTTGAAAATCCCGGTGCTTTCACCATTCCTTGCACCATTGGGAGTGCAGATTTTGCCAAGGCTCTATGTGACTTGGGAGCTAGTATCAATTTGATTCCCTACTCGGTTTTCAAAACTTTAGGTATCGGGCAACCTAGGCCAACCTCAATGAGACATCAAATGGTAGATGATCGATGAAGCGACCTTTGGGCATTATTGATGATGTGCTTGTCCGAGTG
This sequence comes from Nicotiana tabacum, assembly GCF_000715075.1. Classification (NCBI taxonomy): domain Eukaryota; kingdom Viridiplantae; phylum Streptophyta; class Magnoliopsida; order Solanales; family Solanaceae; genus Nicotiana; species Nicotiana tabacum. The sequence goes on along the minus strand of NC_134099.1, from coordinate 56,154,209 downwards.
GACAAATTCATATTGCCGGCCAACTTTGTGATTTTGGATTGTGAGGTGGACTATGAGGTTCCTATTATCTTGGGAAGGCCTTTCCTTGCAACGGGGAATGCATTGGTTGATGTTGAAGTGGGTGATCTCACTTTCCGAGTGGAAGATGAAAATGTCGTCTTTCATGTGTGTAAATCTGTGAAGCAGCCCAACAGTACCGAGGTGTGCTCTTTTGTTGACGTCGTCACAACAGTAATAATTAATGACACCAATGCAATGATCAATATGGAGGACCCATTGGAAGACGTATTGTTAAATCTTGATGTCAATGAGGATGCAAGCCGAGTGGAGTACGTGAATGCTTTAAATGGAATGGGCTCTTATTCCTATGAGCCTAGAAAATTGTCTTTGGATCTTGAGGAGCCACCGGTGTTGGAGTTGAAACCACTGCCTCCACACCTCAGGTATGAGTTCTTGGGCTCAAATTCTACTTTACCAGTTATTCTTTCTTTTTGCCTTACTAACATGCAGGTTGAGGCTACTTTGGTGGTGCTTCAAAAGCGGAAAATGGCAATTGGATGGACTTTGGCTGACATATTGGGAATAAGCCCCGCATTATGTATGCACAAAATCATCTTGGAGGATGATGCAAAAACTTCCTTGGAGCTTCAAAGAAGATTGAACGGCAATGCAAGAAGTGATGAAGAAAGAAGTGATCAAGTCGTTGGATGCCGATGTTGTGTACCCCATTTTCGATAGCTCATGGACTTCTCTGGTGCAATGTGTACCGAAAAAGGGTGGTATAACTGTGGTAACAAATGACAACAATGAACTTATTCCCACTCGGACAGTTACTGGATGGAGGGTATGTATGGACTACTAGAAGCTAAACAAGGTGACCAGAAAGGATCATTTCCCATTGCCATTCCTTGACTAAATGCTTGATCGTCTTTCGGGGCATGCTTTTTATTACTTTTTGGATGGATACTCGGGGTATAATCAAATCTTAATTGCCCCAGAGGACCAGGAGAAGACCACCTTTACCTGTCCATATGGAACCTTCGCTTTCTCTCGGATGTCATTCAGGTTGTGTAATGCTCCGGCGACCTTCCAACGATGCATGATGGCTATTTTCACCGACATGGTGGAAGATATCTTGGAGGTCTTCATGGATGATTTCAGTGTGGTGGGTGATTCCTTCGAAGAGTGTTTGAGAAATTTGGATAGAGTATTAGCCCGATGTGAAGACACCAATCTCGTGCTTAATTGGGAAAAATGCCACTTCATGGTGGAGGAAGGCATTGTGTTGGGCCACAAGATTTCAAAGCATGGAATTGAAGTTGACAAAGCCAAGATAGAGGTGATTTCAAGGCTTCCTCCCCCCATTTCCGTCAAGGGGGTGAGGAGTTTTCTTGGGCACACGGGGTTCTACCAGAGGTTTATAATAGATTTTTCAAAGGTGGTAAACCCCTTGTGCAAGATACTAGAAAAGGATGCAAAGTTTGTGTTCAATGAGGGGTGTATGCAAGCATTGGAGCTTCTCAAGCTAAAGTTGACCACTACCCCAATCATTACCGCACCAAATTGGAGCTTGCCTTTCGAGCTCATGTGTGACGCAAGTGACGTTGCGGTTGGGGATGTCTTGGGTCAAAAGGTTAACAAGATGTTTCATCCAGTGTACTACGCAAGCAAGACCATGAAGGAGGCTCAAATAAACTACACAGTTACCGAGAAAGAGTTGTTGGATATAGTGTTTGCAATGGAAAAGTTTCAGCCGTATCTTATGGGGGCCAAAGTCATAGTGCACACCGATCATGCCGCTCTTAGGTACTTAATGACAAAGAAAGACTCCAAGGCAAGATTGATGTGATGGGTGCTACTACTTCAAGAGTTTGATCTAGAAATTGTGGACCGGAAGGGTAGTGAGAACCAAGTGGCGAACCACTTATCCCGTTTGGAGGAGGAGGGGAGGCCTTGTGATGGCCTTGAGATCAATGATTCATTTCCCAATGAACAACTCCTTGGGGTGTCAATGAATAATGCCATGGTTTGCCGATGTTGCTAATTACCTTGTGACCAGAATAATCCCGTGTGAGCTCTCTTCTAACCAAAGGAAGAAGCTCAAGTGGGATAGTTTGGATTCTTATTGGGATGAGCCATACTTGTTCAAGATTTGCACGGATGGTGTGATCCGAAGGTGTGTCCCGGAGGAGGAGCACTTATGTATCTTGGAGGCTTGTCATTCCTCTCCCTATGGTGGCCATCATGGCGGGGTGAGGACGACTTCTTAAGTTTTTAGTTGTGAGTTTTATTGGCCAACTTTGTTCAAAGATGTGGGTGAGCTTGTGAAGAGATGCGATGAATGCCAAAGAGCGGGTGGAATTTCGAAGAAAGATAAGATGCCTCTCAATACCATCCTTGAGGTTGATATTTTTGATGTGTGGGGCATTGATTTCGTGGGCTCATTTGTTAGCTCTTGTGGGAACACTTACATTCTTGTGGTAGTTGACTATGTCTCAAAATGGGTTAAAGTCGTGGCTTTGCCTAACAATGAAGCCCGGAGTGTTATTGTATTTCTTAAGAAGAGCATTTTCACAAGGTTTGGCACTCATCGTGCTATTATCAGTGATGGGGGGTCTCACTTTTGCAATAGAGCTTTCGACACGTTGCTTTCTAAGTACAGTGTCAATCACAAAGTTTCTACCCCCTATCATTCTCAATCAAGTGGTCAAGTGGAAGTCTCCAACAGGGAAATCAAAAGTATATTGTCAAAGACAGTCAATGCTAATAGGACCAATTGGTTGAAGAAGTTGGATGACGCTCTATGGGCTTATCGGACGGCTTGCAAAACTCCGATTGGTATGTCTCCGTATCGGTTGGTGTTTGGGAAAGCTTGCCATCTTCTAATTGAGTTAGAGCACAAGGCCATGTGGGCTTTGAGGAAGTTGAATCTTGAATGGGATGTTGCAGCCAATCTTCATGTAGAGCAGCTCAATGAACTTGATGAATTTAGATTCCATGCCTACTCCATTTCATCCTTGTATAAGGACAAAATGAAGTACCTTTATGATAAATATACTCGTGGAAAGGAGTTCAAAGTAGGTGATTTGGTTCTCTTGTTCAACTCTCAGTTACGTCTGTTTCTGGGAAAGCTTAAATCAAAATGGAGTGGGCCGTTTGAAGTTGTGTTTGTGACCCCTTTTGGTGCTCTTTATTTGAAAAATAAAAATGGTGAAGTCTTCAGAGTTAACCGGCACCGGGTCAAGCATTATCTTGGGAAAATTGATGACAACCATGTGGTGGCACTTCTTCACTTCAAATGATGTAATGGTAACTTGCGTCGTGCCGCGACGTTAAATCAGGCTCTTCTGAGGAGGCAACCCATGTGTTTTTCTTCTTGTTTTCTTTGATTTTCTTTGTAGCATAGGACTGATTTTTGGACTAACTGGTTGTGAGATGTTATAGGGTTGTGTTGATGCAGTGTAAGATAAGGTGGAAAAATGCACAGGTCTCTGAAGTTGCCAGCGCGGCCGCACTACATTTTGTGCGGTCCGCACTGGTAAAAGGTGAATTGAGACCTCTTTGAAGTTTGCCAGTGCAGCCGCACTACATTTTGTGCGGTCCATACTGGACCTCTGCGGCCGCAGTTCATTCTGTACGGATCACAGAGCATTGCCTTCTCAGGCTTGAACTAAACATTGCAGTGCGGACCGCAGTCCATTTTGTGCGGTCCACACTGGTTGGTGAAAATGGGCTCCAGGGTTTTCTATAAATAGACCCTGAGGGATCCCTTTTACTCTTTTCACAAAATTTGAACCTCAGAGCTTATAAACACTGTTCATTCGTATCTCTGCTCGTAATTAACTGCTTAGGATCATCATTCCTCAATTCATCTCATAACCGGTAACTTTGAAATCATTTTTTTCCTTGTTAATTTTGTAATTTCGTTTAATTTTTGTTTTTCTTAGCTTCTTTTCTTCTTCCTCCTGTATTTAATTCAATTGCCTAGGCTAGAGTAGTTAAATTTTGAATTCATGAGGACTTTGTTAGTTTAATGGACTGGGAAATGATTTAGGGACACTAATTAGGTGGAAAATTGGATTTTAAGGCAAAATTTCATAAACCCTAATTTAGTACCGTTTTTGGGCACTCAGTGCGGACCACGGTTGTTTTTGTACGGTTCGTGATGCCCTTGTGTGGTCCGCAGTACCATTTTGTGCGGACCGTACTGAAGAACTTTTGGGAAGCTGAACTTTGGGCAGTGCGGCCACACTACATTTTGTGTCGTCCGCACTGGCCCCTGTGCGGTTGCACTACCATTTTTTGCGGTATGCACTGCCTAGATACAGAGGGTGGGTAGTCTGAACCCCATCCCTATGCGGACTGCAGTCCATTTTATGCGGTCCGCACTGGCCCCTGTGCGGCCGCACTATCATTTTGTGCGGTCCGCACTGGGTATCTTCTGAGAACTGTCTGCAACATTTTGCCTCTGTTCTGCAATTCTTTCTACAACAATAATTTGAACTGCTTCTATTGATACTAACAAATGTATTGAATGATGTTTGCATACAATGGTGAAACAATGAGGGAAAGGCTCTAAACAACCAGACCGAGGAGAATCCTCCCGGGGAGGGAAACAGAAAATGGTCAAACTCACTCCCCAAGCTAGCCAAAACATCAAGAACGTGAGAAAGGCCATAAAAGCGGCTGACAGAGCCACTGACATGTCATAGAGTGAGTACGATCCCTCTCGGGAGACCTCTTCGGACTCAATCCCAGAATATATCCCGTATCCGGAGAGGGCCAGACACTGAGACACTCCTCCCCCATCACCCACTGCCTAAGCACCAACTGATGTTTCTTTTAGGTCATCTGAGAGCTCAGCATCCAGTAGTGGGGAATACTCCACCTCTCCCACAGCTTCATTATCCGGGGAGGGTACAGAAGGAGGTAAGGAGGAAGTACAGGGAAATGAGGAGGTAGTTGAAGGAGGTGAGCCTCAGGTAGGAGGCGTTGCTAGAACTAGGAAGCCTGAAGCTTGGGAGGATAGATCTGTGAGTGAGGTGCCATACCATAAGTTTCGGGAGTGGTGGTCAGTGAGAAAATTGATTCCGGAGAGGAGCTTCATAGATAGAGACCTACTACCCCACAACCCCAACGTGCAGAGACAGTTTAGGACTAGAGTGGCTTGGGAGCATTTTATAGATAACTGTGTGGACGCCAACGAACACTTGGTCAAGGAATTTTATTGCAATGTAGCCCACATCATAAAGGGCTCCAAAGTGACCAAGGTTCGAAACTTGAAGGTGCTATTTGATAGGAAGTCGATAAATGAGTATCTGGGATTCAATGAGGAGGATGAGACATTGTATATGATGAAGTTGGAAATGGGTGAGGAGGCCTGTCCATGGCTACCACAGTACCTGGCAATCCTAGGTACCGTCCCCGACTGGTTGACTGTTGGAGTCAAAATATTGTGAAGGAGCTTGAACTTTGAGGGGAGGGGATGGGATACTTTTGTTTGCAGCCAGTTGGGCCCTACCACTCATGACAACACCCTCCCTCTCCACCGGGATGTGTTAGTGGCTTATATCATGGGAGGGTACCCCATCAACGTGGGGAATGTGATGTCCCGGATTATCACTATAGAGGGACCAGAGCATGACCGGAACTACCCTTTTCCCAGCTTTCTCACATTGTACTTTTGGGACTTGGAGGTGGACAAGAGACCCTATGACATCACGGTCAAGGCAACAATCCCATTTTCTTGGTATAGTATGAAGGGGGATGACAACCCCAAGAGCAAGAACTACAAAGCTCCTGCTTCTGCTCCAACTGGCCAGTCTGAAGAGCCAGTTGTAGTAGAGGCCCCTACTGAGCCTACCTCCACTTTTGCCGACATCCCTCTCGGACCTTCCACATCCACAACTATTCCTGCCAGTCCATCCACATCAGCGGCCCCGGAGGTCCCATCTTCCCGGGCCCATCCTATTACTGCCTATCTTTGAGCCAGGCACTTTTAAGTATCAACAACTGGATGTAGACTGCCTCATCCAAGTTGTCCATCTTGAATACCACTGTAGAGGCTCAGTCAGTTCCCCTAGCTCCACAGATGCCACAGTCGATAGAGGATGCGCTCAAGGAGATACTTGACAATTAGAAGAAGATCCTCGACACTCAGGCTGCTCTCTCAAAGGCAGTTGGTTCACATAGCAAGACTCTAAAGGAGCTTGCTCGGGAGCACAAGAAGCTGCAAAAGACACGGGCCTCCAAGGAGTCTGTGAAGGAGCTGCATGCATATGTTGATAAACTGAAGGCAGATTAGCTGCCTTTAGACTTATTGCTTGAGGACCCATTCCCAGTAGCTCAGCCATAGCAGGAGAAGACACAGAGGCCTCCGAAGAGGAGGAGGATGATTGCTAGAGCTGATGATGCTATCATCCAGTTGGCGGACCCACCAGAGACTTCCTCCAGTTAGCAGATCGAGGTCCAGGCCCAGATCCAAGTAGCAGAGGAGCAGACCACCGGGAACCAGTCTGAGGTTCCCAAGCACACAGAGGACCCAAGGACCACTCATGATCCTATGCAGACAGACAGGGCTTAGGGAGTCTTCTATATCCTTTTTCCTCTTATCCTTTTAATGCTTTATTTAGATTAGTTGGCATTGGGGACAATGAAAACTTTCATTTGAGGGGGTAGACCCTACATTTTGGATAACTGTATATATATTGATACATTTTTATGCTTTATTGATTTTTCATCTTTGGTCTGTATATAATTTGATATTTAGTTACATTTAACGCACTTTTATTTTACTTTGGGTCTGTATATAAAGTTACATTTCATTGTACATATTCATCCCATCTATTGTATATTCAAATCCCCTCTTGTATATATTCATTCTATTTTCCGCAATTTTTTTCGTTTTTAGCTTCTTATTTATGTTCGTAGCTTTTTGTTTTGTTTTGGACGTTTTCAATAAGCCTTTGATTTTCTTAATGCCACGGTTCTTTCCAAAGGTGGAGTGTTGTGTGAACCGGGTGGCTCTTCTCAATGATGGATGGCGTGCCAATCTTCTTAAGGGTTTGAGTCCGTTTTTCTTTTTGTTTTTAGTAGTTAGTAGTTAAGGGTGCCTCAAGCGAAGCTTCACTTGGGCCTAGCACATTTGCCTTTGATCTCATGGTCAAAAACAAATTGTTGTGTTTAGGATGGTGAAAGTCGTGACTTTGAGACTCTTGTGTTGACCGATAATCATCAAGTGGTTTTTCAGGACCATTATGTGCTCAAATAGTAGCTAAGGTCATTGTGGGCCTATTACTCTCTGTCTTTAGAAATCCCTTAGCTTGTGTGGTGAGTAATTGAATTGCAAGTCCAAGTCCCGAGCCATTGGTCTAGAACTTGCCCTGAATATTTGTTGAGGTAAAATCATAAGTGAATTTTGACCTGAGGCATGGTTATAGGCTTTCCTTGATCCAAATGATAGTTTGAACAATTCCATAGCCTACCAATGATATGATCCATAGGTAATTTTGAGCCTTAGACCTTTTTCTATCAAGAACCGTGATACAAGCCTATAGCCGTTCTAAAAGATATCCTCTCTTGGCACCCGATCTTTCCTTTAGCACATGGAAAAAGTATAAGTTTGGGGGGAGAGATGATGATTGCAACAAAGTGGTAAAAGGGCTCAAAAATGAAGAAAAGAAAAGGCAATGAAAAAGAAAGAAAAACAAAAAGACAAAATAATGTTCAAAGTGAAAAATAATAAAAAGGGATTCAAGAAAAAGCAAAGAATGAAAGGTGTGGAAAGTTGACAAAGGAGAAAAATGTTTGAAATGCATAAGATAGAGTAACAATATGTCTCTCTAACCCCTTAGAAAGAAGTGAAATGACTCAAAGAGTCAATAGAATGTTTGTCAAATGAATCAAAAGAAGTGCTTAAGGGAAGATGGAACCTACTAAAACTAAAACATGTCCTACCCTGAACCAAAAGCCTTCACAATATCTCCACAAAAGCCCTATATGATCTTGAGTTGAATGAAGCTTACATTAGTGGATACTCACATAAGGGGCAAGCATAAAGTACTTAGAGCCGGACTTGTGACTTTTTCTTGAGAGAGATGAGTGAATTTCCGTTAGCCTCGTTTTGTGTGCCAATATTCTAAAGGTGAAGTTTGCTTAGGGAGAGTTGAGGATGTGTGAGTTTGGGTTTCACAATGACCAAAGTAATTGAGAGAGTTCTTTGACGTGTTGAGTCAACTCTTGAAGCTCTTGTGTCGCACTTGATCCATGGTTTTTCAAAGGTTAAATGTTGTTATTGACTCATTTGTATTAAGGGAAATTGTTTGTCCCAATTGATGCTAGTGAGGTTGCTTTAGGACAACTGAAAATTTCTTGGATTTTCCCTTAAGGGGTGTGTCTTATTTTGTTTGCTTGAGGACAAGCAAAAGCTTAAGTTTGGGGGTGTTGATAACTAGAGATTTTGACGCATTTTATACTCCTTCTTGCTTACGCTTTGATTATAAATTCATACAAAATAGTCCCAAAAGGCTAATAAGTTGTGCTTGATTGCATGTTTGATCAATAAAGTGACAAGATGTCAAAAATCAGCTCAAAAGGAGTGAAACTTGCACAAGTACCAAAGACAAGACAAACTCAGGAAAAAACAGGCCTAGTGCGGCTACACTTTGTGCGAACCGCACTAGGGAGATTCGGAGAGCTGGTACTTCAGTCATTAAGGCAGTGCGGCTGCAGAAGGTTTTGTGCGGTCCGCACTGATGGCAATACGGCCGCACTACCAATCTGTGCAGTCCGTATAGCCAAGGTTCAGAGACGGTGAAGTTGGAGCTTTCAAGCCTATGCGGTCCGCGGTCCAGTTTGTGCGGACCGCACTAGAAGCCTCCATGGCCGCGGTCCATTCTATGCGGTCCGCGAAGCTTGAATTCAGAGAGCCAAGTTTTCAAGTTCAAGAGGCTAGTGCGGCCGCACACCATTTTGTGCGGTTCGCACTGACCCTGCAGGGGCATTTTTTTCCAGTTTTTACAGCTTAGTATAAATAGAATTTTTTTCCATTTTTAGTGTATCAGACATTTTAGAATAGCTTCTGCGCCCGTGGGAACGTATCTTGTAGCCATTTTGGGCATTTATACTTACTTTTTATCATTGAATCTTTGTATTTAGCTTAGCAATTAATTAATATATGTTCATCTTCATCTATTTCTCTATTTTTCTCTTCAAGTATGAGTAGCTAGACCCTTTAGCTAGGGTTGTGGGTCAACCCTAGTGTGGGTAATTTATGGGGGTTGCAATTTAGGGATAGATTGACTATGGGTGTTTGCTATTTGGGTCAATTTCATGGTTTAATTACTGAATTAGAGGTTGCAAACACTAGTTTGTGCTAAGTTGACTTGGGCTCTCCTTGAGAAAGAGAGCCTAAGTCTCCGAAATTGATCTAACAAGGAATTGGGATGGACTCAAGAGAATTGATTGTCCCAATTAAAGGGTTAAATCTCGAGAGAGTAATACCCGACTTGAATCCTAGTTGCTTGAGCAAATATGCATACCTAATTGGTCTTGAGAAAGTCAATTGGCGAAAATCATTCTTTCTGCCGAGAGGTGTGAGAGTGGGTAATATCGAGCAACGGTTATAACATATTCCCCAATCATGTCAATCGTGTCTTAGATGCAATTATCCGCCAATTGGCCACCTAGGTAAAAGTCACTACCCTAGTGCCTTTTAGAATATTTGAACAACTTGTAGCATTTTACTCTTAGCTTAATCTAGTTGCAATTATAATTTGTAGTTTGATAATAGTAGAATTATAAAGAAAACCCAAAAATGAATAGAAGTACAATTTGGAACCAATACGCAATCCCAACCTAAATAGATATTCCCTTTCTAGCTCTCTGTGCAAATTGATCCCGACCCAAAATTAGGTAAAATCTATTGCGACCCTCTCTCGCTACCTTTTAGTGGTGCGGAGTAGGCTGCGATCAGTAAGGCAAGCCACTTACCTCGAACCAGTTCAAAATCAACCCGAAACCACGCTCTTGCCACGAGTACTCGACTCCAAATGGACCGAATATATTCAATTCAATTGCATACTGTAAATAACACTTCATGTAATAGATTCTACAAATAAATTCTAAGCTAATATGCGAAATTAGGTAAAATGACCAAAACGCACCTCGGGCCCATGCCTCGGGGAACCGCTTCTGCATCTGTGATACCGCTTCTGCAGTTGGGGAACCGCTTTTCCGGTTCTCACATAAAAGTTCCATCTCCGCACCTGCGACCCAGATGCCGCATCTGCAGTCCCGCAGGTGCGTTAATCCATCTGCTTCTGTGGTCCCTGACTTACTTCTCCTTTGGTCGCTTCTACGGCTTTACTCCGCATCTGCGATAGTCGCAGTTGCAGCCATTCAATCGCAGATGCGGTTTTGACAGCAGCCCAAAAACTTTAGCTGCAAACTACGACTTTCCAACTTCTCGTTAACCACCCGAAATCATCCCGATGCCCCCGAGACCTCAACCAAAAGCACAAACAAGTCATATACCACTATCCCAACTTATACCAATCTTCCGAACACCTCAAACAACATCGAATCAACCAATTAGCATCAGATTCAAGTCTAAGAACTTCAAAAACTCTCAAGCTACGCTTTCAATCAAAAAGTCTATCAAACCTCATCCGAATGACCTGAAATTTTGCACACACACATCACATTCAACACTACAGATCTACCCCAACTTCCGGAATTCCATTCTGACCCTCGAATTAAAATCTCACTATCAACCCGAAAACTTCAAAAAAATTCAACTTTCGGCATTTCAAGCCTAAATTAGCTACGGACCTCCAAAACACAATCCAAACACGCTCCTAAACCCGAATTCACCCAACGGAGCTAACGGAACCATCTGAATTCCATTTCGAGGCCGTCTTCACACTGTTCTGACTACGGTCAAATTTCCAAAACTCAAGCTCTCATTTAGGGACTAAGTGTCCCAAAACTCTCTGAAACTCCAAATAATTCCTCCCAGCAACTCAAAATAGCAGTAACAAACACGGGGAAAACAGTTAATAGGTTATCAGACATAAATTCTTAAAAATAACCGGCCGGGTCATTACATCCTCCCACACTTAAACATTCGTTCGTCCTCGAATGAGTATAGAGACATACCTGAAGTAGTAAAAAGATGAGGGTAACTGCTGGCATATCTAGCTCGATCTCCCAGGTCGCCTCCTCGACCGGCTGACCCCGCCACTGAACCTTCACTGATGCAATGTTCTTTGACCTCAGCTTTCTAACCTGCCTGTCTAATATTGCCACTGGCTCCTCAACATAGGATAGATCCTTGTCCAACTGGACTGAACTGAAATCCAACACGTGCGACGGATCACTGTGATACCTACAAAGCATCGAAACATGAAATACCAGATGGACTCCTGCCAAGCTGGGAGGTAAGGCAAGCTCATAAGCAACCTCCCCAACACGTCTTAATATCTTAAGGGCCAATAAACCTCAGGCTCAACTTCCCTTTCTTTCCAAATCTCATAACGCCCTTCATAGGCGATACCCGAAGCAGAACCCACTCTCCAATCATATAAGAAACATCACGAACCTTCTGGTACGCATAACTCTTCTGTCTAGACTGGGTCGTACGGAGTCTATCCTGAATTACCTTAACCTTCTCTAAAGCATCCTGAACCAAGTCTATGCCCAATAATCTAGCCTCACCCGGCTCAAACCAACCCTCCAGGGACCTACACCCCCTACCATATAAAGCCTCACACGGTGCTATCTAAATGCTGGACTGATAGCTATTGTGTTAGGCAAACTCCACCAATAGCAAGAACTGATCCCAAGACCCTCCAAACTCAATCACACACACAGAGAGCATATCCTCAAGAATCTGAATAGTGCACTTGGATTGTCTGTCCGTTTGAGGGTGAAATACTGTACTCAACTCCACCCGAGTACCCAACTCATGTTGTACGACCCTCCGAAACCGTGATGTGAACTGAGTATCTCTATCTAAACTGATGGAAACTGGAATACCATGCAGAAGAACAATCTCCCGGATATAAATCTCCGCTAGACGCTCCGAAGAATAGGTAGTACACATAGGAATGAAGTGCGCGGACTTGGTTAGCCGATCCACAATCACTAAAATAGCATCAAACTTTCTCAAAGTCCGTGGGAGCCCAACTATGAAGTCGATGGTGATCCGCTCCCACTTCCACTTTGGAATATCTATCTGCTAAAGCAAACCACTAGGTCTCTGGTGCTCATACTTCACCTGCTAACAATTGAGGCACCGAACTACAAACCCAACTATATCTTTCTTCATCCGCCTCCACCAATAGTGCTTCCTCAAATCCTGGTACATCTTCACAACACCCAGATGGATGGAATACCACAAACTGTGGGCCTCTTATAGAATCAACTCTCGAAGCCCATCAACATTGGGTACACAAATCCGACCCTGCATACTCAATACCCCGTCATCACCAATAGTCACATCCCTGGCATCACCACACTGAACCTTATCCTTGAGTACAAGCAAATGAGGGTCATCATATTGACACTCCTTGATATGATCAAATAAGGAAGACCGAGAAACCACGCAAGCTATAACCCGACTGGGCCCGGAAGATCCAATCTCACAAACTAGCTGGCTAAGGCCTGAACATCCATCGCCATAGGCCTCTTCGATGCTGGTAAATAAGCCAAAATCCCCAAACTCTCTACCCGGCAACTCCAGGCATCTGCCACCACACTAGTCTTGCCCGGATGATACAAAATAGTGATATCAGAGTCCTTCAGCAACTCTAACCATCTTCTCTGGTGCAAATTTAGATCCTTTTGCTTGAACAGGTGCTGCAAGCTCTGATGATCAGTATAAATCTCACAAGGAACCCCGTAAAAATAATAACGCCAGATATTCGGGGCATGAACAATGGTAGCTAACTAAAGGTCATGGACATGATAATTCTTCTCGTGAACATTCAACTGTCTAGACGCGTAGGCAATCACCCTACCGTCCTGCATCAAAACCGCTCCAAGGCCAATCCTTGAGGCATCACAATAGACTGCATAAGACCCCGAACCTGTAGGCAATATCAAAATTGGGGTTGTAGTCAAAGCTATCTTGAGCTTCTGAAAGCTCGCCTTACACTCTTCCGCCCACTGGAACAGGGCACCCTTCTGGTCAGCCTGGTCATAGGGGCTGCAATCGATGAAAACTCCTCAACAAAACGACGGTAGTAACCCGCCAAGCCAAGAAAACTGCGGATCTTTATAGCTGACGATAGTTTGGGCTAACTCTGCACTGCCTCTACTTTCTTTGGATCCACCCGAATACCCTCACTCGATACCACGTGGCCTAAGAATGCCACAGAATCCAACCAAAACTCACATTTTGAGAACTTAGCATATAACTTCTTTTCTCTCAAGGTCTGAAGCACTGTCCTCAGGTGCTGCTCATAATCTTCCCGACTCCGGGAATACACCAGAATATCATTAATAAAGACAATTACGAACGACTCATGCCGGAACACACTGTGCAACAAATGCATAAAGGCTGCTGGGGCATTGGTCAGCCCAAATGACATAACAAGGAACTCGTAATGACCATACCGAGTCTTGAAAGCAATCTTCGGGATATCTAGCTCCCGAATCTTCAATTGGTAGCAACTTGAGTGCAAGTCAATCTTAGAAAACACTCGTGTGCCCTAAAACTGGTCAAACAGATCATCAATATGAGGCAAGGGATAATGGTTCTTCACTATAACTTTGTTCAACTGGCAATAATCAATATACATACACATAGAACCATCTTTTTCCTTCACAAACAAGACAGGAGCACCCCAAGGTGATACACTGGGCCAAATAAAACCCTTATCAAGAAATTCTTATAACTGATCCTTCAACTTAGGAGAAGCCATATGATACAGAGGAATAGAAATAGGCTGAGTTCCCGGCAACAAATCAATGCCTTAATCAATATCTCTATCAGGTAGCATACCCGAAGATCAGTTGGAAACACATCGGGAAAATCTCGTACTACTAGGACTGAATCAACTAAAGGGGTATCAGTACTGACATCTTTCACATAAGCTAGATACGTGTCACACCCCTTCTTAACCATTCGTTGAGCCTTAAGGAAAGAAATAATTGTACTAGGAGTGTGATATAAAGTACTCATCCACTCAACACGTGGTACACTTGGTATAACCAGCATCAATTTTGGTGTGACAATCAAAAATAGCATAATGGGGCGACAACCAGTCCATGCCCAAGATAATATCAAAATCTACCATACTGAGCAACAATAAATCGACTCTGTTCTCAAAATCACTAAGAGCAACCAAACACGACCGATAAACACGGTCCACAATAAGAGAATCTCCTACATGAGTAGAAACGTAAACAAGGGAACTCAAAGAATCCCGAGGTACACCCAAATGCGGAGCAAAATAAGAAGACACATAAGAATAAGTGGAGCCTTAATCGAATAGAACCGATACATCTCTATGACAAACCAGTACAATACCTGTGATGACAGAATCAGAGGCAACAGCCTCGGTACGGGCAGGAAAGGCTTAGTATCGGGCCAGGCCTTCCCCTCTTGGGAGATCTCTACTTCCCCGTCCTCCACCTCTAGCTAGCTAGGCTGGTGGGGTAGCAACTGGAGCTGTAACCATAGCCTAAGAACTCTACGGGTTACGCTATGGCTGACAAGTCTGTGGAGGCACACTCCTCCCAAGTCTAGGGCAATCCCTCACCACATTGCGTGTGTCACCATACTCAAATCAAACTTTGGGAGGATGTGGCGGCTATGACTGGCTCAGGCCAAGTCTGCTGGACTGACCTTTGAAAGCACCCCGTGCAGGAGGCGCGCTAGAAACCGGAGGTGCATAATAAGGCTCCTGAGGCCTAGGAGGAGCTAGAATACCACTAGATACTGGAAGATCTAAATGAACAGAGCGACTCATATAACCCCTACCATGATGACCTGCAGCTAGGGCACGGGCACCAGAATAATGGCCCGACTCTCGAGACCTCTTGGCCTCCCTCTCCCTAGCATGCATACCCTCAATCCTCCAAGAAATACTCACCACCCGCTGATAAGAAATATCCATTTCCAACTCATGAGCCATGCTAGACCTAATGCTGGGAATAATCCCCTCACTAAACCGGCGAACCCTCTCGCGAACTGTAGAAACCAAGACTAGGGCATGTCTAGCCAAACTGGTATAATAGACAACATACTCCAAGACAATCATAGCACCCTGGTACAAATTCTCAAACTCTGCTCGCCATGCATCCCTGAGGCTATGAGGAACAAACTCCCTTAGGAACATATCTAAAATCAAGTCCAAGTCAGTGAAGCTGCCTCATCCAGACGGTCTAACTCATAGGTGTGCCACCACTAATAGACGGTTCCACTAAGGTGGAAGGCAGTAAAGGAAACCCCACTCGATCATGATATACCCATAGTGCGGAGTATATGGTGACACTCCTCTAGAAATCCTAGGGCATCATCCGAAGCTAACCCACTGAATACAGGAGGATTATACTTCTTGAACCTCTCAAGCCTCCGCTGCTCATCGTCTGAAACTGTTGCCCTATCCTCAGGCTGACCTGGGGCTGCAGGCGGTACAGGAATAATCTCTGGAACCTGATCCACATGCACTCGCTGCTCTAGAATGCGGGCGGCGGGAGTCTGTACTCCTCCCTTAGCCTGGGATGTAGCTGCAGCAAGGGGAAGCAACTCTACTTGAGCCACAGTGGTGTACATGCTCATGAACTGTTCCAGAATCTCTTGAAGTGCTGGAGTTGTAGTAGTAGTAGGCATATCGGGTGCCTGGACTCTAGCTAGAACTGCTGGTGGTACCTTGGTGGCAGCTTGCACAGGTGCTCTGGTTGCACCATGTGCGCGTCCTCGACCTCTACGCCGAACTTGGCCTCTGACAGCTGTAGTAGGGGGCGCGGGTATCGCACCCCATTTTTCTCGCGAAATCGAGCTTATGACATTTGGAAGGATAACTTGTTCCTTTTGGGAACTGAATTTGCATTTGAAGAGTCGCCACCTAATGATTAAGGTGCATTAGGACACCAATGGTGTTTGATTTGAATAACCAAAGATAGGGTAAGGGCTTGAAATTATTCTAAGGGGAAGGTGTTAGGCACCCCTCAGAATCCACTAGTGTGGTTCTCGGTTAGACAGTTATAGTGAATTCGGGTGCAATTAACATATAAGCAAATAAGGCTCAAATAAGAGGGATTTCAATACATAATAGTTTGAAGGTAAACAAATTTGAAAGAACGATCAAAGAGCTGATTTTTAAATAAAGAGTTACAATGATAAAAAAGAATAAAGAATAAAAGGGGGTCCTATGTTTATTAAAAATATGGATCAACCCACACAATGTCCGGTAATCACTCCTACATGAGGGGCTACACGTGACATTATCGCGTGGTCATCATATCCATATCTACACTTCCCACCCCGTTAAGGTATTAAAGCGCAAATTGGTCTCGATTACTTATTACATGCTATTACCCATCCCATTCCTATTAGTCCCGGAGGCACTTAGGACTACTAATCCTAAAAGGGAGGGATATTAGGCTTATTTGAAGTTTCAAAGGTAAAAGCTCTAAGACAACATACAAAAAAACACATACTGCATATTAAAGGGGAAACACATAAGCATATAGGCTCAAGTATACCTCCTCAAACAAAACACATAAAATAGCATGTCTTACACACACTGCTTAGGTCTGATTTAAAATACTGAAGATGAAGGAGATTAATTATTGAGGCAGACTAGTTTATTACATAACTCAGATAAGAAGTTTGAATTTGCAGTTATTACTCTAAGGCTTGCCTAAATGTTTAGACGGGGTCCTTGCCGAGTCTGCGCCAGCCCTCATGTTTAGGCGGGGTCCTTTTCACAAGAGTGGGGCAGAACTTAAGTCTAAGAGAGAGTGGAAGTGCATAAACAGAGCTTTACGAACTAAGGAAGGAAAGAGGTGTTGGGAAACAGTTACAGAGTTGATAACTTCACACAAAAGGGGTTCAGGAATTGGGAATTTATTGCAAAGAGCCTATGTACTTAGGCAAGGGTCATCTTTGGGCATACACAACAATAGAAGATGTTGGCATGACTATAAGCCTACCAGAACACACAACATCAGAGAGACATAAAGGTTATGATCCTAGAGGATCATGTTCGAGTTATAGACAGCAATGTTCCATACTGTTATGCATCAAACAAACCATAAGTATCAAACACATTGGGGTAGGGGGTTAGGGTTCATAATATATAGATTCAGAATAGGAAGAAAGAAATTATAGCATGCTAAAATAAAGTACTGAATTACATACAAGCAGTAGGTAGACAAGAATGCAAGAACATTAAGTAACCATATTGTTGTTGATGCTGAAAACTTAACTAGGACATACCAGTTCAAAGAAGCAAAGCGTAGTAAAGAAAAGTAGCAGGGATTTTTGAAATATAGCTTTGGCTTTCAGCCAGCTTAAATAGGCCACAGTAGAAGTAGTGAAGCAAGAGAGAATGTTTTGAGTGTAAGTGAGTTTAGAACTAAAAGTGTTCGTGTGTTTGTGCTAATGAAAGAGCAAGGTACTTATAGTTTGAAAACAGGTAGAAAATAAGGCAAGAATCATATTTTAGCAGTAATTATGGAACTATGTACTAATTAAAATCAAATCAATACGTGCTTCTTTTAATTGAAGAGTTAAATTTAAACGGTAATAGGCAGAAAACATTTAAGGAAAGAAATCAAGTAGAGCATCATGTGCAGAATAGACAGTTAGGGGCAAGTACATAGAGGTTCAATTAAGGGAACAACTAATGAAGAATCCTTGAAATACTCGGTTAATCTAAATAAGGTAAGAAGACAAAATAAAGTTGCAGAATAAGGAGATAATCGAAAATCAGTACCTAGTAAATGAGGGAATCAAAGATTTCGAAATCACTAATTTAAGGAGTAACATGGGTTCCCATGAGTGAGCAAATAAACCAAGTTAAAATAGGAGAATCGAAAGTCTAAGGAAAGTTTTCAAATCAAGCCCAGAAACAAGGAGCTCAGAGTCAATCAAAGAGAGAACCATGAGTCCTGTTTTAGCATATAAATAGAGTGCACAAAACATTAGGCATGTGAGGATAAACTATGGCAAAGAGAAGCAACATGCAATAACAATTACAAAGTCAGTAGATAGTTAACTATCGAAACATGGTAGTCGCATAGGTCAACTTCATTAGCTTAGTAATAGAGAAAAGAGAGAGTATCAGAAGCATGCAAAAGGGTCAAGTAAAAAAAAGCCCTTTCTGAAAAGTATAGTCTAGTTTCAATGATTGCAAGAAACCAAATCACATAAAGAAACAGATGCTGAAACAAAAATGATTTCGAATCCAATCGAGCAACTTCAAACAGGTGAAACAGCTTCGGAAGCTCGAATAGGCCCCAAAGAAATTAAGGTTTTGAAACCAATCGGATTCAGAGATGATGAACAAGTAAATCATAGAGCAAATGGTCTCAGAACTCGAATGAACCCAAAATTTTAGTGTTTTTACCACCAATCGAGTCTAAAGATGAAAAACAAATAAATCGAACAAATACTAACAAAATAGAATCGGAAACGTCGAAAAGAGTTAAAGCCCTTAACAAGCAAAATCAAGTAGAAGAATGGCATAAGGAAACACAGTAAAATGTGTCAAACAACTTAACAGAAAACCTAATCGGAAAGAAAAAAGTTTTTGAAGGTAGAGTCTTAGAAGAAACTTTGAGGAAAAATGTTTAAAAGTTTAGAGCAAACATAGATCTAAAACAGATCTAAAAGAAATCCGATGAACCTTAAAGGTTAGGGTTTCAGAAGAACCCCAAATGGTGAGAAAGGCTTTGAAGACCATCGATCTAAGCAGGAGAGTCAAGAATCAAACTCGAATAGCCATAGCTGGCCCTGGGAAGATCAAAGATGACCGGAAAACAACCATAAACTAAAATCGACCCAGGTTTGAACCAAGTTCTTTCACGATCTGGCCTTGAAACCATAATAATCGGGCACGTAGAGGCCAAATGAGGTGGACACAGGCCTCCAATGGTCTTGGAAGCCATGGATTTGGGGGGTTTTCGGGTGGTAGTTGAGGGCGGCGACTAGGGTTTGAGAGATGATTGAGAGAGAAAGGGGATTCAGAGGCGGCTGTAGGTAAGAAATGGTTAGGGTTTGGGGGTAGTTGGGAATTAATTTAGGAAAGGGTTAATGTGAGCCGTTGATCTAGACGATCAACAGCTGAGATTAAACGGGAATTCGGGCGGGTTGTTTAAAAGGGTCATGGGTTGGTTTGAATGGGAATTGGGTTAGCGTAAAATTGGGTTTAAATTGAATTCAATTGGGGTCCAAAGTGGGGCTATAATCAAAATGAAATTGGGCTAATATTTAAATAGCCACTTTTCCCTATTTGATTTATAAAAAAATGTAAAATAATTTCTGGAAATAAATTAAAGGTACTAAAATGACTAATAGTATATAATTATCAAACTAAAATACTGGAGTTAATTTTTATAAATATAAACGTAATTAAATCCAAAAGAGGATAATATTGCAATTATATGCAATTTAGCTTTAACAAATACTAGATAAATTTGCAAAAATAAGTAAAAATTATCTTAGCTATATTATAGCATAAATATGAAAATCCAATAAATGAGTCACCAAAATGATAATTTTGGAAATAATTATTGAGTTTTTTTTGGATAAAATAGGGCAATAAATTGATTTAAAAAAATCTTTAAAAATTAAGAAAAAATAATAAAATATTTGGACATGCTTATATATGTATATATATGTTATTTGAAAGTATTTTCCATGTTAAAAATATACAGGGAAAAATTGGGTATCAACAACTGCCCTTCTTTACCCGGAAAGAATGAAAGAGTTGTCGGGTAAAGATATGATGGCCAATTTTGACCGAACGAAATGGTTCGAAGAGGTTTAGGTCGCGTCCTGGATTTTGAGCTGACTACATATCCCTAGTATTACAGGAATCAGGCCATATATAGTTCAGGATCCATCGGCGGAGTATGCCGATGGAGACTATCGAGAACGGACCCAATATTCAGGGCAGGGAATGGTTAAGGTTTGACATGGCTGCGGGAACTGGAGTGGAATCACTCCTGCTGAGATGGTCGTTGCTCGCCAGTTTACCTACAAATAAGCAATACAATCATATATTGTGCGTAAATTTAAACATGATGCAAATTCCCATCGGACCATGAGGATTTTCTTTGGACGGTTAGAATGACGTCCTTAGACCATGATGTCCTGGGCCATGAAACGTATAATAAAGGATTCGCAGGACATGAAATGATGATCTCGGGCTATAAGGATGACGCCTCCGAACCATGATGGCTTTGAATAATGATATGCAAAATATTAAAAGGGGTCCTCAGGTCATGGCATGGTGTTCTCAGGCTATGAAAATGGTGCCTCCAAACAATGATGCCTTTGGACAATTTGGCGATCTTTCAGCCCATGTAAATGCAGTATGTGGCGATCTTTCATCCATGCAATGTATTTTGGGGCGATCTTTCAGCCATGCAGATGCAGTATGAGGTGATCTTTCAGCCATGTATATGCAGTATGTGGCGATCTTTCAACCATGCAATGCAGTATGTGGCGATCTTTCAGCCATGCAGATGTAGTATGAGGCGATCTTTCAACCATGCAAGTGCAGTATGAGGCAATCTTTCAGCCATGCATATGCAGTATGAGGCGATCTTTCAGCTATGCAGATGCAGTATAAGGCAATCTTTTAGCCATGCAGACGTAGATAAGGTGACGATCTTTCAGCCGCGCAATGGAGATGGAGGTAGAGCTTAACCTTGGAAGGCAGAATGGTAGCCTTATGCAATGCAGAAATGCAGATGGAGGTAGAGCTTAACCTCGGAAGGAAGAATGGTAGCCTTATGCAATGTAGAAAATGCAGATGGAGACAACGTTTAGTCTCGAAAGGCAGAATAGTAGCCTTATGCAATGCAAAAATGCAGATGGAGGTAGAGCTTAACCTCGGAAGGTAGAATGGTAGCCTTATGCAATGCAAAAATGCAGATGGAGGTAGAGCTTAAACTCGGAAGGCAAAATGGTAGCCTTATGCAATGTAGAAATTCAGATGTAGGTAGAGCTTAACCTCGGAAGGCAGAATAGTAGCCTTATGCAAAAAATAAGATAGCAAATGGTAGTAGGGCTTTCTTAGCTGATGGCAGATTGTGATATTGTGACTGCTGGGGATATTGTGCCTGCTGGGGACACTGTTGTGTGCGGATAGCAACTGTGAGTAAGTGCAACAGTTCTGAGAGTTGTATTCCTGAACAATGTTTGTCTCGTGAGTGTATAATATATTTGATGATATTGCAATTCAAGTGCCTGCATCCAAATAAAAATCGTGAGTTTTGTAAAAAGGGGGCGGTTAGTTCGTATCTCTCGCTAGCTCTGCTTGACCTGCTCAGCTTTGATCTGGTGATACTATATGTATCATTGGGGTAGCGTTGCTAAACAAGGCGGTTTTAGTCATAGACATGTATGATTTAGTAAAAATATGACATAATAATAATATTTTTTTAGATGAACCGATAACTGTGATGTGGTTCAGGACACTGCAACCTCTCTAGCTACAAAATTTTGAGGGTCCTCCTCAAAATTCTTCCCCAATTTAATGGGTTGATGTTTTTGACTATTGCTTGCGAAGATTGGCTGAAATCAACTTCAGAATTTTTAGGGTCCTCCTCAAAATTCTGCCCTAGTTTCCAATTTGGGAGGGGGGAATGAAAATTTTATTAAATTGTGACCGAACCATAGGGCTGCCTACGTATCCCCTCTTAAACGGGAATCGGGTTAGGTGTAGTTCTATTTACATCATATAGGAAAACATAAAGATTACACATAGTAACACTTGACTGCATTTGAATTGATCGACTTTGGCCAGGCTTTCTCGTCCATTTCTGCAAGTATGAGGGCTCCTCTTGTCAGAACCCGGTGAACCATGTACGGATCTTGCCAGTTAGGAGAGAATTTCCCCTTGACTTCATCTTGATATGGAAAAGTTTTCTTTAACACCAGTTGCCCCGGTGTGAACTGCCTCGGCTTGACTCTTTTGTTGAAGGCTTTAGACATTCTGTTCTGATAAAG
This sequence comes from Nicotiana tabacum, assembly GCF_000715075.1. NCBI lineage: Eukaryota > Viridiplantae > Streptophyta > Magnoliopsida > Solanales > Solanaceae > Nicotiana > Nicotiana tabacum. Next base: position 56,132,017 of record NC_134099.1, on the reverse strand, counting down.
CTGATGGCAAACTGCATTCATCCTCTTTCCATATATAAGAGCCAGCTGCTCGTAACGACTATTCACTCATTCTACATCATCGAGTTCTGCTTCCTGTATGATTCTTAAGGAAGAAATTTCCACTTCGGCGGGAATGATGGCTTCTGTACCATAAACTAACATATAGGGGGTTGCCCCAGTTGATATGCGGACTATGGTGCGATACCCCAATAAAGTAAATGATAGCTTCTCGTGACACTGCTTATGCTTCTCTGTCATTTTCGTTAGTATCTTCTAGATGTTCATATTGGCGGCTTCTACGGCCCCGTTCATCTGAGGTCTATAGGCTGTAGATTCTTGTGTCTGATCTTGAAAGTTTCACACATAGCTTTCATCAGGTCACTAGCCATTGTCAATAATGATTGATTCTGGAATCCCGAATCGGCAAACGATGCGGTCGCGAACAAAGCCAGCTACAACTTTCTTAGTCACTGCTCTGTAAGATGCTGCTTCTACCCACTTGGTGAAATAGTCTATAGCTACCAGAATAAATTTGTGTCCATTGGAAGCGGCAGGCTCGATTGGTCCAATAATATCCATTCCCCAAGCAGCGAATGGCCATGGTGAGCTTGTTGCAATATGCTCATTTGGAGGCACCTTTATCATGTCTGCATGTATCTGGCAGCAATGAAATTTTCAGACATACTGGATGCAGTCCGTCTCCATAGTCATCAAAAAGTAACCAGCTCGGAGTATCTTCTTTGCTAAGACAAAACCGTTCATATATGGACCGCAAGTCCCAACGTGAATTTCCTCTAGTAGCCTGGATGCTTCTTTTGCGTTGACACACCTTAGTAATCCTAGATCAGGAGTCCTCCTATACAAGGTGCCTCCATTGTGAAAGAAGTTATTGGATAACCTCCGAAGTGTGCGTTTCTGAGTGGGATTTGCAAGTTCTGGGTATTCCCCTTTCATCAATTATTCCTTGATGTCATGAAACCAATGCCTTCCGTCTGCTTCTTCTTCAACATGAGCACAATAAGTTGGTTGATCATGGATCCTTACTGGAATGGAATCAATGAAGTTTTTGTCCCGATGTTGTATCATGGATGATAGGGTGGCCAATGTATCGGCGAACTCATTCTTGACTCTGGGAACATGTTGGAATTCCATCTTTGTGAACCTCTTTCTCAATTCTTCCACATGGTGCAGATACAAGAGTATCTTGGAGTTCTTGGTTTCCCATTCTTCTCGTACTTGATGTATAAGTAAGTCTGAATCTCCGATCACTAACAAATATTGAATGTTCATGTCAATGGCCATCTTGAGCCCTAAGATACAGGCTTCGTATTCGGCCATATTGTTGGTGCACGAGAACCTGAGTATGGCAGACACCAGATAATGCTGACCAGTTTCTGATACTAGGATGACTCCTATGCCAACTCCTTTGAAATTTGCTGCTACATCGTAAAACATTCTTCAACTATCATAGGATTCTACAAAGTCCTCTCCTATGAATGATACCTCCTCTTCAGAAAAATACATTTTTAAGGGTTCGTATTGTCCATCCACGGGGTTTTCAGCAAGATGATCTGCTAGTGCCTGTCCCTTGATTGCCTTCTGATTTACGTAGACAATGTCAAATTCACTCAACGGGATTTGCCACTTGGCTAGATTTCCAGTGGGCATGGGCTTCTGAAAGATGTACTTCAAAGGATCCATCCTTGATATGAGATACGTGGTATAGGTACAGAAGTAATGCCTCAGCTTCTGAGCTACCCAAGTCAAAGCACAACAGGTGCGCTCTAACAGAGAATACCGGGCCTTGTACAGGGTAAACTTCTTACTGAGGTAATAGATGGCTTGCTCCTTCCTCCCCATTTCATCATGCTGCCCAGAACGCAACCGAAAGCTCCATCTAATATTGCAAGGTAGAGTAATAAGGGTCTACCTGGCTCAGGCAGGACCATGACTGGTGGTGTTGACAAGTACTCCTTGATTCTGTTAGAGGACTTTTGGCATTCATTAGTCCATTCGATAGCGGCGTCCTTCTTCAACATCTTAAAGATTGGCTCACAGATAACTGTAGACTGTGCTATGAACTTGCTGATGTATTTAGGCCTTCCCAAGAAAATCCTCACATCCTTCTTGCTCTTTGGCGGTAGCAATTCTTGAATAGCTTTGACTTTTGACGGATCTAGTTCTATTCCTTGGTGACTCATAATAATCCCAGGCAATTTCCCAACGGGAACCCCAAATGCACATTTTGCGGGGTTCAGTTTTGGGTTGTACCTTCGCAGTCTATTAAAAAACTTCCTCAAATCTTCTATATGATCAGTGGCTTTCTTGGACCTTATGATAACATCATCTACGTACACCTCAATCTCCTTGTGTATCATATCATGGAAGATAGTAGTCATGACCCTCATGTAGGTGGCCTCTGCATTCATTAGGCCGAACGTCATCATCTTTTAACAGTACATTCCCTACAGCGTGATGAAAGCCATTTTCTCAGCATCCTCTTCATCCATCCAGATTTGATGATAACCAGCGAAACAATCTACAAATGATTGCAACTCATGCTTGGCACAATTGTCGATTAGGATGTGTATATTTGGCAAAGGGAAGTCATCTTTCGGACTGGCCCGGTTGAGATCCCGGTAGTCGACAAAGACTCTAACCTTCCCATCCTTCTTTGGCACTAGCATGATGTTGCCTAACCATGTCGGGTATTCTACTAATCTGAGAACCTTAGCTTTGACCTGCTTAGTGATTTCTTACCTTGATTTTCATACTCATATCAGGTTTGAACTTTCTGAGCTTTTGCTTTACCGGTAGACATGTTGGATCAGTTGGCAGTTTGTGAGCCACAATAGATGTACTCAGACCAGTCATGTCATCATATGACTAGGCAAATATGTTCTCATATTCCCTTAGAAATTATGTGTATTCCTTCTTTTCTGATGGCGATAAGTGAATGTTGATTCGTGTTTCTTTGACATTTTCTGCATTTCCCAAGTTAACAACTTCTATTTCGTCCAGGTTGGACTTAGGTCTATTATCAAAATTCTCAACTTCCTCAACAATCTCTTCCGGTATGTCATCTTTCTCTGAATCTATGTCCGTTTGTTTGCGTTGTCTTGTTGCATGTTACAGCCATTGGTTCATCAAGATAAGTAATAGTAATGTTGTATAAGTAAAATAATGAGTGTCGATTCATAAGAAAGGTCAAAATGCTTTGATAAATTTCCTAATTGTTTTGAACATTGAAGATCTTATTGCGGGAATTAAAATGCGAGAAGAAAATCATTTAGTAAATAAAAAAAATGCATGATGCTTGTTTTAGCCTTGCTACCCCGAGGCTCGTCGGGCTCTGGTTGTCCTGATGGTCAAGTTACTGAGGCGTGCTCCTCTTCTTACAGCCTGTATGGAAGGGCCTTCCTCCCCTTCCTCCTCGAGTACAACACAGTAGTCCATGACACCGTCTTCTATGAATACATTCTTTACTACTACCAGTGCTTCCTCTTCTTCTGACCCATCGATAATATTGGCCGGTTGGAAGGTCTGCTCCAAATGTGGTTGAACGTGTTTCCGTAATCAAATTCCGAGCTCCCAGGCCCGAGAAATGAATTTTTTTGTGAAATTGTTTTCTGAAAATGTTTAAGGAAAATGAAAATGAAATTTGATCAGAAAGTAATGGTATCAGGCTCGTATTTTGGTTCCGACACCCGGTACAGGTCATATATGTTGGTTAAGTGCTTCCTGTAAAGTTTGGTTACAAACAGACGTTGTTTGACGAGTTTCGGCCTTAAATTGGAAAATTTGAAAGTTTATGAAATTTGAAAGAATTCTTGGGTTGCTACCGTCATCGTGAATGATCACCTCCTAGTGATTCCATTCGAACTTTATCGCTTGATGTAGTGTTGATGCTACGACCCCAGTAGCATGAATCCATTTCCGTCCCAATAGCAGATTGTAAGATGTTGGTACGTCTATTACTTGGAAGTCAACATCGAACCAAGTTGGCCCATTTGCAAACACAGACTAATTTCCCAATAGTGGACCTCTAGGAACCGTCGAAGGCTTTCACATTGATGGCTCCGTCATTTATATCATGCAGTCCCTTGCCCATTTTCTTGAGTGTTACCAGCGAACAAATGTTGAGACTAGAACCCCCGTCGATCAAGATTTTGGTGATAAAGTAGTCTTCACATTGCACAGTGATGTGTAGTGCTTTATTGTGTCCCAACCCTTCAGGTTGTAGCTCAACTTCATGAAAAGTAATTTTGTGACTTTCCAATACCTGTCCTACCATGTTAGCCATCTACCCGCCAGTGATGTTGCTTGGCACATATGCTTCACTCAGTACCCTCAACAAAGCATTCTTGTGTGCCTCAGAATTTTGTAGCAAAGCAAGTATGGAGATTTGTGTCAGTGTTTTGTTCAACTGGTTGATGACCGAGTATTCCTTGGCATGTATCTTTCTCCAAAGATCGTTGGGACCTGTCTCAATGATGGGTGGCCGATTGGAGGCATGATTGCTTGACTCAGCTAAATGTTCAGGGGTATAGACCCTACTAGTTCTCATCATACCTTGTGCGACAACTGTCTCTTCGAACCTGACCTTGCCTTTCCTCCTTGCCTCAGCTGTATAGTCTCATGGTATGGCCTTTGTATGGAATCGCATCATGGTCGACATCGCCACTGGGATCGGCATGGCTATCTTTACTCCAAATGGAGCATGTGCCTTGGGTGGTAAAACTGCAACTTCATATGGTGTGGGTGCATTTGCTGGTGACACGAATTCCACCTCAATTGGTGCTGGTGTCATTGCAGATGACGTTGCTTCAAACTCAAGTGGCATAGACATATTTACCTCAGTGCCTCCAGATGGCTGAATCTGGACCACGATCAGATTAAGAGTAACTATTGGCTTCTTTGGGTCATCTTCTTTTCCTATCAACCCGATTGACCCCTCGGGATCCCAATCATCCCCTATTTCAATCATTTGAATGCCTCCATCATTGTGGTCCGACAGAGGGTTATTGCGGACATTTAGAGTAGGTTTCTTTGCCATAATAATCTTGTTGTCAATCAGAGCCTGGATCTTGTCCTTTAGAGAACGACATTCATCGATGGTGTGTCCCTTCATGACGGAATGGTATGCACAGGATTTGTTTGGGTTAACCCACTGAGAAGGTTTTGCAGGGGTTATAGCAAGGATGGGGGTGACATAACCAGCATCTTTGAGTCTCTCGTACAACTGGTCAATAGGTTCAGCAATGGCTGTGTATTATTTAGGAGGACTTCGGTCAAAGTTTGGTCAAGATCTAGGGAAGTTTTGGCGTGTAGGAGGTGATTTATAGTGGGATGGTTGAGTATTGTAGGCTTGATAAACATGTGCGGGTTGGGTATATCTGGGTGAAGTAGGTTGATATGTGGGAGGTGGGGGTGATTGATAAGTGGGTGGTGGAGTTTGGTAAGATGGTGAGGGTGCTTGGTAGTTCGGAGTTGGTTGATATGTGAGTGGAGGTGTTGGGTAAATTTGGTATTTGGCAGGAGATTTGGTTCTTTGTGCGACCATTATGTCTCCTACGTCCTTTTTCTTAGACACACCACCAGACTGCAAGGCCTTATTTGTAGCTTGTAAGGCTTTGAAGTTTGTAACCATATTGATTTTGATGCCCTCTTTAATCCTTTCACCCAGCTTGATAATGTCAGAAAATTTATGGATCTCAATCAACATTAGTCGCTCATAATACTATGGGTCTTGAGCCTGAACAAAGAATTTATTTATCTGTTCCTCCTCTAAGGCAGGTGTGACCTTAGCAGCTTTGGAACTCCAGCGAGTAGCATACTCGCAAAATGTTTCTATAGGTTTCTTCTTTAGATTCTGAATATAAAAAATATATGGCGCATTCTCGGTGTTGAACCTGAACTTGTCCATAAAGTCGGACGCCTTGCTTACCCAGCTTGACCATTCCATTGGATCTTGGCTTATGTACCAAGACAGAGCATCTCCTTTCAGACTCTTCATATAAAGCTTCATGCGAATTCTCTCATCTTTCCCTACTCCAACCAGCTTGTCACAGTATGTTCTCAAATGGACCATTGGATCCCCTGTACCATCAAACATCTCGAACTTAGGAGGTTTGTACCCCTCGGGCAGTTCGACATAGGGCTGTATGCAAAGATCTTCGTAGCTCAGCCCTTCAATTCCCTTGTTTCCTTCAATGTCTTGAATTCGGCTAGTCAATTTCTTAAGTTCCTCAGCCAGGTTCCTGATGAGCGAGTCTTTATCATCAGACTCGGGTGTGTTTGAGATGGGTTGGGTATAATTTGGCATAGTCTCCACATAGATGTGGGTGTTATGATGGGTGTGGAAGTGGTCATTTGTGGAGTTTTGGGGTTCTGGGATGAACAACGGAGTATTTTTTGAATTATGGCAGGTGTTGCAGTGGTGGTGAGGAGTGGGATGATTTTGTCGCTTTGGGATATTTTGTGGGGGTGCGGGGTTCTGAGCATTTAGTAAATTGACATCTGGAGTGGTGAGGGAAAATGACAGATTCGCCAAATTCTGAACTTGATCAAGTTCTTCTTGGAATTTCAATAACTTTTGTTTGAGTTGGGATGCATTTTCTTTGGAAACCTGAGTACCATGACCATGAGTGACTTCTACCCTTTCAGTTGAGATTTACTTTCTAGCATTGTTCAAATCTTCCATCTTCCCTTTGTTTTTGACAGGACTAAGAGGAGGAGTGGGTGGAGGCCCTTAGATCTCGTGGAATAAGAAGATGTTGCCAGAGTGCACGAACTAACCTTTGGGGAGGGGAAATAATAAACAAAAAATAAAAACAAAAAGGTAACAAGTTATTGAGGATTAAAAAAAAAACGTTGTGATATTTAAACACATAGTGCAAAATGTAAACCGTGTCCTAACTTGGGAACCTCTTTGTGCCTGAGGTAGGCCTAACGTCAAGTTGATTTGGAGAACTTAGAATGCTAAATGCTTCATTTTATTGATAAAAAGTAGACAAATCCCAAATCGACACTAAATAACCTGAAATAAAAGTCACTAGTGGCCATTGGCCTTATTACACTTCATAAAGCAAAAAGAAAACTTCTATCTATTTGGTCCTAGAAGGACCTTCCCCAGATTTGTCATCCTTGGCTCCGTCGAACAACTTTCCCAGCTCGCGAAGTCCCAGCAACAGCTAGGCTCGGGCTAGATGTCCGCCTTTATTTCCTTCAGCATTTTGGCAGTCTTCGACCCTCTTGAGAAACTTTCTTTCCAAATACACTATGCCTTGCTCCAAGTATCCCAATCGCTTGTTGGCACTGACAGCCATGTCCTTCCACTCCTTAATCATCTATTGGTTGGCTTCTTGTATCTTACGGTGCTCGGTTTTGCACTCCCAGATCCTCTTGCACAGTTGATTGTATTTAACCTGTGCCTCAGCCCTCTCATCTACGATCTTGTGGCCCCTAGCAAACCCTGGTTGACCCAGACCATCTTGATTATCTTCCAACTAGCCTGAATAGTAGGGAGCACAACCAACATGGTATCTGTCTGGCTCGATGGTATCTCTCCCCATGACGATCTTGCAGTGCCACATATGCTGAGCTTGGCACTTATAAGGACTATCATCAGCCCGGAAGTGACTCATCTTGTCGACCCTAGGTATAACCTACTTCCTACCAGCTTGCCTCATAACCCGGAAAGGGACGTAAGGGTATGTTCCTCTCAGACCGATCAATATCAGAAATGGTGCATCCCTGGATCGGGCGATGAATTCCTCGGTCGGAAACTACTCGAACATCCATTGTACCTGATCCTAGGTTAGATTATCGAATAACTCTACCCATTCTTTGGCATCTTTTGGTTGGGCGAACATGTTGGGCATGTAATTCATTCGCTTCGGATTATGGAAAGCAATATGATCATCCCAGTCCCTTCGCTGAATCTCTTGTCGGTATGCACCTCGTTGGAGATGTTCTATGAGCCAGAGCTGGAGTAGCAAATTGCAGCCTTCGAAGTGTTTGGCTCCTCGTTGGCATTTCTCCAAGGCTCAGTATATTTCTGCAATGATCATGGGCACAATGCTGAAAGGCTGCCCACCAATTCCTTCCATTAGAGTTTTAGTTACCATAGCTAACCTGGTGTGGATCATTGCTTTCTTCATTGGAAATACGATCATACCCAGGAAATAGAACATGAATACAAAGACCCTTCGGTGATTATGCCCTAATGAGGTGATAGCAAACTCGTTCGGATAGGTACGGTAGGATTTGCTGTGACTGTACCTCTCGTACAAATAATCAAAAGGGATATAGGATTCTTTATGACATGTTAGTTCTGGATTCTTCTTTAAACCCATCATTTTGAGGAAACCCCCGCCCTTATGGTTCTCAAGCATTAACAAACCCGGAGCTTCCTATGGTATACCGGCCAATCCTCTTATTTATTCTATCAAGGGTGTCATTTCAATGTCCCCGAAGCGGAACACAGACCTCTCACAATTCCAGAATAAAGTAGCAGCTTCTATGACCTTGTTGTTGGGTTGGATTTCCAGGAGGGAAGGTAGGTTGCCTAGTATTTCCTAACAAGAGACTGATCACTGGAGTAGAGATCCTCCCACCAGCTTAGCAATTTTGGGTGGATATTGGTGACCATGCCGAATCTGGGGACTTCGTGCCTCATATTTCTGCAAGACAAAAGGGTTAGGCCCTTACCCCCGCCAAACTCGACTATTTAATATCAACAATTGGCATAAAAGCATTTAGTTCTCCAAATAAATGCACAGAACGTGGTAGTGTCTGTTTGGTTTTAGGGAAACCTAGTGGACTTTGGACAAGGCTATCTTAAAGAGTCATTATGCGGACAACATAACTGACTCAGCTAAGTTTGACTATGATGCATACACATTTAAACAGAGTAAGGTTTCTATGGGGTTTTAGACTGGTACCCCTGAGCCGACAACTCAAGGGGGAAAGGCAGGGAACCGTCGACTACACTGTTGATCGACTGATTTTACCGCAAATATGTCATTTCCGGATTTAAGGGCTGATAATATCGGAAGAGCGCAACCACTCATTATAAGCGTTGCTATGGGATTTGTTCATCACGAGTGGAATATGATGTTGAGCATGATTATGCAATAATTTAAAACATGTTGTCACGTATTTACACGTTTAAGAAAGCAGTAAATACAACAGTTTCATAATTCAAAGCAGTAGTAAAGGAAAGAAACAAAAGATAAGTCAGTTTTGCAGTTGAAAAGGGAATTGAATGAACAAATAATTGTACGTAAAGAAGCATAAATTCACAATGATAGTCTGAAATGGAAAAAGCCTAAAAATTCCCAGCAAAATAGCCATGTTGTCGCGCCTTTTTTTTCTCGCGAAATCAGGTTTATGACATTTGGAGGGATAACTCGTTCCTTTTGGGAGATAAGTTTGCATTTGAAGAGTCTCCACCTAATGATTGAGGTGCATTAGGACACTAATGGGGTTTGATTTGAATAACCAGAGATAGCGCAAGGGCATAAAATTATTCTAAGGGGAAGGTGTTAGGCACCCCTCAAAATCCACTAGTGTGGTTCCCGACCAGTTATTGTGAATTCGGGTGCAATTAACATATAAGCAAATAAGGCTCAAATAAGAGGGGATTTTAATACATAATGGTTTGAAAGTAAAAAAAATTGAAAGAACGATCAAAGAGCTGATTTTTAAATAAAGAGTTACAATACTAAAAAAAAGAATAAAGAATAAAGGAGGCTCCTAAGTTAACTAAAAATATGGATCACCCCACAAAATGTTCGGTAATCACTCCTCAATAAGGGGCTACACGTGACATTATCGCGTGGTCATCATATCCATATCTACCCTTCCCACCCCGTTAAGGTATTAAAGCACAGATTAGTCTCGATTAATTATTGCATGCTATTACCCGTCCCATTCCTATCAGTCCCGGAGGCACTTAGGACTACTAATCCTAAAAAGGAGGGATATTAGTCTTATTTGAAGTTTCAAAGGTAAAAACTCTAAGACGACATACAAAACAACACATACTGCATATTAAAGGGGAAACACATAAGCATATAGGCTAAGGTATACCTCCTCAAACAAAACACATAAAATAGCATGTCTTACACATACTGCTTAGGTCTGATTTAAAATACTGAAAATGAGGGAGATTAATTATTGAGGCAGATTAGTTTATTACATAACTCAGATAAGAAGTCCAAATCAGGCCTGCCTGTTGGTCGTAGCGATTAACAACACGGATTCAATTTGCAGTTATTACTCTAAGGCTTGCCTAAATGTTTAGGCGGGATCCTATTGGCATGCTTGCTAAACCTTGTTAAGCGATTGAATTAGGTTATTAAAAGAGGTTCAGAATGTACAAAATTAAAAATTAAACCAGTTACAGGTTCTGCAGGCGATAATATCTACTATTACTGATTTTAGTTCCTAGGAGCATGAAATCTAACATTGACTGTGAATAAAACGAATTAGATTTATTTAGAAACCCCTATAGGCATGATTTTTATATGTAGTGAATATACCGAATTTAAAACACCCTATAGGCACGATTTCTAGGTGAAGTTTCGAATATGCAAAATTAAAAAGTACCCTATAGGCATGTTTTCTAAATGAAGTTTGCATATGCAGAATATAAAACGTCCTGTAGGCATATTTTCTACCCTTGCATGCATATTACCCAACCCTTTTTACTAGCTAGCCCCCAAATGCTTATTACAACTATTACAAATCAGAATAATAAATTACATCAGAAAAGTACAACCAGAGGAAGCCTGATTCTTGACTTCTTCTCTGAGTTATGAGATAAACCAACTCAAATACCATTGATCCAAAGCCTTTCTTCAGACTTGAGTGTGTCAGAATTCCCTAAGGGCCTCAATAGGACCCCGGGCAGTGCTCACACCCAAGTTTCATACCCAGAATAGGGACAAGTGCAGTGTGGAAGTGCCAGCCCTCATGTGTCAAAGTTTAGAGGGAGCTCATGGGTCCCGAGGCAAGTCTCACAAGAGGGGGGCAGAACTTAAGTCTAAGAGAGAGTAGAAGTGCAGAAATAGAGCTTTACGAACAAAGGAAGGAAACAGGTGCTGGGAAACAGTTAAAGAGTTGATAACTTCACACAAAAGGGGTTCAGGGGTTGGGAATTTATTGCAAAGAGCCTACGTACTTAGGCAAGGGTCAGCTTTGGGGATGCACATCAATAGAAGATGCTGGCATGCCTATAAGCCTACCAGAACACACAACATCAGAGAGACGTAGAGGTTATGATCCCAGGGGATCAAGTTCGAGTTATGGACAACAATGTTCCATACTGCCATGCATCAAACAAACCATAAGTATCAAACACATTGAGGTAGGGGTTTAGGGTTCATAATACATAGATTCAGAATAGGAAGAAAGAAATTACAGCATGCTAAAATAATGTACTGAATTAAATACAAGCAGTAGGCAGACAAGAATGCAAGAATATTAAGTAACCATGGTGTTGTTGATGCTGAAAACTTAATTAGGACATACCAGTTTAAAGAAGCAAAACGTAGTAAAGAAAGGTAGCAGGGATTTTTGAAATATAGCTTTGGCTTTCAGCCAGCTTAAATAGGCCACAGTAGAAGTAGTGAAGGAAAAGAGAATGTTTTGAGTGTAAGTGAGTTCAGAACTAAGAGTGTTCGTGTGTTTGTGCTAATGAAAGAGCAAGGTACTTATAGTTTGAAAACAGGTAGAAAATAAGGCAAGAATCATATTTTAGCAGTAATTATGGTACTATGTACTAATTAAAATCAAATTAGTATAAGTACTTCCTTTAATTAAGGAGTTAAATTTAAACGGTAATAGGCAGAAAACATTTAAGGAAAGAAATTAAGTAGAGCATCATGTGCAGAATAGACAATTAGGGGTAAGTACATAGAGGTTCAATTAAGGGAAAAACTAATGAATAATCCTTGAAATAATCAGTTAATCTAAATAAGGTAAGAAGACAAAATAAAGTTGCAGAATATGGAGATAATCGAAAATCAGTACATAGTAAATGAGGGAATCAAGGATTTCGAAATCACTGAGCTAAGGAGAGTAACATGGGTTGCCATGAGTAAGCAAATAAACCAAGTTAAAATAGGAGAATCGAAAGTCTAAGGAAAGTTTTCAAATCAAGCCCAGAAACAAGGATCTCAGAGTCAATCAAAGAGAGAACCATGAGTCCTGTTTTAGCATATAAATAGAGTGCACAAAACATTAGGCATGTGAGGCTAAACTATGGAAAAGAGAAGCAACATGCAATAACAATCACAAAGTCAGTGGACAGTGAACTATCGAAACATGGTAGTCACATAGGTCAACTTCATTAGCTTAGTAATATAGAAAAGAGAGAGTATCAGAAGTATGCAAAAGGGTCAAGTAAAAAAAAGCCCTTTTTGAAAAGTATAGTCTACTTTCAATGATTGCAAGAAAACAAATCACATAAAGAAACAGATGCTGAAACAAAAAGGATTTCGAATCCAATCGAGCAACTTCAAACAGGTGAAACAGCTTCGGAAGCTCGAATAGGCCCCAAAGAAATTAGGGTTTTGAAACCAATCGGATTCAGAGATGATGAACAAGTAAATCACAGAGAAAATGGTCTCAGAACTCGAATGAACCCAAAATTTTAGGGTTTTTACCACCAACCAAGTCTAGAGATGAAAAATAAATAAATCGAACAAATACTAACAAAAATAGAATCAGAAACCTCGAAAAGAGTTAAGGCCCTTAACAAGCAAAATCAAGTAGAAGAATGGCATAAGGAAACACAGTAAAATGTTTCAAACAACTTAACAGAAAACCTAATCGAAAAGGATAAAGCTTTTAAAGGTAGAGTCTTAGAAGAAACTTTGAGGAAAAATGTTTAAAAGCTTAGAGAAAACACAGATCTAAAAGAAATCGGAAAAACCTTAAAGGTTAGGTTTTTAGAAGAACCCCAAATGGTGAGAAAGGCTTTGAAGACCATCGATCAAAGAAGGAGAGTCAAGAATCTGACTCGAATAGCCATAGCTGGCCGGGGGAAGATCAGAGATGACCGGAGAACAACCATAAACTGAAATCGACCAAGGTCTTAACCAAGTTCTTCCATGATCTGGCTTTGAAACCATAATAATCGGGCACATAGAGGCCAAAGGAGGTGGATACAGGCCTCCAATGGTCTTAGAAGCCATGGATTTGGGGGGTTTTCGGGTGGTAGTTGATGGTGACGACTAGGGTTTGAGAGACGATTTAGAGAGAAGGGGGATTCAGAGGTGGCTGTAGGTAAGAAATGGTTAGGGTTTGGGGGTAGTTAGAAATTAATTTAGGAAAGGGTTAATGTGAGCCGTTGATCTAGACGATTAACGGCTGGGATTAAACGGGAATTTGGGCGATTGTTTAAAAGGGTCATGGGTTGGTTTGAATGGGAATTGGGTCGAGGTAAAATTGGGTTTAAATTGAATTCAATTGGGGTCCGAATTAGGGCTATAATCGAAATGAAATTGAGCTAATATTTAAATAGCTACTTTTCCCTATTTGATTTATAAAAAATAGTAAAATAATTTCTCGAAATAAATTTAAGGTACTAAAATGACTAATAGTATATAATTATCAAATTAAATACTGGATTTAATTTTTATAAATATAAACGTAATTAAATCCAAAAGAGGATAATATTGCAATTATATGCAATTTAGCTTTAAAAAATACTACATAAATTTGTAAAAATATGTAAAATTTATCTTAGCTATATTTTAGCATAAATATGAAAATCCAATAAATGAGTCACCAAAATGATAAATTTGGTAATAATTATTGAGTTTTTCTGGATAAAATAGGGCAATAAATTGATTTAAAAAAAATCTTTAAAAATTAAGAAAAAATAATAAATTATTTGGACATGCTTATATATGCATAAATATGTTATTTGAAAGTATTTTGCATGTTAAAAATATACAGGAAAAAAATTGGGTATCAACAGCTGCCCCTCTTTACCCGGGAAGAATGGAAGAGTTGTCGGGTAAAGATATGATGGCCAATTTTGACCGAACGAAACTGTTCAAAGAGGATTAGGCCGCGCCCTGGCTTCTTATCTGCCAACATATACCTGGTCTTACAGGAATCAGGCCATATGTAGTTCAGGATCCGTCAGCGGAGTATGCCGATGGAGACTTTCGAGAACGGACGCAATATTCAGGGCGGGGAATGGTTAAGGTTTTACATGGCTGCAGGAACTGGAGCGGAATCGCTCCTGCTGAGATGGACGTTGCTCACCGGTTTACCTACAAATAAGCAATACAAGCATATATTGTGCATAAATTTAAACATTATGCAAATTCCCGTCGGACCATGAGGATTGTCTTCGGACGGCTAGAATGACGTCCTTAGACCATGATGTCCTGGGCCATGAAGCATATAATAAAGGATTTGCAGGCCACGAAATGATGCTCTCGAGCTATGAGGAGGATGCCTCCGAACCATGATGCTTTGAATAATGATATGCAAAAGATTAAAAGGGGTCCTCTGGCCATGGCATGGTGTTCTCGGGCTATGAAAATGGTGCCTCCAAACAGTGATGCCTTTGGAAAATTTGGCGATCTTTCAGCCCATGTAAATGCAGTATGTGGCGATCTTTCAGCCATGCAATGTAGTATGGGGCGATCTTTCAGCCATGCAGATGCAGTATGAGGCTATCTTTCAGCCATGTAAATGCAGTATGTGGCGATCTTTCAGCCATGCAATGCAGTATGGGGCGATCGTTCAGCCATACAGATGCAGTATGAGGCAATCTATCAGCCATGCAAATGCAGTATGAGGCGATCTTTCAGCCATGCAGATGTAGATAAGATGGCGATCTTTCAGCCGCGCAACGGAGATGGAGGTAGAGCTTAACCTAGGAAGGGAGAATGGTAGCCTTATGCAATGTGGAAATGCAGATGGAGGTAGAGCTTAACCTCGGAAGGCAGAATAGTAGCCTTATGCAATGTAGAAAATGCAGATAGAGACAGCGGTTAGTCTCGGAAGGCAGAATGGTAGCCTTATGCAATCCAGAAATGCAGATGGAGGTAGAGCTTAATCTCAGAAGGCAGAATGGTAGCCTTATGCAATGCAGAAATGCAGATGGAGGTAGAGCTTAACCTCAGAAGGCAGAATGGTAGCCTTATGCAATGCAGAAATGCAGATGGAGGTAGAGCTTAACCTCGGAAGGCAAAATGGTAGCCTTATGCAATGCAGAAATGCAGATGTAGGTTGAGCTTAACCTCGGAAGGTAGTAGCCTTATGTAAAAAATAAGATAGCAAATGGTAATAGAGCTTTCTTAGCTAATGGCAGATTGTAATATTGTGACTGCTGGGGATATTGTGCCTGCTGGGGACACTGTTGTGTGCGGATAGCAACTGTGAGTAAGTGCTACGATCCTCAGAGTTGTATTCCAGAACAATGTTTGTCTCGTGAGTGTATAGTATATTTGATGATTTTGCAATTCAAATGCCTGCATCCAAAGAAAAATCATGAGTTTTGTAAAGGGGGGCGGTTAGTTCGTATCCCTCGCTGGCTCTGCTTGACCTGCTCGGCTTTGATCTGGTGATACTGTATGTATCATTGGGGTAGCGTTGCTAAACAAGGCGGTTTCATTAATAGACATGCATGATTTAGTAAAAATATGACATAATAATAATATTTTTTTAGATGAACCAATAACTGTGACGTGGGAGAGAATTTCCCCTTGGCTACATCTTGATGTGGAAAAGTTTTCTTTAACACCAGCTGCCCCGGTGTGAACTGCCTCGGCTTGACTCTTTTGTTGAAGGCTCTAGACATTCTGTTCTGATAAAGCTGACTGTGGCAAACTGCATTCATCCTCTTTCCATTTATAAGATCCAGCTGCTCATAATGACTTTTCACTCATTCTGCATCATCGAGTTTTGCTTCTTGTATGATTCTTAAGGAAGGAATTTCCACTTCGGCGGAATGACGACTTCTGTACCATAAACTAGCATATATGGGTTGCCCCAGTTGATGTGCGGACTATGGTGCGATACCCCAATAAGGCAAATGATAGTTTCTCTTGCCACTGCTTATACTTCTCTGTCATTTCCCTTAGTATCTTCTTGAAGTTCTTATTGGCAGCTTCTACGGCCCCGTTCATCTAAGGTCTGTAGGCTGTAGAATTCTTGTGTCTGATCTTGAAAGTTTCACACATAGCTTTCATCAAGTCACTATTGAGGTTGGAGCCATTGTCAATAATGATTGATTCTGGAATCCCGAATGGACAAACAATGTGATCGCGGACAAAGTCTGCCACAACTTTCTTAGTCACTACTCTGTAAGATGCTTCTTCTACCCACTTGGTGAAATAGTCTATGGCTACCAGAATAAATCTGTGTCCATTAGAAGCGGCAGGCTCGATTGGTCCAATAACATCCATTCCCCAAGCAGCGAACGGCCATGGTGAGCTTGTTGCATTAAGCTCATTTGGAGGTACCTTTATCATGTCTGCATGTATCTGGCAGCGATGGCATTTTCGGACATACTGGATGCAGTCCGTCTCCATAGTCATCCTAAAGTAACTAGCTCGGAGTATCTTCTTTGCTAAGACAAAACCATTCATATGTGGACCGCAAGTCCTAGCGTGAATTTCCTCTAGTAGCCTGGATGCTTCTTTTGCGTCGACACACCTTAGTAATCCCAGATCAGGAGTCCTCCTATACAGGGTTCCTCTACTGTGAAAGAAGTTATTGGATAACCTCCGAAGTGTGCATTTCTAAGTAGGATCTGCAAGTTCTGGGTATTCCCCTTTCGTGAAGTATTCCTTGATGTCATGAAACTAAGGCCTTCTGTCTGCTTCTTCTTCAACATGAGCACAATAAGTTGGCTGATCATGGATCTTTACTGGAATGGAATCAATAAAGTTTTTGTCCCGATGTTGTATCATGGATGATATGGTGGACAATGTATCGACGAACTTATTCTACACTCTGGGAACATGTTGGAATTCCGTCTTTGTGAACCTCTTTCTCAATTCTTGCACATGGTGCAGATACGGGAGTATCTTGGAGTACTTGGTTGCCCATTCTTCTCGTACCTGATGTATAAGTAAGTTTGAATCTCCTATCACTAACAACTCTTGAATGTTCAAGTCAATAGCCATCTTGAGCCCTAAGATGCAGGCTTTGTGTTCAGCTATATTGTTGGTGCACGGGAACCTGAGTTCGACAGACATCGGATAATGTTGACTAGTTTATGATACTAGGATGGCTCCTATACCAACTCCTTTGAAATTTGTTGCTCCATCGAAAAACATTCTCCAACCATCATAGGATTCTACAATGTCCTCTCCTATGAATGATACCTCCTCGTCAGGAAAATATGTTTTTAGGGGTTCGTATTCTCCATCCACGGGGTTTTCAGCAAGATGATCTGCTAGTGAATGTCCCTTGATTGCCTTTTGAGTTACGTAGACAACGTCAAATTCACTCAACAGGATTTGCCACTTGGCTATCTTGCCAGTGGGCATGGGCTTCTGAAAGATGTACTTCAAAGGATCCATCCTTGATATAAGATACGTGGTATAGGCACAGAAGTAATGCCTTAGCTTCTGAGCTACCCAAGTCAAAGCACAGCAGGTGCGCTTTAACAGAGAATATCGGGCCTTGTACGGGGTGAACTTCTTACTGAGGTAATAGATGGCTTGCTCCTTCCTCCCCATTTCATCATGCTGCCCCAGAACGCAACCGAAAGCTCCATCTAATATTGCAAGGTAGAGTAATAAGGGTCTAACTAGCTCAGGAGGACCAGGACTGGTGGTGTTGACAAGTACTCCTTGATTCTGTCGAAGGCCTTTTGGTAGTCATTGGTCCATTCAGTAGCGGCGTCCTTCTTCAACATCTTAAAGATCGGCTCACAGATAACTGTAGACTATGCTATGAACCTGCTGATGTAATTAAGCCTTCCCAAGAAACTCATCACATGCTTCTTGCTCTTTGGCGGTGGAAATTCTTGAATAGCTTTGACTTTTGACGGATCCAGTTCTATTCCTTGGTGACTCACAATAAACCCAGGCAATTTCCCAGCGGTAACCCTAAATGCGCATTTTGCGGGGTTTAGTTTTAGGTTGTACCTTCGCAGTCTATTAAAAAACTTCATCAAAACTTCCATATGATCAGTGGCTTTCTTGGACCTTATAATAACATCATCTACGTACACCTCAATCTCCTGGTGTATCATATCATGGAAGATAGTAGTCATGGCCCTCATGTAGGTGGCCCCTGCATTCTTTAGGCCGAATGACATCATCTTGTAACAGTAGATTCCCCACGGTGTGATGAAAGCCATTTTCTCAACATTCTCTTCATCCATCCAGATTTGATGATAACCAACGAAACAATCTACAAATGATTGCAACTCATGCTTGGCGTAATTGTCGATCATGATGTGTATATTTGGCAAAGGGAAGTCATCTTTTGGACTGGCCCGGTTGAGATCCCGGTAGTCAACACCGACTCTGATCTTCCCATCCTTCTTTGGCATTGGCACGATATTGGCTAACCATGTCGGGTATTCTACTACCCTGAGAACCTTAGCTTTGACCTACTAAGTGACTTCTTCCTTCATTTTCAGACTCATATCAGGTTTGAATTTTCTGAGCTTTTGCTTTACCAGTGGACATGTTGGGTCAGTTGGCAGTTTGTGAGCCACAATAGATGTACTCAGACCAGTCATGTCATCATATGACTAGGAAAATATGTCCTCATATTCCCTTAGAAATTCTGTGTATTCCTTCTTTTCTGATGGCGATAAGTGAACGATGATTCGTGTTTCTCCTACATTTTATGCATTTCCCAAGTTAACAACTTCTATTTCGTCCAGGTTGGACTTAGGTCTATTATCAAAATTCTCAACTTCCTCAACAATCTCTTTCGGTATGTCATCTTCCTCTGAATCTATGTCTTTTTGTTTGCGTTGTCTCGTTGCATGTCGCAGTCATTGGTTCATCAAGATAAATAATAGTAATGTTGTATAAGTAAAGTAATGAGAGAAATAATAATGAGTGTTGATTCATAAGAAAAGTCAAAATGCTTTGATAAATTGCCTAATTGTTTTGAACATTGAAGATCTTATCGCGGGAATTAAAATGCGAGAAGAAAATCATTTAGTAAATAAAAACAGTGCATGATGCTTGTTTTAGCCTTGCTACCCCGAGGCTCGTCGGGCTCTGGTTGTCCTGATGGTCCAGTTATTGAGGCATGCTCCTCTGCTTACACCCTGTATGGAAGGGCCTTCCTCCCCCTCCTCCTCGAGAACAACACAGCAATCCATGACACCATCTTCTAGGAATAAATTCTTTACTATTGCCAGTGCTTCCTCTTCTTCTAACCCATAGATAATATTGGCCGGTTGGAAGGTCTGCTCCATATGTGGTATCGGCTGCTCCAACTGATAGTAAGGACCATGCCATGGTGACGACCATTTGTTGAACTCTTCTCAAGTGTACTCATATCCTAGACCGAAAGTGGTGCCATGTTTCTTGAGTTTTACAGGCTTGACGATTCCTTGGAGGTTCTTTTCGAGGCCCTTTCCAGGTTCGTACCCACTTCAATTCAGTATACTCTCGATCTTGTTATCCCACTATTTGTTTTTGTCGACAGCATTTACCCGTTCGATGTGATGGTAAGTCTCTCCTCCTAGCTTCCGTCTTTCCTCGATTTACGGAATAGTCTGGCGACTGTATATGGGGTTGCTACTATCGCCGTGAATGATCACCTCCTGGTGATTCCATTCGAACTTTACTGCCTAATGCAGCGTTGATGCTACGGCCCCAACGGCATGAATCCATGGCCATCCCAATAGCAGATTGTAAGATGCTGGTACGTGTATTACTTGGAAGTTAACATCGAACCAAGTTGGCCCCATTTGCAAACACAGACTAATTTCCCCAATAGTGGACCTCTAGGAACCGTCGAAGGCTTTCATATTGATGGCTCTGTCCTTTATTTCATACAGTCCCTTGCCCAACTTCTTGAGTGTTACTAGCGGGCAAATGTTGAGACTAGAACCACCGTCGATCAAGATTCTGGTGATAAAGTAGTCTTCGCATTGCACAGTGATGTGTAGTGCTTTGTTGTGTCCCTACCTTTCAGGTGGTAGCTCATTCTCATGAAAAGTAATTTTGTGACTTTCCAATACCTGTCCTACCATGTTGGCCATCTCCCCACCAGTGATGTTGCTTGGCACGTATGCTTCACTCAGCACCCTCAACAAAGCATTCTTGTGTGCCTCAGAATTTTGTAGCAAAGCAAGTATGGAGATTTATGCCGGTGTTTTGTTCAACTGGTTGATGACCGAGTATTCTTTGGCATGTATCTTTCTCCAAAGATCATTGGGACCTATCTTGATGATGGGTGGCCGATTGGAGGCCTGCTTGCTTGACTCAGCTAAATGTTCAGGGGTATAGACCCTACTAGTTCTCATCATACCTTGTACGGCAACAGTTTCTTCGAACCTGACCTTGCCTTTCCTTCTTACCTCGGTTGTATAGTCCCAAGGTATAGCATTTGTATGGAATGGAGTCATGGTCTACATCTCCACTGGGATTGGCGTGGCTATCTTTACTCCAAATGGAGCATGTGCCTTGGGTGGTAAAATTGTAACTTCAAACGGTGTGGGTGCATTTGCTGTTGACACAAATTCCACCTCAATTGGCGTTGGTGTCTTTGCAGATGACGTTGCTTCAAACTCAAGTGGCACAGGCATATTTACCTCAGTGTCTCTAGATGGCTGAACCTTGACCACGATCAGATTAAGAGTAACTATTGGCTTCTTTGGGTCATCACCTTCTACGATCAACCCGATTGACCCATCGGGATCCCAATCATCTTCTATTCTAATCATGTGAATGCCTCCACCCTTATGGTTTGGCAGAGGGTTATTGTGGACATTTGGAGCAGTTTCTTTTGCCACAATAATCTTGTTGTCAATCAGAGCCTGGATCTTTTCCTTTAGAGAACGACATTCGTCGATGGTGTGTCCCTTCATGCCAAAATGTTATACACAGGATTTGTTTGGGTTAACCCACTGAAAAAGTTTCTCAGGGGTTATAGCAGGGATGGGGGTGACATAACCAGCATCTTTGAGTCTCTCGTACAACTGGTCAATAGGTTCAGCAATGGTTGTGTATTGTTTAGGAGGCCTTCAGTCAAAGTTTGGTCGAGGTCTAGGGAAGTTTTGGCGTGTAGGAGCTGATTGATAATGGAATAGTTGAGTATTGTAGGCTTGGTAAACATGTGCGGGTTAGGTATATCAGGGTGAAGTAGGTTGATATATGGGAGGTGGGGGTGATTTATAAGTGGGTGGTGGAGTTTGGTAAGAGGGTGAGGGTGCTTGGTAGTTCGGAGTTGGTTGATATGTGAGTGGAGGTGTTGGGTAAATTTGGTATTTGGCAGGAGATTTGGTTCTCTGTGCGACCATTATGGCTCCTAAGTCCTTTTTCTTAGACACACCACTAGACTGCAATGCCTTATTTGTAGCTTGTAAGGCTTCGAAATTTGTAACCATATTGCTTTTGATGCCCTCTTCAATCCTTTCACCTAGTTTGATAATGTCAGAAAATTTATGGCTCTCAATCAACATTAGTCGCTCATAATACTGCGGGTCTTGAGCTCGAACAAATAATTTGTTCATCTGTTCCTCCTCTAAGGCCAGTCTGACCTTAGTAGCTTTGGACCTCTAACGAGTAGCATACTCGCAAAATGTTTCTGTAGGCTTCTTCTTTAGATTCTGAATATAAAACATATCCGGCGCATTCTCGATGTTAAACCTGAACCTGTCCATAAAGTCGGACGCCATGCTTACCCAGCTTGACCATTTCTTTAGATCTTGGCTAATGTACCAAGACAAAGCATCTCCTTTCAGACTCTTCATAAAAAGCTTCATGCGGATTCTCTCGTCTTTCCCTACTTCAACCAGCTTGTCACAGTACGTTCTCAAATGGACCCTTGGAACCCCTGTACCATCAAACATCTCGAACTTAGGAGGTTTGTACCCCTCGGGCAGTTCGACATCGGGCTGTATGCAAAGATCTTCGTAGCTTAGCCCTTCAATTCCCTTGCTTCCTTCAACGTCTTGAATTCGGCTAGTCAATTTCTTAAGTTTCTCAGCTAGGTTCCTGATGATCGAGTCTTTATCATTAGACTCGGGTGTGTTTGAGATGAGTTGGGTGGAATGTGGCATAGTCTCCACATAGATGGGGGTGTTATGATGGGTGTGGAAGTGGTCATTTGTGTAATTTTGGGGTTCTGGGATGAGCAGCGGAGTATTGTTTGAAGTATGGCAGTTGTTGCAGTGGTGGTGAGAAGCAGGATAGTTTTGTTGCTTTGGGATATTTTGTGGGGGTGCAGGGTTCTGAGCATTTGGGAAATTGACATCTGGAGTAGTGAGGGAAAATGACAGATTCGCCAGATTCTGAACTTGATCAAGTTCTTCTTGGAATTTCAATAACTTTTGTTTGAGTTGGGATGCATTTTCTTTGGAAACCTGAATACCATGACCATGAGTGACTTCTACCCTTTCAGTTGAGTTTTCCTTTCTGGTGTTGTTCAAATCTTCCATCTTCCCTTTGTTTTTGACAGGACTAAGAGGAGGAGTAGGTGGAGAGCCCCTGGATCTCGTGGAATAAGATGATGTTTCTAGAGTGCACGAACTAACCTTTGGGGAGGAGAAATAATAAACAAAAGATAAAAACAAAAAGGTAACAAGTTAGTGAGGATTATAAAAAAACGTTGTGATATTTAAACACATAGTGTAGAATGTAAGTTGTGTCCTAACTTGGGAACCTCTTTGTGCCTGAGGTAGGCCTAATGACAAGTTGATTTGTAGAACTTAGAATGATAAATGCCTCATTTTATTGATAAAAAGTAGATGAATCCCAAATTGACACTAAATAATAGGAAATAAAAGTCACTAGTGGCCATTGGCGTTATTACACTTCATAAAGCAAAAAGAAAACTTCTATCTATTTGGTCCCAGAAGGACCTTCCCCAGACTCGACATCTTGGCTCCGTCGAACAGCTTTCCCAGCTCGCGAAGCCCCAGCCATAGGTAGGCTCGGGCTAGATGTCGTCCTTCGTTTCCTTCAACCTTTTGGCAGTCCTTGACCCTCTTAAGAAACTTCCTTTCTAGCTCCACTATGCCTTGCTCCAAGTATCCCAGTCGCTTGTTGGAACTGACAACCATGTCCTTCCCCTCCTCAATCAGCTTTTGGTTGGCTTCTTGTATCTTATGGTGCTCGCTTTCGCACTGCCGTATCCTCTTGCGCAGTTTATTGTATTTAACCTATGCCTCAGCCCTCTCATCTACGATCCTGTGGCCCCTAGCAAACCCTGATTGACCCAGACCATTGTGATTATCTTCCAACCAGCCTGAATAGTAGGGAGCACAACCAGCATGGTATCTGTCTGGCTCGATGGTATCTCTCCCCATGACGATCTTGTAGTGCCAAATATGCTGAGCTTGGCACTTATAAGGACTGTCATCAGCCTGGAAGTCAGCCCGGAAATGACTCATCTTGTCGACCCTGAGTATAATCTGCTTCCTACCAGCTTGCCTCATAACTCGGAGAGGACGATGTTCCTCTCAGACTGATCAATATCAGAAATGGTGCATCCCTGGATAGGGAAATGAATTCCTTGGTAGGGAACCACTCGAACATCCATTGTACTAGACCCTCAGTTAGATTATCGAATAACTCTACCCATCCTTTGGCATCTTCTGGTTGGGCGAATATGTTGGGCTTGTAATTCATTCACTTCGGATGACGGAAAGTGATATCATCATCCTAGTCCCTTTGTTGAATCCCTTATCGGTATTCACCCCATTGGAGATGCTCTATGAGCCAGAGCTAGAGTAGCAAATTGCAGCCTTTGAAGTGTTTGGCTCCTCGTTGGCATTTCTCCAAGGCTCGGTATATTTCTGCAATGACCATGGGCACAATGCTGAAAGATTTCCCACCAATTCCTTCCATTAGAGTTTTAGTTACCATAGCTAACCTGGTATGGATCCTTGCTTTCTTCATTGGAAACACGATCATACCTAGGAAATAGAACATGAATACAAAGACCCTTCGGTGATTATGCCCTAATGAGGTGATAGCAAACTCGTTCGGATAGGTACGGTAGGATTTGCTGTACCGTACCTCTCGTACAAATAATCAAAAGAGATATAGGATTCTTTCAGACATGTCAGTTCTGGATTCTTCTTTAAACCCATCATTTTGAGGAAACCCCTGCCCTTACAGTTCTCAGGCATTAACAAACCCGGAGCTTCCCATGGTATACCGGCCAATCCTCCTATTTCTTCTATCAAGGGTGTCATTTCAATGTCCCCGAAGTGGAACACGAACCTCTCACAATCCCAAAATAAAGTAGTTGCTTCTATGACCTTGTTGTTGGGTTGGATTTCCAGGAGGGAAGGTAGGTTGTCTAGATATTTCCGAACAAGGGTCTGATCACTGGAGTAGAGATCCTCCCACCAGCTTAGCAATTTTGGGTGGATGTTTGTGACCATGTCAAATCTGGTGACTTTGTGCCTCATATTTCTGCAAGACAAAAGGGTTAGGCCCTTACCCCCGCCAGACTCGACTATTTAATATTAACAATTGGCATAAAAGCATTTAGTTCTCAAAATAAATGCACAGAACATGGTAGCGTCCATTTGGGTTTAGGGAAACCTAGTGGACTTTGGACAAGGCTATCTTAAAGAGTCATTATGCGGACAACATAACTGACTCGGCTAAGTTTGACTATGATGCATACACAGTTAAACAGAGTAAGGTTTCTATGAGGTTTTAGACTGGTACCCTGAGCGGACAACTCAAGGGGGAAAGGCACAGAATCGTCGGCTACATTGTTGATCGACCGGTTTTACTGCATATATGCCTTTTTCGGATTTAAGGGGTGATAATATCGGAAGAATTCAACCACTCATTATAAGCGTTGCTATGGGATTTGTTCGGCACGAGTGGAATATGATGTTGAGCATGATTATGCAATAATTTAAAACATGTTGTCACGTATTTACACATTTAAAAAAGCAGTAAATACAACAGTTTCATAATTTAAAACAGTATTAAAGGAAAGTAGTAAAGGAAAGAAACAAAAGATAAGTCAGTTTTACAGTTGAAAAGGGAATTGAATGAACAAATAATTGTATGTAAAGAAGCATAAATTCACAATGATAGTCTGAAATGGTAAAAGCCTAAAATCCCCAGCAGAGTAGTCATGTTGTCGCGCCCTTTTTTTCTCGCGAAATCAGGTTTAGGACATTTGGAGGGACAACTCATTCCTTTTGGGAACTGGGTTTGCATTTGAAGAGTTGTCGTCTAATGATTAAGGTGCATTAGGACACCAATGGGGTTTGATTTGAGTAACCAGAGATAGGGTAAGGGCTTGAAATTATTCTAAGAGGAAGGTGTTAGGCACCCCTCAGAATCCATTAGTGTGGTTCCCGGCCAGACGGTTATTGTGAATTCGGGTGCAATTTACATATAAGCAAATAAGGCTCAAATAAGAGGGGATTTCAATACAAAATGGTTTGAAAGTAAACAAATTTGAAAGAACGATCAAAGAGCTGATTTTAAATAAAGAGTTACAATGCTAAAAAAAGAATAAAGAATAAAGGGGGGTCCCAAGTTTATCAAAAATATTGATCACCCCACACAACGTCTGGTAATCACTCCTCAATGAGGGGCTACACGTGACATTATCGCGTGGTCATCATATCCATATCTACCCTTCCCACCTCGTTAAGGTATTAAAGCACGGATTGGTCTCGATTACTTATTGCATGCTATTACCCGTCCCATTCCTATCAGTCCCGGAGGCACTTAGGACTAATAATCCTAAAAGGGAGGTATATTAGGCTTATTTGAAGTTTCAAACGTAAAAACTCTAAGTCAACATACAAAAAAAACACATACTGCATATTAAAAGGGAAACACATAAGCATATAGGCTCAAGTACACCTCCTCAAACAAAACACATAAAATAGCATGTCTTACACATACTGCTTAGGTCTGATTTAAAATACTCAAGATGAGGGAGATTAATTATTGAGGCAGATTAGTTTATTACATAACTCAGATAAGAAGTCTGAATCAGGCCTGCCTGCTGGTCGTAGCGATTAACAAAGCGGATTCAATTTGCAGTTATTACTCTAAGGCTTGCCTAAATGTTTAGGTGGGGTCATATAGGCATGCTTGCTAAAACTTGTTAAGAGAGGGAATTAGGTTATTAAAAGAGGTTCAAAATGTACAAAATTAAAAATTAAACTGGTTACAGGTTCTGCAGGCGATAATATCTAATATTACTGATTTTAGTTCCTAGGAGCATGAAATCTAACATTGACTGTGAATAAAATGAATTGGATTTATTTAGAAACCCCTATAGGAATGATTTCTATATGTAGTGAATATGCAGAATTTAAAATACCCTATAGGCATGGTTTCTAGGTGAAGTTTCGAATATGCTGAATTAAAAAGTACCATATATGCATGTTTTCTAAATGAAGTTTGCATATGCAGAATTTAAAATGTCCTATAGGCATATTTTCTACCCTTGCATGCATATTACCCAACCCTTTTTACTAGCCAGCCCCAAATGTTTATTACAACTTATTATAAACCAGAATAATAAATTACATCAGAAAAGTACAAACAAAAGTACAACTAGAGGAAGCCTGATTCTTGACTTCCTCTCTGAGTTATGAGATAAACTAACTCAAATACCAATGATCCAAAGCCTTTCTTCAGACTTGAGTGTGTCAGGATTCCCTAAGGACCTCAATAGGACCCCAGGCAGTGCTCACACCCAAATTTCATAACCATAATAGGGACAAGTGCAGTGTGGAAGTGCCAGCCCTCATGTGTCTGAGTTCAGAGGGAGCTCGTGGGTCCCAAGGCTAGGCTCACAAGAGGGGGGCAGAACTGAAGTCTAAGAGAGAGTGGTGGTGCAGAAACATAGCTTTACGAACTAAGGAAAGAAAGAGCTGTTGGGAAATAGTTACAGAGTTGATAACTTCACACAAAAGGGGTTCAGGGGTTGGGAATTTATAACAAAGAGCCTATGTACTTATGCAAGGGTCAGCTTTGGGCATGCACATCAATAAAAGATGTTGGCATGCCTATAAGCCTACCAGAACACATAACATCAGAGAGACATAGAGGTTATGATCCTAGGGGATCAAGTTCGAGTTATGGACAACAATGTTCCATACTGCCATGCCTCAAACAAACCATAAGTATCAAACACATTGGGGTAGGGGTTTAGGGTTCATAATACATAGATTCAGAATAGGAAGAAAGAAATTACAGCATGCTAAAATAAAATACTGAATTAAATACAAGCAGTAGGCAGACAAGAATACAAGAACATTATGTAACCATGTTGTTGTTGATGCTGAAAACTTAATTAGGACATACCAGTTCAAAGAAGCAAAACGTAGTAAAGAAAGGTAGCAAGGACTTTTGAAATATAGCTTTGGCTTTCAGCCAGCTTAAATAGGCCACAGTAGAAGTAGTGAAGCAAAAGAGAATGTTTTAAGTGTAAGTGAGTTCAGAACTAAGAGTGTTCGTGTGTTTGTGCTAATGAAAGAGCAAGGTACTTATAGTTTGAAAACAGGTAGAAAATAAGGCAAGAATCATATTTTAGCAGTAATTATGAAACTATGTACTAATTAAAATCAAATCAGTATAAGTACTTCCTTTAATTAAGGAGTTAAATTTAAACGATAATAGGCAGAAAACATTTAAGGAAAGAAATCAAGTAGAGCATAATGAAGAATCCTTAAAATACTCGGTTAATCCAAATAAGGTAAGAAGACAAAATAAAGTTGTAGAATATGGAGATAATCGAAAATTAGTACATAGTAAATCAGGGAATCAAGGATATCAAAATCACTGATTTAAGGAGAGTAACAAGGGTTCCCATGAGTAAGCAAATAAACCAAGTTAAAATAGGAGAATCGAAAGTCTAAGGAAAGTTTTCAAATCAAGCCCAGAAACAAGGAGCTCAGAGTCAATCAAAGAGAGAACCATGAGTCATGTTTTAGCATATAAATAAAGTGCACAAAACATTAGGCATGTGAGGCTAAACTATGGCAAAGAGAAGTAGCATACAATAACAATAACAAAGTCAGTAGACAGTGAACTATCGAAACATGGTAGTCACATAGGTCAACTTCATTAGCTTAGTAATAGAGAAAAGAGAGAGTATCAGAAGCATGAAAAGGGTCAAGTAAAAAAAAGCCCTTTTCTGAAAAGTATAGTCTAGTTTCAATGATTGAAAGAAACCAAATCACATAAAGAAATAGATGCTGAAACAAAAATGATTTCGAATTCAATCGAGCAACTTCAAACAGGTGAAACAGCTTCAGAAGCTCGAATAGGCCCCAAACAAATTAGGGTTTTGAAACCAATCGAATTCAGAGATGATGAACAAGTAAATCACACAGCAAATGGTCTCAGAACTCGAATAAACCCAAAATTTTAGGGTTTTTACCACCAATCGAGTCTAAAAATGAAAAACAAATAAATCGAACAAATACTAACAAAAATAGAATTGGAAACCTCGAAAGGAGTTAAGGCCCTTAACAAGCAAACTCAAGTAGAAGAATGGCATAAGGAAACACAGAAAAACGTGTCAAACATTTTAATAGAAAACCTAATTGGAATGGATAGAGGTTTTGAAGGTAGAGTCTTAGAAGAAACTTTGAGGAAAAATATTTAAAAGTTTAGAGCAAACACAGATCTAAAAGAAATTGGAAGAACCTTAAAGGTTAGGGTTTCAGAAGAACCCCAAATGGTGAGAAAGACTTTGAAGACCATCGATCTAAGCAGGAGAGTCAAGAATCAGATTCGAATAGCCATAGCTGGCTGGGGTAAGATCAGAGATGACCGGAGAACAACCATAAACAGAAATCGACCCAGGTCTGAACTAAGTTCTTTCACGATCTGGCCTTGAAACCATAATAATCGGTCACGTAGAGGCCAAAGGAGGTGGATACAAGCCTCTAATGGTCTTGGAAGCCATGGATTTGGGGGGTTTTCGGGTGGTAGTTGAGGGCGGCGGCTAGGGTTTGAGAGAGGTTTGAGAGACAATTGAGAGAGAAGGGGGATTCAGAGGCAGCTGTAGGTAAGAAATGGTTAGGGTTTGGGGGTAGTTGGGAATTAATTTTGGAAAGGGTTAATGTGAGCCGTTGATCTAGGCGATCAACGGCTGGGATTAAATGGGAATCGGGTGGATTGTTTAAAAGGGTCATGGGTCGGTTTGAATGGGAATTGGGTCGAGGTAAAATTGGGTTTAAATTGAATTCAATTGGGGTCCGAATTGGGGCTGTGATCGAAATGAAATTGGGCTAACATTTAAATAGCCACTTTTCCCTATTTGATTTATAAAAACTAGTAAAATAATTTCTGGAAATAAATTAAAGGTACTAAAATGACTAATAGTATATAATTATCAAATTAAAATACTGGACTTAATTTTTATAAATATAAACGTAATTAAATCCAAAAGAGGCTAATATTGCAATTATATGCAATTTAGTATTAAAGAATACTAGATAAATTTGTAAAAATATGTAAAAATTATCTTAGCTATATTTTAGCATAAATATGAAAATCCAATAAATGAGTCACCAAAATGATAATTTTGAGAATAATTATTGGATTTTTCTGGATAAAATAGGGTAATAAATTAATTTAAAAAATCATTAAAAATTTAAAAATAATAATAAAATATTTGAACATGCGTATATATGCATACATATGTTATTTGAAAGTGTTTTGCATGTTAAAAATATGCAGGAAAAAATTGGGTATCAACAGCGGGTGCTTGATCATTTCGGGTACCACGTGTACTCACCATCTGTGAGAGAATAGAAGACAGAAGTTTAGAATTGTGATATCAAAATTCGCATGACAAGGAAATCAAATGAAGTGGAATTTTCCTAATAGTTCCATAGCCACTCGTAGATAAGTACAGACGTCTCCGTACCGATCCGTGAGACTCTAATAAACCGGATTCATGACTCCTATGAACCTTGAGCTCTGATACCAACTTGTCATGACCCCGGTTTACCCTCCGTGAACTATCGTGACGGCACCTAATCTCTACGACTAGGTAAGCCTAAAAATGCGAAAAATAAACCAACTTGTGGAAGAAAAAATTAAAAACCAAAATAGTGAAATAAAACCATGTTTAAAAGTGTCACTCTACATACACAATATCAACTTTCGAAAACTAACAACATTTCCCAAAACTTGGAATCTCATGATCACAAGCCTTTGAAAGTATACAAACATCTAACTCCAGAATATCTAACAAAGACACAAGGTACAGAAGGGCTAATACAAAAGGGAGAGTAGACAGGGACTCTTCGGTTTGCGGACGCGGAAGATATGCCTCGGAGTCTTTACGAACGCCTCGTCTCAAGCGTGATAAGTCTGAGTGGAGGTACCTGGATCTGAACATAAAAAATATGAGTACACCATAACGGTACTCAGTAAGTGCCAAGCCTAACCTCGGTCGGATAGTGACAAGGAAGGTCCGGGCCCTACTGAGATTAAATAAAATATAAGGTATGACAGAATAAGATAAGCAGTACAAGTGAAAGCTAACAGTAAGAATTTAATACAGGATAATACGGAATACAATAACTAGAACAGAGACAAAAACAATCACAAGGAAATACCACTCTTCACAAGGATAATAACAGGGGATCTCTCACTATCCCAAGGATCTCTTAGTACCCTCAACATATTCCAGGGATCTCTTGGTATCCCGAGAATTTCTTGGTATCCTCAATATATGCTAGGGATTTCTTGGTATCCCGAGGATATCTTGGTATCCTCAATATATGCTAGGGATCTCTTGGTATCCTGAGGATCTCTTGTTATCCTCAATATATTCTAGGTATCTCTTGGTATCCCTCACCTCAGCTCGAATCATAAATACGTACAGGAGATCTCCCTGGATGTCGTCCCGTAGTCCCAAAGTAAAACACACAGCAATAACACAAAGAATAATCAATTAAACTCAATT
Source organism: Nicotiana tabacum (assembly GCF_000715075.1). Lineage (NCBI taxonomy): Eukaryota > Viridiplantae > Streptophyta > Magnoliopsida > Solanales > Solanaceae > Nicotiana > Nicotiana tabacum. The sequence continues at coordinate 56,100,913 of NC_134099.1, read as the reverse complement.
TCGTACCAAAGTAAAACAAGTAATTATAAGCTAACATGCTTCACCTAATACAAATAAGGCAGTTTAAGCAATAAAACAATTAAGTCAATTAAACATGTTTCTCTAAACTAACAGCAGGCTTAAATTTCAAGTAGAATAAGTAAGAAAGGAAAACACAATTAAAGCTACTTTAGTGGAAATAGGATTTTCAACAATTAACAAGAGTATGCACTTGTCACCTCACGTACAAGGCATTTCAATTACCACAATACCAAATCCTAAGGGGAATGTCCCCCACGCAAGGTTAGGCAAGCCACTTACCTCGAACCAGCTCAAAATTAACCCGAAACCACGCTCTTGCCACGAGTACTCGACTCCAAATGGCCCGAATCTATTCAATTCAATTGCATACTATAAATAAATTCTACAAATAACTGATTTGTAACTGATTCTACAATACTATAAATAAATTCTACAAATACTCGACTTCAAGTAACTAATTCTACAAATAAATTCTAAGGTAATACGTGAAATTAGGTAAAATGACCAAAACACCCCTCGAGCCCACATCTCGGAATTGGGAATTTTTTATATTTTCAGAATCCTCATACTCTCACGAGTTCATGCATACCAAAATTATCCAAATCCAAGGTCAAATTCCCAATCAAAATTACAATTCTAGGTCTAAGAACTTTCTTCCAACTTTTCCCCAAATTTCATCTCCAATCCGAAATTAAATTATAAAACTAACAATAGATTAGTGGAATACAACTAGAAAGGATTAAGGAAGTGTTACCCACTGATTTCCTCTTTAAATTCCTCCCAAAATCGCCCTCTCCCGAGCTCCAAATCAAATTTCCAACTTTTGAAACTAAACCCTCGAAATTCCTAATTGCTGCCTAGAAATACCGCATCTGCGGTCCACCCATCACATCTGCGATACTGCTTCTGCGGTTGGGGAACCGCTTCTGCGGTTCTCACTTAAAAGTTCCATCTCCGCACCTACGACCCAGATGTCGCATATGCGATCCCGCAGGTGCGTTAATCCATCTGCTTCTGCAGTCCCTGCCTTACTTCTCCTTTGGCCACTTCTGTGGCTTTACTCCGCATCTGCAGGATTTGTATCTATGGCCATTCAACCGCATATGCGGTTATGATAGCAGCCCAAAGACTTCAGCTGCAAACTCCAACTTTCCAACTTCCCGTTAACCACCCGAAATCATCCCGAGGCCCCCGGGACCTCAACCAAAAGCACAAACAAGTCATATACTACTATCCCAACTTATACCAATCTTCCAAACACCTAAAACAACATCGAATCAACCAATTAGCATCGGATTCAAGTCTAAGAACTTCAAAAACTCTCAAACTACGCTTTCGATCAAAAAGTATATCAAACCTCGTCCGAATGACCTAAAATTTTGCACACACGTCACATTCAACACTACATAGCTACCCCAACTTATAGAATTCCATTCCGACCCTTGAATCAAAATCTCACTATTGAATCAGAAACTTAAAAAAAATCAATTTTTGGCATTACAAGCCTAAACTAGCTACGGACCTCCAAAACACAATCCGAACACGCTCGTAAACCCGAATTCATCCAACGGAGCTAACGGAACCATCGAAATTCCATTCCGAGGCTATCTTCACACTGTTTCGACTACGGTCAAATTTCCAAAACTCAAGCTCTCATTTAGTGACTAAGTATCCCAAAACTATCCGAAACTCCAAATTATTCCTCCCGGCAACTTAAAATAGCAGAAACAAATGCGGGGAAAGCAATTAATAGGAGATCGGGGTGTAAATTCTTAAAAATGACCGGTTGGGTTGTTACACTATAGATTGGTATACCCGTTAGGACGCCATTAGGTGGCACACATGGCATGATATGGCCCATGCCTTTGCCTGGCACTTTTAGTACAACATAGAAATTGTCATGTATCACATATCCCTCACTAAGATGGAAAAGAGGCCTAATGAGAGCTTTAAGGAATACAGGCTCAGATGGAGAGAACAAGTTGCCCGAGTCAATCCTCCGATGGAAGAAGCTAAGATGGTTAAGTACTTTAATGATGTGGTAAAAATGGGAGAAATGGTAGAAAATAGGCTAAAGTCAAGCAAGATCATGAGCTATTCTTCTTTAGAAGCCACAACACAGGCAATTCAGATTTACATGGGGAGCTTACTGGGTTATAAGGAACATGATGATGTTGCCATGGTTGTCTCCGGATCACGACATGGCCCAACGGGTTCGTCTCACCAATATACTCAGCCTCGACCCCAACCCCAACCCCAAACCTATCGCTCAGATCCACATAATCTATCTCAGCATTATCCTCCGAACAACGTCCGGTCATCTATCTAACCACTAAAACACCTTAGAAGACAAGCACCAGCACTGCAAAATCTCCATCAGCCTCCACAAAATTTTCAGGTACCCTATAACCCACATCCAGGCCAGAGGTATAGAGGGGAACAAAAGTTGAAAGATAATTTTACACCAATAGGAGAGTCCTATGCAAGCTTGTTTGAGAAATTAAAGCATTATGACATGATTGCACCTATTCCTCCAAATCATGTGGACCCACGTGCAAGAAGCTTTGACCCTTCTAAAAGGTGTGAATACCATTCCAATGCCTAGGGGCACAATGTTGAAGATTGTCGTGCTTTGAAAAGGGAAATAGAAAGAATGATTCAAGAAGGGATAATTGTAGTCCAAGGCAATAATACCCCAAGTGTCACACATAATCCTCTACAGGTACATGACAACGCACAAATTGGTGGGATGGTTTGCAACGACGAAGGGTTGGTCAAAGGAGTCAATGAGCCACTTGGTGAAGACAATATGATTGAAGTTGGTGAAGGTCGCAGCAATATTGATGTGGAACTCAGTGGCTAAGATGTCAAGTTTGGTGATTAGAAAGACACTCCTTTCTTGGCTAGCCAAGAAGGAGTTTTGGTGATTTATTTTGTTGTCATTTCTGTCGTCCGGGTTATTTCAGGATTGTAATATGGATTTGGTTTTTGGCTCAAACCCTTCTTCTTCTTATTTTGCCTAGTTCGTTTTATTGTAGTAACTCGTCTAGTGTTATCAAGGAATGTTCCAAGGTTGTAACCCATGTCTATTTTGCTTGTTTTGTTGTAACCCTTGTCACTGTTCGTCTAATGCAATCTCCTATTTTTTGTAATTCTAGTCAGTTTTGTTTAGGTCACGTTTCCTTTTATAGCTCTTTTCATGCTGACTCTAGTGACATGACATGCACGCATAATTCTCAGCCTGGTCTTGAAAGTTAGTTAATTATGAAGGAATGACACAATTTTGAATATGATAAAAGGATGCATTTGAGGAAACAAGTAAACAGTCACGCATTCTAAAATAACCTGAAGCTTGAATTGAGTGAAACTGAGGCAGTTAGTTTGGGAAATCAAGAGGTTGATAAGAGCATACAACAAGGAAATGTCTCTCAAGTAGTTTGAGGTAGATCAATCAGTGCTGAAATGCATTCTTCCATATCAAGATAAGGTTGAGTCAAGTCTGCTTCTAATTGGCAAGGATCATTCATTGGGACAAAGATATTGCATGTCGGCATTTTTTGTTTGTGTTGATACCATCAGTAGATACTATGTATGATTTCTGTGCTTATCTTTAATTGCATGTTTGTACCTGGCACTTTTAAAGTTTGGTATGACGAAGACATTTTATTCTTCTACCCAAACACTTTTATCTTTTGCTACCCTTTTTGAGCCTTAATTTATTTTGTTTCATACCGCTCTTTTAGAATTAGAAGTAGAGTTAGGAACTAGAAAAGAAAAGAAAAAGAAAAAGAAAAAAAAAGAAGAAAAAAAAGGAAAAAAAGAAGAAGAGAAAAGACCAAAAAAGAAGGGAGAAAAAAAGAAAAAAGAAAAGAGAAAAATAGAAAAAAGGAAAAGAAAAACAAAAAAAACCAACTTTTGTTTGAACTATGTTCGACCTGATTCTTTTCACCTCAAGATACGTAGGCAGTCTTACGGTTCGGTCACACAAAATAAAATATTTCATAATCCCCGAAGTCAAGAGTGGGGCAATTTTTCTTAGAAATCCCATCAAAATAAAAATCCAAAAAAAAAGTTCCCCAGACCCCAGGAAACTGGGGCAAAAGTTTTAATTTTGGCTAAAAGATTTAATTCCCAAAATTTATAATTTTGAACCCTTTCATCATAAATTATTTTGAGCTTTGATGCCACCCTTTCTTTCCAACCTTTTCCAAAAGCCTACATTATGGTCCAATGAAAGACCTTCCGACCAATCTTTGAGGATGTCAAATCAAGTGTGTGGTGAAAGTATGATCTTCATGCATCATGGGTAATACCTTTATTCTCAGCACAAAGAGAGAAAATGTTAAAACGAGAGAGTCTTATCGGTGAAAACCCTCATGGGAATTGTAAGGCGACGGTGAGTTGAAAAAAGAGCAAAATAAGAGGCTTGATGGTGAAAACCCTTTAGGGCACTACAAGTCAACTGAGGATTGTGGATCAAATAGGACAATTGGAGCGCTGAAGCTCAGTTTCACAGCTTAGTGGCATAACAAAAGTTAAAGATAAGACTCGCTTGACATATTAGGCCGCTTAATCCAAAATGTATGTCATGGTCAGTGGAGATGGACTTCAAATCATATTAGTTCCTACTTTGTTCTTTTTCTGGGTAAAAGTTTTTTTTCTTGTTAGATACCATCTTTTCTCAATTTTCTCCTTACTTTGTTCCTCTTGTTTTGTTTGAGTCCCTTTTGAGTCTATTTTTGTCGGAACAAGTGAGAAATAACTTCAAAATTTGCTACCAGCTTTTTAATCACACGAAGCCGATGTCTGGCAAGCACATCAAATTGTCATAAGACGCATGATAATAGTGGGTGCACTGAGTTGGTGGTAATAGATGATCTTTGGGATTTAGGTAAAATGGAAAGATTTGGTGAATGTTAGAACACGAGTGCAATGTATCGGGCATAAGTTATTGGATTTTAACGAATCAGAAATATTTCTTGTGATAAGGGCGGTCCGAAAGAGAGGTCGGCCGATAACAAGAACTGTCTTCCAAGTTGAAGTCCAAGTTGATCGTGACAAGTGCAAGAGAAATCGCCCTCGTAGTCAAGGCCACAAACTAACCACCACATTTTAAACTCACAAGTTTTCTTTGTTTGAAACAGGAACAAAGCAGTGCAAGCAAGTTGGTTAAAAAAAAGGGGAGATGAGCAGACAAAGGAAAGTTTCTCAAATCTTTGCCTTTATCTGATTTGCTAGTGTGCATAAAATATTGTCATTGCTCTTCACATTTTTCCTCCGAGGATAAAAAGTCCTAGTCTGATGGATTTTCCTCCCAATAAAAATCTTAGCTAGATGAATTTTCTCGTAAGATAGAAAACCTAGTCTGATGAATTTTTTCCTAGGATAGAAATCTTAGTTTGATGAATCGTTCTCCTAATATAACAAAAAAGGGGATCTAGTCTGATGAACTTTGTCCTAGGATCAAATCTTAGTCTGATGAATTTTTCTCCTAAGATAGAAAACTTAATCTGATGAACTTTCTCCTAGGATCAAATCTTAGTCTGATGAAATTTTCTCCTAAGATAGAAAACCTAGTCTGATGAACTTTCTCCTAGGATAAAATCTTAGTCTGATAAATCTTTCTCCTAAGATAGAAGACCTAGTCTGATGAACTTTCTCCTAGGATGAAATCTTAGTCTGATGAATCTTTCTCCTAAGATAATAAAGAAAAGACCTAGTCTGATGCACTTTCTCTTAGGATAAAACTTAGTCTGATGAATCTTTCCCCTAAGATAGAAGACTTAGTCTGATGAATTTTCTCCCACAATTAAAATCTTAGTCTAATGAATGTTTCTCTTAAGATAGAAAACCTAGTCTGATGAACTTTCTCCTATGATCAAATCTTAGTCTGATGAATCATTGTCCTAAGGTAGAAGACCTAGTCTGATGAACTTTCTCCTAGGATCAAATCTTAATCTGATGAATTTTTCTCCTAAGATAGAAAACCTAGTCTGGTGAATTTTCTCCTACGGTCGACGTCTTAGTTCGATGAATCTTTCTCCTAAGATAACAAAAAAAGAATAAATACATAGTCTGATGAATTTTCTCCTAAGATAGAAATCTTTGTCTGATGAATCTTTCTCCTAAGATAAGAAACCTAGTTTGATAAATTTTCTCCTTGGATTAAAACCTTAGTCTGATGAATGTTTCTCCTAAGATAAAATAAAAAAAGAAAGAAAAAAAGAAAAAAAGAAAAAAATAAGGACCTATTTTGATGAAATTTCTCCTAAGATCAAAATCTTAGTCTGATGAATCTTTCTCCTAAGATAAAAAATCCAAGTCTGATGAATTTTCTCCTAGGATCAAAATTTTAGTCGGATGAATATTTCTCCTAAGATAACAAAAAAGAAGAAGAAGAAGAAGAAGAAGAAGAAGAAGAAGAAGAAGAAGAAGAAGAAGAAGAAGAAGAAGAAGAAGAAGAAGAAGAAGAAGGGGACCTAGTCTGATGAATTTTCTCCTAGGATCGAAATCTTAATCTGATGAATCTTTTTCCTAAGATAGAAGACCTAGTCTAATGAATTTGCTATTCAATTTTTCTTGGTTTTACTCATAGGAGATGCACATCCCAGTCGAGTCTTTAGTTTTGCTCTTATCATTGCATCAAAAACATATGTGATTTACAGTTTTGCTAACAACTAACAAATCTTCCTAGTGCAAACTGGGGCAGAAAATTTTATTTGTTTTGTTGTTTTAATTGTAGGCACCTACCTGGAGAAGGAGGAAATCCTTTTCAGAGTTCAAATTTCAAGTTAGTAGCAGGTGCCCACCTGAAAAATGAGGGAAGTCATTTCAGAATTCAATTCAAGTTAGAAGTAGCAGAAGCTCGCCTTAAGAATGCGAGTCGACAGTCCAAGATGACCAAAAAAAGAAGTCTCAATCCAAAATGAAAGAGAAAAAAAGAAAAAGAAAAGAAAAAAAAGAGAGAGAAGTAAATCCAAATGCAGAAGCAGATGAAAGATGTGAACTGCTCAAGACATGGTTGAAATTACGAGCACTACATGTCCGATCTTGATCCGAAGAAGTCGTGGAAGAATGAATCAGCACCTGCAGCTAGCAAGCATCAAGGTTCAAATCAAAAGTCTGCATGAAGAACCATTCAAGACTCAAGATCAAGCTTCAGTAGACTTATAGATAGGAATCTTGTAACTCATAGCTGATAGGCGTGCTTAGTTCTTTTATATTTTGATTTGAAATAATAACATAACCGCGGACCGGAACCTCAACGGCACCTCAATCGGCTCTCCACCTCGGTACTTCATCGCTTTTACTCTGAAGAGATAGTGAGAAAGAGAAGAAAAATGTGCACAGAAAATTTGGACAACAGTCTTGAAAAAGAGAACGATTGAGAGCCAAAAACAGCACCCTTGAATACATCGAAGTTGATTGATTGGAGTTGCTGTTTAGGGTTGGTTCGTTCGAGTTTCCTCCATTTCCAATATCGTCCATACTAGTTGGTTCATCTGGCTCTGTAATTTTACTTAAAATTTCAGTCAATCAAAGCTAATTTTCAGGTTCATATCTTTTCCTTTTCTTCACTTTTCTTGTGAACTTTGTGGTTGAATTGATCTGTTACGACTTAATCTTGGCTAACCTTACTGTGACTTTGTTTAAGTCGTTCTTTGAATGGTTGGATTATGTTTTATAATATCTGTTCTATGCACTTGTAAATGAAAACATGAAAGATCAGTTTGAATGGAAATGGCGTCACTTTGAAGTGTTGGGTCGGGAAAATAATTCATGAAAAATCGGAATTGGCTCTTGGTCATAAACTATGAATCAAATTTAATATCATTTTATTTTATTCTTATTATTTTTTATTGCTAGTAGCATGTTTAGGCCGGCCACACTTGGGTAGGCAAGCCTAAGGATTTTTGTTAGTTTCGTGGCGAGAGATCGTTCCCTTAGTTAAATTTATCCGGAGAATGCCCCGAAGAATTTGTATATATTTTTATCCGGGGTATACCCCGTAGTATCATGTATTTGGAGGCGATGGCAAACTTCGTGGAAAAGTATAATATATACTAGTATTTAGGATTTTACTTTTATTTTCCTTGATTAGGTGGGGACGACCTCGAGCCTCTGGTGTGTTTATTTTTCTTTTTCTATGTTTTTACCTCAATTTGAATATTCTAAAAGATAATTTGATCATGTACGCAACCGTACTAGTTACGGGACTCGGGAATGCCTAACACCTTCTCCCCGAGTCAAATGAACCCCCTTACCCTGAATCTCTGGTGCAGACTTAGTTTTGGAGTCCAAAGTGTTTTAAAAGGAAAATTTATTTCTAAAAAAAAATAGTGACCTGGCACACCGAAACCAATTTCAGGTGGCAACTCTAAAAAATCCTTTTGAACACAACTTTGTCACTTTTTAATTAAAAACCCTTTTCGAGCTTCCTAAATCTTTTTATTTTATTTATAAGAGGGTTAGTGAGGTAAAAAAGGGGTGTGACAGCTTTGGCGACTCTGCTGGGGGAGTTGCAGGTTCGAGCTGATACTTGATCTTGTTGGCTTTTAGAATATCCGTTCAAGGTGTTTATATTTTTTTAGCTTTATCTGACTTTTATTATGTTTTTGTACTTTGTTATTTGCTAGTTGTTTATGTGTTTATATGTAAGATGTGGGTATATCATTCTACTGCATCTATATGAATATCGTGTGCACATTTATTTGCCCTAAAATCAAAAGCAACAAAATATAGTATAGGATTGATTAGATAAGCTTTTATTTGATAAGAGTGGCAAAAGGGAAAGGTTTTGTATAAAGATGCTGGGAAGAGGATCTATTGAAATCTGGAGAAACAATTAATGTTTCAAGAAAAGCCTATTATTGATGTTTTTGACAGTATACTGCAACATAATTACCAAAATGTTGGAGAACAAATAGTTTAATTGTTATAGCTAGCAATTTTCTTTTTAGTTTGTCTTAGTTTATCTAAATTTCATTTCATTACATTCTGTTTTTAACTTTCTTCTTCTATACCAGTTTGAGAAATAAAGATACTTTAAAGTGATTAAGTCCAGTTAGGCTGTTACGCTTTTTATTCTGGTTCCTATTCTACGTCACATTGCTCGGTTGATCTGAATGAGTTTGAGCAATTGAATAGGAAGGTCGCGAAGATTATGGAGTTATATCTTCAAGAAAGGGATGCAAGGGAAGAAGGGGCAAAGTGAAGGGAGGAAGAAGATAGGCGAAGAGAGGAAGAGGAAAGGCTAAGGGAGGAAGAAATGAGGCAAAAGGACCATGCATTAAGACTTGTCACTAGTGATGTTAAAAGTCTCAAGTCTCAGATAAACTCCCTGTTAGCATCTGGTGCATTTCATGTGCCCCGTTCTCCAGCATCTGATGATAAATAAGGAGTAGTTTCTTTGATTAGCTTGTCTTGGATGATACTTGGATGTTGAATATGAATGTTGGATTTTTTTTTGAGTTTTTGTTCTACTTTTGGATTAGTTGGATTAATTATGAAATCGATTGATTAGTTGTTATTTATGAAATAAACTAGTGACATAGTCCGCGCTTCGCGCGGCCTTAAAAGACGTCTACAAAATATAAAAAATGATGGAGTATTTTTAAAATTTTATTGAAACGGAAAGAAACATAAATTGTCATACATAACTAAAAGTAGATCTCTACAAAACTAATTAATTAAGCGTTTGGAAGATGTCAACCCCTTGCCGGATTGGGATGGCAAAGGCAACTGCACTTTGGTGAGAAGAAGACCTGTGTCACGAAATGACTAACAATATTACAATCACAATAAGGGAAGAAAACAACAAGTAACAACAAAAATACTAAGAATAATGACATAGAAGAGCGAGCAAAAACACAAACCTAAATCATAAAGTCACAATACAGTAAAAGTAAGCAATAACTCAGATCCTACGGCAGTGTTCACATCAGGTCTTATCCAACAATTTTCACGAAATACCAAATCTCAGACAAATTACAGCTCACGAGTCCCAATACCTGAAATCTAACACTTCACATCATGTGCCCCCATTAACCTCATGGTCATACTGACAACTCACTTGCTAACCAGGGCCGCTCTTACATATATAACAAGTAAACGAGGGTGTACATCTATACTCAGCAAAATCAGTAGGACTTCACATCCAATAGAAATGTTCAACTACGTGTATGCTTGTGCAAGTGTTTTAACATAGTTTCTACCAGCTAATAAGCCTAAGGAAAAGAACAGACAACACGTAAGGTGTTTCCTCACAACTTCCACGAGATAAAGCTCATACAGGTAAGCATACCACAACACAATTTTAAGTAACAAGAATGCCCCCAGGCCATCACAAATCCTCACAATCAATCCCTGATATAGCCCACCTTGTCTCGCCACGTGTGCAAATAATACATAATAAGTGCCCGCCTTGTTTCGCCACACGTGCATCATAATGTTCCCACGTTGTCTCGCCACATGCGCAACCCACATACAACTATATATACATATACCGCCTTGTCACGCCGCATGTGCAATATATCAATAGTAACAATAGCACGGCGAAAACCTCGTGCAACCCCTCAATAACAACCGTGACAGTAATACAAAATATAGCGAGTGAATCCACTCCAAAACTTCAAATCGCAAGGAATCGGTGTAACCAGTTCACAAGAATAGCCACAATAAGAAAAATGAAAGGCATAAAGGGAAAAATTCAACGAAAGGGGAAACTAACATGTAGTAACGATCCCAAAATAAACAAATCAGTACAAGGAAGACAACACGAGTCTAGTAGTCCCAAATAAAAGCAAGTCGACAAAGATATAGGTCATCTAAACTAGGTTTAAGGTTTGGAAGTTACGGGAATATTCGATAATTTCAATTAAGGGAAGGTGATCTTAGTTGCACTTAAGACTAGGCGATTATAAGAGGGATGACAATAACCCTCAATAACATAAGCAGTTATGAAAAGGTAGCATGATGATAAGAGAGATGAAGTTCTTCAGTTCAATCAAATAGGATGGCAATTAGGCAATAAGAGTAAATCATGAAGCAAATAATTCCAATTAAGCATGTATAGACGAAACTAATAAGTAGAAACTCAGTCATATCAAGAATAACTCCATACATAGTGAATATAAGAACCTAAGAACCCTAAAAGGCCAACTATCCAGATTTATGTCCGAGTACGCACTCGTCACCTCGTGTACACGGATTACAATCAACATAGAAGACTCAATCCTAAGGGTAAGTCCCCCACACAAGGTTAGGCAAGATACTTACCTCAAAGACGACAACTCGGTACTCTAAAATGGACTTCTCGGGCGAAAAGACCTCCGGACAGCTCGAATCCAACTATAACAACTCCAAAACATACATAAATCGAATAAGGAACTATTCTAAATAATAAAGTTTCAATCTTTAAAAAAATATAAAAATCGACCCAAAAGTCGACCCCTAGGTCCACACCTCGGAACCCATCAAAATTTACAAAATTCGATCACCCATTCCAAAATGAGTTCAACCATACAAAATTTATCCAATTCTGATACCATTTGGTCCTTCAAATCATGATTTTTTATTTTGAAATTTTTCTTCAAAAACCAACTCTTTCCCCAACCCAAAACACAATTTAAATGATAAAAATAAAGATAAATTCATGGAATATATTTAATTCTAGTTGAAGGACACTTACACAATCGAATTTCATGAAAAACCCACCAAAAATCGCCAAGAACCGAGCTCTAGAATTCAAAATATGATAAAAATGGTGTAACCCTCGATTTTGGAATATATTCTGCCTGCCCAGGTATTTGTACATTGCGATCGCGGAAGAAATGATGCGATCACGTACAAGAAAATAGTTACTGGCCCAAAATATTCTATGCAATCGCGGGCAAATCAATGCAATCGCATAGAAAGAAAATGTTGTTGTCCAAATTTGTGCTATGCGATCGCGAACGAATCAATGCGATCGCATAGAAGGAAAATATGGCAGGTTAAAATTGTACTATGTGATCGCGGCTACGCCTATGCAATCGTATAGAAGGAAATACCAGATAGTAGAACAGGAGTTCAAACATAGGGAAAAATGACCTGTAGCCCATCCGAAACACACCCGAGACTCCTGGGACATTGTCTAAACACACAAACAAGTCATATAACCTAACACGGACTCGCTCGAGGTCTCAAATCACATCAAACAATAGCTAAACAACGAATCAACCATGAATCGAACTATGAACTTCCAAATCTTCCAATTTCGAAAACTTGTGCCGAAACCGATCAAACCAATCCGGAATGACGCCAAATTTTGCAGACAAGTCCAAAATGACATAACGGAGCTGATCCAACTCTCAGAATTGCATTTCGACCCCAATATCACAAAAGTCAACTATGGGTCAAACTTCTCCATTTTCCAAACTTCAACTTTTCCAACTTTTGCCGAAATGCCTCAATTTATCCTACGGACCTCCAAATCCGAATACGAACATGCGCCGAAGTTCAAAATCACCATACGAAGCTGTTGAGAACATCCACAACCCATTTTGGGGCCGTTTACTCAAAAGTCCAATTCCGGTCAATTCTCATCGTTCAAATTTCCAAAACTAGATTCCTTCTTCCAATTTGACTCTGAGTCATCTGTTAATTGAATTCAACCATGCACACAAGTCGATATTCATATTATGAAGTTGTTCAAGACTGTGCACCGCCGAACGGACCTTAAATTCTCAAAACGATCGGGCGGGTCGTTACAACCTGCTGCTTGCGTTTTGTGTTTCTGACTTTATGGAAAGGAAAATGGGTAATTGATGTTTACCTAGGTTAATAACTGATGGGGTCTTTTTATAAATTTTTAAAATATAAGGTAAATTTATAAAACTAAAAAATAGCAACCTTCCAATTTTTTATTGAAAAACTGGTTCTCGCCAGTTTTTCAAATTTGAAAAATGCACACTGTTTTGAAAAAAAAATCTTATGTCCAAACGGGCTTTAAGTAACCTAAACATGCCAATTTTTGACTTCAGTCTGGAAGTATTTTTAATTTTCAAAAACTAAACCAAAGTATAAAAAAATATACTGCATTACCTATATATAGTTTAATTTGTTTTAAACAAAAAAGTAAGAATAGAAGCAAAATAACCACGATGGCCTAACAGCAAAGGCCTAAAGCGAAGTCTAGAAACTATTCATGTGTATGAAAAGAAGGATTTTGCTAATTGGTAATGCATACGTTTTAGTCACAATTTCCTCCATCTTATTCATGTAACATCGACAGGTCTTTTACTTATTTGAATTACTTATTTATTTGTTCTTTCACTTTGAGTTACATGCTCAACTTCAATAAAAAGACCATCAAAAATCTAAAAAGTAATAGAGAAAGAAAGTATTACACTTACTTTGCTAGTTGAGCAAGATTATTTACTCATGTATTATCTTAAAATTGAAATCCATAGATAAACTTTCAAAGCCAGATGTAATGGCAACCTCAAAATTTCTCACAGACAAAATGAGTATCTCAAAACACTTTATTAAGGACGATACATTTGCCATAACTTGAAAAAATATGTAAAGTTCTAGAAAGTCAAAAGTCAAAAGCAAAGTACACATAGAATAGATCATAAAAGTTAGTGCTACGAAGCCACAGGTCCGCTCATTCAAGGGAGAAACAATACCTATCACCTACCCAAGGTTTTTAATTCTTTAGGCTAGAACGCAAAGTTTGTAATCAAGGATATTGGAGGGATCATATCGATCTCACTGCACTCGATATTAGTGATTGTTCTATATTATTTATAAATCATCTATTTGATACTACTTTAGCAAGTAACGTCACGAACCTCATATCCTAACTTGGAAGAAAACATTAAATTGCTTTTTTGCTTTGTATAAGTAACACAAATAAAGGATGAAGTTGTGGTTTTAACCAAAAACTCAAAAACTTTAGGTGGACTCGGTAAAAATGTACCCGGCCATCATAAGGCTCGGTAGAATCGTACCCGGCCATGTGGAGCTCGGTAAATCCAACTGATCAGTGGTTGCACAATAGGTACCATACACGGCCGACTATAGCGTGGCTCGGTAGAGTAAAATAGATACATATATATAATGCATGCTCGACTCATGGAATCACGTTCTAACCCTTTCGGAGTGATGTAAGGTCATTGCACCTTCGATTAACATTATGGACATCCCTACCATCAATATGAACCTTAGTGGAATTTAAGGATCATACACACTTGTTTAGAATAACTTTATAAGGAAAGAACAACATGGACAACCTTAGTTTCTAGGAGTAGATCCGTTATGAATTAGCGTACCGTTTATGTTCATGTCACTTTAGATCATGCCAAAAGAAAGAAGTAAGTGCCTTAACATACCTTGTATATTCTTCCCAACCTCAAGCTATGCAATTTCACGGCTCCTTAGTCTACAATAAGAGAAATGACACTCTCGTTATCGTTTAAGCGTCGTAACTATTATGTATCGACCACAACCTATTTTACAATGAAATGGACAGAACCTCCCCTATATATATGACTTCACACTAGTCAAAACAATCACAAACAGCCCAACATACCCCGATCACTTCATACACAACACAACAACCATAATAGTGTCAACCAACCCGAAAATATTACGACGAACGATTAACAAACAACCTTGCCATTATGTGGTGTTTCTCCACAACCTTCCTCCTCTCAACTCCATAAAAATAGTAGTAAAAGAGACAACCCAATACTAACACTAAACAGCCCAAAAATATTCCCACAAGTTCATCAACTCAAAAATAATTTTTCAGTTTACTTAAACACGTTTCGACTTGTCTTTTCTTTCAAATTGGGAAATACAACCAAAAGTACATCATTATACCTCTTATACAATAAAACAGCCATGAATTCAAATTAAAAATAAGTTTACAACCAGCCAACCATTACACAAGAACAAACAACATACCATTCTTTCGAAACTAGCTAGGTCTATTCTTTACGATCGAGTTACAACTCGCAAACGCATAGATAATGGAAGGAGAAGCATAAACTTACCTTGTACTGAGTATAACCCACGAAACCTAGTCCATTTTCATCAAAAATAAGTTCTTCAACACGGCTACAAGAAGGAGAAAGAGAAACTAGCAAGCTGTCCAGACTTTTCAGCACTAGAATCGCGTCGTAACACCCGGAATACCCTAGGGTTTGTGTGGGATTTTTGGGGAGGAGTTGCAGCGGTTAAATTAGGTTTTTTGATCTGAAAGATAGGTGAAATAACTGAGTTTATAATCCCTTAAAAGTCCCTCTTGACCGACTTAGTTGAGGCTTCTCTTTTTGGCAAGTAGGTGATGCACCTACTTGTCACCTACTAGCTGCGTGGTCTTGCGAAAATGCGAATATATCTATACTCCAAGATCGTATTGATAAACGGTTTAATGAGTTGAAAACTAGACACATAGATCTTAAATTTCATATGTAGATCATCCCTTGATTCAAAGTATGTTGGGAGAAAAGCTCAGGTACATTTAACCTAAGTTTCAACTCATTTTTGAATGTAACTTGTGATGACCTTTTCCAACTTTTGTTCCACAACTTTCTTGACTTAAAAACATAACACACGACTATTATACGACTAAACTAACTCATAACATAACCTCGTCATCATGTTAATCACCCTTGTCTCACCCCAAAAGTATTGGTTATAACATTCTAAACTTGTCGACATTCGACGAAACGTATTTTCTTTAATTCATTTAGCGCCTAAGCTTTCCAACCCTTTTGGTACTCGTTATTCATGATCATAAAGATTTGTAACCTCTATATTAAAAGGATTAACTTACTTTATGTACTTTCAAAGTTGATCTCATTTCTGAGCTTACATCAATTGACTTATGGATACTCTAACATACGAAAACATAGGGTGTAACACTTATGATCCGTGAATACCTCACACGCCACGCCATACAGATAGTGCCTCCAAATCTTCAATGCGTGAGCAATGGCTGCCAACTTAAATCATGAACTGGATAGTTCTTCTCATGAATCTTCAACTGCCTCGAAGCATAGGCAATGACCTTTCCATCCTGCATCAACACCACACCAAACCCAATATGAGATGCATCACAATAAACCGTATAAGGCCCTGAACCTGTGGGCAAAACCAACACCGGTGCCGTAGTCAGAGCTGTCTTGAGCTTTTGAAAGTTTGCCTCACACTCGTTCGACCATTTGAACTAGGCACCCTTCTGGGTCAACCTCGGGGCTGCAATAGATGAAAACCCCTCCACAAACCGACGATAGTAGCCTGCCAATCCCAAGAAACTCCGAATCTCTGTAGCTGATGCTGGTCTAGGCCGGTTCTTGACTGCCTCAATCTTCTTCGGATCAACCTGAATACCCTCTACTGACACAATATGACCCAGGAATGCAACTGAACTCAACCATAACTCACACTTTGAGAACTTAGCATATAATTGACTATCCTTCAGAGTCTGAAGAATCACTCTGAGATGATGCTCGTGCTGCTCCTGCCTACGGGAATATATCAAAATAGCATCAATGAAGACGATCAAGAACGAGTCCAAATAAGGCCTGAACACTCGGTTCATCAAATCCATAAAGGCTGCTAGGGCATTGGTCAAACCGAACGACATAACCAAGAACACATAATGCATGTACCGACTGCGGAAAGCTATCTTAGGGACATCGAAGGCCCTAATCCTCAACTGATGGTAGCCACATCTCAAGTCTATATTTGAAAATACCTTGGCACCCTAAAGCTGATCGAATAAATCATCAATCCTCGGCAATGGATACTTATTATTGATTGTAACCTTGTTCAACTACCGGTAATCGGTACACATTCTCATTGACCCATCCTTTTTCTTAACAAACAACACCGGCGCACCCACGGCGAAACACTAGGTCTAATGAAACCTTTCTCAAGCAAGTCTTGCAACTTCTTCTTCAACTCTTTCAACTCTGGCGGGCCCATGCGATATGGGGGGATAGAAATGGGCTGAGTGCCCGGAGCCAAATCAATGCAGAAGTCAATATCCCTGTCAGGCGACATCCCGGCAGGTTTGAAGGAATACCTCAGGAAACTCGCGAACAATATGCACATAATCAATAGAGGGAACCTCAGCACTAGAATCGCAAACATACGCCAAATAGGCCAAACACCCCTTCTCGATCATACACCGAGCCTTCACATACGAGATAACACTGCGAGTAAAATGACCAGGAGTCCCTCTCCACTCTAAACGAGGCATAGCCGATAAAGCTAAGGTCATAGTCTTAGCGTGGCAATCCAAGATAGTGTAGTAAGGTGATAACCAGTCCATCCCCAATATAACATCGAAATCAACCATGTCTAAAAGAAAAAAATCTACACGAGTCTCAAGACCCCCGATCACCACAATACAAGAACGATGGACTCGATCAACCACAATAGAATCACCCACCGGTGTAGACACATAAACAGGATCACTCACTGAATCACTAGACATGATTAGATACGGTGCAAAATAAGACAACACATACGAGTACGTAGACCCTAGATCAAATAGCACCGAAGCATCTCTATCACAAACCAGAATAATACCTGTAATGACTGCATTTGAAGCCTCAACCTCGGGCCTGGC
Organism: Nicotiana tabacum; assembly: GCF_000715075.1. Lineage (NCBI taxonomy): Eukaryota > Viridiplantae > Streptophyta > Magnoliopsida > Solanales > Solanaceae > Nicotiana > Nicotiana tabacum. Next base: position 56,083,263 of record NC_134099.1, on the reverse strand, counting down.
TGGAAGGGCATAACATCGGTGCTGGGCCCCACCACCCTGAACAACCTCTCTGGGACGGCCTGCTACTAGCTGGCCTCCACCTCCGGCGGCCTGAGCTCCACCTCTAGGACCTCTACCTCCACCTCTAGCACCTCTACCCCCACCCCTAGCTGGCTGGGTGGCCTGTGGAACACCTAGAGCCTGAACCATAGCATGAGAACCATGATGTAGAGAACTGCTCGAAGCTCGAGGGTAATACCTAGCAATGTGCCTCGTGTCGCCACAAGTAAAACAAACTCTCGGCTGTTGGGGTTGACGACCTTGGAAACTCTGAAGCGGTGGTGCACTCATAGGTGCTGGTGGTGCACTGAAGGACTGCTGATCAGAATACTGCATCGGAGGACCACGGCTACCTGAAGCACTGTAAGAAACCTGAAGAGCTGAGTGAAAGGTCCTAGGAGGATGGCCTCTACTATATGAATCTCTACCTCCAAATGAGGTACCACTAAATCTGTCTGAATGACGGGGCCTCTTATCCGACCCATGACCACCTCTCTGCGACAGAACCTTCTCAACTCTGTGGGCCACATTGGCTGCCTCCTGAAAGGTGATCTCACTCTCAGTCTCCCTAGCCATCTAAAGATGAATCGGCTGAATCAGACCATCAATAAACCTCCTCACTCTCTCTCTCTCTCTCTCTCGGTAGGAAGTATGACAAGAGCATGGCGAGCTAAGTCAATGAACTTGGTCTCATACTGGGTAACAGTCATAGAACTCTGCTGGAGGCGCTCAAACTGCCTCCGATAGGCCTCTCTCTGAGTAATGGGGAGAAATTTCTCCAGAAGCAACACTGAAAACTGCTCCCAAGTCAAGGCTGGCGAACCGACTGGTCTAGCTAAGCAATAATCCCTCTACCAAGTCTTGGAGGATCCAGACAAGCGAGATGTAGCAAAATCGAATGACATGGTAGTAGTAGTGAAGAGCTTGGTGGACCTATCAACCTCCACAAAGCATCGGCAGACATGGCAGCTCCATCGCGGGTCTGAGCTACTACACCCAGCTGGACTGCCCAACCGGCTGAACCGTTAGAGTCTGAATCTGAGGAGCCACCTGCTTCGGAGCGTGAGTAGCAGGAGTCTGAGCCCCTCCTCCAGCCTGAGAGATGGCTGGTGCTACAGGAAGCAAACCTGCTCGGTTGACACTCTCCGTGAGGCCCACTAATCGGACCAGAGCATCCTGAAGAACTAGGGTAGCAATAAACCCTTCCGGGACCTGAGCTGGGCCCACCGGAACTGCTGGGGTCGGAAGCTCCTCGTCAAAATCAACCTAAGGCTCCGCCACTGGTGCTGCTACTTGGGGCTGAGCTCTACCCCTACCTAGGCCTCACCCTCTGCCCCTCGTAGGAGCTGCTGCTGGGGGCTCGGGCTACTAAGCGGTAGATGATGAAGCGCGTGTTCTCGCCATCTACGAAAGAACAGAGTAGGAAGGCAACAGTATTGAGAAAAAAAACCGCACAATAGGAAAGAACAAATGTGAAAGTTTCCTAACTTTGTAGCCTCTAGGGGATAACTATAGAAGTCTCTGTACCGATCCCTCAGACTCTACTGAGCTTGTCCGTGAATTGTGAGACCTATGTAACTTAGAGCTCTGATACCAATTTATCACGATCCGGAATTCCCACCCTCGGGAGTCGTGATGGCGCCTACTTGTAGAAGTTGGGCAAGCCATGAACTTAGAAACCACTAACTCATTCGTTTTTGTACATGTTTCGCCAGTTAAATTATCAATGATTAAGCATTTAAATGACAGCGGAAAATAAACATTAGCGGAAGTATTAAATAAATATGAAACCCAAATATCTAGAAACCAATACATGTCTCTACCCAGAACCTGGTGTCACAACATCCATGGACTACTAAGAATACTACATACAACAGTTTGAAAGAAAGATAACACTGTCTATCTTGAATACATGAGATGACAGAATATAAAATAAGATAGAGTAGACGTCGGGCCTACGACGCCTACAATGCTACCTCGGTGTCTAGGTGGACTGAAGGCTAGCTCCCGAGCTATTGTTGCTGCTTAAACGATGCTCCAGTATCTGCACATAAGTGCAGAGTGTAGCATCAGCATAACCGACCCCATGTGCTGGTAAGTGTCTGGCCTAACCCCAGCGAGGTAGTGACGAGGCTAGGACCAGACTCCAGATAAACCTGTGCAGTTATATAATATATGGCAGAAAAAAAATAAACAGGTAATAAGCAATCAAAGTTGGGGAAGGGGAACATGCTTCGAGGGTAGCCGATAAAACAGAATATCAAAGAATAATTAGGAAACTACAATTTAACTTCTAACACAGATAAAAAGAAATAAGGCAACTTTCACTTTCAGTTTCATCTTGTTGCAGGCGTGCAACCCGATCCCATTTCTCATATCTTGTGGTAGGCGTACCACCCGCTCCCATTTCATTATATCTTGTGATAGGCGTACCACCCGCTCCCATTTTATTATATATCGTGGTAGGCGTACCACCTGCTCCCATTTCAATATATCTCGTGGTAGGTGTACCACCCCCTCCCATTTCATCGATCTTGTGGTAGGCGTACCACCCGCTCCCATTTCATTATATCTTGTGGTATGCGTACCACCCACTCCCATTTCATTATATTTACAAGTAATCACAAAATTACAAGAAATCCCGGCAAGGGAACAAGAATAATATAATAACTTCCCGGCAAGGGAACAACAATATCGAAACAGTCATCCCGGCAATGGAGAATCAGCAATAACCAAATCCTAACTCATTTTGTACTCATCTCAATTAATGACAATACTCAATCATAGCTAAGATCTACGAGGATAAAATCAATCTTTACTCAATATAGGAGATCATTAATTAAGGCATCCGAAGTGTCATCTAAGAGCACAACAACGTTCAAATTTAAGACTCACGGTCATGCTCGACAACAACGTATAGATACTCATCACCATGCCTATACGTCGCACTCAACAAGAAGCAAGTAGCAAATAGGACTCAACTCCTAATCCCTCAAGCTGAGGTTAGACCGAACACTTACCTCGAACTTTCACGGACAACTCAAATATTGAACACCGCTTTTCCTCTGAAATTCAGCTCCAACCCAATCGAATCTAAACATAATTGACTCAATATCATCAATAAGTTCTAAACAATCCAATTCCAATATTCAATTATAACTTTCCAATCATTCTTCCAAAAATCCCAAAAATCGACCCCGAGCTCACTTGGTCAAAACACGAGGTTCGGACCAAATCCGACATCCATTCGCCCACGAGCCCGAATATATAATTTATTTTCAAATCCGACCCTAAAATGAGGTCTAAATCACAAATAATCAAAAAGCCCTAACTCTACCCAAATCCCTAATTTCTTCCCTTAATTATATGTTTTAGGCCTAAAAATCTAGTAGGTGTTGATGGAAAATGAAGAAAACAAGTTAAAGATTACTTACCCAAGAGATTATGGTGAAGAGAAGCTTCAAAAATCGCCTAACAGCTTTGGAGAAGAAGAGGTTTGTGAAATTTTTATAAAATCCCGAAAGTGTTCTGTTTTTGGCCTTTTTAAAATTACTGGGCGAAAATGTCCATCGTGTTCGTGATGGTCAGGTTGGGTGAGCCTTCGCGTTCGCGTACACGGCTTGCGTTCGCGGAGAGTAATCTCCTCGAGCCCTCGCATTGGTGTCCAAGGGTTTGCGTTCGCGTAAGACAACTACCCCACCCCCTGCCCAGGCCCATTTGGCCTTCGCGTTAGCGTGGCCACGACCGCGTTCGCGAAGGGTTATACCCCACAAAGCCTCGCGTTCGCGACCTGAGCTATGCATTTGCATAGAAGGAAATTCCTTATGCAACAATTAACCCATCGCATTCGTGTGGGTACTCCCGCGAATGCGAAGAAGGAAGTACCAGAAACCCAACAGCTGAGAAACCTGCAACATTTTCTAAGTCCGAAACCCTCCGAAACACATTTGAATCACACCTGAGCCCTCGGGGCACCTAACCAAACACACGTACCAACTCAAAAACTTCATACTAACTTATCTGTGCGATCAAATCTCCAAAATAACCTCAAAAACAATGAATCAAACCTCAAAATCAAATGATTTTTCTCAAACTTCATAAAACATCAACTTTAGCAATTTAGGTCCGAATAACGTCAAACGGACTCCGTTTTCAACCAAATTTTACAGCAATGACTTAAATCATATATAAGACTTGTACCGGGTTCCGGAACCAAAATACGGGCCCGATACCATCGCTTTCTAATCAGATTTCATTTCAAAATTCCTTAAACATTTTCAGAAAATAATTTTACTTAAAAATTCATTTCTTGAGCTTGGGACCTCGGAATTTGATTCCGGGCATACTCCCAAGTCCCATATTTTCTACGGACCCTCCGGAATCGTCAAATTACGGGTCCGGGACCGTCAAATCACGAGTTCTGGTCCGTTTACCCAAAATGTTGACCGAAGTCAAATTTATTCATTTTAAACTCAAATTTCATTATTTTTCACAGAATTTCATATTTAAGCTTTTCGGCTATGCGTCTGGATTGTGCACGCAAATCAAGGCAACTCTAAATGAGGTTTTCAAGGCCTCGGAAGCACAGAATGCAATTAAAAACCCTTTGGGTCGTCACAGATGACCTTTTGAGTCATCACAGAAACTCGCTGGTAATTACCCACGAATGTCGTAGGAAACTATTTTCGCAACGAGCATCTCCCCTGGGAATGTCGTGGTAATATTGAAATTTCACACAAATTTCCCACCGATTCTTCCGTGGGAAAAGTCTATATTTCTAGTAATGATATATATATATATATACATACATACATACATACATGTAAGATGTGGCTAGTGCCATTCACTCTAAGGCTCATATCATCACTCCAGATTGGATCATCTTTGTCAAGGTTAAAATTGTTTTAACAAATAAAAGGAAAAATAATAATTCAATATTGTAATTGGAAAAAAAAAATTGTAGTCCAAAGAAATTAAAGAAAAATAAAAAGAGCTATTAATTACCTTCTCATGTACCACATATAGTCACTAACATCATCAGCTACCTTTTGATCAAGCAATTGATGTGCAAAAATGATGTTTAGCTTAAAGTATATGTATTTATATGTATATAAGCTCATATTTTACTTTTGTTTCATGAATTTGGGATGTTATATATGATGGTTTATATAAATGTGTAGGAATGATTTGGGAGTAATTGGAGGCGAATAGTGCAAAATTAGAGCCAAAACGAACGAAACAGAAAAACTTGCGAATTTGGGCGCCACAGGCAGCGCGCTGGGCCACCTGTGGTGCTGGAGGCAGTAGCTAAATTGTGAGTAGTGCCCTGGTGGGCGCCTGGCACTACCCAGGGCGCCGGTGACGTGAGTCCGTCCTATTTTGCCCGGGGCACGATTATTCGGCCTTAGACCTACCCAACACGTATAAAAGCAAGACTAAACCTATTTTTGAGGGGGTGGATGCCACATTGGAGGAAAAACACTTACAGCATCATTAGGAAGCAGAGAATTCTCAGTTTTCTTCATCTTTTTCTAGTATTTCCAATTGATTCAACACTTATGCAATTGTTTGATTACATCATGAGTGGCTAAACACCCATTGTTCTAGGGTCATGATTTAGCCATGAATATTGTTGTTTGACATTAGCTTGTCCTTGATTATAATTCACCAATATATGGTTGTTTCTTCAATTCTGTGTTTAACTTGTTAATTGTCTAGCCAACAGTTAGGTTCTATTTACTATCTATGCTATGCTTGGAAAAGTCGTGTATAGATTAGAGAAGAATTGAAGAGAGCGCAATCTTAACCTTTAAAGGGAGCGGATTTGTGGTTAGGGTAGGAATATACCTAGTCACTATGCTTAATTAAATATCGTAATCTTAATGCGTTCTAATAGATCAATTTCATAGGAATATAGGCGTTAATCTATTGAGAATAGGCGACTAGTACTTCGGGAGAAGGTTGTGAGAGCATTTATCGATTAATCAGCAACCATGAGTGAATTATATGAAAGGGAGAGTTAATTAGAACACAATACGAATGGTGAATCGATCACAACCCTGGAATACTTGTCTCCACTGAATACACAACAATCAACTCCTTACTTGATAATTTAGTTATTATTTTGAATCGTAGTATAATATAATCATATTATTGGACTTTGATTTTAGCTGGATTGAATAACAATTTTAGTGATCTAGTGAGTAGTTTATCAAAGTCTCTATGGGTTAGACACTCAACTTATCATTATATTACTTGTCGACCACGTATACTTGTGTGTTCGTTTGGGAGCAACAAGTTTTTGGCGTCGTTGTCGGGGACTTGAATATTAACTACTTTCTAGTTTCTGTTTTTATTTTTTATTTCATCGATTCTAACGTTACTTGCTTATTGCTTGGATCTTAGGAACTTTGATTGAATGCGTAGGGTCAGAAGCCAGGACCGACTTCAAGGCTTTGACCCTGAACCTGAGAGAACATTTCATAGGAGGTTAAGGGAAGCAAGTGATGCGAATAATATTCAGGCACTTGTTCAATTACCTGGGAACATGGCAGAGGAGCAACACATGGTAGTTTAGGAGGTGGCGATGCCCAGCATTGCCAATGTTACCTCCAGCATAGTGAAGCTCAGAATCACTATGCACTTTGAGCTGAAACAGAGCATGATCCAGCTACTTCATGCAAACGGGCAGTTTATGGGTCTTCCACATGAGGATCCACTGCAGCTTATTCTGAACTTCTTGGATATTAGTGATACTTATATCACTAACGGGGTCACTCCAGATTATGTGAGGCTCACACTTTTTCCATTCTCTCTGTTGGGCGAAGCTAAGCGATGGCTAAATGTAGAACCAGCTAATTCCATTACATCATGGAATGATTTGGCAAGAAAATTTCTGGCAAGGTTCTTCCCTTCAGGCAAAACTGCAAAGATCATAAGTAATATAGTTACCTTCAAACAAAAAGCAGGAGAATCTTTATACTCAACTTGGGAAAGGTTCAAGGGGCTACTCAGAGACTGTCCTCATCACAATTAGATGAATGAAGTGTTAGTTCACACTTTCATAGAAGGGATCCATCCCCAAACAAAAATTGTAGTAGATGCTGCAGCTGGAGGTTAAGCATTCGAGAAAAGCTTTGATGAAATTTATGCATTATTGAACAAATTCTCCAAAAGCAATCCAGATTGGCAAGGAGAGATGGGTAGGAACATGATACAAAAATCACTAGGGGTTCTTGAATTAGATGTTGTCTCAGCATTGTCAGCCCAAATCTCTACGCTAACCAACCAGTCAATCAGATGACCATGATCATTAACAAGAAACAAGCCCATCCAGTGCAACAAGTTCAAATATTTTGTGAAGTATGTGGAGAGGGTCACATAAGCAATCTATGCCCAGCAAATTTAGAGTCTGTATATTTTGTGCGTAATGCAAATCAAGGCCAAACAAATTAGTATGGGGACACTTACAATCCCAACTGGAATCACCCAAACTTCTCCTAGGGTGGAAATCAAGGCAATCAGAATCAATACCGACCTCAAGCACCTCAACAACAATCCAGACCACCTCAAGCTGAACAGCAAGCTAGCCTTGAAGAGATGATGAAGAAATTAATGGTCGACCAGCAAGACCTCAATCAAAAATCTATAGCAAATCAACAAACTTTCAATCAAAAATTAACAGCAGATCAACAAACTTTCAATCAGAAAATAATGGCGGATCAGCAGGCTCAAGCCGCGACATTGAGAAATTTGGAGCACCACATGTGCCAACTTGCCAGTGCCCAAAATGCCAGACCAGTAGGGGCTCTTTCTAGTGATACTGAGCCAAATCCAAAAGCTCAAGTCAATGCGGTTACCTTGAGAAATGGAAGAGCATTAGATGAAGTTCCAAAGAAAAAGAAGAATACAGCTCATTCCGAAGGAAAATTAGTTCCCAAGCCAGTTGAGGGGAATGAGAAATATGATAAAGGACCCGAGCCAGTAGTTGAGACTAGGCCACCACCTCCGTTTCCACAAAGACTGCAGAAGCAAAAAGATGATGCTAAGTACAAGAAATTCTTAGATATTTTGAGCCAAGTGATTGTGAACTTGCCTTTGGTGGAAATTTTGCAGGAAGTGCCTAAGTATGCAAGGTATCTCAGAGATATTGTGGCAAACAAATGAAGACATGCAGAATTCGAAACAGTTGTACTTACTGAAGAGTGCAATGCCAGAGTTCAGAGTTAATTTCCTCCTAAGTTGAAGGATCCTGGGAGTTTAACAATTCCATTATCTCTTGGAAAACAAGAAGTTAGTAGAGCCCTGTGTGATTTAGAGGCTAGTATAGATTTGATACCATCCTCTTTGTTCAAGCAACTCGGATTGGGGGTGCTTAGACCTACTACAATCACTTTACAGTTAGTAGATACGTCACTAGTCATGCCAGAAGGAATTATTGAGGATGTGTTGGAAAGTTTATTCTTCCTGTTGATTTTATTGTTCTTAATTACGAGGCAGATGAGGAAGTGCCCATTATTTTGGAGCGACCATTCTTAGCTACTGGTGGAGCAATTATTGATGTGAGGTCAGGGAAGTTAAAAATGAGAGTTGACGATGAGGAGGTCACTTTTAATGTTTACAAGGCACTTAAGATCCCTAAGCATTATGAGGACTTGTGCATGATTACTGTGGTCGAATTGAAGGGAATTGAATAGAGTCAGTATGTGAATTATAGTGATCCAGATGGGACAACTGAGTTAGAGGAGGTGGTGTTTCTAGCTGAGCGTGTAAAGATGATTGAGAAAAGAGCCAGAGATGAAAGAGGAGACCTTTTGAGAGCCTGCAAAAAGGCTAGACTTCATGAGAGAAAGAAGAAGAGAAAGCGCCCAGCCTGAGCAGAGTATCAGAGTCGTGCCACGACTATAAATAAGGCTCTTGTTGGGAGGCTACCCAACCTGTATATCTTTTATTTATTGATTATTTTTTTAGTGTCAAGTTTTGTGTTGTTTTTATTTTGTAGAGTAGGGGAGGTTTGAGTACCCAAAGTTGAAGCTGAGAAGCATGTTTGAGCTTAAGTGTGGGGTCGCCCCGACTCTAATGATTGAGGATCATGTCCGAGCTAAGCCCAAGATGGTTTCAGGGAGTATTCCTCACCCTTGTTTTAATATTTTTCTCCATGATCATGTATCGAGGACTATGCATAATCTAAGGGTGGGGTGCGGAAACTACTTTCTGAAGTATAATTGTATAAAATTATTATTTTTATTAGTTAAGAAAAAAAAGAAAAAATAGGATAAAGTCCGATTAAAAACACCAAAAAGATTTTTTTTTATTTTTTAGAATAGCTAGGTAGTATTCCTTGATTTTTCTTTGGGCGCCGGTTTTTTCCAAGGATTTTGCTCGAACTGGGTACTTTATTTGTTTATTTTAGGAGTAGTTTAGGAAGAAACTTGTCACGACCCGGATTTCCCATACTCGAGAGTCGTGATGGCACCTACTAATGAGATCTAGGTAAGCCAACCCTTAACTACCTTTTTCATTAACAATTTTTTTTTTCAATTACCAGCGATAACATGAAAAATAGGATAAAGTCCGATTAAAAACACCAAAAAGATTTTATTTTATTTTTTAGAATAGCTAGGTAGTATTCCTTGATTTTTCTTTGGGCGCCGGTTTTTTTCCAAGGATTTTGCTCGAACCGGGTACTTTATTTGTTTATTTTCTTTTTAGGAGTAGTTTAGGAAGAAACTTGTCATGACCCGGATTTCCCATACTCGGGAGTCGTGATGGCACCTACTAATGAGAGCTAGGTAAGCCAACCCTTAACTACCTTTTTCATTAACAATTTTTTTTTTCAATTACCAGCGATAACATGAAAACAGTGGAATTAAATAAATAAGCGAAAGTCAACAATATTTATAACTCAAGACTACGTCTCTTACAACTTTCAAAACCTCAATACCCAAAACCTGGTGTCATAGTGTCACAGACTGTCTAAGAGTCATTACAAACAAGGCCTGAAGAAAATACAATATACTATTTCTGAACAAAAGAAAATGAAACACGGAATAGAGATAGAGGGAGACGCCAGGACTCGCGAACGCCTGCAGGTCTACCTTGGGTCTCCAGGTGGACTGAAGGAAGCCCTCCAACTAATGTCTGTAAGCTGCTCCGGGATCTGCACATAGTGCAGAGTGTAGTATCAATACAACCGAACCCATGTGCTGGTAAATGTCTAGCCTAACCTCGGCTAAGTAGTGACGAGGCTAGGACCAGACTACCAAATAAACCTGTGCAATTTAAATATATACAGCGGAAAGGAAAATGCAGAAATAACCAGTAAATGTGGGAAGTGGAAACATGTTGTGGGGGAAATAACGGTTCCGAATAGAAAGCATTAGGTAAGGAAAGTAACAACATAACTAGAATATCATCAAGAATTAGAAATCCACAATTTGCACGGCATCACCCTTCGTGCTCTTACTCTCGTTCTCACCAAATCAATCATATAATAACAACGTGCACGACATCACCCTTCGTGCTTTTAGTCTCGTCCTCACCAAACAATATTTTATAACAAAAGTATGCACGGCATCACCCTTCGTGCTTTTACTCTCTTTCCTCACCATATAGTCAATGATAATCGGTACGGAATGGTACATCGTACGGCACGACATCACCCTTCGTTCTTTACACTATTTCCTCACCATAGCAAATAACGGCATCACCCTTCGTGTTTTAACGCTCTTCCTCACCCAAACAACAATCACAAATAAAAGGGCAAGGGAGTAAACAAATAATGATAGAAATCCCGGAAAGGGAACACAATTAAACAGTTAAATCCCCGAAAGGGAACAATATCAATAATCTCAACATTCCGGCAAGGGGACAATTTAATAACTCTTTCTCTTTCTTTCACTTTTACTTCATAACTCACTTTACAATTTGAGCCAATGCTCCAAAGGGTTCAATCATCTCATATACTTTCACACTTTGTAATATAACTCGAGCCAATGCTCCTCGAAGTTCAAAGGTCATAATTTCTTTCACAAGCTTTTCACAACATAAAGAAATCATCACTAAGGCATGAAAGACACAACAAAATCAGGATATTCACAGCATAAAGACTCACGGTCATGCTAGACACCAACGTATAGATACACGTCACCATGCCTATACGTCGTACTCAACAATTATCACCTAGAAAATAGGACTCAACTCCTAATCCCTCAAGCTAAGGTTAGACCAAACACTTACCTCAAACTTCCACGGCTAATTCAATCCTCAATTACCGCTTTTCCTCTCGAATTTGGCTCCAAATCGATTGTATCTATACACAAATGACTTCATAACATCAATAAATGCTAAAAAATTCGAATCCAATGCCTAATTATAGCTTCCCAAGCATTCTTCCCAAAATCCCAAAAATCGACCCCCGGACCCGCTTGGTCAAAACACGAGGTTCGGACCAAAATCAAATCACCCATTCATCCACGAGCCCGAATATATAATTATTTCCAGAATTTGACCCCAAAACGAGGTCTAAATCACAATTAATTAAAAAGCCCTAACTCTACCCAATTCCCTAATTTCTACCTTTAATTACATGTTTTAGGCCTAGAAATTTAATAGATGTTGATGAAAATAGAAGGAAATAAGTTAAAGATTACTAAGCCAAGAGTTTATAGTGAAAGGATGCTTCAAAAGTCGCCCTAGAACTTTGGAGAAGAAATAGTTTATGAAATTTTGGTGAAATCCCGTAATGGGTTATGTTTTGGGACTTTAAAATAACTGGGCAAAATCCTTCTTTGCATTCGCGATAAGATCAATACGTTCGCGATGAGTCAGGCCTGAAGACCTTCGCATTTGCAACACTGGGCTCGCGTTCGCGATACTTTAGCACCTCAAGCCCTCGCGTTCGTGGGCCAGTGGCCGCGTTCGCATAGAACAAATTGGTGGCCCCTCCCCCTGAACCCTAAGCGTTCGCGAGTGGAAGGACGCGTTCGCGAAGAGTCTCCCCCCTGAGCTTCGCGTTTGCGTCTCAACTTCCGCGTTCGCGAAGAAGAAACTAGGCACCTAGGATCTTTGCCTTACACGTTCGTGAGTGAGACCACGCGAATGCGAAGAACAAAATCCCTGGGCACGACAACAGAAAATCTGCAACATTCTAAAGCCAGAAACCATTCTGAAACACCTCCGAAACACTCCCGAGCCCTCGGAGCTCCTAACCAAACACAAGCCCTAACTCAACAATATCATATGAACTTATCCGTGCGATCAAATCGCCAAAATAACCTCAAAATCACTGAATCAAACCTCAAAATCAAGAATGTTTCCACAAACTTCATCAAGTTTCCAATTTAGAAATTTAAGTCCGAAACACGTCAAACGACGTTCGATTTCAACCAAATTTTACATGAAGAACTTAAAACATATATAAGACTTGTACCGGGTGCCGGAACCAAAATACGGCCCCGATACCATCGCTTTCTAATCAGATTTAATTTCCAATTTCCTTAAATATTTTCAGAAAACAATTTTACTTAAAAATTCATTTCTGGGGCTTGGGACCTCGGAATTCGATTCTGGACATATTCCCACGTCCCATATTTTCCTACGGACCCTCCGGGACCGTCAAATTACGGGTCCGGGCCCGTTTGCCCAAAATATTGACCAAAGTCAAACTTATTCATTTTAACATCAAAACTTAGCATTTTCACAAAATTTCATATTTAAGCTTTCCGGCTACGCGCCCGGACTGCGTACATAAATTGAGGTGACTCTAAATGAGGTTTTCAAGGCCTCGGAAGCACATAATGGATAAGAAAATAGGTGATGGCCCTTTTGGGTCGTCACAAAACTGAGTCGCTTTGAGATACTCATTGACATGGTTAATGCTGGCACATTAGGCTATGACATCCATTCTGTTTTCTCGTATATTTGGTTTGAATTGTAAAGCCTAAGTAAAGTAAATAGCCTATTTTATGACGCTTTTTCTCAGTTGGTTGACTTGTATGCCACATAGTGTAATATTGCTTAATTTTCTCAATTATGTGTGCTTGCTTGACTTGAGAGTTGAACAAAATCATGGTGATTGAGTCATATGCAATATGTGTGTGACGATTTATGGTTTTCTATGCTATCCTGTGTAGTCTAGAACTTGCCCTGTGTGTTAATTGAAGCGAAATTGTAGGTTATGCTAATATAGGAGACGACATAGGCATTTTCTTGCTTGATCATGGATGTGTTTGTCACATAAAAATAAAATGCCCTTTTGAGCCAATAGACCTTTTTTTGGCACCCACATTACAAGTCGTACCCCTATTTTGTTCTTAAATTGAGATTTTTGCAACTTTACCTCCTAAGGCACTTAGTGGCTAAAAGAAGTAAGGTGAGATATTGGGGATTAATTTTTTGAGTGGATCCATGGAAGGGCCCGTTGGTGCACTAAAATTAAAATCAAAAGTCACTACCCAATGAACTGTCATGTATGGAGTGTGTGTAGAAAAACAAATATTGTTGCAATAAAGAGAGAAAGAAAAAAAAATTGATAGTGAAAGTATGTAGAAAAAAAAGATACACACCTCCACTTCTTATTTAATTGTGCTAGTGGGAGTATAGAAGTGCTTAATTGAAAAAGGGCTATGTTGTATATGGTTTGTGGTAAGTGAATTGGTTGAGAAGGATATGTGTTTGAGTTGTGAGTGTAGTATATTAAAGTGCTTAGGAGGGTTAGTCAATATTCCTAAATATATCCTACCCATCCCTTAGCCAACATTACAACCTTAAAACTCCTAATTGATCCTAGATTTGACTAGCTTAAATTAGTGGAGATTTACACTACGGACAAGCTTAAGGTACGATCACATGATGCATATGAATTCTTTGTGAGAGTGAGTGAATTTGGTCCAATTGTGTGATGTCCTTAAATTATGTTCAAAAGCATATTTGAATGTGTGGACTAGTCTATATTCACTCTTTTTTTGTTGGCGAGGGCACATGATCTCATGAACGATTAGTAATGTTGTAAACTTTCTTGTTGGGTAAGTGCGTGAGTTGAGAGGGCTTAGTGGTAACAAGTTGACTCTTGAGGTCGGGTGGTTGTAAGTAGGTTATTGGAGTGATTGAATTGAATTGTTATACTTGGGCATGTTTGAAGAAAGAAAAAATGTGAAGTTTTGTATGTTCATGCTTAATTGCCGGTATCGATCATAGTCAAGGGTAAAGTGTGTGATTAAAAGTAAAAGTACTCCTTTATAGTGAACTTTGTATGTGTTGGAGGGTATTAGATTGTCCCATTGCTCGAGGACGAGCAAGAGTCTCAGTGTAGGGTGTTGATGTTTAGCTTAAAGCATATATATTTTTATGTATATCACCTTATATTTTACTTTTGTTTCATGAATTTGGGATGTTAAATGCGAAGATTTATATTAATTTGAAGTGTTTTTATATGTAGGAATGATTTGGGAGCAATTGGGGGGCAAAACGTGCAAAATTAGAGCCAAAACGAACGAAACCAGGAAACTTGCGAATTTGGGTGCCACAGGCAGCGCCTTGGGCCACCTGTGGCGCTGGAGGCAGTAGCTAAATTCTGAGCAGCGCCCTGGTGGGCGCCTGTCGCTACCCAGGATGCCGGTGACGTGATTTTGTTCTATTTTACCCGGGACATGATTTATTCGGCCGTAGACCTACCCAACACGTATAAAAGCAAGACTTAACCTATTTTTGAGGGGGTGGACACCACTTTGGATGAAAAACACACACCATCGTTAGGAAGCGGAGAATTCTCAGTTTTCTTCATCTTTTTCTAGTATTTCCAATTGATTTAACACTTATGCAATTGTTTGATTACATCATGAGTGGTTAAACACCCATTGTTCTGGGGTCGTGATTTATCCATGAATATTGTTGTTTGACATTAGCTTGACCTTGATTATAATTCACCAATATATGGTTGTTTCTTTAATTCTATATTTAATTGCTTAATTGGCTGGCCAGCAGTTGCGTTCTATTTACTATCTATGCTATGCTTGGGAAAGTCGTGTACAAATTAGAGAAGAATTGAAGAGAGCGCGAACTTAACCCTTAAGGGGAGCGGATTTGTGGTTAGGATAGGAATATACCTAGTCACCATGTTTAATTAAATATCGTAATCTTAATGTATTCTAATAGATTAATTTCATAGGAATATAGGTGTTAATCTATTGAGAATAGGCGAGTAGTACTTCGGGAGAAGGTTGTGAGAGCATTTATCGATTAATTAGCAACCATGAGTGAATTATATGAAAGGGAGAGTTAATTAGAACACAATACAAATGGTGAATCGATCACAACCCTCGAATACTTGTCTCTACTGAATACACAACAATCAACTCCTTACTTGATAATTCAGTTATTATTTATAATTGTAGTATAATATAATCATATTATTGGACTTTGATTTTAGCTAGATTGAATAATAGTTTTAGTGATTTAGTGAGTAGTTTATACAAGTTTCTGTGGGCGCGACACTCAACTTATTATTATATTACCTGTCGACCACGTATACTTGCGTGTGCGTTTTGGAGCAACAAAAAACGTGACCCTTTCCAAGTAGCACAGTTTCATGACCATTGTAGAGAACGTGTCTCACTTTCTCCTTCATTTGACTTCTTCACCATGATAGAAGTTTGAGTATTCACCTATAATATTGTGACACAAAATTAAATTAATATTCAAGACATAAATTTTAAGCAGTTACTATATAATTCTTATGAGTTTAAACACAAATTAGTAAGTAATTACGTGTGACTTCCGTAATAAGTGGAATTAGTAAAATGAAAACAAGAAAAAGGCAAGTAACTTTCTATATCATGTTAGATTACACCGATATGATTTTATTTAATCGGACAATGAAAATAAGTTAAATTGATTTTTTTTAAGTTAAGTTGAATGAAACAAAATGTTTTAATTACCTTTGCCTGTGTTGTAAACCTCAGTCTTGAAATCTGGAAGAATACTAACAGACCAAGCTGGAACATTGTATTTAACACCTTCATAAGTGATGGTGGCATCTGTGGTTGTATTTGCATTGCTAAAGAAGCAGCTTGATTTGTCATCCAAAGCATAAATTGTAACCTAAGAACGAACGTTAACAAAAAATATTTTTTTTAAAACAACAAAAAAGATAATATTGATAATACACTAAATGTTTTATCACATTACCAGCCATTGCACGTATTTATCTGTCACAAATATTGTTTTATTCCATCAATACACTTAAAACTAATACTTATACATAGAAATATCAAGTTTTATGCGGTGACAATGTAAAACTTTAACACAATTTGGTAGAACTAAATTACATACTAAACTTTAGTTACAAAATCCCAAAATACCTAAAATCCCAAATTGTAAACCCTAGTTTATATAATTGAAAGAATTTATATGACTAAAATTAACAAATGTGGATAACTAACCATCAAAGAGAGGAGAGGGGTATGATAAACGGAGTGGCGCGGCAGTGGCGGAGGAGCAGTGGTGGCGGAGGCGCAGTGGCGGCAGAGAAACAGTGGTTGTGCGGGAGAGACGAAGTGGGGGGAGGGTTGATTTTGGGTGAGAAGGGAGTGGTGAGGTGATTTGGGAAGGATTTTCGGATGTGCAAGAAAGAGTGAGAGAAAGCGTAAAGAGAAAAATGGAAAGAAACTCGTCTAGGTCTGCCCTTAATTAGAAATTTCTGACCGAAGTCGATCGGAAAAAAATCGGTCGGTATCATTAAATTTATTTTGACCATTTGACTACACATTACTGACTGAAATCGGTCGGTAATTGATTTTTAAATTGATTTTATAATTAATTTAATTACAATACCGACCGAAGTCGGTCGGTTTTTGTTAAATTATAATATTTAAATATTAATATATATAGCACTACATCTTATAGAACTATACACTTTGTTTTTAAATATGTTATAGTAAGATTTAATCGAATATAGCTTATATATATATACACTATACTATACTATGTATACATTTTATATATAGTTCTATAAGATGTAGTGCTATATTAATACTTAAGTTGTAGCAACAACAACATATGTATACATATTAATGTTATATTAACATATGCTATATTAATATATGCTATATTCATATGTTGTTATTGCTAAAACTTAAATATATATATACACACGCACACATTATACTATATATATATATCTTTATATATAGTACTATAAGATGTTGTGCTATATTAATACTTAAGTTGTAGCAATAACATATGTATACATATTATATTCATATGTTGTTGTTGCTAAAACTTGAATAGTAATATAGCATTACATCTTATAGAACTATACATTTTGTTTTTAAATGTGATATAGTAAGATTTAATCGAATATTAGTTATATATATATATATATATATATATATATATATATATATATATATATATATTAACTATTAAATATTATTTATTTAAAAGCTATTTATATAAATTGACAAAAACCGACCGACTTCGGTCGGTATTTTTATTAAATTAATATTTTAAAAATTTTAATATTAAATTTCCGACCGAATTCGGTCGAAAAAATTTATTTAAAAAATAATTTCAAATATACCGACCGATTTCGGTTGGTATATTTGAAAAAAAATTAATTAAATATTATTTTGGTAGATAATATGCAAGTATGACCAGGTCTTGGTCAAAGATTGACCAATTTCCGACCGAAATCGGTCAAAAATTTTATATTTGTTGTGGAGTGCAGTTACATATACTGAGATATATAATAACATCGGATAGCACTGTGGCTTTGTACTTTTTCAAGTTATGAAACATTCAGAATTATATAAGGTTGTTACCCTTTGTAAGATATTATGAATATTATTTATGCCATATACCTTCCAATAAACAATATCAAACTCCAAAATAGCAACAAGAAACTACAAATTAAATACAACATGAAGTTCAACTCAATGGAGCAATATCGAATGACGAACATACAAGTACTCAAGTAAAAGGCTTATATGATAGATACGAAGAACCGTATAAGGCTTTTTCCAAGTAAGGAACAAATGAACATTAAATATGTGAATAAAAGAGTGTCATGACTTTACATTCTATATAGTTCACATTTGAAAAAAAAAAAAAGGAGATACAAATAGAGGCTTATATCCAAGGAAACGAATACGATACAAGTACAACATACTTATATCCCTTATAACCCTTAATTCAACACCTTCACAATATGAACACACATATGATATATCAAAACTATAAACTTGTGGACACATTTGCTTAACGTATAAAGTATAAGCTTCTTATGAAAGGAAGTTTGACGTAATCGACAAACACAAGGAACTCTATATCGTGCTATGGAAACTTGATACTTATAAGAAGACTATACTGTCAGAACATAATGCGTAAGGAACTTCAATGATAATAAGAGTGGAGAGACCCTTTATATGAACAAAATACACTTTACAATATTGTTCGAATGATCTTATTCTTATAGGAGACTAGGAATGGCTATACAGAAGTAATTTACCTAGAGTAACACTCTCTAACCCCTTAACGCTATCATATGATTCATCTTAAGTAGCAATATATCATCCATTAGTGATACTTTTGGAAACCATCACATAATCCAGCTTAAGTATAAGCTACATCCCAATAAAGATAATCCTTAGTCTATCAACGTGATTCATCTGTAACCCGTTAATTAATGCTTGAAGGATATCGACTTGATTTATCTTAAGTAAAACTCATAACCCATCTACGATGGTCTAAAAACTACTGTTACTATCATGACCCCGAATTTTCACATTCGGGACCGTGTTGACGCCTAACATCTCACTTGCTAGGCAAGCTAACATTACAGAATATTTAAGCCAGTTTTAATCAATTCAAGTAAGTAAAACCAATTAAACGGAAATGAAACTAAAATAAAATACTAAGTGGCATAATAATCCATAATATCTAAGTACAACCCTGATCTGGAGTCACAAGTGCACGAGCTTCTAGAAGTTCTACAAATAAAGTTTGAAATAAGTACAACTGTGTCGAATGAAATGAACAGTATATAGGGAAAGAGGAAGGGGACTTCAAGGTCTGCAGACGCCAGCAGATCTACCTCGAGTCTCCAAATTAAATAAGCTAATCTGAGCTGATGCACCTCACTGACAGCTGTGACCAGTACCAAAATCTGCATAAGAAGTGCAGAGTGTAGTATAAGTACAACTGACCCAATGTACTCCGTAAGTGTCGAGCCTGACCTCGACGAGGTAGTGACAGGGTTATGACAGAACACCAACGTAATTAAACATGTACAGACAGGAATATATATATACACACATACAACATAACAACAGATAGAGATTAAACACATATTAGTGGGAGAGGACATGAAAAAAGGGGGAGGGATACAAGATACGGTAAATACAACAGGAAATGACAGCATGAAACAGCCAATAAGCCTTCAACCAATGAAAACGAGTAAACATAATGAATAAATACTGCACTACATCACCCATCATGCTTTGACACTCAACCTCACCATGAAACGATAATAAAATAATAAATAATAAATACGGTACAGCATCACCCTTCGTTCTTGTACTCTCAATTTCATCATGAAACAATAAATACGGCACGACATCATCCTTCGTGCTTTAACTCTGTTCCTCAATGTGTATTAATCAATAATGGAACAATAATGAGCACAACATCACCCTTCGTGCTTTAACTCTCCTCAATATGTATTAATCAATAATGGAACAATAATCAGTACGGCATTGACCTTCGTGCTTTAACACTCTCCCTTACCACGTAGCAATGAATATATAACATTTGGGAGATAGAATAAGCAAGAATAAATCTTACGTCAACAACGGTTCCACAATAACAAATCTCAACTTCCAAAAATACTCAAATTTCACAAATAGTTCATAAATGCGAAAAGCACGATCAATCAGGCAATAAATTAGTCTAAGCATGGATATCTTAATCAAAGAAGAAAATAATTTATAAGAAACAAGTCACACCCGCATGCTTTAACCCCAACAATAACGCATAAGTACTCGTCACATAAAATATAAGTTGTACCTAACATTTAAACATGTAGCGAATAGGCAAACAAGTCCTAATCCCTCAAGTTAAGGTTAACACGACACTTACCTCACTCTGCAGTCAACTTAGAGCTCTATCGGGGACTTTCCTCTAGAATCCGCCTCCAAATCACTCGTATCTAACCACAATTGACCCGATAATGTCAAATAATGCTAAGAAAATCAATTACAATACATAAAGATAAGATTTTTATACTTTTCCCAAAAAGTCAACCCCAGGCCCACTTGGTCAAAATCCGAAGTTCAGATCAAAACCCATTTACCCATTTAATCTCGAGCCCGATTATGTAATTAGTTTCAGAATCCGACCTTAAATTGAGGTCTAAATTCCTAATTTGCTAAAAAAACCAATTCTTCCTAAATCCCTAGCTTTCTACCATGGAAAAACAAAGATTAGGGCTAGAAATTAATAGGTGAGGTTAGAAATGGAAGAAAATGAGTTAAAGTGTGCAAACGTATGAATTGGTGTTGAGTTTTCTCTTCAAAATCGATAGGCTCTAATGGAAGGTTTATGAAAAATGGGAGAAATCCCATTTTTGAACCATTTAAATCACTGGGTGTCAAGCCTTCTTCACGTTTGCGAAGGGCCTGGCACGATCGCGTAGAACAACAGCTCATTGGCCTACACGTTCGGGAAGGGTTACACCCACCTACCCCTGCGTTCGCAAGCCTAGAGCCACGTTCACAAAGAGTAATGGTCAGATTCCCTTCATAAGCCCATACCCTACGCGTTCGCGATAAGTTGATCGTGTTCACGAAGGGTAAAACCCCCAACACTCAGCATTCGCGATGAAGAGAATCCTCCCTTGTCCCAGACTCCCCTGCACGATCACAAGAAAGGCTTCGCGATCGCGAAGCACATGACACCAGATACAAGAGAAGCTCAAGAAACCAGAAATTTTCTAAGTTCAAATGGTCTGAAGCCTATCAGAAACTCACCTAAGCCCTCGGGGCTCCAAATCAAACACGCACACAAGTCCAAAAAATTATATGAAGTCGCTCGCGCGATCAAAATACCTAAATAATACCTAGAACTATAAATCGGACACCAAAATGAATGAATTTTTCAATAAAACTTAAGAACTTTCATTTTAACAACCGGATGTCCGAATCACGTCAAATCACTTTCGTTTTGCACCAAATTTCGTAGACGAGTCATAAATATCATAATGGACCTATACCAAGTTTCGAAACTAAAATCGGACCCGATATCAACAAAGTCAAATATTGGTCAAATTTATAAAGGTTTTAAACCTTTAAACTGCAACTTTTCGACAAAATACGATAACTCGGGCTAGGGACTTTTGAATTCGATTCCGGGCATATGCCCAAGTAACAAATCAAAACACAGACCCACAGGGAATGTCAAAACACAGATCCAGGTCTGTTTTCTCAAAACATTGACCGAAGTCAACTTAAATGGGGTTTTAAGGCACGAATTCACGTATTAGTCAACTTTTCACGTAAAAGCTTTCCAGAAAAAAGGCACGGACTGCATGCGCAAATTAAGGAAGTCTAAAATGAGCTATTTGAGGTTTCAAAACATCGAATTAAGGATTAAAGCTCTAGATGACCTATCAGGTCATCACATTCTCCACCTTTAAAACGAATGTTCATCCTTGAACGGACATAGGAAAGTACCTAGACGGGTGAATAGGTGTGGATATCTACTCCGCATGTCTGGCTCGTACTCCCAAGTAGCTGCCTCGACCGCCTGGCCTCACCACTGCACTCGAACTGAAGGATAACTATTAGATCTCAATTGTCAGACCTGCCATGCTAGAATAGTCATCGGCTCCTCCTCGTAAGTCAAATCCTGGTCCAACTGGACTGAGCTGAAATCTAACACATAGGACGGATCACCATGATACTTCTGGAGCATGGAAACATGGGACACTAGATGGACTACTGACAAACTAAGTGGCAATGCGAGCTTGTAGGCCACCTCACCCACTCTATGAAGAATCTCAAAAGGTCTGATATACCTAGGGCTTAAATTGCCCTTCTTTTCAAACCTCATCACACCCTTCATGGGTGAAACCCGGAGCAATACTCTCTCTCCGACCATGAATGCAACATCACGAACTCTACGGTCGGCATAACTCTTCTTCTTGGACTGAGCGGTGCGAAGTCGATCCTAAATAATCTTGACCTTATATGTCACACCTCAAACCTAGGGAGACGTGGCTGGAACCTGATGCCATACTCGGCTCGAGCGTACCACTTTGTAACTATGAACTCTAGAGGGGTAACCCTTAACTTAGGCCGATGAGGCCATATTCTGAATCATCTGAAAATAACATCTCTTCATCTGAGGGGTAGATATACCCAAAAGATGATATCTATAACTGTGCGGGTCAACGAAGCCACCATGAACATCTACTAATATATAAAATATACATGATTCGTCTAAAAGCCTCTAGATATGACTAGATCATGGTTGGTATAACACCTCGACCTACCATCAACCTATATAAGAAAATGGATTCCAAGGTCTAGACCTGGTAACTCCGGGGAAGTGGAGCTTACCAACCAAGTTGATGTTTGGATCTGTCCACTGTGAAGGTCTATCCAGCTATCTATCAGGACCTACAGGCATGAAATGCAACGTCCCCAACAAAAGGGATATTAGTACGAAATAATGTACCGAGTATGTAAGGCAACAGAATAACTGAAAGCTTAAACTTAACTGATAATATAATAACGGAAAGTAACTGAGAGTCATAGATGATCTGAAGATATGCTTACCTGCTGATATTGACTCAACTCTCTCAATATAGTAAGAAAAATAGTTGTTCGGCCCTATAAGGTTCGATACATATAACAGCTCTATCGTAGTAGGCCATACTAGGCTCTGTATCTCAGCCATTCTGGGCTCGCTCATAGGTGCTCGGTCACGGTAGGCTCGATATAGAACTTTCAGCCACAGTAGGCTCGGTATATAACTTACCATCTTATTAGAGGTTGCCCAATAGGGGCCTGCCCACCGATTATAGCTCGATGGTGGTGAAAATACTATAATATATATAGGCTCTCTGCCCTCTTGGCTAAAAGAAGATAACAGTATACTGAATATAAAGTCTCTATAAGGAAGGACACTGTAACTTATGAGACTATGATAATGTACATAAGTTCAAGAATACGAACTTCTCTTTATGTCTCATTATCAAACACATGTAGTTATGGGATCATGACAAAATGAAGAAAAGGTTTAGCCTTAACATACCTTATCATAGTATGTCTAATAACCATGTTAAACTTGTCTCGTTGCACCTTAATCTACAACAATGATAACAATACTATCATCAAGTTATGGAAGGTATAACTATCGCACAACGAACGACAAGCTTATTTATAATAAAATGGGTAGCATCTCCCCTATAATCTTTACTTCCTCCCAATTTGACATAACACCAATAAAAAAAACAAGAACACAACAATAACAACATGTATACATTATTTACCAACCTTATATCCATTACAAAGTACCACACAACCACCCCAATTAGCTCATACACAAACAACCCTAGTAGTGTTAAACAATCCGAAAATGTAACGACTAATAACCAGCTAACCGCTATGCCATTATGTGGTGTTTCTCCTCAACCTTTCTCCTCCCAAGCTCCAGAAAATAGTAGCAAAAGAGACAACCCAACAGCAACATGAAACAGCCCACAAAACAGTCCCACAAGTTCAGCAACTCAAAATTAATTTTTTAGTTTACTAAAACACGTTTTGATTTGTCATTTCTTTCAAATTGAGCAACACAACCAACCGTACATAATTAAGCCTCTTATCCTATAAATCATCCATGAATTCAACATAAAAATAAGTTTACAACTAGCCAACAATGACACAACAATAAACAACATACCACTTTTTCGAAACTCGCTAGGTCTAGTCTTTATGATCGACTTACAACTCGTACAAGCATTGATAATGGAAGGAGAAGCATAAATTTACCTTGGACTGAGTAGAACCCATGAAACCCAGCCCTTATTCATCCAAAATAACTTCCCCAGTGTAGCTACAAGAAGGAGAAAGAGAAACTAGCAAGTTGTCCGGGATTTTCGGCACTAGAATAGCATCATAACACCCAAAATAACCTAGGGTTTGTGTGGGATTTTTGGGGAGTTGAAGGGGTTCAATTTAGTGTTCTTGGTATGAAATATGAGTGAAATAAATGAGTTAATAAGCCCTTAAAAGTCCCCTCTTGGCCGACTTTAGGAGCTTTTAATTAAGGCCTCTCCTTTTTGGCAAGTAGGAGATCCACCTACTTGTCACCTATCAGTCTGTGGAGTCTCGCAAAAGCACAAATATCTCTCTACCCTAATATTGTATCAATAAACGGTTTAATCCGCTGGAAACTAGACTCGTAAATCTTCAGTTTGGTAGTTAGATCATCCCGTAATTCCAATTACATTGGGAGAAATGCTCAGCTATATTTGACCTAATTTTCAGCATATTTATGAATGTAACTTGTGAAGATCTTTGCCAACTTTTGTTCCACAGCTCGCTTGACTTCAAAACATAACACACGACTATCATAAGACTAAAAAAACTCATAACATAACCTCCTTATTATTTTGTGCACCCTAGTCTCACCCCAAAATTACATGTTATAACATTCCCAACTTATCGACTTTCGACGAAACCTACTTTCTTCAATTCGTTCAACTTCTAAGCCTTCCAACCCTCTTGGTACTTGGAGTTCATGATCTTAAATACTTGTAACCTCCAAGTTAACATGATTAATTTACTTTATGTACTTTCAAAGATGATCTAATTTCTGAGCTCACATCAATTGACTTACGACGTACTCTCACATACGAAAATATAGGGTGTAACATTATCCAAGGCATCCGGTACCAAATCTGTACCTAATAACCGAGCTTCCCCGGCTCGAACCATCCAACCGGAGATCGACACCCCATATAATGCCTTATATGGAGCCATCTGAATGCTCGATCGGTAGCTGTTGTTGTAGGAAAACTCTGCAAGTGGCAAGAATGTGTCTCAAGAACCCCCAAAATTTATAATATAGGCGCAAAACATATCCTCCAATATATGAATAGCACTCGGACTGTCCGTCCATCTAGGGATGAAATGTTGTGCTCAACTCCACCTCATACGGAACTCACAATATACTGCCCTCCAGAAGTGCGAGGTGATCTGCGTACCTCAATCAAAAATGATAGACACAGGCACACTATGAAGACGAACGATCTCACAGATGTAAGTCTCAGCCAACCGCTCTGAAGAATAGGTAACTACCACAGGAATGAAATGTGCTGACTTAGTCAGCCTATCCACAATGACCCATACCGCATCGAACTTCCTTTGAGTTTGTGGCAGTCCAACAACAAAATCCATAGTGATACGCTCCCACTTCCACTCAGAAATCTCTAACTTCTGAAGCAAATCACCAGATCTCTGATGCTCGTACATAACTTGCTGACAATTTAGACACTGAGCTACATATGTAACTATATCCTTCTTCATCCTTCTCCACCAATAATGTTGCAGCAAGTCATGATACAACTTGGCGGCACCCGGATGAATAGAATACCGGGAACTGTGGGCCTCCTCAAGAATCAACTCTCGAAGTCCAGCCACATTCGGCACACAAATACGACCCTGCATCCTCAAAACCCCATCATACCAAACAGTAACTTGCTTGGCACCGCCATGCCGCACTGTATCCCTAAGGACAATCAAATGAGGGTCATCATACTGCCGCTCTCTAATGCGCTAATACAAGAAAGACTGTGCGAATGTGCAAGCTAAAAAATGACTGGGCTCTGAAACATCTAACCTCACAAACTGATTGGCCAGATCTGAACATTTGATGTAAGCGGTCTCTTACCAACTAGAATGTATGAAAGGCTACCAATACTCACTGCCTTTCTACTCAAGGCATCAACCACCATATTGGCCTTCCCGGGATGATACAAAATGATGATATCATAATCTTTCAACGGCTCCAACCACCTCCTCTGCCTCAAATTGAGATTCTTTTGTCTGAAACAAATATTGTAGACTCCGATGATCCATGAATACCTCACACGACACGCCGTAAAGATAGTGCCTCCAAATCTTCAGTGCATGAACAATGGCTATCAACTCTAAGTCATAAACATGGTAATTCTTCTCATGAACATACAACTGTCGTGACGCATATGCTATCACCCTGCCATCCTGCATCAATATTGCACCGAGACCAATACAAGATGCATCACAGTACACCGTGTAAGATCTTGAACCTGTGGGCAACACCAATACTGGCACCGTAGTCAAAACAGTCTTGAACTTCTAAAAGCTCGACTCACACTCGTCTGACCATCTGAACGGGGAAACCTCTGGGTCAATATAGTCAATGGGGATACTATGGATGAAAACCCCTCCACTAACTGACGGTAGTATCCCGCCAAACCCAGGAAACTCCAGATCTCCGTAGCTAAAGCAGGTTTAGTCCAATTCTGACTGCCTCAATCTTCTTAGGATCCACATATATGCCATATATCGATACGACGTGCCCCAAGAAAGAGACTGAGTCCAACCAAAACTCGCACTTTGAAAACATGGCATATAACTGGTTGTCTCTCAAAGCTTGAAGTACAATCCAAAGTTGTTTCCCGTGCTCCTTTCGACTACGGGAGTAGATCAAGATATCATTGATAAATACAATAATGAAGGAATCCAAGTAAGGCATGAATACTCAGTTCACCAAATGCATGAATGCTACTGGGGCATTTGTCAGCCCAAATGACATCACTAGAAACTCATAATGCCCATACCAATTCCGAAAAGCTGTCTTAGGGACATTGAATGCCCTAATCTTCAACTGATGGTAGCCAGACCTCAAATCAATCTTCGAAAACACCTTGGCACCCTTAAGCTGATCAAATAAGTCATCAATCCTCGACAATAGATACTTATTCTTGATGGTGACTTTGTTCAACTGCCGATAATCTATGAACATCCTCATCGATCCATCTTCTTCTTCACGAACAACACAGGCGCACTAGGTCTAATAAAGCCCTTATCAAGAAAATTTTGCAACTGCTCCTTCAATTCTTTCAACTCTGGCGAGGCCATACAGTATGGCGGAATAGAAATGGGCAGAGTGCCCGAAGCTAAATCAATACAGAAGTCAATATATCTATCGGGTGGCAACCCCGGCAGATCTGCAGGAAACACCTTTGGAAACTCACGAACAACTGGCATTGAATCCATAGACGGAACCTCTGCACTAGAATCGTGGACATAAGCCAAATAAGCTAGACACCTCTTCTCGACCATATGCCGAGCCTTCACATAAGAGATAACCCTACTGGTAGAATGGCCAAAGGTCCCTCTCTACTCTAATCGAGGCAACCCCGGCAAGGTTAAGGTCATCGTCTTGGCATGACAATCCAATATAGCATGATAGGGTGACAACCAATCCATACTCAAGATGACATCAAAATCAACTATATCGAGAAGTAGGAGATATATGCTAGTCTCGAGACTCCCAATGGTAACCACACATACACGATCTATAATAATAGAACCCACCACAGGTGTAGACACATATATAGGAGCACTCAAAGAATCCCAAGGCACAACCAGATATGAAGAAAAATAGGATAACACGCAGGAATAAGTAGAGCCCGGATCAAATAGAACTAAAGCATCTCTATGGAAAACTGGAACATTACCTGTGATGACAGCGTCAGATGATTCAACCTCAGGCCTAACTAGAAAAACATAGAATTGGGGCGGGGCCCCACCACTCTGAACTACATCTCTAGAACGGGCCCTAACTGACTGGCCTCCACCTTTGGCTACCTTACCCCTATCTCTAGTTGGCTGAGTAGGCAGTGAAACAACCGGCGCTGGAACTATGGCACGAGAACTCTGCTGCTATGAGTTGCCAGGTGCCCAAGGGAAAAATCTAGAAATGTGTCTTGGATAACCACAAGTATAACAGGACATCGGCTATTGTGGCTGCTGACCCTGAAACTCACCTTGTCGGCCTGAGTCACCACTCTGAAAACTCTGGAGTGGAGGTGCACTAATAGGAGGTGGTGGTGCACTATAAGCTAGCTGGTGGGGATGAGATATATAAGGACCGCAACCACCTAAAGCAGTGTTAAATGCCTGTAGTGCTGAGTGAAATGGCCTGGGAGGATAGTCCCTACCAAAAGTACCCCTACCTCTAGACGAGAAGCCACTGAATCTACTGAAATGGCGAGGCCTCTTATCAGACCCTTGCCCTCGCTCCTGTGCAAGAACTACCTCAATCTACCTAGCAACATTAGCAGCCGTCTGAAAGGAAATCTCACCTCCGGTCTCCTCCTTTGTCTCACCCTCTGGTGCGACCTCGGCCTTGACCTCTGCCCCTCGTAGGAGATGCCACTGGGGGCTCCGGTTGTTGTCCAGCTAAAGATGCAGTATGTGTTCTCGCCATCTGCAAGAGAACAAAAATAAGAGAGTTCAATCAACAATGATAGAATAAAATCACACGACAGAGAAAAATAGAAGTGAAATTATTTCTATACTCTATAGCCTAGTAAGTAAAACCAATTAAACAGAAATTAAACTAAAACGAAGTACTAAGTGGTATAATAATCCATAATATCTAAGTATAACCTGGATCTGGAGTCATAAGTGCATGAGCTTATAGAAGTTTTACAAATAAAGTCTGAAATAAGTACAACTGTCTCGAATGAAATGAACAGTAGCGAAAGATAAAGGGGACTTCAAGGTCTACGGATGCCAGTAGATCTACCTCGAGTCTCCAAATAAGCTAATCTGAGCAGATACACCTCACGGACAGCTGGGACAAGTATCAAAATCTGCACAAGAAGTGAAAAGTATAGTATGAGTACAACTGATCCAATGTACTCCGTAAGTGTCAAGCCTAACCTCGACAAGGTAGTGACGAGATTATCACAGGACACCCACGTAAATAAACATGTATATTTATGGGACTTGTATATTTAAACATGTTGCAACAGATAGAGATTAAACACATATTAGTGGGAGGGACATGAAAATGGGGGTACAAGATACAGTAACTACAACAGGAAATGACAACATGAAATAGTAAATAAACCTTCAACCAATGAAAACGAGTATACATAATGAATAATTACTGCACGACATTATCCATCATGTTTTTACTTTCAACCTCACCATGAAATAATAATAATGGCACGACGTCACCCTTTGTGTTTTTACTCTCATTATCCCCATAAAATGATAAATACGATGCAGCATCACCCTTCGTCTTTTACTCTCAATCTCATCATGAAATAGTAAATACGGCACGGCATCACCCTTCGTACTTTAACACTCTCCCTTACCACGTAAGCAATGAATATATAATATTTAGGAGATAGAATAAGCAAGAATAAATCTTACGTCAACAACGGTTCCACAATACCAAACCTCAACTTTCAAAAATTCTCACATATCACAAATAGTTCATAAATGCAGAAAAACGATCAATCAAGTAATAAACTAGTCTAAGCATGGATATCTTAACCAAAGAAGGAAATAATTTACAAGAAATAGCTATCGCGTTCGCGATGAAGAGAATCCTCCCCTATCCTAGACTCCCCTTCGCGATCACGAGAAAGACTTCATGATCGCGAAGCACATGACACCAAATACAACAGAAGCTCAAGAAACCAAATATTTTCTAAGTTCAAATGGTCTGTAGCCTATCCGAAACTCACCCCGAGCCCTCTGAGCTCCAAATCAAATACGCACATAAGTCCAAAAATATTATACGAACTTGCTCGCGCAATCAAAATAGTAAAATAACACCTAGAACTACCAATCGGACACCAAAACGAATGAAACTTTCAATAAAACTTAAGGACTTTTATTTTAACATCCGAATCACGTCAAATCACTTCCGTTTTGCACTAAATTTTGCAAACAAGTCATAAATATCATAATGGACCTATACCAAGTTTCAGAACTAAAATCCGGACCCGGTATCAACAAAGTCAAACATTAGTCAAATTTATAAAGTCTTTAAACCTTTAAACTTTAACTTTTTGACAAAATGCGATAGCTCAGGCTAGGGATTTTCGAATTTGATTACGGGCATGCTCCCAAGTCCCAAATAACGATACGGACCCACCGAAATGGTAAAAATACGGATCTGGGTCCGTTTACTCAAAACATTGATCGAAGTCAACTCAAATGGGTTTTTAAGGAACGAATTCACATTTTAGTTAATTTTTCACATAAAAGCTTTCTGGAAAAAGGCAGGGACTACGCATGCAAACTGAAGAAGGCTAAAATGAGCTATTTAAGGTTTCGAAACATAAAATTAAGGGTTAAAGCCCTAGATGACCTATCAAGTCATCACAGTTACAACTTACATAACGACCTACACCACGATGACTATTATCTAGAACTCTCAATATGATTTACCTTAAAACAACAATATATAACCCATTAACGGTACATTGGGAACTATCAACATAATTCACCTTACATGGGATACTCTAACCTCATAACGGTGAGCTATATCTTATCGGTATCATTCTTCTTAGCTAGGGAGTATAATCCATCGACAAACACTTAAAGCTATTGATATAATTCATCTTAAGTAACCTACTATAACTCCATATCGTTAATCTGAAATTCGAGCTTAGGAATGAAACAACTGTATACAAGTAGGTGACTCACAACCTTTCATTCTTAGGAAAGCAGGTAGAGAAAGCGACATATGCCAGAACTTCATGTCGGAGGAGATGGATACGATACAAACATATACACTTACTGTTCTATAACTCTCCTTTGGTACTCTCGCTGAACTCGTGCTCTAGTCCTCTGATTTCCTCTTAATTACTCGGAAAAGACCATGGATGTTTATGTCAACCTGATTCGTCTTAAGTGACGCTCTACAATCCAACAGCGGTAATCTGGGTTCTATTGACACGATTCACCTTAAGTAGGAACTACAACCCCTCAATGAACACCCGAATGCTACCCTACAATATTTACCTTACATAATGATCTATAACCCCTCCATAATACCTTGGCAGCAACTTCCATCATTCTTCTTAAGTCACGATCTTTAACTCTTTTAACAGTACGTTGGAAACTCGACGTATGAAGTGTTGACTCGTACTTACACGACATGGTTCTTATTTGACTCATGAAACCGATAACATGGAATTGACATACTTTCATGATTCTCAACTTCATGGCTCATACTGTGACGACTCGATAGGTTGTTTTGAGTATTAACCCTATTTTCATGCTCTGAGATCTCTATTATTTCCATTTGATGTTTCTTGATTTGCATGCGCAGTCCGAGTCCTTTTCCAAAAAGTTTTTACGTAAAAATTTGAAGAAAATATAATTTTTGGCTTTAAAATAACTTGAGTTGACTACGGTCAATATTTTGGGTAAACGATCTCGAATTGATATTTTAACAATCTCGAAAGGTCCGTATCATGATCTTGGACGTGAGCGTATGCCCGAAATTGAATTCGGGGGTCCCTAGATTGATTTGACTTGTTTTGCCGAAAGCTGGTAATTTGAAGGTTTGAAATTTCCTAATTTAGTTTAAAATCTTTCAAACCTTATACATTATTTTTGGACAATTTGTATATTGTTATCTTGCAATGTTGTTTACATCTGATTTGATACTCACCCAGATGCATTAATTTTTTATCTAGAAATTTATTTCAAAACAGATTTGATAAAATATAATTACTTCCAAGTTTCACACTATTGGGCCCGTGTTTGCGCCGGCCATCTTCGCCTAGTTATAGCTATAATTGCAAGTTGATTTATTGATTAAAGACTAAGTAAC
This sequence comes from Nicotiana tabacum, assembly GCF_000715075.1. Lineage (NCBI taxonomy): Eukaryota > Viridiplantae > Streptophyta > Magnoliopsida > Solanales > Solanaceae > Nicotiana > Nicotiana tabacum. The sequence continues at coordinate 56,051,313 of NC_134099.1, read as the reverse complement.
AAAGAATATGTTGATATTATGTAACAAGTGGGGTAGAGGGACTAAGGTTGTGATTCCCAAGTGAAGGTAATGCCAATGGGTACATGGTTTAGCAAATTTAATGAAGCGATAGTTATGCACAATGATGTCGAAGCTTCCATTAAAGATCTCTTGACTCATCTAATAGATGTCACTCTTAGATTCTCCTGAAGCTAAACTGTGTAAATATGAGCAATCATACATCCAAGTTAAACTCTCCTTATCTCTAGGTTAATTTATTAGATGAGATTTGAAGTCCCAAATCCTTTTTATTTTACTCTTTCCAAACCCTATCAAGTAAAGTTAAAGATAAAATGGTACTATTCAATATTTGCAACCATCAAATAAACAACAAAGCATAAAGAGTAAATAGAAAATACCAACTTTAATAAGCCCATGCTTTAATATTCAATGCTAACTAAATAACAAATGTTCTACAATCCTAACTAAAGTACTTAGCTAGACATTAAATAACAATGAATAAATACAAAAGTTAAGTGAGACATTAAATCTTACTAGCAATGAAGAAGATGGAGACAAAAGGATGGTCTAAAAAGCCAAGGTCGTGGATGGCCAAGAGGGTCGACTTGGAGATTTGGGATCTCAGCAGGAAATGCGAAGGTTAACAAGTCGGACGGCCAAAGAGAATCAACTAGTTTAATTTTGATCTGAGTAGGTTCATAATAGGGAATACTCTAACCCTGGGAATCGGGGCCTGGCCATCCTTCGTTTGCGGTCGATTTTTGTCTTAAAAATTCCAACAACTAGAGAAAATATTTAATATTTTGCCTTTCAATTGGTATTATATGCTTATGATAGGGCAATCTCATACTTCAATTGAGTTAGAACAACATTGATCACTCCCAACTACGCCTTATAAAAAGGACTAAGCGGTCACTGCAAATATAATCCGGTTCAAGTCCGGAGTCGAATCCTACAGTGAAACTAACCTATTTACTACAACTTTTAATACTGCTAATGATAAGCTTAAACAATTCCCGAATGCAAGATTTTTAATGGATAATAAGTAGAATTTAGTTAACTAAAAAAAATGACAATAAAATTAGCAATAATCAAGAATAGAGAAGAGTAAAAGAATCTAGGGTTATTGATTTCCCCAATTGTTGGATTAATTCCTGACACGTTAGCTATAATCTCGCTGCAACACTCTATAAGGAATATGAGTTCTGGGCTACCGCAATTATCTCTCGATCAATTATGATAATTTACTAAAAGCATTCTCTCGAACTGCTATAGTTAACAATTTATGCAACTAAGAATTATTCCACCAAAGCTTCGTTATCTCTAACCCTACTTTTAAATTCAAGTAATTAATCTCTTAACTTACCCGAAAGTGGTGGTGTTCAACAACAATCTAACCAAGTGTTCTTTCTCAAGCAACACAAGATAACTAGACACGATTAATCAAGGGTCCTTTCAATTAATCACAAGACAACCCGTAGTTGAACAATCATAGAGTAGAAACGGCTCAATTATATCAAAATAGAGTCAAGATTTCATCCAATAATTGGTTCCATCAATCATAGATGACGGGTTTAGCTACTCATACTAATAGATAACAATTCACTATAGAAAGTCATAATCAACAATGGAATTAAAAAGAAGATGATGAAAACTCTAAAGGAATTCTCTGTCTTTTTTCCGTGTTCTTGCCTTCAAAATCTCTCTAAAAATATCTCTCCCTCTCTTTTGGACGAATTAGGCTTTATATAGATTTAGGTTAGTCGCCCTAAAAATTACATAATTGACCCTGGGTTATTGGCTTCCGTCAGCTCGTCCACGGTCGTGGATTGGATCGCGGATTTCGCCCATGGTTATGTCCGCGGCCGCGAATTGGACCGCGGATCTAACACTTGATTTTCTTTCTCCTTTTCGACCGTGATATTCTCCGATTGGTCTTCCACACTCCATATTGACTCCAAAATACTTTTTAGCTTCCTCCTAGATCGGAGTGGCTCCTGTAAAACGTAAAACTCTTAATTAGAACATTTTATTATCTTTTAACATTCAAACATTGATAAAGCGCGGCCAAATTAGAGTGTAAATAGAATCTAAATTGCATAATTATCGTGTACTATCAACACCCCACACTTAAACCTTTGCTCGTCCTCGAGCAATCAAACCACACTCTACAGAGGCCTAACTTTCCCGAGCGACTTCCCTAACTCGTCACACCAAAAATATTCCACATAGATGGAATACATTAGTGTAACATCCACACCTCAAGAGTTGACTGCCGCGAGCCACGCAATATTCCTAACCGACTTACTTACTCTAACTCAGAGGTCCAAACTTACCTCTCCTTCATGAATCAAGTGCCTGCTCATAACAAAAGAGACTCATTCCACAATCAATAAAGTGCACACATACTGAGGAACTTCAATATAAATATAACTCACTCACCCTCAGAAATGACATTCATATGCCACAAAAGATGCACCATAGGCTTGCCCGTAGTGTACTGCTCTACTAATCGTGCTCATTAAGTCTAGGATCAAGTAGGACTTTATTTGGTTGTAATGTAGGCTGCAGGACGGGTAGGATACATTTAGATATAATAGTGACTACACCTCCCTAAGAACTTTAATACATATACTTTAACATTCAAAACTCCACACTTGTGTCAAACCATAACTCCACCTTCACATCACTATATATTAACTCCCTTCTTCTTTAAGCACAATTACATCAAGAGCCACCACTTAGCAAGGAATATTTTTCACCACAATCCAACTATTTATTTATTTATTTATTTATTTTATTCAATTCAAATGGCTCTTACTTTATCAAATCAGTGCACCTTACTCCTTATTTCATTAATTCCACTCAAAAGCCAAACCCACCCCACACTTTAACTTTTACAAGGTTCATAACTATTTAAGTGCTCATGAGAGGTTAAAAGGTTCAAATAGATGGTTAATTCAAACAAATGGGTAAGGCTTATAGTGTGGTTGCCAAAGAAACATGATTACAGGCTCAACAGGGTTAACTAAGATACATAACAAATGGGTGGATGAAGTATATATATGGTTCAACAAAGAAATGCCTATATCACTTCCCAGACCAAACAAGACTACTATTTCGCTTTGCAGACACACGGGATAAGTTCTAGGCATCAAATCTCGTGCACAGAATACAACAAGCCTCTCACACACATGGCACATGTCTCACTATAGATTGGGTCATCAAACACTCTGATCAGGGAACTTAAGCCAAATTAACAAGATACAGTTTAAGGCATTCTTACAAGAGTCGACAACTGAGCTTAAGCGTCACACTAAAGTACCTGTTATATTCAAGGTATTACGACGTTAAGAGATCCTATTTCTATTCCCGCCCATAGCCCACAAGTTCCTACTAACAATAGAAAAAAAACTAACTACACCCGGTTCAAATGAAAACCTTGGAAAAGAACCGTGGCTTAAAGAAAACCCAAGGGGAAATTGATACACTACTACAAAAGAAAATCTTTTTATGTTTTTTTCTCTTCGACTTTAGTCCCTCAAGAAACCCGTCGAATGATATCCACCGTCGGGATAAGTCGAAAATGATTTATGTAAATAAACTACAAAGCTATTCTACATACTACATACCACAAAGTTTCCCCCACCCCACATTTAAAATGATGGGATGTCCCCATGTCATACAAAATAATGTAATGCGAGGTAAAGGAACTTCCCTAGAAGATCAGTCTTGATTGGATATAGTGCTGGGGTCAAGATGACATGCCCTCCCCCAGCGCACGCAACCAGCCTATGATTTTATTCTCCGACTTCGTATTTTGGGTGGCCAAGGCATCAACTCTCATCCCCAATTCTGTGACGGAAGTGCGCAACCCTGCCATTTCCTGTTCTAAGGCTGTCATCCGCGTACTCTGTCTGACTGCAAATGATCCTCTAACCGCGTCTACTTGTTCCCATGGGGGTGAGGATAGCCCAACTTGTTCCTATGGGGTTGAAGAAGGCCTAACTTCCTCCTGCTCTTCATCGCTCTCCTCTGACGCCTCAGAATCATCACTATCAGCTGTACCGAGTACCACTATTTCTTCCCAATGGTCATTTTGTCTGCCCGAAACTTTGCTTCTTTCTTCACCTTGCCATCCATATTATGGGTTCTCTAGCACCCCTACGGCCCGACACAATCTAGTGACTAGAGATGGGAAAAAGAACTCATACCTCCTTAGTGTTGAACGGATGAACATCTCAGATTGAATAACCTTGGCCATATCAAAATCTTGTCCATTCACGAAGCACCAGATCAAAGCGGCTCTCGGACCATGTACCTCAGTGGTGTTGTGGGACGGCATCAGTCGACTATTAATGAGGTACAACCAACACTTTCCTTCAAAGGTGAGTGAGGCTAAGTGCAACTTCGATCCCGGTACAACCCACACTACCTCTTTGTCTGGTACACATATAGTTATAAAAAATATTTGCCAATTTGTTGGTTCTCATCGGTAAGTATCATAGTAATCCACCTCCACAGTGAATACAGGCAAGCGATACACTCTCCTGATGGCTTCTATCGAGGCATTCACCCTCTTTTGTTGCACGGTGCATATGTGATCCTCATGTTCATAGTAGTTGGCATAGAATTCCCTAACAAGCATCAAGTTGTCGTCCTTCGGCTTTTCGAAGAAGATGTCTAGCCTGTTCCTAATCAACTCCCTATACATATTGGGGCACTCAGCCTGGAGGGATCCCCTGTCAACTCTCCTTTCCGGTATAGGCTTTCTAAGCCTTCCAACTGAAATGGTCTTCGGCAACTCTAGAGATAAACTTGGTGTGATCAAACTGAGCTAAACTGGCTGGTGCCTATGCCCGGGACGAGCCTCCATGACCATTTGATGAGGCATTGTTAGTGCGTATCTTCTTTGAAGATATCATGGTACTTGAAAATCTTGTGAGTAATGGAGCTTGGGTAGTTGTTGAGTAGAGAAGAGGGATAAGGGGAAGAGATTTTGTTAAGTTAAAAAAATTGGGGAGAAGAAGGGGGAGGGGTTAGTTGTTTTGTGATTTGGGGGAGGGGGAAGGGTTTTAGATTTGTTTTGTTAAGGGGGGTGTAAAAGAAGTGGGGGAATGGGCGGATAAGGGGGAAGTAATAAGTAAAAAAAACTAATCAAAAGGGAGAAGAGAAAAGAAAAGAAAAATATTCTAATTGAACCTGAACGGCGCAAGCTCTGTGGTCGAATCCCAATCACGTCCGCAGCTGCGGATAGAACCATGTGCAAAATCCGCGATTCATCCGCGGTCGCGGATTAGGCATCCAAATTTTTGCTTTTTTGCACTTTTGCCGATCTTCGGGATAATTTTGTCATCCCGAGTCCTTCCGCTGCGCATACTTTCGTTCCTGTACCTTAGTAGATCGATCAATATTGTCACCATTCAAAAACATTAATTAGAAAAATAAGAACAAAGAAAAATAATGGTTGCCTCTCAAAAAGTGCCTAATTTAACGCCACGGCACGACGATTTACAACAAACCATGGATTGCCTCCCAGGAAGCGCCTGATTTAATGTCGTGGCACGATGCAGGCTTTCATTATTACTCTTCGCTCGTGTATTGGGGCTCTTCCAAAGATATCACCACTCTATCCCCATTTTTCTTCGACCATTCCAAGGTAATATTTCAACCTTTGCCCATTCACCATGAACTTATTTGTTCCATCTTCAGATTCAATTTCTACAGCTCCACTTGAGAACACTTGCACCACTCTGAAGGGTCCTGACCATTGGGACTTCAGTTTACCCGGAAACAATCTTAGTCTCGAGTTGTATAACAATACTAGATCTCCTAGTTTGAAGTTCCGATCTAGAATATGCTTATCGTGCATCATTTTCATTTTTTCTTTGTACAATCTTGCATTCTCAAATGCATGGAACCTGAATTCCTCGAGTTCCTGTAACTCCGTGACTTTACTAATGCATGTGGTCTCCATATCCAAATTCAATTGCCGTAGTGCCCAAAGGGCTTTATGCTCAAGTTCCTCCGGAAGGTGGCATGTTTTTCCAAACAACAACTTGTTTGGTGACATACCAATTGGAGTTTTAAATGTTGTGCGGTACGCCCATAATGCATCATCCAGCTTCCTTGCCCAATCAGTCCTTGTCGCATTCACTGTCTTGTTTATAACACTTTTGATTTCCCGATTTGACACTTCAACGTGCCCGCTCGACTGTGGGTTATAAGGTGTGGTCACCTTATGGCGAACTCCATACTTTTCCAACAGCTGTGCGAACGCTCTATTGCAAAAATGGGTTCCACCATCACTGATTATAGCTCTCGGGGTGCCAAAATGCGTGAAGATGTTTTCTTTAGAAAGCCTGTCACACCTTTTGCATCATTGGTTGGGATAGCCATAACTTCAACCCATTTGGAGACATAGTCAACTGCCACCAGTATGTATTTGTTACCATACGAGCTGACGAATGGCCCAATAAAGTCAATCCCATATATGTCAAATACATCTACCTCTTGAGTAGTAGTTATCGGCATCTCGTGACATCGAGATATGTTGCCTGTCCTTTGGCACTCATCGCAACTTTTCACCCAAGCATGGGCATCCTTGAACAAAGTTGGCCAATACACACCCGATTCCAACACCTTAGCCGCTGTCTGAATTCCTCCAAAGTGTCCACCATATGGTGAAGCATTGCAAGTCTGCAAAACAGAATGTTGATCTTTCTCGGGGATACACCTTCGGATCATGTTATCTACACATATTTTAAAAAGTAGAGCTTCATCCCAATAATAAGACCATCAATCGCAGAAGAACTTTTTCTTTTGAATTGAAGAGAGTTCATAAGGTACAATACTACTTACTAAATAATTAGCAATATCAGCATACCATGGCATCTCCTCCATTGTCACTGCTAGTAACTGTACATCCGGGAATGTCTCTGTTATATCTTTAACCTCTACCTTCTTTTCAGCTCCTTCAACCTTGAGAGGTGGTGTGCTACCTGGTTCTCTGTCTCTTTTCTGTCACGGATCTCCAGATCAAATTCTTGTAGCAAAAAGAACCCAGCGGATCAAGCGTGCCTTTGATTCATTCTTTTCTATCAAGTACCTAATTGTTGCATAGTCAATATAAACAATAACTTTTGAACCAATCAAGTACGACCTGAATTTGTCAAATGCAAAAACTACAGCCAACATCTCCTTTTTTCGTCATAGTGTAATTGAGCTGGGCACCACTTAGCGTTCTGCTTGCATAGTAAATTAGGCACATAATCACTTGCATCGCACATGAGCTCGAATGGTTGCTCCCAGTTGGGTGCAACAATAATGGGTGCAGTCACCAATATCTTCTTCAGCTCCTTGTAATCATTAGAAAACACAAAGGGCCAATCTTTTTCAAGGAGTTCACATAAAGGGTTAGCAATCTTAGAGAAATCTTTTATGAATCGCATGTAGAACCCGGCGTGCCCAAGGAAACTTCTCACTGCCTTGACCGAAGTGGGTGGTGGCAAATTCTCAATCACATCAACCTTAGCATGGTCAACATCAATTTCTTTACTGGACACTCAATGCCTCAAGACTATCCCTTCTTGTGCCATAAAATGACACTTTTCTTTATTCAGCACTAAATTTGTCTCCACACATCTTCTGAGCACTCTTCTTAAATTGTGAAGATAGTCCTCGAATGAATCCCCCACCACAGAGAAATCATCCATAAATACCTCCATAATATCTTCAACCATGTCCATGAAAAGGGCTAACATACACCGCTGGAATGTACCCGGTACATTGCAAAGTCCAAAAAGCATTCTCCGAAAGACAAAGATGCCATACGGACAGGTGAAGGATGTTTTCTCTCTATCTTCGGGGGCTATTGAGATCTGATTGTACCCCGAATATCCATCCAAGAAACAGAAGTGAGATTGCCTAGCATTTGGTCAATGAATGACAGTGGAAAATGGTCCTTCCGGGTGGCTGTGTTCAATTTCTGATAATTCATGCAAATTTGCCACCCCGTGACTGTACGAGTCGAGATCAACTCATTATTCTCATTTTATACGACCGTCATTCCTCCCTTCTTTGGTATACACTAAACAGGGTTGACCCCATTGCTGTCAGAGATGGGGAAGATGATACCCTCATCTAACCACTTGATCACTTCTTTCTTCACCACTCCTTTCATATTCGGGATCAGCCTTCGTTGATGTTCTATGGAAGGTTTGTGCCCTTCTTCCAAGAGAATCCTGTGCATACAAAACGTTGTGCTGGTTCCCGTTTATGTCTGCCATGGTTCAACCAGTAGCAGTCTTACATTACTGTAACACCTATAGGAGTTGCTTTACCTGCACACCTAGTAAACCGGATGATATAATAACAGGTAAAGTAGAATTAGGTCCTAAGAAAGCATACCTGAGGTGAGATGAAAGCGGCTTCAGGTCCAACTGTGGTGGCTCCTCTATCGATGGTTTTGGGGTTGGTAGTGTTCTTTCTTCTAAGTGTAGGGGCTCGAATTGGGGTTCCCTTTTCCAGAACCCTTGACCTTCGAGATCTATGACCCCATCTACCAACTCCTCACTATCTACATTTTCTAGATTCATCAAGCAGGCTTCTAACGGATCCCTGACATTAATAGTCTCATCCTCCTCTTGTAGTATTGCATCTACGGCCTCCATCAGCGAGCAATTTGCAAATTTGTTGGGTCTCCTCATAGATTGTTGAACATGGTTTCTTCATTGTTCAACCTCATTTTCAATTCTCTAGTCTCACAATTAATCAATGCTCTCCCAGTGGCTAAAAATGGTCTGCCTAGAATGATTGGTATCTCTTCATCCACTTGACAGTCAAGAATGACGAAGTCTGCAGGGAATACAAATTTCCCCACTTGAACAAGCACATCATCAAGAATTTCTGTCATTCTTTTGACTGTGCAATCAGCCAGTTGCAGCAACATTGAGGTAGGTCTACCTCTGCTAATGCTCAGTTTAGTATAGATTGCCAAGGGCATCAAGTTTATATTGGCTCCCAAGTCGCACAATGCTTTAGCAAAAGCATAACTCCTAATGGTGCATGGGATAGTGAAACTACCTGGATCAGACACCTTTTGAGCCATAGACCTTGTCACTACTACACTGCAGGTCTACGTCAAAGTTATAGTGGACATGTCCTAGAAGTTAAATTTTCGCGACATCAGGTCCTTCATCATTTTTGCATACCCTGGAATTTCCCTCAAAGCATCCATCAATGGAATATTCAATTGAATTTGTCTGAGCATTTCCATGAATTTCATTTATTGATCATCTTTCTTTTGCTTTGCCAACCTTTGAGGGAATGGTGCAGGAATCAACCTCTGCCCAATTCTTTGTGTCTTTTCTTTGCTTGAAGTTTTTTCTACCACCTGTTCGGGGAGTTGTTCACCTTCCTTCTCCTTACGCTTGTCAACTTGTGCCTGTTCAATTATAACCTCAGTGAGCTCTGTTGTCTCATCTGTCTCTAATGTAACTGGAGTAGTTGGCGTTGTCTCTCTCCTGGATTGAGCAACTTCTTGCTCCCTGTCTAAATCCCTTCCATTCCTAAGACTCACTGCCATGAGCTGATTTGGGTTTGGATTAATGTTTGTGTCTGCAGGCAATGTTCCTTGTGGGCAATTGTTCAAGGCCATAGATAGCTATCCCAATTGAGTTTCAATGCCTTTGATTGTTGAATCATGTACAGCTAACTTCTCTTGTATCTTTCCATTTGTCCCAATGAGTTGTTGTAGTATGCCCCTGATTTCGATCATGTTACTGCCCTGCTGTTATAGTAGGCCAATTGTTGTTAGTGCTACGGATTATAGCCCTGTTGCCTTTGATAAGGCACAACTTGGCCTTGTGGTCGTGCTCGTCCTGGATTGGGGTTGTGTAGTGGATGGTTTGGTCTGTACTGCTGGTTTGATGTTGGTCCCCATTGTTGCCCACCTTGTCTCTGACCTCCGAAATTATTGACATAATTCATGTCTTCTCTGAAACCCTGGTTGTCATTCTCTCCACTCCACGAGCACATATAAGACTGGTTTATACAAGGAGTGCATATGCCTCCATTTGTTGTATCAACAATGTGTGCCTGTTTCGTGCCCATCTCATCGATTTTCTTTGTCAGCAAGCTCATCTGAGTCATGAGAGTGGCTATGTTTTCCGCATTTGTGTTGTTTGGGTCAAGAGCGACAGAATGCACTATTGGAGTAAGTGTTGTGTCTGTCATCATCCAGCCTGAATTTTGAGACATCTTGTCAAGAAGAATCTTACACTCTATGAATTTTTTGCTCAAGAATGTACCCCCGACAGAAGCATCTACATCGGCCTTCAGACTTTCAACCAAACCCATATAGAATCTTTGTCCCAACATCTGATCTAGAATGCCATGGTGCAGACACTCCACCAACATACTCTTAAACCTCTCCCATGTTTCTTGCAATGTCTCAGTCAGTTTCTGCCTGAATTGCAATATCTCATCAATTCTCCTCGCAGTTTTGTTGGGTGGATAAAACTTGTTTAAGAACTGCTTGACTAGCTCCTCCCAAGTAGCAATGGAGTTTACTGGGAGCGAATTCAGCCAAGTCTGAGCCTCCCCAGTGACTGAGAATGGGAACAATAATAATTTGATTGCCTCAAGAGTCACATTCGGTTGTCTTTGAGTGACACAAATTGATAGAAAGTTCTTCAGATGTTGTTGTTGGTCTTCAATGTATGACCCGGAGAATAGCCCTTTATTCTGCAATAGGTGCAACATGTTGTTCGTAATCTAGAATGTCTTCGCTTGTATCTAAGGAACTGCAATTGATGTGGCCAAGTTATCAGTAGTTAGTTGCGCCCAATCATAGAGAGCAGCTTCCGGCACAAGAGGTGCTACTACTCTGACATTTGGGACATCTCGATCATTCCTATTGTTCCCGTTGACGTTGTCTAAATCACCCATTTCAATTTCGAATTATTCATTTTGTTTTAGCCATTTGCGCTTCTTGTTATCCCGGTTCAATGTCCGGAATGCTTTCTCGGGATCTGAGAGCCCTTCAAAGAGATCACCAATTCTCAAGGAGATTCTATGCATACACCTGAGTCACAGAAGAGTTCAAACGTGAGAATTTCAATGGAAATATTTTTAACACGACAGAAAATTGATCTAAACTAATAATCCTAGCATTTCTTATAAGTTGCAATAAATAACACCGTTAGTTTCTCGGCAACGGCGCCAAAATTTGATCACGCCCAACTATGCTTTATAAAAAGGACTAAGCGGTCGCTACAAATATAATCTGGTTCAAGTCCGGAGTCGAATCCCATAGGGAACTAACCTATTTACTACAACTTTTAACACTGCTAATGATAAGCTCAAACAATTTTCGGATGCAAGATTTTTAATGGATAATGAGTAGAATTTAGTAAACTAAGAAAAAATGACAATAAAACTAACAATAATCAAGAATAGAGTTGAATTCAATGGTAAAATAGTCTAGGGTTATTGATTTCCCCAATTGTTGGATTAATTCCTGACACGTTAGTTATAATCTCGCCGTAACACTCTATAAGGAATATGAGTTCTGGGCTACGGTAATTATCTCTCGATCAATTACGATAGTTACTAGAAGCATTCTCCCGAACTACTCTAGTTAACAATTTATGCAACTCAGAATTATTCCACCAAAGGTTCGTTATCTCTAACCCTGCTTTTAAATTTAAGTAATTAATCTCTTAACTTACCCGAAAGTGGTGGTATTCAATAACAATCTAACCAAGTATTCTTTCTCAAGCAACAAAAGATAACTAGACACGATTAATCAAGGGCCCTTTCAATTAATCACAAGACAACACGTAGTTGAACAATCATAGAGTAAAAACGGCTCAATTATATCAAAACAGAGTCAAGACTTCATCTAACAATTGGTTCCATCAATCCTAGATGATGGGTTTAGCTACTCATACTAATAGATAACAAATCACTATAGAAAGTCATAATCAACAATGGAATTAAAAAGAAGAAGATGAAAACTCTAAAGGAATTCTCTGTCTTTTTTCCATGTTCTTGCCTTCAAAATCTCTCTAAAAACAGCTCTCCCTCTCTTTTGGGCGAATTAGGCTTCATATAGGTTTAGGTTAGTCGCTCTGAAAATTACACAATTGACCCTTTGGCTTCCGTCAGCTCGTCTGCGGCCGCGAATTGGACCGCGGATCTGACTGTGGATTTCGCCCATAGTTCTGTCTGCGACTGCGAATTTGAATGCGGATCTGACACTTTCTTTTCTTTCTCCTTTTCGACCGTGCTATCCTCCGATTGGCCTTCCACGCTCCATATTGACTCCAAAACACTCTTTAGCTTCCTCCTAGCTCGGGGTGGCTCCTGCAAAACGTAAAACTCTTAATTAGAGCATTTTGTTATCTTTTAACATTCAAACATTAATAAAGTGTGGCCAAATTAGAGTGTAAATAGTATCTAAATTACATAATTATCGTCTACTATCAAACATCCACATCATTAAACATCAACCTTCCACTAATAGGGCGAACCTCAACCTTCAACTAAGTTAAGATCTAAGACAAACTACACCATCAAGATAGGTGATGGACCAGAGCTCATATTTGTTTGCGAGAACCTCACATCTTTAAAATGATGGTGAGTCATACCTCAATGATGATATTTTGAGTTTCTAAAAAGGGTATATGTTACACTATTGGCAAATTTGTATAAAAAAGCGAGCTTTACAGCCTAATAATATAATTTAAAACATTGTAAGTGTAGTCCCAAATAAACAATATTATCAGTAAGTAGTGTTTTAAAAGGCGGGAACGTGAGGCCGAACACTTTATTAATACATGACGAGGCGTAAGTACTAAGACATGGGGCGTAAGACCCATGATTTTTTAATTTTTTAAACTATAAATTAATAAAATAATATAATAACAAAAATAAAATAAAATTATAGTAAAAGTTTAAGAAATTTAAAAATAGATTAAAGAAACTCCTTAAAAACAAAATATCTAGTATGTTTTTACAGGTATAAACAACGTAATAGTGTTAAAATTATTATGAGATACCAATCGACTTAACGTCTTAACTTTTAAACTATTAAGATATCATAATTTCTAAAAAATTATTATCAAACTATACTTTTACCTTTCTAAAAGTAAATAATTAATAAATTTTATCAGTACTATAATTTAAAACATTACTCCTTTATGAATAATAATACAAAAAATGCTTTCAAATATTAAAATAATGCAAAAATTGCTTTCAAATAGTAAAATAATAAAAGGCTGATAATTTTGAGACATAGAACTAAGATATAAAAACTAGTAGCAAGCCATAAATTTTGGCTATCTATTTTTAGAAGAAATATTCATATGATATTCACCCTCACGAGTTCTTATTAGTAATTAAATATATAATACTATGGCTCGTTATTGAGTTACTCTTAATCATTAATTCATATTCTATACATGAATAGAACTTTTATCATTCATTTTGTGACAGAATTTTGGGGATTAATGGTGCTAATTGGGGAGTTTGATACATAATTTGTGTAGAATTTATTGGGACAATCATGAAAGCGTTTTTAGGGCGCATAGTCGAGCGCTTTTAGGGCGTATAGTAGAACGCTTAAGACATAAGCATCACAAATTAGGGCCCACTCGTGAGTCTAAGGGTATTTTGCAAGTGCCCCACCGAGGGGCAAGTTTCAAAAATACCATTTAAAATACTACTAGTAAGTTGAACTGATACATGTTTTTTTAATAATCCACTATGCTTGTATTTGAGTATATTCGAGAACGGGAGGTACGAAGTGGGACAAGTTGGAAGGTGGGTTACACTTTTGTCGTTTATGCTCGGGCGTCGTCTTTGACAAACAACTCCGCATACCTCAAAAAATAAAAAAAGCCAAAATGTTATGATATATTATAATATAAAAGTAAACTAAATAAAGTGTGACATGTTTTTGAAAATGATTCTTGGAAATATTTTTTTAAATGATTTTTTGAAAATAGTTTGAAAATCTTTTTTGGAAGCTCGGATTGTAAATGTGATTCTGCCTATTACTAATTGTTAACACGTCTAGGTTCCGTCTGGTACAGTTGTTAGAAAAAGATGCAATTGTCAACATGTCTAAGCTTTTTTCTTATATTTGATTTCATATTTTCATGAAAAGAAGTTTTAATACACGTAATTGGGAGGAATTCTAGTCGTAACTAGTACACTAAGAATTTGCTATTGAAGATGGACTCAAGAAATGGTTAACAATGTTTATCTCAAAAAACGTAAGTAACAATTAAAGATAATTTGTGGTTTTAAAGATATGTGATATATTCTAATACTAATGATTAAACAAATAATATTGAGCTTAAGTGAGAAGAAATCATGAACCAAATCAATGTTGCTGAAACATTAGGGGCCTCGAGTTCGTTTATCCTGGGACCTCGAGGTCAGCTAAGACCCAAAAAGTAATAAAGTATGAACAATAAAGTAAAGACAATAAAACTGAAGAATAGTTAGAGAGCACGTTAAGAAGAATAAGAATGTTCTATTGCAATGAATGAGTTGATGTTTACAAAATGATTGGGGTCCCCTTTATATAGGAGGGGAAAACCCCAATATAGTACCTTGCTCATAAAGATAAAGAATCCTATTGGTACAGGTATATGACGGTCTAGTACGGACCTGTACTATTTTGTACAACCCTTATCTTATAATTAATGCCTAGATCCACGTGTCTTTGAGAAATTCCCGCTCTTTCTTGATTGATTTCGAGATTATACTGTCCTCGACGCAGGCCGTGCCAGGCCTTTGATCAGCTTCCTCGAGGTGGATGTCCCTTAGCCGGATCTGCCCCACGCCTCGAGTCTCTCGAACTCGAGCCTATACCATGATTTAAGACTCCAAAATCATACTCCTCGATTTTGACCGTATACAGATAGTCCCCACGTTTCTTAGAATGAAATGATATGAAACGATTCGAGCCTCAATTTTCCCAATCCCCTACCGATGATGTCATGCTCATGACGTAGGCATTTGCAGAGATCGAAGTATCCCATCGGTTTGTCTCCCCAAAAGCATTGAATATACCACCGGTCCATTTTCCCAAAAGCGTTGATTACGCCGTCGGTCCGTTTCCCCAAAAGCATTGATTGCACCGTCGGTTACGTCATTGTCTCTCTATAAATAAGGGATTGTTTGAACCAAAACCTTACTCATTCTTTCTTCAACAGCCTTTAGCCCTTTCCCTTATCTATATCCTCTTCTAACCTTCTATTTTTATGGTTCAGACCTGTGACCGCACAGTGATACGGCAGCAACTTTGTCAGTTATGCCATGGCTCTTTTTCAAAGATTTTCCCACTAAGTGGGATTATACTAAGTTGTTGTTATTGTTGTTGTTGTTGGCCCGAAACAATGAGATAAGGGCACCAAAGTCTTTCCGTATCCAAAGATATGTGGTCCTTATACCGCAGCTCATCTCTCTAAACTTCAACCTGGTGTGGTGGCACTATATACTAACTTTTGCATCCCACACCGGTACAATGTATCAAGAAGTGGCTTCACAATAGTAGTGCTAATGATACCCATACTCACCAAGTCTTTCAGCAGGCCACAATTTTCTTCGCTTGTTAAAAACTTTTGCTCTTTGATAGGCTACATCTCTTTCTTCATCTATTGTTGTTTCGAAGGAGGTTCCCGAAGGCGCCGTTCTAAAGATCGAAATGGAGTCCCCGAGAAAAATGGTTCTCGAAAATGTCTCTCTTGAGGATATACCCTCGAAAGTAGATTAGGCATTTGGCTGTTGTTTTTGCTTCTTTGTTTCTGTGTAGGGGCCTTGTGGGTTTTGTAAACATCTTTTGTTAATATAAGCATTTCTCCATTTTGCCTTTGATTCGTGTTGAATGCCATTCTGCCTTTATTTGTGAAAAATCCAAGTGTATAACTCTAAGGATTAGTCCGAATACTGGACCCGGAACCCAATAAACCCTTAGGTTTTTAATTGATTAATATAGTACTTCTTACAGTTTTTCATTAATCCTCGGACTAAGCTTGGATTGATTTGATGCGAGCTCAGGTCACCCGGACTCCTGAGTCCGAGTAGAGTGAGAGCAGGGTTTCGATTTTTGAAATAAAGCTAGCCTTTTCAAGCTTCGTTGATAGATCCCAAGTGAGAATTTTCTCGAACTTGGGTAGCCTTTGGGCTTAGTAATTGGGTGAGTGCTTGCTCGAACTTCAAAATAGAGATAGCCCTTAGACTTTATAGATAGTGCCCGAGTAAGAATTTTCTTGAACTCGGGTAGCCCTTGGGCTTAGTAATTGAGTGAAAATTTGCTCGGACTCGAAATAAAGATAGCCCTTAGGTTGCACAGACAGTCCTTGAGTGAGAATTCTCTCGAGCCCGGGTAGCCTTTGGGCTTAATAATCGAACGAGTATTTGCTTGAACTCGAAATAAAGATAGTCCTTTGGCTTTATAAATAAACCCCGAATGAGAATTTGCTCTAACTCGGGTGGCCCTTGGGCTTAGTAATCGAGTGAATATTTGCTCAAACTCGAAATAAAGATAGCCCTTAGGCTTTATAGATAAACCCTGAATGAGAATTTGCTCGAACTCGGGTAACCCTCGGGCTCAATAATCGAGTGAGTTTCCCCTCAAACTCAACTTGTAGACGGCCCTTAATGATTTCCGACAAACTAATTCCCAATGCCTAGGTCCTGATGCCAACATCATGACATAAACGGTTGAAGTGACCGAAGGGTTGCTTTTTGTACGATTCCCAAAACTATTAATTGTAGGCAGCTGACGGTTGGCCTTTTGGCTTCCTTAGCACGTTTAAACGATCCTTATAAATCGACAAACCCCATAACCTTACAAACTTTATTCCCTTAGTGCTTCCAAAGTTTTATTTATCCTTTTTTAATTTCCTTGAACTCTCCCTTCTCTTTTCTAATAACATTTTCCATCTTCTCGGATTTTTCGCTTTAGAGATGGATAAAACTTCTAAATATGTTCCTCAAAAGGAAAAAGCTTCATCATCTTCTCGATCGGCCAAAGATAAACCGGTAGTGCCTCCTAGTATTGAGGAGTGTATTCCCCCGCCATATGAAATAACAGATGATTTTAAAATTGAGAGACCTGTCTCAACACCAGGCTGATGTGAGCCCATGTCTCGATATGTTTGTCTGGGACAATAAGAATATAGTGATTCCTTCCTCTGAGAAGGATATTACTACTTTTAAGGCGGGATACTTAAGCGTATATACTTACCCGTTTATGATGGGCCCTGCAATCCCAACTCAGGGTCCGATAGACCTAGTTATCCTCAATTTTTGCTAAAGATACCGAGTGATGCTCGGCCATATCTACCCCTCCTTCTAGCAAATTGTTTACTTAATCAGATTCTTTTCGAACCAAATCGAGGGGATGTCCTTCACCCTCGATCATGTGATCAGAATGTACAGTCCCCGACTTTATCGTGGGGGCTTGATAAAATTGCAACGCCGATCCTTAAAATCTCTGTTCGTTAGTATCAATGAGGACAAAAAATGTGGAGGATGAGCTGGTTTGTCCGAGTCAAGACCTCCGATCTTATTCATGCTGATTCGATATCGTTCCCCGAGGAGTGGAACATGAAGCGTGAGTATACCCTGCTACCTTTTCATTTCTTGACTTTATATTTTCCTTTGTCCTAAACTCTTTATGTTGATGTAGCCACTGCTTGGTTTCTCGGTGGGGTATCAAACCTCGAGGGCTAGGTCCGAAAGCTAGCCTCCACCTCCCCTTACTCGGAGCGTTGCTGGCGAGACTTGGACAAGGGTCGATAGGAGGCGAAAAACCATGGTGAGTTCTTCGTTAGTTTTCCAACACTTTCATTATAGGATACTTACCTCAGTTTCATATAGGTCTAAGAGACATAGTTGAGTTGAGGTCGGCCCCGGCTGATGAAGCGGAGGTTCCGAAGCCTCCTAAAGAAAGAAAAAGGAGAAGAGAGGCATCTGGAAATCCTCCGAAGCCGAAGAAAAGTTTGGCTCAAAAGCCTAAGGCTAATGCATCGGCCTTATCTCCGGAAATGGCCTAACGTCTTCGGGAATAGGAGGAAGAAGAAGATGATGACTACTTGTTGGTAAACCGTAAAAGAAATAATGTCGATGCGTCGAAGCCTATCAAGCCGGTAGCGAGCGATGAGGCCAACTCTAGAGCTGAAGAGATCTCCGAAAGGAGTTCGAACAAAGTCCCCGAACCATTGTCCAGAAAGAAGGCGCATTGTTTAGGGGATCATTTCAAGGGGGAGAGAGGCTGAACGTCCTAACCCCGAGTCTCTCCAAATGAAAGAAAATGCCCCGAGTGGATCACTCCGGGTGATCAACGTGGACGATTCTCTCCTTGGCCCCGAGTTCTCCGAAGCGCAAATCTAGGAGGTTGTGAATATGAAATCTTCTGGAGTGCAAGTAAACCATGAAGAGCACGACATATTTCAAGAATGCCTCGCAGGGCTTGACGACGGCCCTGACCCAGATGCTTTCTTTATTTTTAAACAAGTAAGTTTTCTATTTTTTATGCCTATGTCATTGTTTTAGTTGCTTTGAATGTCCCTTTCCCCTCTCTTTATGAAGGTCGCGGTGCTCAATAAAATGGCGTTCTCCAAGTTTCGATATGAGCTTGCTTGCTGCGAGGCCGAGCTTAAGAAGACTTCGGAGGAGAGGGACGCCATCAAAACCTTATATGCTAAAAAAGAGTTGGAGATTCACCATCTTCAAGCTGAGTTGATGCGGGTATGGTAAGATCGAGCCGAGTTTGTTGAGAAGGCAAGATAGTTTCCGAGAGTTTGTTAGGCACTCATTTTGTTTTAGTAGATGACATCCTTAAATTTGCAGTTCAGCCAGAAAGTCGATGTGGAGGCACATCTTTGGGAGGAGCTTAAGATAAAAGAAGCTGACACCCTGGGGTTAAGGCGAGGTATGGATGATATCGTTTCTGAGAAGGAAACTTTAAAAGAGCAGTTAGCTTCATTTGAACGCCAGCTTCGTGCGAAGGAGGAGAGCCTAGCTCGAGGCCTTGAAATCGAGGAGCTTAAAATCAGATCTGCTTCTGAGCTGGCCAAGGCCAAATACGATATTGCGGAAATTATGGCTTCATATCGAGCCGATACCGAGGTAGCTAATTCTCGGGCAAGGGATATCTCTTCTACGATGGAAGTCAAATTAGCAAATGCTCTCGACGATGCTAGACAACAGTCCTGGAGGATGACCCTCGAGGAAATACATGTCCGCGGCTTCGACCTTTCGACCGATATTGAAGCGGAGAAAGCCTTGGAAGAAGAGGTGACCGCTCTACTTACCGATAGGATGATTCAGCCAGTGCCTCCGAAGGTGAAGGAGACGGGGATGAAGCCTCCAAGGATGGGGCTCGCCAAGATGCGACTCCTGAAGATGCAACTACCAAGGGCGTGGCCCCGAAGTAGTTTTTAGGTTACTTTATTTTGTTTCCTTGTAAGCCTTCCTTGTGTAAATATCATCTTTTGGAAATGTGAGGAGGACTTTTATCTTATTTTTGGCTAGTGCTGGTTTTAACATGGCTTGTATTCGACATCGCCTTTATTTATGGAAAACTTCATTTGAATGACCGGTTCGAGGGTTGGTTCAGGGTATTACAAACCCTTAGATCTTTATAATAATTTTTTAGCCTAGTTTAAATCAACTCGTTGTTGGCTTGGGACTTTGTGAACCTTGAGTCTGAATCGAAAAGAAAGCGAAGTCTTCGAACTATAAGTTTTAGGCCCTTTAGCGTTTCGAGGTTGGCCCTTAGGCTCTTATATATCGGCCCTTAGGCTCTTATATATGTCGTCCCTTAGGCTCTTATTTATCGGCCCTTAGACTCTTTAAGTTCGACCGATTTGGCCTCTTAGAAAGGCTATATAATTTTTCCCTCATTTCGTCTTAAAAGACTTGGTGAAAATTGGATTATGCCTGAGCATGTGTTTTTTGCACCCCGTAGGTTTTTCGAAAGTTCAACATATCGGAACTTTATTAATGATTTGTTTGTGTAAACATAATCGAACACCTCTTGAGGTGTTTCCAAAGGCCGATGTTATCGAAACCCTGGGAATTTTTGAGGGCTGAATTTATCGAAGCCCTTTGTATTTTGCTTTTGCCGAGGGTAGCCTGATTTAACCGGTTTTTACAAAGTGTTTGAAGGTCTTTTAATTTATAGCGGAAGTCGGACGTCTCCGAGCCGTATTATTTGGCCGTAGCCTTTATATGACCATAATCTTTTGTATGGTCGTAGCCTTTGGGTATGTCACTTGGACTTGTTCGCCGATAACTTCCCGAATTTGTTCAAGAAGTTAAAACCCCAAGAATATTGGCTTTGGCCTTTGTTTCGAAGGGGTGCCTCTATGAGGTCTTGTTAATTCGAATTTCGATGGCAATCCCCGAGTATTCAAGGTGCTTCTATATTTTGGGTTTTAAGCCATTTCCCTTGTAAGTATAGAGCTTGTATGAGACACAAAGTATTTTTGATATAACCTGAATGTTTCTTCAAATAGTTGATACATGCGTACATGTTTAGTTGCAGGGGCTCGACTATTCTATATGGACACGGCTCGTTTGACCGTTTAGCCCATTACAAAGTTTTCCTATCGAGGCACATTTAGGCGTGAAATATTTTTCCCAAACATGTGACCTCCGAGGGTGATGCCCCCCAGTATTCGAGGTTAATTGAAAAGAATCCTTGAATACTTGTTGGCCCTTCTTCGAGTAGCATATAGGTGTTGCATCGTTAAAAACCTTGATGGT
This sequence comes from Nicotiana tabacum, assembly GCF_000715075.1. NCBI lineage: Eukaryota > Viridiplantae > Streptophyta > Magnoliopsida > Solanales > Solanaceae > Nicotiana > Nicotiana tabacum. The sequence goes on along the minus strand of NC_134099.1, from coordinate 56,030,520 downwards.
AAAACCCATTTGAGACAAAATCTGAGCTAAGGGAAAAAGAGTGTAACGTATGCTCTATAACCTACAGCCTATCTTCTTCCCACAAGCATAGAAAGAAGATCATCAAAGGGGCAAAGGGAAAAATGCTGAACAAATATAGTCATTTTGTTTTTACATTTTTTGCAATATTTTTGGTCTTGCCCCTTAGTTTTTTCTCCAGTGTAAATGCCCATAAACCCTTAAGGCGACATATTTTGAGCCATGAATCAGAGAGTTATGCAGTTATATTTGATGCTGGAAGTACAGGCAGCAGAGTTCATGTCTTTCGTTTTAATGAGAATTTGGAACTTCTTCCCATTGGCAACGATATTGAGTTTTTTATGGCGACAAATCCAGGTCTAAGTTCATATGCAGATGATCCTAAGGCTACAACCAACTCTCTAGAGCCCTTCTAGAGGGAGCTGAAGGTGTTGTTCCTAAAGAGCTACAATCTGAAACTCCCCTCGAATTTGGGGCAACAGCAGGTTTGAGGATGTTAAAAGGGGATGCCGCTGAAAAGATTTTACAAGCGGTGAGAGACTTAGTCAAGAATGAAAGCACCTTCCATACAAAAGATCAATGGGTCAGTATTCTTGATGGAACTTAAGAGTGCTCTTATATGTGGGTGGCAATAAATTATCTATTGGGAAATTTGGGTAAAAACTATAAAAGTATCACAGCAACAATTGACCTTGGAGGTGGATCAGTCCAAATTGCATATGCCATATCAAAAGAACAATTTGCAAATGCTCCTCAAAATGAGGATGGAGAACCCTATGTTCAAGAAAAACATCTTATGTCAAAATATTACGACCTCTATGTTCACAGTTATTTGAACTATGGACAACTAGCTGGTCGTGCTGAGATTTTCAAGGCTTCAAGAAACCATAGTAATCCTTGCGCTTTGGAAGGATATGATGGGTACTACTCATATGGAGGAGTGGACTACAAAGCAAAAGCTCCACCAAGTGGTACTAGCTTGAAGAAATGCAGAGCATTAACTAGGAAGGCACTTAAAATTAGAGCACCATGTAATTACAAGAACTGCACATTCAATGGAGTTTGGAATGGTGGAGGTGGTGCTGGAACCAAGACTGTGCATGCTTCATCATTTTTCTATGATATTGGTGCTCAGGTTGGCATTGTGGATAGCAAATTTCCATCAGCAATAGCAAAGCCAATTCAGTACCTAAATGCAGCTAAAGTTGCTTGCAAGACAAAAGCAGCAGATGTTAAATCAGTATTTCCAAACACTCAAGAAAGAAATATCCCATACTTATGCATTGACTTGGTATATGAGTATACTTTGCTTGTCGATGGATTCCGATTAAATCCGTACAAAGATATTACAGTGATGCATGATGTGAAATACAAAAATTATCTTGTTGGAGCAGCTTGGCCTTTGGGATGTGCCATTGATTTAGTTTCTTCATCTTCAAAGAAGACTAGAATATCATCACATTAGTTTTCTGCTAGTCAATTGCAATAATAATTATCTTGCACAATAATAGTATGTCATGCCCTTTTCTTTGTTTTTTTGTCTTGTACTTTTAGTTACCTTATATTAATGAGCATTACCTGACGGTTTTGATCTTCTTAAAAAAAACCTACAACCTTCACATAGGAAGGGGCGTTCTCAAGAGCACGAGCCTTTGAGAGACTTCACTGTGTCGGGCTTGTAAGTTCCTTTACCAGCGACTCTGAGGTCTTGTTGTTATTGACCATGATATCTCCGTGGACCTTGACCTGATCAGGAATGACTTCGGTAACTTGTTTTGACGCCACGAAGCTCAGTCACCCCAGCTCTGAGGGAACACCTTTCTAGAATGAGTTTTATGTCGTATTGCCCCCAAACGTTGATTGTTTCCTACAAATGAATTAGAGTGGTCCTCTGTGCACTGGGACTTAACTAGTCATATCATCAATATAAGATTTAATTATTTTACCTATTTATCCATCGAGCGGAATCCCTGTCATATCGAAGCGATGTGATCTATATCGTTAATCAAGAAACTAAATGAGTTTTTTCCTGAGAGCGGGGACTACTTCCCGTTCTCAAGTGTACGTTTCCTTTCAGCGGTTGGCTTGGTATCATCGGGCTTTCCAGGAACAATGATGGTTCGAGGATCTGGAGAATTCCTTTTTGGAATTGTGACAACTACTTTGCCACCTACTTACCTTTGGAGGCCGATGTCTTTGAAGTCAAGGGTTCCGGTATCGGCACCACTTCCTCGATTGCGAACATCTCTTTTGCAGCATGCTGTTCTCTGTGGACTGTTTTCACTCCTTCCTTTGTCAGGAACTTCATCATCTGATGGAGAGTCAAAGGCACTGCCCTCATATTGTGTATCCACAGCCTCCCGATGAGTGCGTTATACCTCATGTCACCTTAGATGAGATGGAATCTGGTGTATTGTATGGTCCCGGCTACGTTTATAGGCAAGATAATTTCTCCCTTCGTCGTTTCACTTGCCATATTGAAGCCATTCATCACCCGAGTGCAGGTACAATCTGATCTTGCAAACTGAGTCGTTTCACGACCCTCGATCTGATTATGTTCGCCGAGCTACCTGGATCCACTAAAACACATTTAACCTAAATTTTATTAAAAAGGATCGAAATTACCATGGCGTCGTTGTGAGGATGGGATACGTCTTCTGCTTCCTTATTGCAAAATGACAGGGCATCCTCGGGCACATAACTTTGAGTCCGTTTTTCCTTTGTGATGGACAATTTAGTGCGTTTGAATGTAGGTCCCTGTGGGACGTCGGTTCCTCCGATGATCATGTGAATAACATGCTGGGGTTTTTCAGGCTCATTTTTCCTATTTGCATCTCTTTCTCAGAAATGGTTTTTGGCCCGGTCACTGAGAAACGCATGAAGGTGCCCCTTGTTGAATAGTCGAGTTACCTCCTCTCTGAGCTATCTGCAATCCTCGGTCCTATGCCCGTGAGTTCCATGGTACTTACACATTAAGTTGGGGTTTCTCTGAGAAGGATCTGTCTGTATGGGCTTCGGCCATCTAGTATCTTTAATTTTGCCAATGGTTGAGACGATATTTGAGGCGCCGACACTGAAGTTGTATTCAGATAACTTGGGGGCCTCCACTGGCCCGGGCGCCTGTCGGACCCGATTTTGCCCACGAATCCCCAGGAGCTATGGCCTCGATCTATTCTACGATCATTCCGGGGTGCATTGTTCCTTGAAAAGTTCCTTATGTCTTCGACGTACGGTTGATATCTTTCCTTGTTGAATATTGATCCCTGGTCTGTGTCCCTTGGGGGTTGACTGCGAATTTGTTCGGGTGAACTAAGCCCCAGGGGGCTCCCAACTGGTCATCCTCGACACTAATTTTCGACTAATACCAATTGTGCACATCCGACCATGTCACAGCTAGATACTCGATCTAGTTCTATTTTAGCTATTGAGATGCTATCGAATTCCTTTCATTCAAACCTTGTATGAAGGCCTGAACCACCCAGTCATCGGAGATCGGGGTTAATTCCATCCTTTCCATCTGAAACTAGGACACGAACTCCCTTAGCATTTCGTCGTCCCTCTACCTTATCTTGAATACGTCTAATTATCTTGTGGCCACCTTTATGGCCCCAGCGTGTGCTTTTATGAAGGAATCCGACAACATAGAAAATAAATTAATAGAGTTAGAGATAAGTTGTGATACTAGACCATAGCTTCTTTTGATAATGTTTCCCCGAACTTCTTTAACAATATCGATTTGATTTCGGCGTCGTTCAAGTCATTTCCTTTGATTCCACAAGTGTACGACATAATATGCTCATTAGGGTCCGTTGTCCCATTGTACTTTGGTATATCGTGCATGCGAAACTTCTTGGGAATGGGCATCGAAGCCGCACTCGAGGGGAAAGGTTTCTGTGTGAATTTTTTGGCATCTAGTCCCTTCAAAACTGGAGGTGCTCCCGGTATTTGGTCTACCCAGGAGTCGTAAGTTTCCACCTTTTTATCGTTGTCTTCTATCCTCTTTTCTCCTGACTCAATTCTTTTAGTCAGTTCCTCGAGCATTTTCATGATTATGGGGTCAGTCCCCGTGCCGCTTTCATCGAGCCTTTTGAGCACAGGTTCGTGTTGTGTGTTTATCGATTCGGCGATGTTAGGAGTCCTGTTCTGACTTTGAAGTTGAGTGATGCGACTTGTTGAGCTTGCATCATCTCGAGTATCACCTGGAGACTGACTCTTCCTTCTTCCGGTCCTCGTGTTTCCTGACCTCCAGCCTGGGCTTCCCTGCGTCCATTCCTTACGGGGTTTGCGCCTGCTTCCGGGTTTAGAGCGTTGTGGGAGCTGATATCAACTGGCTCCATGTTCGGCACTCCCTCAGGGTTTACAGGTGGTACATTGAGCCCTATTCCGCTGTTTTCTCCATCTCCTTCACCGTCATAAATAGGTGCATTTTGTGTGCTAGACATATTTTAACCTAAAATCAAAGAATCTTTGACAAGAAAAAGTGTAAAGAATAACGTGTGTTATCAGAAAACTAGTACTAAAATAATCACTATTATTTTTAGCCCCACAGTGGGCGCCAAACTTTTTACCTCAAAAAATGTGAGAAATAATTAAAGATAATTTGTGGCTTTAAAGATACGTGATATATTCCAATACTAATGATTAAACGAGTAATATTGAGCTTAAGTGAGAAGAAATCATGAACCAAATCGATGTTGCTGAAACAGTATGGGCCTCTAGTTCATTTATCCAGGGATCTCGAGGTCAGTTAAGACCCAAAAAGTAATAAAGTATGAACAATGAAGTAAAGGCAATAAAACTGAAGAATAGTTAGAGAGCATGTTAAGAAGAATAAGAATGTTCTATTGCAATGAATGAGTTGATGCTTACAAAATGATTGGGGTCCCCTTTATATAGGAGGGGAAAACCCCAATATAGTACCTTGCTCATAAAGATAAAGAATCCTATTGGTACAGGTGTATAACGGTCTAGTACGGACCTGTACTATTTTGTACAATCCTTATCCTATAATTAATGCCTAGATCCACGTGTCCTTGAGAAATTCCCGTTATTTCTTGATTGACTTCGAGATTATACTGTCCTTGACACAGGCCGTGTCAGGCCTTTGATCAGCTTCCTCAAAGTGGATGTCCGTTAGACGAATCTGCTCCATGCCTCGAGTCTCTCGGACTCGAGCCTATACCCCAATTTTAGACTCCAAAATCATACTCCTCGATTTTAACCATATACAAACAGAAAAGAGTAAGTTGGGTACAAATTTAGCTATTTTATGTCAAAATAGGATTAGCATCTTAAGTTATTTGAGAAAAGTTCACATTATTCTGAAAAGATAGTCAGTAGCAAACCGTAATATTTTTAATTTTCTCTCAAACTCTCATAAATAGGTTATTACTTCAAAATTAGGAATTTGTTGTGAAATATTATAATCATATTACTGGATGTCTATAACTCCTAAAGAAGTTACTCCCACTACTCTTTTCCATTATCTCTATAACTCCCACTACTCCAATACTTATGGTTGTAACTCCCATGCTTCCATAACATCCCCATGATCTTCCTCCAAGATCTCAAATTTTAATGTTATGTTTATGGCATTCTTTTGTATACCTCTATGTAATCCTATAAATAGAGGGTTTTGGCACCACATTGTACATACTTGGAACACATACAAGAAATAAGAAAGTTCCATCTTCCTCTCTACATCTTTTGTCTATTATATTATTTTATATTATTACTTTGAGCTTATTTTCTTAACACGTTATCAGCATGTGGTTCTTTTTCATCCCACGTTTTAAATTCATCTCATTACGAGAATCGAGAAAAAAAAATGACTGGTGGAACCAAGAAAAAAAGGTATAATCAGGTATGCTTCTGCTAGGATTTATTTATGTTGGAAATAAGTTTCAACCAATTTTCAACTAAACTATTTTGATTCACAAATACAAAATCAATTCATTCGTACTCTTTTTAGATTCTAAAGTAGTGTAATCTAACCACTACATAAGTTAGACATTACTGGGACGAAAGATTTTGCATGTAAGTCAAAATTTGAGAATCAAAAGGCTAATTAATTATTCTTTTGTAATAGCCTTTGTATATCCAAAGTAATTTTGTTTTATAAAGCCTATGAGGCGTTATTCCCTCTAATGGAATAAAACTTAATTAATTTTTAAGTTTACTACACGTACTCTTTATATAAGTGACCATTATTGAATATAATTTTTTTGGGAAGTAATTCTTTCTAGTCTCAAATTTGACTTTGAATGGGATTCAGAGGTATAAATTTATATCTAGAGAGTTTCACCTAACTGTTAGTTGTTATTTTAAATGTTCAAGGGTGAGCCTTAGCACTCTTAGCCTATTATGCCATTGGTTATGCGTAAGACCGTGGGTTCAAGTCCCAACGCACCATGAAGGTAAGACATCGAATTTTGAGTCCTGATGCTCTATGATTATAAGTGTTGGGTTCGAGTCCCAACTCATTATGGCCAAACATGCCTTCATATGGGTAAGACATTGATTTTGAGTTCCAATGCATCATATTGATGATATAATAATGATTAAAAAATAATATATTTTTCATGAAAAAGTATGAAGCTTGTCCCACTTGATTTACTTCATTCTTGAAATGAATGTGATTGTCACGCCCCAAACTTGAAGAGGCGTGGCGGGCACCCGGTGCCGTACTCGGCCCAAGTGTACCACTCTATAACTGTGGAATATGGAGGGGTACCCCTGAACATAGGCCGATGAGGCCATATTCTGAATCATCTGAAAATAACGTCTCTCTCATCTGGGGGTAAACATACCCAAAAGCTAATATATATAATTGTGCAGGCCGACAAAGATATATAACTGTGGAGGCTGACGAGGCCGTCATGAACATCTACTGATATACAAACTATACAGGACTCGTCTACAAGCCTCTAGAGATAACTGAACTGTACCATGGTCGGGATAGGGCCTCGACCTACCCATGAAATCTGTATATATAAAATAGACCCCAAGGTATAGACCTAGCAACTCCGAGGAAGTGGAGCTTACCAACCAAGCTGATGTTTGACTCTGTCTGCTGGGAGGGTCTGTCCAACTGTCAACGAGGACCTGCAGGCATGAAATGAAGCGTCTCCAGCAAAAGGGACGTCAATACAAAATAATGTACTGAGTATGTAAGGCAACAAGATAATTGAAAGCTGAAACTGAAATGATAATATAATAACCGAAAGTAACTGGTAGTCAAAAATACCTGCTGATACTGGCTCAACTCTCTCAATATAGTAATTTCAATATAGTAAGTAAAATAGGTGTCTGGTCCTATAAGGCTCGGTATATATATATAACTGCTCTGCCGTAGTAGGCTCGCTCATAGGTGCTCGGCCATACTAGGCTCTGTATCTCGACCAATACTGGTCTCACTCATAGGCTCTCGACCATAGTAGGCTCGGTATATAACTCACCATTTGATCAGAGGTTGCCCAATAGGGACCTGCCCATCGATTATAGCTCGATGGTGGTAAAAATACTGTAATACTGTATATATATAAACTCTCTGCTCTCTTAGATAACAGAAGACAAAACTAAATTGAATATGAAGTCCTGATAAGGGAGAATGTTGTAAGTTATGAGACTAGGATAGTGTATATAAATTCGGGAGTATGAACTTCTCTTTATGTCTTGTTGTCAAACACATGTAGTTACTGGATCATGCCAAATAAAAGAAAGGTTTAGCGTTAACATATCGTATCACAATCTTTCAAATCACAAATTTGAACTCACCTCTTCGCACCTTAATCTACAACAATGACAATAATACTATCCTTAAGTTACGAAAGGTACAACTATCGCACAACGAACGATAAGTTTATTTTGTATAAAAATGGGCAGCATATCGCCTATAATCTTTACTTCCTCCAAATTTAATATAACACCAACGACACAAGAACACAACAATATCAATATATATACATTATTTTCCAATCTTATATAAATCACAAAATACTACAAAATAGCCCAACACACCCCAATTTCTTCATACACAAAGCGACCACCGTAGTAGTGTCAAATAACCCGAAAATCTTATAACGAATGACCAACCCTCCACCCTACATATATGTGGTATTTATCCACACCCTTCCTCCTCCAAAACTCTAGAAAACAGTAGTAAAACACGCAGCCCAATAGCAACACAAAATAGTCCACAAAACAGTTCGCTACAAGTTAATAACTCGAACTCACGGCTTCCGATCACCGTCCCGTGAGTTCTTACAACTATAGAACGACTAACCATGAATTTACATCAGAAAAATAGATGAAAAAGAGCAGTAAACATACCTTATTTGTTAGATAACTCAGCTTCTATCTTGGTTCTTCAAACTCTAGGTTTTACCCACAATTAGAAATTGAAAGGGAGAGAAAATCAATTAGGGTTTGTGGGTAATTTTTGGGAGCAAGTTTGCAGTGGCTTAGGTCTGGTTATTTGTGATATATAATGAGGTTTATATTGCAGGAGATAACCCCTTAAATAGTCTCTTTGGATGACCTGAAATTGCCTCTTTTTGGGCTCTCATTTAACCAAGTAGGTGACACACCTACTTGTCACCTAGCAGCTGCGCAGTCTCGCTAAAATACATATATCTCTCTACTTCGATGTCGTATTGATAAAAGGTTTAATGAGTTAGAAAACTAGACTCATAGAGCTTCAATTTGATGGGTTGAACACCCCATAACTATAAGTATATTGGGAGAAAATTGCAGTTACATTTGACCTAAGTTTCAACACATTTATGAATGTAACTTGTGATGACCTTTTTCAACTTTTGTTCTACAATTCGCTTGACTTCAAATCATAATACACGTCTATCATACGACTAATATAACTCATAAGATCATCTCCTTATAATTTTAAACACCCTATTCTCTCCCCAAAAGTACATGTTACAACATTCCCAACATGTCGACTTTCGACGAAACTTATTTTCTTCAATTCATTTAGCTTCGAAGCCTTCAAACCCTCTTGGTACTTGGTATTCATGATCTTAAATATTTATAACCTCCATTGTTTTATGATTAACTTACTTTATGTACTTTCAAAGTTAACCTTATTTCTGAGCTTACATCAACTGACTTACGAATACTCTCGTATACAAAAACATGGGGTGTAACATCATTCCCCCCTTTGGAACATTCATCCTCGAATGTTGATTGATGCGCCTATTAGTCTCATACCCCGTATCTCTTACAAATATTTTAATATTATCCTTGCCATCTAGGCAACTATTTTGTGTATAAATTCGAAGGTTAGGGCATTCCCCCCTTTAGGTCTCTTTCTCACACCATGACTTGTTGTCAGAATTCTTCAAATCTCGTAGCTATTGTGACCTTCTATCATGCAGCATGTATATGTGACTATGCGACTCTTCTCTCCTACTTCCTTTGGCTTTTAGCCAATCTCTAGGCCTCACTTTGTGAATATATACAGAACTATGGCAGGTTGTCCCTCTAGGCATCTATAGGTGTACTGAAGTCCTTCACTTGGTACTTTGTCAAACGTACGACTATTGTTATATCTTGTTTCATAGCCTTGTATATCTATCCTTATGGCTTTACTACATCTAGGTAGGTTATACTATACCATAACAGTTACTTCGGTTTATTATTACCGAGGCTTGCTACCCAGCTCTAGGTTACTCTCTAGCTGCTTATCCTATATAATAAATCTAAGACCTTTAGGGCTTTCTCATTACTATTCATCATAAGAATAACAAACAAATCTCATCTCGTACTTTGGAACTTGTACCCATCTATTATTGATTCACCTTAACGTTGATCTATAATCTATCATTGATCACATGAAACCTCTTTTGTAATACATGTCATTAGGGCTCATGTTGCATCGAGGAACATCTGAAGTTATTTGCCTGATCCACCTAGGGACGATACAATACTTCATTAACCGTATTTCATAGCATCCTAACGTGATTCAACTTATGAGGGTATTTTAATCTTGTACAATTCATGAAATCCCTTTTCTTTGAATCATTACCCAATCAAAGGTCTAAACATCATCCTCTTATCTATCACAATTACACCCTTATTCTACCATTAGGGTAGCATTCCATCTTTTCTAAATTCTCCTAGTCTTAAACTCATCTGAGTTCATTCATGCTATACTGAGCTTTTTATGACTTTATGGAAACCATCAGCTCCCTTGTTGTGATGGGTTTAATCCCGAGGACTTACCTATTCTCGTCACCTTCTCACTCACATTTTCTTATCCTTACTCCTGTCTAGCTAAAACCTTGTCACTATACCATAATTTAGCTTACGACCTACATATATCTATTTATACTACTCACAACCTTCCTTTAACTTGCTAGCACCATAGATTTTCTTATGTTATTCTAGAACCTCAAGAGAGACATCATATCGTCTCTAACTCTTCTTTACTCTCTTAACTAGTCCTCTCTTTATCTGGAAACCACATGCTGGAAAATATACCACTAACGGCATCACTATCATTTCTTGATATAGAATTACGATGCTTCCAACCCTCTATCTGATATCTAGATTATTCGTAACCTTATGTAGTTGGGCATCTCGTACCTTCTTCACATGTACCTTACTTATCTTTAAATCTTGCATCATATATTTTGTCTCTTTCATAACCTCCCTTCCACATAGGTGGAATTCACATCCACAATTTGAAGTTCTACTATAATACTTGCACCTCTAGTGCATACATGATCTGGTGGGAGCTTCGTATTGACTTCTTATCTGGCTGGAACACTCCTACCTGGCTTTATCATAAAGCCATTATAGAATATAGCTAATGTACTATCTCTTTTGTACCTCTGATATTTGGAGTGATTCTACAATGTTCTGAATCACAATTTCTATACGCATCGTGGTCTAATAATCAGACTCCTAATTTACTTAGCTGATGTAAATCTTTAGTTTCCTCTTCTATCTCAGCCTTTAAATAGGCTTACTTTATCTTCTGTTCTGTGGCTCATGGTATTAGTTATTACTTTAGCCCCTCGTGGACGCTATGGAATATCCACGATACAACCTTCTAGCAATTCAAGATTTTGTCTATAACGTGGACTCAATTCTTTCTTTTAACTTATACTGGAGTATCCTATGGCTGTATCATTGACAACATATATGTTGCATGGATAACACTCTAAAATTTTAAGCATATTCATAATGTAACTACCTTCGAGTCATAGATCGAACAATTTCTTTCGTGCCTTCTCAGCTTTTGTTAAAAGTAAGCAATTACTTTTATTGGTTGTTCTGCCACTTGTTGCATAAATACTTGGCTTATCTTAGTGCCCACATATATTGGAACTTTGTTCAGCTCATATGATCTCGAATATTACTTTGGATTTTTACTTCTCGTTCCTTAGTCACAATAGGTGCCACTTTTTTATGGCGTGCATACAATATTATAGTGAGACTGCTATTACAAGACCATTTCTTCTTTAGGTCACTATGCTTATGTTGAAGCCTTCTTCTTTATTTCCTCAGATAGTCTTTCGTTGCAGTGCTTAGGTAAGACCCTCTGACTCTTGTAAAGCTGCGAGCTTATTACATTGTATACCTGATGGAATTTTTGATGTACTTACTCGCCTATAATTATCCTTACTTACTTACCTCTGTGCCCTTATGCTCGTAGGGTTACTTCTGAACTAAAATTTTGACTATCTCCCTAGTGACACACTTTTTTATTTCTATAATACTTATATGGTATCTTTAACTACCTCAACTCGTATCTGAATATTCCTTAAGGATTACGATGTCATATCTGTGAGACTAAATTTCTTGTGCTGGGTTTCACTACGTTTATCTTGCATGATCTGTTGATTTATCTGAGACCTCTTGTCTAGCCATAATTAGGCTCTTCCTGAATCAACTACAAGTACTTGCCAATCCATGCTCATATCTATATTTTGTATACTCTCTCTCAAGTTATGTCCTTTGTCTTAACTTACCACTTGCACTAACTCGTTAATATCAAGTGTACATTCGTACTTATTTATCAATAACATCCTAGGAGGGAACCCTTACTGCATCTCCCCCGCATCATTCTTGCATAATGTTCTGGAGTCATAACATATCTGTAGGATCTAATAAATGCAATCTCATCCCTTTCGCCTTTTTACCGCATTCTTCCTTTACTATTCCATAGTTACCTCTTCATCTTTGGCATCTTTTCATATCTTCATTGACTCCTACTCGCCTTGCAGTAATCCTTCTATACCAAGGATAACTGAATTCCTTACGCACAAGGGTTACACCTAGTGTAACTGGCACACTTATTCCCTTAAGTTTAACTTTGCTCACAGTGCTCGCTTTAGGGAAGCGTCTTCCTAAATGTCCTTTAAAAGTTATTCTTTTGTTGTCCATTCCATTATTGCCGGAATTCAATCTCTGAAATTATCATGATGTCGACTATTATCAAATCCTTCGGTTCCTAACTCAAGTTCAATTATGTCTTGTTTACTAGCCCATAATAATTTCTATTACTTAGAGGGTCTAACTTAGCCTTCTAGTAATCATGTTGGAGTCACCGACTCATTTCTCAAAATAAGGATACAACTTTGTGGCATATGCTCTTTTATTGTCTCAAGGCTTATAACCTCTTGTCTTTTCCTTCATTTGACTATAGACTATGTCATCTTGTCATATTCTGATTTACCGTTATCACTCATTTATCATACCTTACTCATAATGCTTCATTTACTCTCTTCTTATTCTCCTACTAATATTTCTGTCTATCACATTATTCTGAAAACCTCAACAAAATATTGTTTCACTTTTAGCTCCCCTGGCTTAATCTACTATTTTGGGTTACTCTAACCCAAGTTGGATCCTGATATTCTATCCTCCTTTTAAACTATATATTATAGCTCTCATAGGGCATAACTGAGATGGGTGTGACCAATTGTACGTACCTTTATTACGTTTGAAAGTAAACTCAGAGTACATGTATTTCTCTGCCTGAATTGTAAATCTTGATAATCTCCACTAACTGGGTACCTCGTACCCTCCTTCACCTTGCTTCAATTACATGTTGAAACTTAAACTTTTATCTTATGATACTCCCATGGCTTGCTATTCACAGGGTATATTTCATATTCCCATCTTAGGTCTTAAGCTTGAAATTTCCACATTTGGTATGCACGATATGATGGGGCCTCAAACAAGGACACGTCATCAAAAACTCTCTTCTATTAGTGCCCTTACTTGTTGCTATATTAGCCCTCTGGTTAGCTGTAATTTTTTCTAGTTGAAAGAATCTTTATATTTTTAGCAAACATAAGTCTTGGCTTGAACTCTTATAACTCAGCTCTATATCACAATTTGGATTTGAAAGAAGGGTAACCGACTCCTAAATGCCTTGTAGTTTCCTGTTTATATAATGTGGTGCACAACACATCTATAAACAAGGCTCTACTAGACACGGCTTGTAGACTTCCTAGGACAAAACTGCTATAATACCAAGTTTGTCACGCCCCAAACATGAATAGGCGTGGCCGACACCCGGTGCCGTACTCGGCCCAAGCGTACCACTCTGTAAGTGTGGACTCTGGAGGGGTAACCCTCAACTTAGGCCAATGAGGCCATATTCTGAATCGTCTGAAAATAACGCATCTCTCATTTGTGGGGTAAACATACCCAAAAGCTCATATATATATATATATATATATAAAACTGTGGAGGCTGACGAGGCTGCCATGAATATCTACTGATATACAAACTATACAGGACTCGTCTACAAGCCTCTAGAGATAACTGAACTGTACCATGGTCGGGACAGGGCCTCGACCTACCAATCAAATATGTATATATAAAATGGACTCCAAGGTCTAGACCTGGCAACTCCGAGGAAGTAGAGCTTACCAACCAAGCTGATGTTTGAATCTGTTTGTTGGGAGGGTCTGTCCAACTGTCAATGAGGACCTGCAGGCATGAAATGCAGCATCCCCGACAAAAGGGACGTTAGTACGAAATAATGTACTGAGTATGTAAGGCAACAGGATAACTGAAAGCTGAAACTGAAATGATAATATAATAACTTAAAGTAACTAGGAGTCAAAGATAATCTGAAGATATGCTTACCTGTTGATACTGGCTCAACTCTCCCAATATAGTAAGTAAAATAGATGTCCGGCCCTATAAGGCTCGGTATATATATATATATATATATATATATATATATATATATATATATATATATACTACTCTGCCATAGTAGGCTCGCTCATAGGCGCTCGACCATACTAGGCTTTGTATCTCGGTCATTCTGGGCTCGCTCATAGGTGCTCGACCATAGTAGGCTCGGTATATAACTTACCATCTGATAAGAGGTTGCCCAATAGGGGTCTTCCCATCGATTATAGCTCGATGGTGGTAAAAATACTGGAATACTGTATATATATAGACTCCCTACTTTTTTGGTTGACAGAAGACAAAACTAAACTAAATAGGAAGTCCCGATAAGGGAGAATACGGTAATTTATGAGACTAGGATAGTGTATATAAATTCGGGAGTATGAACTCCTATTTATGTCTTGTTATCAAACACATGAACGACAAGTTTATTTTGTATAAAAATGGGCAGCATGTCCCGTATAATCCTTACTTCCTTCAAATTCAAGATAACACCGACATAAGAACACAACAATATCAACATATATACATTATTTTCCAACCTTATATACACCACAAAATACTACAAAACAGCCCAACACACCCCAATATCTTCGTAAACAAAACGACCACCGTAGTAGTGTCAAACAGCCTGAAAATGTTATAATGAATGACCAGCCCTCCACCCTGCATATATATGGTGTTTATCCACACCCTTCCTACTCCAAAACTCCAAAAAACAGTAGTAAAACACGCAGCCCAACAGCAACACAAAACAGTCCACGAAACAATTCGCTACAAGTGAATAACTCGAACTCACGGCTTCCGATCACCGTCCCGTGAGTTCTTACAATTGTAGAACGACTTACCATGAATTTACAGTAGAAAAATTGATGAAAGACAGCAGTAAATATACCTTATTTGTTGGATAACTCAGCTCCTATCTTGGTTCTTCAAACTCTAGGTTTTACCCCCAATTAGAACTCGAAAGGGAGAGAAAATCAATTAGGGTTTGTGGGTAATTTTTAGGAGGAAGTTTGCAGGGGTTTAGGTCTGGTTATTTGTGATATATAATGAAGTTTATATTTCAGGAGATAATCCCTTAAATGGGCTCTTTGGCTGACCCGAAATTGCCTCTTTTTGGGCTCTCATTTAACCAAGTAAGTGACACACCTACTTGTCACCTAACAGCATGTGCAGTCTCGCAAAAATGCATATATCTCTCTACTCCGATGTCGTATTTATAAAAGGTTTAATGAATTATAAAATATACTCATAGATGTTCAATGTTATGGGTGGAACACCCCATAACTCTAAGTATATTGGGAGAAAATCGCAGTTACATTTGACCTAAGTTTCAACACATTTATGAATGTAACTTGTGATGACTTTTTCCAACTTTTGTTCCACAACTCACTTGACTTCAAATCATAACACACATCTATCATACGACTAAAATAACTCATAACATAATCTCCTTATAATATTAAACACCCTATTCTCGCCCCAAAAGTACATGTTACAATATTCAACTTGTCGACTTTCGACGAAACTTATTTTCTTCAATTCATCTAGCTCGAAGCCTTCAAACCCTCTTGGTACTTGGTATTCAGGATCTTTAATATTTATAACCTCCATTGTAACATAATTAACTTACTTTATGTACTTTCAAAGTTTATCTCATTTCTGAGCTTACATCAACTGACTTACGAATACTCTCACGTACAAAAATATGGGGTGTAACAGTGATAGCGGTGCATAATAAGTCTAAATGAAGAAAAGTAGTTGACAAATGAGCGTGGGTGTGCCAAAGATCAAAATATAATAGTCATCATTATGGTAATTGTAAAAAGGATAACAATAAGGGTTCTCGTAGTAATCCTTCAAAAGGTGAAGGAAATATTTACCATCAGATTGGTATGGAAAATTTATAAAGCACGTTGCGATAATTATACTCCATTCTTTTAAGAGAATGTGACTTGTGATAAGCATTGAGAATGCAGATTCATTCCTGAATGTGAATATAATCATATGTGATAAAAGTAATGAATAAAGACGTACGATGCATGATTGGATACACACCACAACTCACCTCTACGGGAGGTTTGAGTGAAATAAAAAAGAATGAACATTTGGTTATATGAATATGTCATTGGTTGTGTACATTTGGTACGCAAAAATATATTGTCATGCTTTATAAAAAGTTGTTAAAGGCAAACTAAAGGAAGAAATGATTTTGCTTATGATTATTTTGACCATGACAATTATTATGATATGATTTTCTCCGTGAAGGAGACATTCACCATATGGATGATGAAAAAAAGTATTGCAGTACAAAATTAATTAAGATCTCCGGAAGAGCTAATTTGTTACTACTCGGATAAATGAAATTATTCATGATATTGATATTGTAGTAAGTCTCAAAAGAAACTTTTTGAGTTTCAAATATAATAGCTAAAGTGGTTGGCATTTGCGACTATAAATGAAAAGAAGATTGAACATCTTCATATTACTATAATCATACCGAGTAATTATGAAAGGTTACCCGACTTTTCTTCTATTTGTACTACACATGTATAAGCATGATGATAGAATCACATGTTATAGTAAATTAGATGTTTACTGAAATAAGTATCAGTTGGCATGATCAGTCGGCCACCCCGGTTCAATTATGATGCGAAAAATTGATTGAGAATTCACATTGACATATATTGAAGAAATAGAAGGTTCTTAAAAAATTATCTTGTGCTGTTATTCTCATGATATACCAGTGAAGATTGGGATTGAATCCCTTGATTTCTGGAATGAATAGAAGGTGATATATATATGGGCCCAGTCACCTGCCATGTGGACCGTTTACTTATGATTTTAATAAATGCATCTATTGTATGGTCACATGTGCGTTTGTTATCAACTTACAGTTTGGATTTTGCAAGATTGATTGCTCAAATTATTAGAGCAGAGTTCAGAATATAAATTTATCTTGATAATGCTGGTTTAAATCCAAGTTGGTTTAGCAGAGATTGTATGCTTCCAATTATAGCTAAACCATTGGTTATGAAAACAAAATTAAAAAAGAAATTTGGTATGAGATGTATTATTTAATATAGAGTAGCACTTGTACGCATCTAGCCAAGTTATGATAAACTCTCCCCGTCATAATTGGTTCAGGGTCAGGAACTAAATAATTTTCATCTTGAAATATAGATGTGCTATATGATTTAATTGTGACACCACAATGCACAAAGATGGCTTCCCAAAAAAGGTTGAGAAATGTGTTGGTGATCCTAATATTAGGGGGAGAAAATGGGCAGCTGAAACAGTGATACGTGGAATGAATTATTATGAATACATCTAGATCCTCATGCAAGAAAATGTGAACTGATGTGAACTTGAAGTTCAAGTGATAATTCATTTCCAAAATATTGTCAGGAGCATTTGCTGACCCAAAGCTAAATGTCATATTTCAGCTGTTAATGCTCCAAATAGAATAAAGTTCATGATGGGCAGAGTTTATGACACGCATGAAGCGTAATAGACTAATTGGTTCCAAAGATAAAACTCCTTGAAGAAGGAGAGGAGCAAATGTTCAAGATGGTCACAATAAGGAGGCAAGTGCTTTATAAGAGCACCCTGACATAACACTTTATAAGACCTCATGGGAGAGGCTTAGGTACCTGAAAATAATAAGATAAAGAGATCTCAATAAGTTATGTCTTTAGTGGGTAACGACGGAACCGATATAAAATGATCGTTGACGATATTGTTAATATAATGTAGCGCTCAATATTATTAATATTGACGAGGATCTTGAGCTTAAATCTGTCATGAAATTTGGACAGATAAATGATTGGCCAAATGAAAAATACACGAAATTGATTTCACCTGAAAAATATGAAGTTGGACGGATAGTCCCAACACCTGAAAGTATAAAGTCAGTGGAGGTATAAATGTATTCTTGTGTGAAAAAAAAAGGTCAAGTCGATAGATATAAAAATGACTTGTGTCACAAAAAGATTTGTAAATATCCCGGCATTGATTATATAGAGACATGTTCTCCGTATAATGAAAATCCTTGAAGTATTTAAACTGTTCTGAAGCATATAGAGGTTCCCAAAAATTTTGTTAAATAAAGCTTCAACAAATCCTTATGTGGATTAGAGAAAGCATGGCGTGCATGATTTATTTTTGTGTCTGTTGCAATTAGTGCACTATGTATCTTGCTAAAATCATGAGTATAACAATTACTAGCGAGATCTAATTTTATTCCTATATGGAGATATTGGAGTACTATTAATACTATACTGCAAAAGGAATCCTTGATATAGATTTGTTTATTCTAACAAATATTGTCATGGTTTTGTTGGTTATGCAAATGCAGGCATTTTTTGAAGTCTGTTCTTCAAACAGTCTATTTGTATGTGATGGTGCCATATTATCATTTCACAAGGTTGTCAATTGTTGATAATTATTCAAGTCATGTCAATATACTAGCAACTGATGAAGCAAGTGACTCGACACACTACAGATGTGTGACTTTTCTTTAAAGAGAAGATTCCAATTAATAATGAAGATATTGATGTTTGTTTATCTCAATTGAAAGAAGGATATATTGAAGGAGACAAAACAAATCCTATATTTCATCAAAGTTCTTTGTTAGACACAATCTTCAACAGAATGATGAAATAGATGTTCAAGAAATTCATTCAAGTGATAATTTGACGGAATAATTCACCAAGGCATTGTCGGTCTCAAGATTAGAGAAGTTGTTATACAAGTTTGGAATTTTTTGTCTCCGAGAAATAAAGTGATGTTTTCATCAGGGGGAGGCACATAAGCGCTGTACTCTTTTTCCCTTAGCTAAGGTTTTATCCCACTGAATTTTCCTGGCAAGGTTTTTAATGAGGCAGCAAGTAATGCGTATTACAATATATGTGTACTATTTTTCCTTTATTAGGATTTTTCCCACTAGGTTTTTTTTTTCCTGTAAGGTTTTAACGAAGCACATTATCTATAGATATCCAAGGGGGAGTGTTGTGAAATATTATAATTATATTAGTAGATGTCTATAACTCCTAAAGAAGTTACTCCCACTACTCTTTTCCATTATCTTCATAACTCCCACCTACTCCAATACTTATGGTTGTAACTCTCATACTTCCATAATATCTCCCATGATCTTCCTCCATGATCTCAAATGTTTAAAGCCATGTTTATGGCATTCTTTTGTATACCTCTATGTAATCCTATAAATAGAGGGTTTTGGCACCATATTGTACACACTTAGAATACATAGAAGAAATAAAAAAGTTTCCTCTTCCTCTCTACATCTTTTGTCTATTATATTGTTCCATATTATTACTTTGAGCTTAGTTTCTTAACAGAATTCCATTTGTCATTAATTAGCATATTCCTTTTAGTTGTGATGCATTTTTCTAGTTTTCCCCGCCTTGCTTGTTTGATTTTAGTAAGGTAGTTAGTACAGTAATTTATGTTTTTTAATTGTCAATTTGATAGAAGTAAATGCTTTTGAAACTTTTGTAACAGATTTAGTTATGGACGGTGCTAATGCATGCAATACCTACGTTTCAATTTCAGGTAAGTTAGAATCGTAATTAAAATATTACTGATCATATTTATCATTTAACATCTTAAACTAATATTATGTAAAGTAATAAATACTAGAAGTTTTCCATATTTTCTACTTATAGATAAAATTAAGACGCATTTGTACTTTGCCAAGACATTCGATCTAGTGATTGCGAACTCAAGTTTTCCGAAGCGGGAAGAGCATTTGGTTACTTACAAAAGTATGGTGGCGAAGACTCAGATTGACTATCTCCTCCTCAAGAGATGCGACAGAAGGTTGTGCGAGGATTGCAAAGTTATCCCAGGTGAGACCCTTGCAACGCAACATAAGCTTTTGATGATGGACATTGGTATTATGATAAGGAGGAAGAAGAGGTCAGTACGAGGCCGTCCGAGGATTAGGTGGGACGCCTTGACTAAGGATAAAGCTCAAGAGTTGGAAGGAAAGTTATCGGCAATGGGAGCTTGGAGAAGTAGTGGGAAACGCAAACACTATGTAGTCGACGATGGCTGACTGTGTAAGGAAGGCGGCGAGAGAGGTGTTAGGGATATCTTCGGGCCGCACCGGTGGCCACAAAAAAGACTGGTGGTAGAATGCAGTTGTCCGAAGTAAAGTGGAAGCGAAGAAGGCGGCGTACCTATGGTTCGTAGGGAGCACTGGAGAGGAGGAGAAGAGAGCGAACGGTGAGAGGTATAAGGTAGCTAGGAAGGAGGCGAAGATGGCAGTAACGGAGGCTAAGATGGCAGCTTTCTCGTCTGTATGAGGAACTAGGGAACAAAGAAGGGGAGAAGAAGTTATTCCGACTCGCTAAGGCGAGAGAGAGGATGGTTCGGGATCTGGACCAAGTGAGGTGCATAAAAGATGATGAAGGCAAAGGTTTGATGGGGGATGACCACATTAAGAGGAGATGGCAGATCTACTTTCATAAACTTCTAAATGAAGAAGGGGATCAGGATATTGTACTAGGTGAATTGAGGAATGCCGACAACCCCTATGAATTGAGTTATTGTAGGGACATTGAGGTCTATGAGGTCATGGAGGCAATGCGTAAGATGAGAAGGGGCAGAGCTACCGGGCCAGACAAAATTCCGGTTGAACTTTGGAGGTGTGTGGGTAGAGCAGGCTTGGAATGGCTTACTGGGTTGTTTAATGTTATATTCAAGACTAATAGGATACCTGAAGAGTGGAGGTGGAGTACAATGGTTCCATTGTATAAGAACAAAGGCGATATCCAGAGCTGTAACAACTATAGGGGTATCAAATTACTGAGTCATACCATGAAAGTTTGGGAGAGAGTGGTAGAAATGAGAGTGCGAAGGACGATATCTATTTCAGATAACCAGTTCGGGTTCATGCCGGGGTGATCTACCACAGAAGCTATCCACCTTATTAGGAGGATGGTGGAACAATACAGGGATAAGAAGAAGGATCTCCACATGTTGTTTATCGATCTAGAGAAAGCGTATGATAGAGTTCCTAGGGAGGTCTTATGGAGATGCTTAGAGGTTAAAGGGGTCCCGGTTGCCTACATTAGGGTGATTAAAGACATGTATGATGGAGCTAAGACTCAGGTTAGGACAGTAGGAGGCAACTCCGAGCATTTTCCGGTTGTTACGGGGTTGCACCAAGGATCTGCGTTCAGCCTTTTCCTATTTGCCCTGGTGATGGATGCCATAACGCATCATATTCTAGGAGAGGTGCGATGGTGCATGCTATTTGCTGATGACATAGTCCTAATTGACGAGACACGGCGCGGCGTCAACGAGAGGCTAGAGGTTTGGAGACATGCCCTTGAGTCTAAAGATTTCAGGTTGAGCAGGAGGAGACAGAATACCTCGAGTGCAAATTTGGGTCCGAGCCGACGGAAGCATGAGTGGAAGTGAGGCTTGACTCTTAAGTCATCCCTAAGAGGGGTAGTTTCAAGTACCTTGGGTCAGTTATTCAGGGGATCGGGGAGATCGACGAGGATGTCACATACCGTATAGGGGTGGGGTGGATGAAGTGGAGGTTAGCGACGGGAGTCTTGTGTGACAGGAAAGTGCCACCGTTACTAAAAAGTAAGTTTTATAGAGCAGTGGTTAGGCTTGCTATGTTGTATGGGACCGAGTGTTGGCCGGTTAAAAATGCACACATCTAGAAGATGAAAGTAGCAGAGATGAGGATGTTGAGGTGGATGTGTGGGCATACAAGGATGGATAAGATTAGGAATGAAGATATTCGAGAGAAGGTAGGCGTGGCCCCCATGGAGGACAAGATGCGGGAAGCAAGACTCAGATGGTTCAGGCATATTCTGAGGAGGAGCACCGATGCACCAGTGAGGAGTTGTGAGCTACTGGCTGTGGTGGGCACGAGGAGAGGTAGAGGGAGACCTAAGAAGTATTGGGGAGAGGTGATCAGGCAAGACATGGCACGACATAGGATTACTGAGGATATGGCCCTTGACAGGGAATTGTGGAGGTCGAGCATTAAGGTTGTAGGTTAGGGGAAGTTGTAAATATTTCTACAGCGCACTAGAGCAAGACTAGCCAGTTAGGATGCTACTGGTCAGCTACTGATGCAGGGCTTTATCTGTTGGATATTATTATACCTTTCATCTTTTTCGTATTTCCTATATTTCTTATATTGCTGTTATTTTGTTATTTTATGTTATTTTATTATGAGTCTATTGATAATACTAATATATCGTCTCTTGTTGCTTTCTTGAGTCGGGGTCTCCTGGAAATAGCCTCTCTGCCCCTCGGGGTAGGGGTAAGGTTTACGTACATACTACCCTCCTCAGACCCCACTTGTGGGATTATACTGGGATGTTGTTGTTGTTGTTGTAGATTGCCTTTTAATTTTCGATATAAGTAATACTAGTGTAATTTAAGACTGAAATGTTAGTGTACATGCAACAACAATAACAACCCAATATAATTTCACAAGTGGGGTTTGGGTGAACGCAGACCTTACCCCTACCCTAAGATAAAGAGACTGTTTCCAATAGACCCTCGACATCCTAAGGACTCTACATCTTGTTCTTGGGATCACTCAAACTCCCCACCTTGCAATGTGAGAAAACAATCTAAGAATTAGTAACAAAAAAATAAAAAAAAATCTAAGAATTAGCGATACTTAATAAAAACAACTCATGACTAAATTGCAGAGATTATGGATCCTAATATTACCGCGCCTCTTTTAGTGCTGAATGCGTAACAGAAAAAAGACATGAGAGAGAGAGAGCGCAACAGCACCTTTGACACTTGCCGCTTCCTCCGACAAACAGCAATTCCCAATCATACTTTTTCAGACATCACCTTTTACACCTTACTTCCTTTTCAGGCCCCATGTAATTAATATTTAAATTCTTTCATTTTTATCATATAAATCTTCAAACCCCCATAACTCAAAAATCACTTTAATTTTAACACTTTTATCTGCTTAGCACTTAATTCATAGTACTCCGAAAAGGGATGATCTTGAAAGCTTCTTTTTTCATCGTCTTCTTCACTCTTTTTCTTCACTGGTAACTTTTCTATACTACTTTCTGCTATTATTTAATTTTCACCATTTGCTTTGGATGTTGTCATTTTACACAAATTTCGTGCTATAATTAATTTGTATTGGAGGAAAATTAAAAGGCTGAAATTCTGATGCATGATATTCATTGCCCAAGATTTGCTTATATGATGTACAAGTTTTAATCTTTTGAGTATTTACAGCTCCAATTGTGTTAATTCAAATGGTTTTCTTGGAATTTTTCTATGCTAGTTTCTGGTAATTGTTTTCTAGCATTATCTTGTACTATGACACATACAGTTCATAGAATTTCAGCACATTTTTCTATGTCTATCAATCTACTTGAGTATATTTCAAATAAAATGGTATCGATGTTATTGTTTTAATTAATAAGTTCGGTACTGGAGAAATAAAACCCAAATCTATTTTTGATAATACGAAAAATCCTGATGTATTTGGCCAATATTTGCTCAAAGGATGCAAGTTTTAATCTTTTGGGTATTATCAGCATCGTGGCATCTGTTGGGCTGTTTGGGTGGTACAAGAACTTTTTTACTTATGAGTTTGTATTACACTGCTATTATTGATTTTCAATAGTTTCCCCTTATTGAATACTTAATAAATTGCATGTGTTCTTGAAATTTTGATCAAATTGTAATATGTGGAGTCTTATTTGGGTCATAACCACAGGGAAGCCTCAGAAACTAAATCTCAGGGTGAAATTGGACAAGCCAGCTTACCACCAAGAGGTTGGAATTCCTATGACTCGTTTTGTTGGACAATATCTGAGGAAGAGTTTCTTAAGAATGCAGAACTTGTAGCACTACGACTAAAAGCTCATGGTTATCAGGTAGTATTATTTTCACAATCACCATAAAAATAGGTTTCGAGGGTGTGTTTGGTATGAAGGAAAATATTCCATCATAATCATTTTTTAGTGTTTAGTTAACAGAAAAATGGATTTCGAGATCATTTTCTTTACAACTATTTTAACTTCAAATTATTTGTTCCAACAAACATTTACACATTGTTATTAGTTTTTGGTGCTTAAAAGTTTCATCAAAACACTCCTATGATTTACTTCTTTTTTTTTGTTATTATTATTATTATTATTAATAATCTTTAATTCACATTTTTCCGCAAAATATTTTCAAGTCACCACCAAACACCGGAAAACATTTCCATAGAAAATGACTTCCATCACAATGAGAATGCCTAGAATTAATTAGATTCTTTTACCCTTCCAACATGTTTTTTGCTTTCATCTCTAAATTTATGTCTGCTTTTGGATTCTATGCAGTATGTTGTGGTGGACTTTCTTTGGTATAGGAAGCAAATAGAAGGTGCTTATACCGATTCTTATGGTTATGACGTCATTGATGAGTGGGGAAGGATGCTTCCTGACCCTGGTAGATGGCCTTCCTCTCGAGGTGGAAAAGGATTTTCTGAAGTGGCCCAAAAAGTTCATAGCATGGGCCTGAAATTTGGGATTCATGTCATGAGAGGTTTAAGTAAACAAGCATTCAATGCTAACACTCTCATACTGGATACCACTACGGTATTGCTCTTTACCCAGATGCAAATTCAACTTTGTGCTTTCATTTATAGATTTAAATATTGGTATATCCAGTCCAATTCGTTGTACTGGAAAATGCAGCTTCTTAGGCAAGTTCATACCTTTTACGAATTGTGTTGATGATAGCTGATAAAGTTCATCTTAATACATATTAGTAGCTATGATAAATGCTTGACTTCTTAGGTGATACATCCAACAGGGCAAAGCTTATGAAGAGGCTGGTCGACAATGGCATGCACAAGATATAGGAATTAAGGAGAGGGCTTGTGCGTGGATGACAAATGGTTTCATGAGTGTGAATACCAAGTTGGGAGCTGGAAGAGCATTTCTTAGGTCACTCTATCAACAATACGCTGACTGGGGTGTTGATTTTGGTAAGACATGCTCATTAACTCAAGACTATTATTGGAGCATCTATTTCGGTGGGTTATGATGAATTAATGCTGATGAGTCAATGTGTTCAAAAGTCTGATTTTCACGTGAAACCACGTAGACTTTGATGTCATAAAACCATTGATTCTGCTTTCTAGGGAAACGTCTTTGAGAAGCAGGACTAATCCTTGTTTGTGGTCATCCAAGCTAAAGGATCCCAGATCACTGTTTAACTGTTGAGTTTTCTGTGCTTTATATTAAAAGAACTTTCTGTTTTTTCTTCTTCAGTGAAGCATGACTGTGTATTCGGTGATGACTTGGATTTAGATGAGATAACTGTTGTTTCAGAGGTAAGATTGCTAACTTTCTTCTCCTTAACCCACTTCATCTTGATCCTTCTATTGGTGCTACGAAATGATTTTACTTGCTGAAAACCACCATCCTACTAGAAAGGGGAAAGGAAGAAAAGCTGATAAAAAGAAAACGGAAAGAAAGAAATCAAGCAAACATAATGGCTGAAACATTTGTCTTTTAATTGATACATTTTTCTGATAATGGCAAGTTAGAATGTTTACCTGTCTGTAGGTATTGAATGGACTTAAACGGCCTATCGTATATTCCTTGTCCCCGGGAACTAATGCAAAACCAACAATGGCAAAGGATATAAGTGGTTTGGTCAACATGTATCGAGTAACCGGTGATGACTGGGATGATTGGAATGATGTCTCTGCGCACTTCAATGTTGCTAGGTAATCGTGCTATCTGTTCTACTAATTTGTCAGGATTTTCTCATTTTTTCCTAGGCTTGCTGACAAATGTTTCTTGTCACATTGTGATTTGGGATTGCTTATCTAACATTCAAATTGTGTCTCGGCTCAAGTTTTATTTTTCTGGTTTGTTATTTGGCTGTGACACTACTTTCTTATTTAACTGTTGACATTGGTTTCTCCTTATGCTTGTGGCAGGGACTTTTCTGCTGCTAACTTAGTAGGAGTCAAGGGCCTGAAGGGGAAGTCGTGGCCGGACTTAGATATGCTACCACTTGGATGGCTAACAGACGCAGGTGAAGGATAATACTTTTCCATTTATTTTTATTCTTCGTCTTTGTTAAACTGTTAAATATATCATCATTTCAGAAAGGATTCTGTATCAGTTCGCTGCAAAGCACATTGTTGATTGATGCACATTCATTCTCATGAGGCTCCGTTGGTTTATGTTTATTAGCGCAAGGTTCTCCGTCTATTATATAGGTTAAGGAGATGAATACAGATTATTGCTCCAACATATTCCAACTAGAGACATCTTTTGCAGCTAAAATTAAATGTTAAACAGGACAAAGTCCATCCTATAATAAAGAAACGACTTCTCCAACAATTTCTTGTGCTTAGCTTACTTGGTGAGGATTTTGATATGAACCAATTTAGTTACTGCGTTCTCCAGTTACCTCTTCTACTATATTTTTGCATTCCTATTGGTCGAAACAAGGAGGAAAATATGGCATCGGAAGATTATTTAGTACTCCATTTTGCTGCAGGTTCAAATCTTGGTCCACACAGAAATTGCAGGCTTAATCTGGATGAGCAACGGACTCAGGTACTTTTGCTGCAGCCCTTCTCCAAATATGACATAGCTCATGTGACCGGCTTGTATTCAATGGACTTTTCCTTTCCTGGTAGGTGACTCTATGGTCGATGGTCAGGTCCCCTTTCATCTTTGGTGGAGATATGAGAAAGCTTGATGATACTACATTCAATCTTCTTACAAATCCTACTCTGTTGGAGATTAACTGGTTTAGCTCAAACAACATGGAGGCATGTGAATAAATTGATTCGACTTTTGGCTTCACTAAGGCATATAATTCAATCCTAAGCTGATGTTTTAAATGCAGTTTCGTTATGTAACAGGTTCATTAAGTTCACCTGGAAAGCATGGCTTGACCCACAATTCCAAGAATGAAGGAAAGACGAGTGTGTTGGAGACGAGAGTTTTGGCTCTCAGGAGCTGCAAAGATGTGAAGGCAAATGAATGGTCCACTAAAGTTCTTGACAATGATGTAGCGCAATTGTGCTGGGAAGAGAACTCAAATAATCGCACCTCACCTTTTTGTCTATACAAGAGAAAAGCACCTTCAATGTCGTAAATATCTTCAACTTCCTCTGATTCATCTGTTTCAATCATGTTTTTGTTGATGCTATCTTTGTCAATCATCCTAATTGTTGTTCATGCAGAGAGGGGGTAATGGTATATAATCACCAAAGTCACGGAAAGCTTCACTTATTGGTAACAGAGAGAACAGAACTTTGTTTTAGTGCATCTTCAAATAGAAAGCTTACATCCAAAGAGTCGAGCAGAGGTTCATTTTCACGATGCAGATCCCATGCCAACCAGGTAATTTAGTTTGAATAATCAGACTTTCCATGAACAATTCTGTTAGCAGCACTTCATGCGACAAGTTCTGTGCATTCTTTGAATAAAAAGTAGA
The DNA here is from genome assembly GCF_000715075.1 of Nicotiana tabacum. Classification (NCBI taxonomy): domain Eukaryota; kingdom Viridiplantae; phylum Streptophyta; class Magnoliopsida; order Solanales; family Solanaceae; genus Nicotiana; species Nicotiana tabacum. The sequence continues at coordinate 56,002,830 of NC_134099.1, read as the reverse complement.
AACTCTTGAAGTTTCATTCAGTCCACGGTGTCTGCTAATCACTGGCCGACTTTATTGCTAATATTTTCATAACAGATGTGGGAGTTGAACAACAATGGAACACTCAAGAATAGTTATTCTGGTCTTTGTGCTTCCTTGGATATTGTCAAAGGTCATTTTGTTTTCATCTGAAAAACTTGCCTACACTCTACTTGCTTTTCTGTAATCTAGAGATCGCTTATTTAGTGATTCTTCTTTCGTGCAGCTTCGTCTGGTGGAGTTAGGTCTTGGCTTGCAACTGGAAGGAGAGGTATGATTTCTCTAACCAAAACTCAATCCAACATAGAGGAGACAGATATATCAGTAGCATAGAAGGAGAATACGTCTTCAATGGATGGTAGTGAAATATAAAGTCTTAATTTGTTAAATATTGAAAGAGTGAATGAAAAGGGATATAAATATGGAAATTACAGTAAATTAATCTAAGTTAAAGAGATGCAAGCAATCTTCTACACTTGTAACTTAAAAGAGTACCTAAGGTTAAACTAAAAGAGTCTAGTCCTGATCGATAAGACTATAATAGGGATTGAGGGACTAAGCAAATTTGAAACAAGACTATTGTTGTGTGTTAATAGATACGAGCCTATTGGCTGAACGTTGGTGTATGGTATAAATAAAGCTATAAAATGGAAGCCTACATGTGTTACAGATCCTTGCAAATGTCTCAACTCCCATTTCATCCACTTCAATTAGAGCTTGCAAATCAACTATTAGATGGGTATAAATTATATATTATTGTAGCTCAATTTAACTTGATGGTGTAAAAAGACTTGCACACTGTCGGTGCATAGAAATTAACTACTATTTAGTAGTAGATTATTGCAATCTGACATTGCTCCATACATACATTTCAGGAGAAATCTACTTGGCTTTCTTCAATTTGAACAACCAGGTGACGGATATGTCAGCAAAGATATCAGACATAGCCAAGGTAATTCCTAGAAGAAGAAGTTCAAATGTTGCAACGTGCACAGCCAGGGAAGTATGGAGCGCCACAAATCTTGGAGCCCTAAAGGATTCAGTATCTATGTCAGTAAAAGCTCACGGTTGTGCGCTCTTCGTCTTGCACTGCAACTAATGCACCAAAGGAAGTTCTGCCTCAAGTCCACGTTGTATCCATCTACTTCTGTTAGGTCTTACTGATATGAAATATTACTAGATATCCTTGTGTCTATTTCTTTTTGTGTATCATTATCCTTAGAAGTATGTCGAGGGGATGCGTCATCACTTGATTTACGAGTTAATTATGTGTTCCGGGGCCTTAAAAGCCTCCTTTTATCTCACATCGATTTGCGTGCGCGTTCCGGGCGTATATTCGGAACGCTTTTATGTGAAAATTTGATGAAAATGCTAATTAGGACTTTAAAATTGAATTTAAGTTGATTTCGGTCAATATTTTGGGTAAACGGATCCGGACTCGTAATTTGACGATCCCGTAAGGTCCGTAGAAAAATATGGGAATTAGGTGTATGTCCGGAATTGAATTCTGAGGTCCCAAGCCCGAGAAATGAATTTTTGAAGAAAATTGTTTAACTGAAATTATAAGAGTTTTTGGAAATTTAAATGTGTTTGAATTTAATGGTATTGGGCCCGTATTTTGGTCCGGAGTTCGGTACAGGTCTTATATGGTATTTAAGTTGAGCCTGTAAAATTTGGTAAGAAACGGACTTGATATGACGTGAATTGGACCCTCGGTTGTTAAAATTTGAACTTAAGAGTTCTTGAGATTTTTTTTTTTGATTTTGATGCTAAATTCGTTGTTAAAGATGTTAATTTGCCGATTTCATCGCACGAGCAAGTCCATATGATGTTTTTGAGTTAGTATGCATGTTTGGTTTGGAGCCTTGAGGGCTCGGGTGAGTTTCGGATAGGTTTCGGGATGTTTTTACACTTAGAAAAGTTGCAGGTTCTGCTGTTTCAGGTGCACAGTGATTTTGTTCTTCGCGTTCGCGTGGCTTCACTTGCGAACGCGTAAGGCAAATTCCCTCAGGTGTCAGTTTGTTCTTTGCGAACGCGGAGCTCAGAACGCGAACGCGAAGCTTTGTTGGGGGGGGGGGGTACCCTTCGCGAACGCGTTCAGGCTCACGCGAACGCATAGGTTTAGTGGGCCTGGGGGAAGGAGTTCAATTTGTTCTACATGAACACGGCCCTTTGACCATGAACGCATGCCACCCAACGCGAACGCGAAGGCCATTTGGGCCTGAACCATCGCGAACGCGGCAGGCCCATCGGTTCGCGATGGGTATGCCTAGTCTTTTTAAAACAGATTTCAAAACGGACAGAACCCATTTCTTCATATTTTCGAACTCCCAAGACCTAGAGGTGATTTTCTTCACACAAATTCATCTCCAAAGTGTTGGTAATCAATTCTAAACTCTACTCTTTCAAATACCCAACGTTTTTCATCACTTTTTATTCAAAAACCAAGAATTTTTATGGTAGAAATTGGGAATTTGGGTTGAGTTATGGCTTTTTGAATAATTGGAACTTAGACCTCATTTTGGGGTCGGATTTCGAAACTAATTGCATATTCGGGCTTGTGGGTGAATGGATGATCGGGTTTTGGTCCAAACCTCGAGTTTTGACCAAGCGGGCCCGGGGTCGATTTTTGACTTTTTGGGAAAAATGATAAAAAAAACTTATAATTAAGCATTGGGTATGAATTCTTTAGCATTTATTGATCTTGTTAAATTAATTTGGGCTAGATACAAGTAACTTGGAGGCGAATTCTAAAGGAAAAGCGGTGTTTGAGGCTTGAGTTGGCCGTGAAAGTTTGAGGTAAGTGTTTGGCCTAATCTTAGCTTGAGGGAATATGTGTTGTGTCTTATTTGCAATGTGTTGGTGTCGAGTACGACGTATATGTGATGTGATGAGTATCTATACGTTGGTGTCAAGCATGCCCGTGAGTCTTATATTCGGATTTGTTGTGATTTTACTATATATTGATCATGTTTAACTTGATGGTTAGCAACCGTGGTACAAGAATTATGATTATCTTTGTGGTATTTGTTTATCGTTGAGCATTGGCTCCAGTTGAGGTTTCATTTGTGAAGTTAATTGTTGGTACAAGTGGTTATAGCTGATTCCCTTGTCGGGACGTATTTAATTCTTATTGTTGGTTCCCTTGTCGGGATGTGTTCATTCATGTTGTTAGTTCCCTTGCCGGGATATTGTTGTTTCCTTATTGTTCCTTTGCAGGGATTCATTGATGATTGGTGTTGCTTTGTATATTGGGATCGGGTTGTATGCCGCAACAAGGAGTAATAAGGGAGGACAGGAGAGGTCGGGTTGCACGCCGCAACAGTGCTATATGATTTGGATCGGGTTGCACGCCGCAACAGTGTTATATGACTTGAATCGGGTTGCGCGCCGTAACAATTAAGAATAAAAGTGGATATTGATTCGTTACTGTTTCCTTATTCTTAGTGATGCAAATTTTAAGATGTTCTTTATGCTTTTCTCCTGAGATACTGTTGGTACTTGATATTCCCCGCAGCATGTTCCCCTTCCCATTTTTAACTGCTAGTTTTCGTTATTATTACTTGCCGTATATACTTTAACTGCACAGGTTTATTTGGTAGTCTTGTCCTAGTCTCATCACTATTTCGCCAAGGTTAGGTTCGACACTTACCAGCACATGGGGTCGGTTGTGCTGATACTACAGTCTGCATTGTGTACAGATCTCGGCACGGAGCTTTTGGACAATAGCGAGGTTGCTGCCTTCAGTCCAGCGGAGACCTGAGGTAGTCCTGCAGACGACCGCAGGCCTTGGAGTCCCCTTCTATCTTTTATATTCTGTTTTCATTTACTTCAGAGACAGACTTGTATCTTTCTTTTCAGACCACTGTTTGTAGTATTCGTAGATGGTCCGTGATATTGTGACACCAGTTCTGGGTAGAGTTGTATTTTGGATTTTCGCACTAGCCTTTGGTTAAATTATCAGACTTCGCTTCCGCATTTCTTTTATTATTATTATTATTCCGTTGTTGATCACCTATTGATTTAAAATTGTTAAAAGGTTAAGAAAAAGGATAATAAAATATATGTTGCTCGGCTTGCCTAACTTTCACGAGTAGGCGCCATCACGACTCCCGAGGGTGGGAAGTCCCGGTCATGATAAGTTGGTATCAGAGCTCTAGGTTGCTTAGGTATCACAATTCACGGACAAGCTTGGTAGAGTCTGAGGAATCAGTACTGAGACGTCTATGCTTATCCCCTAGAGGCTACAGAGTTAGGAACAGTTTCACTTCTATTTATCTCTGTCATGCAGTTTGATTTCTCAATGTTAATTGAATTTCTACTCTGTTCTTTCGCAGATGGCGAGAACACGTGCTTCTTCATCCGCTGACCAGCAGCCTGAGCCCCCAGCAACAGTTCTCACAAGGGGCAGAAAATGAGGTCGAGGCCATGCTAGGGGTTGAGGCAGGGGCAGAGCTCAGCCCAGAGCAGCAGCACTAGCGGCAGACCCTCAGGTAGAGTTTGATGATGAGGTTCCGGCCCAGATAGTTTCGGTGGTCCCAGCTCAGGTTCCAGAGGGGTTCATTGCTACCCCAGTACTCCAGGATGCTCTGGTCCGTCTAGTGGGCCTTATGGAGAGTGTCACCAGCGTCGGCTTACTTCCTATAGCACAACCGTCTCTCAGGCTGGGGGAGGAGCACAGACTCCCGCCACCCGCACTCCAGAGCAGATGGCTCCCTAGTTTCAGACTCCAATATTTCTGGAGAAGTACTCCACCGTCTCTCAGCTATTTCTGGAGAAGTTTCTTCCGATCACTCATAGGGAGGACTATCGTAGGCAGTTTGAGCGTCTCCAGCAGGGTTATATGACCGTCACTCAGTACGAGACCAGATTCATTGCTTTAGCCCGTCATGCTCTTATTATACTTCCCACCGAGAAAGAGAGGGTGAGGAGGTTCATTGAGGGACTCACTCAGCCGATTTGATTGCGGATGGCTAAGGAGATTGGGAGCGAGATTTCTTTTCAGGATGCGGCCAATATGGCCAGGAGAGTTGAGATGGTTCCATCACAGGAGAGTGGTCAGGGGTCTGACAAGAGGCCCCATCATTTAGGCAGGTTCAGCGATTCCTCGTTTGGAGGTAGTGATTCTTTTGGTAGGGGTCATTCCCCCAGGCCATTTTATTTAGCACTTCAGACTTCTTATGGTGCTCCAGGTGGTCGTGGTTCTCATGTGCAGTATTCTGATTAACAGTCCTACCGTGCACTATCAGCTCCTATCAGAGCACCTCCTCTTCAAAGCTATTCTCATGGTCAGCCGACCCGCTAGTGTCAGTCTCAGTTTCCTCAGCCGCAGCACTCAGGTGGATTCTTTGAGTGCGGTGAGTATGGTCATATTCGGAGGGCTTGTCCGAGATTAGTGGGTGTTCAGTCACAGCAGCATGGTTCCTGTGCCATGGTTCAGGCACCGGGTGTTCCACCGCCCGCTCATCTAGCTAGGGGTGGGGGTAGAGATGCTATAGGTGGAGGTAGAGGTATTAGAGGTGGATGCCAGGACGCTAGAGGTGGAGGCCAGCCAGCAGGAGGTCGTCCCAGGTATGTAGCTCAAAGTGGTGGGGCCCAGCCCTGATGTTATGCTCTTCTGGCCAGGCCTGAGGCTGAGGCCTCCGATGAAGTTATCACAGGTACCGTTCTGGTCTGTAGTAGAGATGCTTCAGTTCTATTTGATCCAGGGTTTACATAATCCTATATGTCATCTTATTTTGCCCCGTATCTGGTCATGCCTAGTGATTCTTTGAGTGCTCCTATATATGTGTCTACACGGTGGGTGATTCTATTGTGGTAGATCGTGTCCATCGTTCATGTATAGTTGTGATTGGGGGTCTTGAGACTCGAGTAGATTTGTTACTTTTGGACATGGTTGATTTTGATGTCATATTGGGGATGGACTGGTTATCACCTTACCACGCTATCTTGGACTGTCATGCCAAGACTGTAACCTTAGCTTTGCCGGGTTTACCTCGTTTAGAGTGGAGGGGGACTCCTAGTTATTCCACCCCTAGATTTATCTCATATATGAAGGCTCGGCGTATGGTTGAGAAGGAATGTTTGGCCTATTTGGCGTATGTTCGTGATTCTAGTGTCGATGTTCCTTCTATGGATTCTGTGTCTTCTATAGTTCCGCACTCCACCGTCTCTCAGCTATTTCCTGAGAAGTTTCTTCCTATCACTCACAGGGAGGAGTATCGTAGGCAGTTTGAGCGTCTCCAGCAGAGTTCTATGACCGTCACTCAGTACTAGACCAGATTCATTGCTTTAGCCTGTCATGCTCTTATTATACTTCCCACCGAGAAAAAGAGGGTGAAGAGGTTCATTGAGGGACTCACTCAGCCGATTTGATTGCGGATGGCTAAGGAGACTGGGAGCGAGATTTCTTTTCAGGATGCGGCCAATATGGCCAGGAGAGTTGAGATGGTTCCATCACAGGGGAGTGGTCAGGGGTCTGACAAGAGGCCCCGTTTTTTAGGCAGGTTTAGCGATTCCTCATCTGGAGGTAGTGATTCTTTTGGTAGGGGCCATTCTCCCAGGCCATTTTATTCAGCACTTCAGACTTCTTATGGTGCTATAGGTGGTCGTGGTTCTCATGTGCAGTATTCTGAGCAGTAGTCCTACCGTGCACTATCAGCTCCTATCAGAGCACCTCCTCTTCAAAGCTATTCTCATGGTCAGTCGGCCCGCTAGTGTCAGTCTCAGTTTCCTCAGCCGCAGCACTTAGGTGGATGCTTTGAATGCGGTGAGTATGGTCATATTCGGAGGGCTTGTCCGAGATTAGTGGGTTTTGGAAATTTAAGTGTGTTTGAATTTGATGGTATTGGGCCTGTATTTTGGTTCTGGAGCCCGGTACAGGTCTTATATGGTATTTATGTTGAGCTTGTAAAATTTGGTAAGAAACAGACTTGATATGACGTGAATCGGACCCTCGGTTGATAAAATTTGAACTTAAGAGTTCTTGAGATTTTTCTTTGATTTTGATGCTAAACTTGTTGATAAAGATGTTAATTTGGCGATTTGATCACACGAGTAAGTCCATATGATATTTTTGATTTAGTATGCATGTTTGGTTTGGAGCCCCGAGGGCTCGGATGAGTTTCAGATAGGTTTCGGGATGTTTTAACACTTAGAAAAGTTGTAGGTTTTGTTGTTTCAGGTGCACAATGATTTTGTTCTTCACGTTCGCATGGCTTCACTCGCGAACGCGTAAGGCAAATTCCCTCAGGTGTCAGTTTGTTCTTCGCGAACGCGGAGCTCAGGACACGAACGCGAAGCTTTGGGGGGTGGGGGATTACCCTTCGCGAACACATTCAGGCTCACTCGAACACATAGGGTTAGTGGGCCTTGGGGAGGGAGTTCAATTTTTTCTACGCAAACGCGGCCCTTTGACCGCGAACACGAAGGCCTGAGGAGCTAAAGCTTCGTGAACACTGGCCACCCAACACAAACGCAAAGGCCATTTGGGCCTGACCCATTGCGAACGCGGCAGGACCATCGCGAACGCGATGATGGCCTGCCCAGTCTTTTTAAAACAGATTTCAAAACGGGCAGAACCCATTTCTTCATATTTTCGAACTCCCAAGACCTAGAGGCGATTTTCTTCACACAAATTCATCCCCAAAGTGTTGGTAATCAATTCTAAACTCTACTCTTTCAATTACCCAACGTTTTTCATCATTTTTTAATCACAAATCAAGAATTTTCATGGTAGAAATTGGGAATTTGGGTAGAGTTAGGGCTTTTTGAATAATTGAAATTTAGACCTCGTTTTGGGGTCAGATTTCGAAACTAATTGCATATTCGGGCTCGTGGATGAATGGGTGATCGGGTTTTGGTCCGAACATCGAGTTTTGACTAAGTAGGCCCGGGGTCGATTTTTGACTTTTTGGGGAAAATGATAGGAAATCTATAATTAAGCATTGGGTATGAATTCTTTAACATTTATTGATGATGTTAAATTAATTTGGGCTAGATACAAGTAACTTGGAGGCGAATTCTAAAGGAAAAGCGGTGTTTGAGGCTTGAGTTGGCCATGGAAGTTCGAGGTAAGTGTTTGGCCTAACCTTAGCTTGAGGGAATATGTGTTGTGTCTTATTTGTTATGTGTTGGTGTCGAGTACGACGTATAGGTGAGGTGATGAGTATCTATACGTTGGTGTCAAGCATGCCCGTGAGTCTTATATTCGAATTTGTTGTGATTTTACTATATAGTGATCATGCTTAACTTGATGGTTAACAACTGTGGTACAAGAATTATGATTATCTTTGTGGTATTTGTTTATAGTTGATCATTGGCTCCAGTTGAGGTTTCATTTGTGAAGTTAATTGTTGGTACAAGTGTTATAGCTGATTCCTTTGCTGGGACGTATTTAATTCTTACTGTTGGTTCCCTTGCCGGGATGTGTTTATTCTTGTTGTTGGTTCTCTTGCGAGGATATTGTTGTTTACTTATTGTTCCCTTACCTGGATTCGTTGGTGATTGGTGTTGATTTGTATATTGGGATTGGGTTGCAGCCACAACAAGGAGTAATAAGGGATGACAGGAGGGGTCGGGTTGCACGCCGCAACAGTGATATATGATTTGGATCGGGTTGCACGCCACAAACATTATTCTATGATTTGGATCGGGTTGCACGCCACAACAGTGTTATATGTCTTGGATCGGGTTGCGCACCGCAACAATAAAGAATAAAGTGGATATTGATTCGTTATTGTTTCCTTATTCTTACTGATGCGAATTTTAAGATGTTCTTTATGCTTTTCTCCTGGGATACTGTTAGTACTTGATATTCCCCGCAGTATGTTCCCCTTCCCATCTTTAACTACTAGTTCCCGTTATTATTACTTGTCATATATGCTTTAACTGCACAGGTTTATTTGGTAGTCTTGTCCTAGCCTCGTCACTAATTCGCCGAGGTTAGGCTCGACACTTACCAGCACATGCGGTCAGTTGTGCTGATACTACACTCTGCACTATATGTAGATCTCGGTACCGGAGCTTTTGGACCATAGCGAGGTTGCTGCCTTCAGTCCAGTGGAGACCCGAGGTAGTCCTGCAGACGTCCCAGGCCTTGGTGTCCCTTTCTATATTTTATATTATGTTTTCATTTACTTCAGAGATAGACTTGTATTTTTCTTTTCAGACCACTGTTTGTAGTATTCGTAGATGGTCCGTGATATTGTGACACCAGTTCTGGGTAGAGTTGTATTTTGGATTTTCGCACTAGCCTTTGGTTAAATTATCAGACTTCGCTTCCGCATTTCTTTTATTATTATTATTATTCCGTTGTTGATCACCTATTGATTTAAAATTGTTAAAAGGTTAAGAAAAAGGATAATAAAATATATGTTGCTCGGCTTGCCTAACTTTGAAATTATTAAAAGGTTAAGAAAAAGGATAATAAAATCTATAATGCTTGGCTTGCCTAACTTTCACGAGTAGGCGCCATCACGATTTTCGATGGTGGGAAGTCCGGATCGTGACAGGATGGAGCAGTCTTTTTCATTCGGGTCATCTCTAAGTCCTCGTAGAGAGGGTCATAAACCCAACCCACCTGACTCAGAGGGGCGCCAAGATTCCCAAGTTGTCTCATCACATCCACTTTTGGAGCCCTCTGCCTTTGAGTATAGACAGATTTTCTGGTATATAAAGAAAGAGATTATTGAAGGTAGTAGACTTATCTATTCATTAGTATGACATTTGTGCTTTTTCTACCAGAAAGTTAAATCTAACAAAATCCAGATTAGTTTAGACTAGACCTTTCGGATTTTCCTGCAAGTTCATTTGTTTGAAAATACATACAAAGATAAAAAGGAAGGTAAGAAAGATGGTGCAAGGTAAGGTAATAATTAATGTAATATATCTATGCATGTTTGGTGGGTATTTGTGTTTAGCCTGATTGATACGAAAAGTATGTATTGATTTTATTAGTTTTGACTGACCAAAGACAAACGTAGTTGTTTTATGTTCTTTTACGGAGAATGTTAGTTTGTATGAGTCCACCAAATAGTAGAGTACCTGGTCCTCTACGAGTTTCTGTTGAGAATGCTAATAAACTGTAAGTAAATGAGATAAGAAATTTTTACGTGGAAAAATCCCACACAAGGGGACTAAAAACCACGACCTATACATGTAGGCTTTCAACTTCACTAACTTGTAAAAACTTATTACAAGCCACTTTGTAATGACTCCATTACAAAGAACTCAACTTAACTAACTTGTGGTACTCTTACCACAAGCCACTTTGTGACTCCCTAGTTACAAAGACTTTCACTAACTTGTGATTCTCTCACCACAAGCCACTTTGTCACTCTACAGTTACAAAGGCTTTTGCTTATGACTAAACCTAGTCACAACATAAACTCAAAGAGTTTACGGATTTTTCAAGAAGATTCTTAATCAACGCTTCTAGCTAAGCAATTTAGGAAATACAATAAGTACAATAACAAAGCTATAACTCAACTAAGGACAACAAAATACTGACTTTAGGAACTGGTCCGTAATAGCGTTCAACTTTGTTCTTCAAGCTCGTGAGGATTGATTTCTCTGTTTTGCAAAAGGCTTGAATGAGAAACTGAACCATTCAAGTGATGTTTTAATATCAACTCATTATTGGTACACCTTGATCACATCACTTGAAATGATGTGAGCACTTTAGTTGGTCAAGGAATGAGTGGGTACTGGAAATAGTGCAGGCGGTCACTTCGTTTCCAGCTGTGTCCAATTGACTTTGTACTGCTATGAGGGAGGGTATCAGGTCCTTGTTTGGTTTTCTAGCTCCTGAAGCTGTAGCAGCTCACATTTAGCTGGAATCCGTTAAACTTGCAGTATAGTCCAAGTGGGTCAGGTTCCTTATCTGGTTCTTAACAGTAAGTTAGTTAGATCATCAAAACATAAGGCAATGACATTTAAAACCTATCAATTTCCTCCTTTTTGATGATGACAAACTTAACATCGAAAACGTGGATTTAGAGCAGTGCGAACCAGATTAAGTAACAGGAGAACACAAATTTCACAATTAGTCCCCCCTGACTTTATGCCTTCCTTATTTCTCCTTTTTAACTACTACACATTTTTGAGAACCAGATTAAGTAAAAGTTTCACAATTAGTTCCCCTGACTTAATTCCCCATATTGGCATAATTAAAAAGGCACAAGCAGATAAATAGCATAAAGAAGTCGAGCCGAGCTAACTCATGCCACATATGTGCACACAACATGATAGAGAAGAGAAACATAGAAATTAAGCATTGAGATAATAAAAGAGGATAGTTTTGATAATGATGAAAATTTTTATATGCCTTTGCTTAAAAAGCAAGGGCAACATTAGACTGTTAAGACGGGAGCAGCACTATTTCATCCCAACCACATCAAAAAAAGAAAACAAACATCTGCCAAACAAGAAAAACTTTAAAAAAACATTTCCAAAATCTGGTCACTGAAAGGGTACTTAGGGGGCACTAGAAGTAAAGGACTTGGAAGTTGCAGCAAGTGTTTGGAGAACAAGGTCTATTCGGGCATTGGCCGACTTTTGCCTATTTAGCAGTTCTGCTTTCAGGTTCTCTACTTGCGCCCTGAGATCAGTATTCTCCTTTGTCAAATGAGCTACTTTATCATTTAACGTCGGAACCTCTTAGGCTTGCTGACCTTCTAGGATAGCATTCCTGGCCTTCAACTGACAAATTTCCTCAGTTGCACTGTTCTGAGCATTAATAAGCTGTGAGACGGTTGATGTACTTTCTACCCCCTATTTTTTCTATGCACTTGAATTCCTCTAAAGTGGTATGTTAGAAAGTCTGCTTCTTAGTCCCGACCTTGCCTGGCCCCAGTGGCACTTCAAAGAATTTAAACACGCGAAAGCAAGAACCCATAGGGAAGGCCATGATTACCATCATTGAAGGTGGCAACCTTTTGCATGTGTTCAATCATAATAGCAGGCAGACTCACAGGAGTAAAGCTATCCAGTTGCTCCATCAAGAACAGGTCAGACTTAGAAGTCACTGACCTCCTCTCAGCTCGAGGCAATAGAACTTTGTTTACCAATTCAAACAGCAGCTGATAGACAGGGAGTAGCGCTTTCTTATGGATCTGGTCCCCCTTCTGGTTTGCATAGTCTTTTACCACGACATTTCTAAAGTTAAACTGACACACATCTTTTACACTGGACACACCAGTTGTAGGAACTTTAAGAATCTCTCAAAGAAACTTTACATCGAACACTATGTCTACTCCATTCACCACAGCATAGATATGGTCTATCTCAACGGGAAAGAGGCTAGCAAAGAAGCTTTGTACCTCATCCTCATAAACCTTAGGTGCATCTATTTAGAATAGATGCGCCCATCGTTGAAATTCGACCATTTCAAGAATTTTTCACATACCAGCCATCTCAGAGATTGCCGGGTCAAAAGTACGACCCATCAGAACTTTTTGGTGTCTCTGGCATTCTCAGCCAAGGCTGACTTCACTTCTCATCCTCTTGACAAAACCAGGTTCCTAAACAATTTCAGACTTGCATTTGCCGGACTTCTCACCACTTAATTTCCATTTTCCTTTGGATTTGACTAACACATCCTTATCAGACATCAAGAACTCACTTACCACCTTCTGCAACTTGGAGCTAGAGCTTGACCCCTTCTCTATTGAAGTAGGGTGCTTCTTTTTCTGAGACCGTTTAACCAGTGAACCAGGTTCATCTAGGGTTTCCTCTTCCACCTCTACCACAGGAATCCCTTTATCACTTACAGGCACACTATCTTTCACTAGCTTTCTCCTTTGCTTTTTACTACTTTTTCTACTCTTTTGAAGGGCAGAGTCGTAGGCCTCCTTAGCTTGCAACCTGGTAGTAGGTTGTTTGGTAGAGGACTCAGGAGTGGATACAACTCTCCGCTTAACTATGAGCGCATCATAAGCCACGTTATCTAGGTCCTCCTCATCATTGGGTCCTCATGCGATGGCCCAGTAGCTTCTGCTAGTGCAGCACCTTCAGCAGTTACAATAGACCCTTCGTCCCCCACACCTTGTACCTCATTTTTCTGAGAGATGATCTCATGCAATACACCATCAGTAGACACCACAAAGACGGTTACAATATTCGCTTCCTCAATTGGCACTACTGCCACCACGGAATCGGTAGCAACAATGGCAACCCTCTGTGACCTCAAGATTTTGACCTTATTCTCCACTTGGTCTTTGACTAGTGGGATTCTCAGAAGATGGAGAGTACGAATCAACAATTTTAGGGGTTTCTAAAATATAGAGAGACGGAGAATCTGGGTGAGGTGTGATTTCAGCGAGAAGGGTAAGAGTGGGTAAGGAAGGCTCAGTAGAGACGAAAGTCTCCATGGGTTTATCAGTAGCAGGTAAGACTGAGGTAGGGAGGTCGGAGTTTATCTCAACCATTGAAAAAATGGTGTGAAAATTCTTTGGGAAGTTCTAATGGAGGACTTATGGATAGGGAGAACAGAGAAGAGTTTTTTTATGAGGAGAGGATAATTATGAAGAGAGAGGAATATGCACATGTTCTGAAACAGCGGTTGGGCGTGGAGAAGTGCAACATTTTAGAAAGAGATGGAACGATTTGAAGTGAAAAGACATGATAGCAGGATCTAAAAAGGTGAACGACATGGCAGTTGAGTTTTGTACCTTTATAAGACGTGTATTAAAGGTTGCACATAACTACTAACCTTTGGTACAAGAACCAGGATCTTGACCTGTTATTTGAAAATATTAATCCTCGTTTATCATCTATGCACTACATCTACAGCTTCTATACTCATCATGCGTGTTTACCTGCAACCGTATTGAAGTGAGTTAGACAGGGTCAGAAAACACTTTTAGCCAATTTTTCTTGAAGATGATTTTCATAGCCAAATAATGGGGAATCGGGTTCTCAATTGGGCTTTAAAAGCCCCAACTTTACTCTGTTTCTTTCAAAGTGTTCCCTACTTAATGTCTTGGTAAAGATGTTTGTAATTTGATCTTCTGTGCTACAGAACTTCATACATATCAATCCTTTCTCCACATTGTCCCTCAGAAAGTGATGCCTCACATCAATAGGTTTGGTCCTTTTGTATTGAACTGGATTCTTGGCCATGTTGAGTGCACTTGTGTTATCACATATAAGGGACACACTCTCAGTGAGTACACCAAAGTCCTCCAGTTGCTTCTTGATCCACAAAAGTTGTGCACAACAAAAGGCTGCCGCTACATATTCTACCTCAATTGTTGAAAGAGCCGCTGAGTTTTGCTTCCGTGTTCCCCAAGAGATGAGAAATGAACCTAGGAAATGAGCCATTCCAGAAGTGCTCTTCCTGTCTACAAGATAACCTACATAGTCTGCATCAGCATATCCAATGAGGTTAAAACTATCACATGTGAGATAATAAAGGACCAGGTCCTGTGTTCCTTTAAGATATCTCAGAATTCTTTTGGCTGCCTTCAAATGAGATTCCTTTCAAACTGATGTAACTCATCTTGCATGGCTGTAATCCAATCTGCATCTTTCAAGTCTTCCTTGATATTCTTGAGTTCTATTTGGGAGAGAAAAGCTGAGAAGGCAAGTGAATTTCTGGCTTTTGACCTGGTTTGTACTCCGAATCTAGAGGAGTAACTATGTTGTCAAGAGGATGAGAGCTTTTATGTCTCCAGTTAGACGTCTGAGGTTTATTTAGAGAGAACGGGGGTACATTTGACTGGTTTTCCTGTGTTCTCTCAGGTGCTAGTGGAGTACCCTAAACTGCATCAACCATGCTTTCTTCAGTTTCAGTGATTGTAATTGAAGTACCTGGTTCCATTGAAGATGAGGCAGTGTTGTCTTCACTCAGGTCTTTTACTTGGCTCATCATATCTGCCTTTTCATTTGTCATGTCAATGACTTCACTGGGAACTAGTAAGGGTTCTCCATCTTGATCTTCTTCAACACTCTTCTCACAGGATGAATAAGACTCATCAAAAATAACATGAACACTTTCCTCAACGCATTGAGTCCGCTTATTATATGTCTTGTACGCTGTGCTTTGAGAAGAGTAGCCCTAAAATATTCCTTCATCACTCTTGGCATCGAATTTACCAAGCTGATCCTTTCCATTATTGAGAACATAGCATTAGCACCCAAATGTTCTTAGGTGAGTCAACTTGGGTTTCCTTCCATTCAGCAACTCATATGGGGTTTTGTTTAGGAGGGATCTGATCATGCACCTGTTCACCAAGTAGCAGGCAGTGTTCACTACTTTAGCTCAGAAGTTCTTTACAATTCCACTGTCGATTAGCATTGTTCTTGCCATCTTTTGCAGAGTTCTGTTCTTCCTTTCCACTACTCAATTTTGCTGGGGAGTTCTGGGAGCTGAGAAGTTGTGGGTAATGCCATTTTCATTGCAGAACTCATCAAATTTAGCCTTTTCAAATTCTGTTCCATGATCTGACCTAATACATGCGACTTTAGACTCTATTCTCACCTGAATTTTCTTCACAAAGGCCAGAAATACTTCAAAGGTTTCATCTTTAGTTCTAAAAAATAGAGTCTATGTGAATCTGGAGTAGTCATCCACTATCATAAAGATGTATCTTTTTCCTCCTCTACTTTGCACTCTCATGGGACCACACAGGTCCATATGCAAAAGCTCTAGTGACTTTGAAGTGCTCACATCCCTTTTAGACTTAAAAGAGGACTTCACATGTTTTTCCTTAGTACATGCATCACAAATATTTTGCACCTTGAATTTTGACATGGCCAGACCATGGATCAGGTCCTTCTAAATTATTTTGTTCAAAAGAGAAAAGCTTGTGTGCCCCAGTCTTCTGTGCCACAGTTCAACATCATCATCAACTGCTTTTAGACAACTCAGATCACCACTTTGTAAGGACTCAAAATCAGCAACATAGATATTCTTGTATCTCTTGGCCACAAGTACCACTTCACCAGTTACCAGATCAGTAATTGTACATATCTTGGACAAGAATTCCACCTTGTTTCCCTTATCGCAGATCTGAGAGACACTCAAAAGACTGTACTTAAGGCAATTGACATAGTACACATTTTCAATGGAATGAGTGAGTGACTTTCCAACTTTTTCAACTCCAAAAATGTATCCCTTTTTCCCATTGCCAAAGGATACACTCCCTCCTTGTAGGGATTTTAGTGAAAGAAAGTCCATGGTGTTCACACCCACTATCCATGAACTATTGTTGACCGCTTCCTTTCATCGTTCCCTGCACAAGAAAGTCAGGAGTTAGTTTTAGGAACCCAAGCAAGTTTGGGTTCCTTGTGTAAGCACGTGATTTTTGCCCTATATGAGAATTACTCCCAAAAATTCAAAATAAAATAATTTTTCGTTATGTGCAATTTTGAGAATTTTCGTGGCATTTTTTTATAATTATTTGTATTTGTTCGTGCATGTTTATTTATTAAATTAATAAAAAATAAAAACATATGTCGCATTTGTATTTAGGATTTAATTCTACAATTAGGAGCAATTAAGTTTGTTTTTACAAGAACAAAAAATCATAAAAATATTGTACGTTGCATTTTTAGCATTTAATGTCCAAATTGTGTGATTTTTATCGTAATTGCTATTTAATTGTGTGTTAATTGTTATTGAGAGTTAATTTGCACTTTTATAAATTAATTTAGTTCTATATGATAATTTAGGATTTTTAGAATTTAGTTTTAGTTTAAGAAAAAAAAAAGAAAAAAAAAGAAAGAAGCAATAAAAGAAGAAGAAAATCGGATTTGGCCACATTTTAATTTAAATCAACCATGGCCCAAACCAAATAACCCCCACCGGGTTGACCCGACCCAGTCCGCCCCATAACCCAAACAAATCCCAACCCCCCTACTTCCATTTTTTCATTTTTCATTTTTTGAAAACCCTAACCTAAAAAAAAACTAACCCCCCCCCCTCTCTTCTTCTTCTCTATCTCCAAACCAAGCTCCCTCCCATGGCTGCCCCTTCCCCTTCACGTCGTCATCTCCATCCCCACGACGAACAACACCCCTCCAGTCGCGGAAAAACAGTCCATCGACCACCCTTGCTGCTCCTTCATCTTTTTCATCAACGTCCCTCCACCTCAAGCTCCCACGGCTGCTGCTTCGTCTGCTACATCCAGCCATCAACAAATAACACCCCGTCCCCATAGGTCCCAAACGAACCATCTCCTAAACGACCCCTCCACCTCAAGCTCCCATGGCTGCCTTCGTCGTCTCCCTCAGCTCACGTCCAAACGAACCCCATCGGCTTCTGCTTCGTCCAGTCGCAGCTCCAGCCAGCCCGCCATGGCTGCTGCTGCTCAACACACATACACATTGCCTCACGTCCAAACAACCTGCTGTCTCGTCGTTTCTTCAGGTTCAATCCATCGAGGTCGTCGTTTGTCGTTCTGAGTTCGTCGAGGTTAAAAGAGAAGGTGGGTTGTCGTTGAAGTCGACATCTGTTAGGTCGTTGGTAGTCTTGGTTCGAGTTTTCCATTTCTGTTCGAGTTCGTCGTTGGTAATTTCCGGTTAGTTGGTTTAAGTTTCATTTCTGTCCGTATTTTGTTTGATATTCTCGGATTTGAAATCAGTATATGTTTGATTCTTTTCTTGTTCGTTGTTATCATTTCTTGATTATTTCTTCAGTTTGTTTTATGTTCTTGTTTAGTTTTAATATAGAAGTGTTTAGTTTAATCATGTTGTTAGATTTAATTTAAAGTTCAATTGATTATTAAGTTTAGTGATTTGATTCTACTTGTTTGTTATGTTCAATTTGTTACTGTTATTGAATCTGAAAGTATGTTTGTTGTTAAAAATATTGTTCAGTCAAAAATATTGAGTTTCTAGCCTAAATTTGTTGACGAAATTTGTTTAGAAATTGGTTATAGCTGATGTATTTTGGTTAGATTGATTAGGTGAATTGGTTATAGCTGATGGGGGTAGAATGGTAAATTGCAGTATTTTCAGGGGTAGAATGGTAAATTGCAGTATTTTCAAGGGCATTTTCGGAATTTTAAAGGAGTCTTAAAAATACTTAATGAGTGCTCTGTCCACTAAGTATTAAATAATATTTAAATAATACGTAGTGGAGGACAAGACATAATGGTAGGGAATTAATACATTGTTTAATATAGTGGGGGACAAAGCATGCGGTAGTGGGGCAATAATGGAATTAAATAAGAAAAAGATATGTGTTAGTAGGATTTAATTTAAATGCTGGAGGATTTGGCTATAAAGGGAGAGCTGGACACAAATAAAAGGGGGGATTGGCTAAATATTAAGAGGGAGAATTCGGAAATATTGAAAGATTTTTGAGGATTCGAATTTGAAGAGAGTTTAAAAGAAAGAATTTTCTGAACATTAAGAGAGAATTAAGGGTTAAACATTAACTGGTCTTTCAATCTAAAAAAAGGGTTTATTTTGTTTTTGCCCGTTGATTATTGTTGGTGTTTCTGGATTTTCATGTGGTTTGTTCCTTGAGTTTGGTTGGTTATTTGCTACTGCTTTACTGGTTATTGCTGGATTTTTATTTTGGTTTTCAAATCTGTCACTGGGTGTTCCGTTTGCTGGTTGTTGCTGGTTATTGTTGTTGTTGCTGTGTTACATGCTACTTTGCTGACTTTCTTCTTCTTGTATTGGCAATACCAGGTACACAACTGTAACTTTGGCATATTGTAAGCTGAAATGTGAAAGCATGAATACATATGAAGAATGGAATTTTGAAGTTTAAATTTAGCTTTTTCTTTGTTTTCTTTTACTAATTGTATTTAGGCTATTTCATGTATTATTATTCTGTAAATTTCTGTCGCTTTGCATAACTAGGCATCTTGTAGTGATTTATTAAATAATACTTTGCTTTAACTTGATTATTAGGTAGTATATATTTAAGCATGCTCATTACTGTCAAACTATTTAATAATTGGAATAAGAGGAAAATAACATAAGTTGGTCTTTAGTGAATCGGCTTGGCAAAACTGATTAAGTTCACTAGCTATGAAGGTTTTAATATTGTCAACATTAGGTTAATCGTGAATATGTAGCTAAATTTAGTTAAAGCATGAATTTAAATTAATTTCGTGAATTAGGCATTATGGCATGATTTGAGTTCAAACAAGACGAGTTAATGTTTAAATTTAATAAACTTTCGAATATGCATTAGTAATTAAGATTGATTCTAGTTTCAAATAGTTGTAAATAATTAATTCCAACGGTTCAAGTCATCTAACAATGCGAGTTTAATCTAGTTATAGGATAATTAGTTTCTTTTGAATATATTATTTGTCGATTCCGTATTTTATTTATAATTTCAATTTTAGTAATATTCCTTTCCGTTAACATTTGTCTTAGTCTAGCATTTAATATGTTACGCTTTTTTAAAGCATGTAATTAATTAAGATTTTTTCTCTTTTATTTTAGAGACAAATTTAATAGAAATGTAGTCACTTTAGGATATCCTTAAAATAAATGAGGTGTGCTTCGCCAAAATAAATACAAAATTGCGGGGCCCTCAATAATTATTTGTTTTAAAATACTTAGATTTCGGGACGCGTCGTTTTAGCAAATTTCACGGCCCTACCCAAAATAATAACAACGTGTTAGTCTTTAGGCGCGTATTTAATAATGTTATTTTCCTAAACTCGGGTGCACATTTATGTGACCCAAATCCAAATCTCAACGGAGTCGAAATGTGTCGACGACCACGGGTATATTGACTGTGACGTGGTTCGAGATATATTTTCACGATGTTGCAATTCTCGATAAAAATAATAATAATGATAAAAGCGGTTAAAAGTTAAAATTCGCACATATGTTCAACATGTATTATATCAGATAATCAAGCCGAATATGACAGTTGAGCGACCGTGCTAGAACCACGAAACTCGGGAATGCCTAATACCTTCTCCCGGGTTAACAGAATTCCTTATCCGGATTTCTGGTGCGCAGACTGTTAAACAGAGTCATTCTTTTCCTCGAATTCGGGATTCACCGGTGACTTGGGACACCATAAATCTCCCAAGTGGCGACTCTGAAACAAATAAATAAATCTCGTTTCGATTGTCCTTTAATTGGAAAAAACTCCCTTCTGCACCCCTTTGCGGGCGGCGCGGGCGAAAAAGGAGGTGTGACACCTTGTAGTAGGAAAGAGGATGAATAAGAGCTCTCTTAGTCCATGTAGGTAATGTCGTTTTTTTGTGAGTGGAACCTAGTCCCTCTTTTCTAGTCATATCTTCAGCAAACACTTTATTTTTCTGAACAGATTGAACCCTGGCCTGACAATTTTCTTTGAAGTGCCCATTGTTCCCACAATGGGTACAGGGCCAGTTATCAGAAATAGTGACGTACTTGCTGTGAGGGTTGTAGGGAGTTTTCTCCCTTTGGAACCCTATTTCCTGCCTGTTTCCACCATTATTAATGTATATGGTTGTGGTAGCTTCTGAGGGTCATGTCCACTTTAGGAACTTTTCAAGTTCATTTTTTACTCTTTCCAGATCAGTCTGGAGGTTCTTGTTTTTCTCAATTTCAGCACACATCCTAGTTCTTACAGCTTTCAACTCATTTTCAAGCCTAATGTGTTCTACATTGTGTTGACATCCAATTTTGTCCCTCATTTTTTCCAAACTATTTTTTTAAGCTTCTAATATCACTAATAATGTAAGAATAATTATTTTATCATTTTTAGCATAAACTAGACCTAATTATTATTATTATTATTATTATTATTATTATTATTATTATTATTATTATTATTTACTTAATATCACTATTACTAGTATTATTAATACTACCACTACTACTACCATCATTGGAATTAGTACTAGTATTACTATATATATTATTATGACTACGGCTAACCAGTATGATAAGTATATTTATTATTATCATTATCACTAATTATTAGAATTGCTAGAATTATCATTAAAATTATATTCATCATTGACATCACTACTATATTTTATCACAACTTTTTTATTTAAACAAGTTTGTCGTCACTTTACTTTTAAATTCTATAGTTATTAAATGTAAGACAATGTTTTGTTAGTATATATATCATTAGCAAAACTTTGTAATATTAATTAGAAGCCCAAAGAAGTTTATGAGAGAAATTCCAATCCAAACAATTATTTCATTTTGTAAAGCTTCAGTTCTTTAGCCAACTGAGCATAGCCCAAAACTATATTAAATCAGCCCAAAATATATTAGCCCATTAGAAATATCTCTGATTTGAATTCCAAAATCTCTTTAATCATATTGAAATATTTGCTTCAATTCCAACAGAAAAGCTGCCATCTATTCCTATCCTACTTTATTGACCAAAGCGTCTGAAATTTTCAGACTTGCCTTCCTCTCTCATGGCTTCCCCCACACCCTTTTTTCTTTTTTGCTTCAAAGCGTGGATCATCTTTCAAAAAAGCAACATTGACTTCACCATTTTAAGAAAAGAAATCAAAACCATCTCAGAGGACGATTCTCTGTCTTGCCTCCAACGTTCGGATTCAAGCGACCATTTTTATCAAGATTCAAGTCCGATTTTGAATTCCCTCAAAAAAGACCCAAACCCTACTTCTTCACCTATAAATACTAGTATTTGGAATATATTGGGGCAGAGCTTTTGGAGCCGTTGCACCTCTTTTTAAACCCACAAGCTTCAGCCCCCTTCTTTAACCTTAAGCTCTTAGCTGCCCCTTTGACCCCAAAATTTGAGGCTGGAGCCGCCCCAAAGCTCCGATTTTTAGCCGCCATTGCTAACTCCTACAAATCTACTGGTGTTACTCGATTTATCCCTAAAATAAACACTCTTAAAAGGCTCAGCTCTCTCTCTCTCTCTCTCTCTCTCTCTCTCTCTCTCTCTCTTTTAATCTCTTTCTCTGTCGGCGTTTACCTATAATAGTGGCGTTTGTTTCTGTTCGTTCTGGTATTTGACGACTACCCGTGTACAGCAAGTTCGAGGTTAGAATCCGATAGCGGCTTACCCTAGTTCACTGCCCGCAAAAAGGTCAGTAACGGTTAAGCTATTCCTTTCTGTTTTTCTTTTCTGATTAGAGGTAGACTTTATTTCTATCTGAAATAGTGCTATAGTTGGTTTGTGATTATGATTCGAGATTAATCTTCACATAAAGAGTCTGTTACGAGCTATGTTGTATAGAGTTATGAGATAGAGCTCGTATGTTTGTAGAAGTTGTTATTTTGGCTAAATAGAATAAAATTTAAAATGAAATAATACATCAGTTGTTATGTATTCACATGTACAGATTTGAATTTAGCTATCTGCATATTTTGCCTGAATGGTTCGGTCACTTAGCCTAGATTTTTTAAAAAAGGAGTTATTCTTCTAACAGAATCATGACTTGAGTCTCTTTTCTGTTATATAGCATGCCTATATGAATCACCATCTTTAAGTAGATATTCAAAGGAATCAAATCTATATCATGTTGAATGTTTACTTGAAGTATTGTAACAAATATAGATATTCTGTTGGAACTAACATTGATTTAGAGCTTACGGTTATACATTTAGTTGTCATGTTACCTATGTAGGTACTGTATAAAAGAGTTGTAACCTTTAAGCTTTTCTTTAAGAATCATGTCTATATGAGTGATATATGAGATCTTTTAGTCATTTAGAAATCATGCTGTAAGACTAAATTTTGACTCAATTATTTGATGAGAATTAAACCTGAACTTGATGTGTTTTTCAACCTTCTTTATTGAATATAGGTATTTTTGTCATGATACTAAGACAAATTTAGATAACAATTTATTCTATTGCTAAGCCTTTTTCCTTCGTACATCATGCTTCTAGGATTTCAATTATTTTTGTTAAAAATACATGTCTTATTTAATAATGAAATACTAGTATGCACCTATATTTTTGCTATTAGGCGTTGGTATCTTATATGTGCTAATTTAAAAGCTTTTGTAGAAGTAAGAAACACCTCATGTTTGTTGGAACATTGCTCTTTAAAAAGATTTGTTAAAATATTGCTCCAGTTTGAAAAATGTTCGTATATGATTTGCTATTGTTCTTCGGTTTCTTGTCTATTGCAGAGTGAAGAAAATAGTTGTACTTTTGTCTTGCGTGCTTCATTCTTGTATTGAATTTTCGCCTCTAATTTTCTTCTTCTTTCCTTTTGCATATACACTTGGAGCAAAAAATAGAGTCTCACTCGAGACTCAACACTACCCGAGCATGGAGTCATCACATGGCATCCCCTTAGAATGTCCCGGATAGCAAGAAAACAAGCGAAACGCTTGGGGACGCCTATGGCGTCTTTCATTTTTCTTTTCCTCTTATCATTTGTTTAATTTTTTTATGATTGTAGATTTATTTGGGAATGTTTTATATTAGATTTGGTAGCTAAATCTTATTTTGATTAGTGTCATTTACTCTAGTTAATAATAAATCGCCGATTTTATTTACATGAGTCTTAAGGGCTTTTAAAATCAACAATTTGAGATAATGGCTTTATTTATTTATTTAGTTCTAAAATATTTGCCCCCATCAATTTTGGAAATACTTAGTGTTTTTTGTCAGCATTTGTCCATAAAAAGCTTGCTTCTTTCTTACAATGTTCAAGTCTAATTGAGGTTTTCGGAAAAATGGCCTTTGTAGCGTTTGTTGGCATATCAAACTCAAGTTTTACTCAATTAGTAATATTTTAGTGTATAAAAAATATTCACGTGTTATTTTCCAACTATGTATACAAATATTAAATTTTCTTCTTATAATGAATTAACCTAAGTTTGGCCGGTTAATCATTTTTAACGGATTATATGGGGTGCTTTAATAACCTTTTCTATAAGATTAATTAGAACCTTTACTCATAGTCTTAAAGGTTAAGTAGACCATAGAACAGAGCTAACTTTAAATATTATTTAGTTAAAATTGGTGTCCTAATTCACCGTGAAAATAATTAGGTGGCGACTCTTAAAATTAATTAAACCTTGGATTTACCAATGTTATACTCTAATTTGACTCGTGTTAAAATGGGGTATAACACACTAGCTATCTCGAGTCCTTTTCCAAAATTTTTAGATTTTGACTTAGTCCATGGTCTCTCTATTATTTCCCTTAGGTTTGCAATTACTCACAGGAAATCATTTCTTTCATCTTTGAATTTTTCAATGGTTTCCTTACGGTCAATAACTACCATCACTAAGTCATCTCTAGTTTGTTCAGCGTCTCCTAGTTCTACGGACAAGGAATCCCTATCATCCACAAGACTATGATAAGCATCAATCAATACACTAGCTAACGACATGAGTTTCTTAGGAGAGTAGGATTTCAAATTTCTCTAAACATCCCTGAAATTTACCTCCTTGTTGTCATCATCTTCATCATTATCTGATTTGGCCATCAAAGTAAAAGTTGAGTCAAATTCATTTTCATCGCCTTCCACTGACATCATAGAGCTATCACCAGCATCAGTTTCATCTTATGATTCACCAGAGGATCTCCCCATGCTGCAAGAGCCTGTTTCATCACATTGTCATCAGACCTTTTTCTTTTGAAGTCCTTGAAAGGAACCATGTTCCTCTTAGATGCCTTTTCAAAGTTGTTTTTGGTTTTCTAGAGCTTCCTTTTAGCATTTCTCCATTTCTTCTGACCGTCTTCTGAAACCTTTTGGTTAAGTAAGTCATGTCAACATCTTCATCACTTGAGTCATTGCTATCAGCTTTGAGTACCGGGTTTTTTTCTTTCTTTGGTTCTCTTCTTTCATTGTCTATCTTCCTCTTCATCTCGTAGGTCTTCAGATTTTCAATAAGCTCTTCTGTGGTCAGCTCCTGCAAGTCCTTTGATTCAGTAATAGCATTCACTTTGCTTTCCCATGGGCTAGGCAGAATACTAAGGATTTTCCTCACTAGCTTGTTTCTAGGAATGGTTTCGCCAAGTGAGTGTAACTCATTTATGATGGAAGTGAATCTTGTGTGCATATCTTGAATAGATTCATCATCCTTCATCCTGAAGATTTCATACTCGGTAGTGAGCATATCGATCTTAGATTGTTTTACTTGGGTAGTTCCCTCGTGAGATGTTTGCAAAGCTTCCCATATCTCATTAGCAGTGTAGCAAGCAGAAATTCTATTATATTCTTCAGGTCCTATTCCACACACCAGAATCTTCTTGACACGAAAATTCTTCTCCACAGCTTTCCTGTCTGCGTCAGTGTATTCTTTACTGGTTTTTGTCATTGAAAATGGAATTTCTTCCAGTACCTTTGTTGGAACATAAGGACCATCATATATGATATCTCATAACTCAGAATCCTCAGCCATGATAAAATCATACATTCTTGTTTTCCACCACCCATAGTATTGCCCATTGAACCTAGGTGGTCGGTATGTAGATTGACCTTCTTCAAAATTTGGTAGAGCAGCCATAAAGATCCTTCCTAGGTGTTAGCCTGATAGGAGGAACCCACTCTAATACCAATTGTTAATTTGTATCAGTCCACCAAACAGTAGAGTACCTGGTCCTCTACGAGATTCTGCTGAGAATGCTAATAAACTGTAAGTAAATGAGACAAGAGATTTTTACATGGAAAAATCCCACACAAGGGGACCAAAAACCACAACCTACACCTGTAGGCTTTCAACTTCACTAACTTGTAAAAATCTATTACAAGCCACTTTATAATGACTTAATTACAAAGAATTCAACTCAACTAACTTGTGGTACTCTTACCACAAGCCACTTTTGTTGATATCCAATTTTCCCCTATATATTTTCAATATGCAAAATACCTTCAAAATAGTATATATATGCATATATAAGCATGCCCAAGGTTTTTATTATTTTTTCCATAATTTTAAGGTTTTAAATTGATTTATTTTCTCCCTTTTTATCTATAAAATCCCCAATAATTATTTTTAAAATTATTGTTTTGATAATTCATCTATTGTATTTCTATATTTATGTCAAAATATGGCTAATGTAATTTTTATATATTTTTATAATTATATTTAGTATTTTTAAAGCTAAATTGCACATAATTGCAATATTAGCCCTTTTAAGATTTAATTATATTTTATATGCATAAAATTGGATCCTGTATTTTTAAATTACTAATCATGTATTATAAATCATTTTAGAATTTAAATTATTTTTCAAAAATTATCTACTATTTTTTATAAATTAAATAGGGGAAAACTGGCTATTTAAATTATAGCCAAATCGGGCCCCAATTTCCAGCCCAATTTTACAATTAAAAAACCCGACCCACACCCTATTAACCCATACCCAAACCCCCATTTAATCTTGACCGGTGATCTCCCAGATCAACGGTCCACGTTAGCCCTTTCCCTTTTTAATCAAACGACCCCCTAAACCCTACCCTCATTCTCTCATTTGCACCGCCTCTGAATTCCTCCTCTCCCAAATTCTCTCTCAACTCACCCTAACCCTAATCACCATTACCAGTGAGAACCTTCTTCCTATGGTGTTCTCGTGCCGTCTCCGACCACTTCTAGTCTCCTATACTTCATGGCTCTTCGACTGCATGAGTCCTTGAGAAGATCTCAAGGAAAGCCAATCTGTTCCGGTTTGAAACTCGTTCACTGGCCTATCTCCAGCCATTTTCGTTTGTAAGAAAGGATTTCCTCTTGTTTTTCATTTGAATCCATGAGTTTTTAACCGATTTTCTCCATCTCTACTATTTTCCGAAAACCCTAGTTCGCTACAGTTCGATTCTTCTCAGATCTTTATAGATTTAAGGTGATTCGAATATTATTAAGCGTTTTCCTTTAGAAATCTCTTGTTTTAACTAACTATTTCGATTTTAGTCGCTCTTTTCTAAACTAAGGTTTCTGAAAATCCTTTTCTTCAAAACGCTTTCTGGTTTTAAGTGTTTAGTCCCCTGCGTCTATGTGTTTTGATTGATTTTGTTGAGTTCTTCCTTAACCCTAACTAGCCTATGCTAAAAACCCCAATTTTTGACACTTTGTTCGGATTCTACACTTGTCCGTGTTATTTGATACATGCCAATGTTCTATGCTTTGATTTACATGATTACTTCTTCGTTAATTAGAATATCTCGTGATTTTACCCTAGTATGCCTCTATTAGGGTTTCAGATTTGATTCTTTCCGTTTATACTTGGCTTAGTTGCTTATTCATGGAATACCTATATCATTTCCCCTAAATCAGTATTATTTTGAATCCATATTCACTGATTTGCTATGGTAATACCTATATACTGATTTTCGATTATTTTCCTATTTCTACGACCTTTGATTATTTCTTGCCTTGTTTACGATTAACTGTGGCACTTGCTCATTCTTATTGATTGTTCCCTTAATTGAATTTTTGTTCATTTACCCTTAATTACCCACCCCGGACTTAAGTATTTAATTTTCTTCCCTTAATTATATGCCCTGCTCTTTATCGTTAACTAGTCACCCCTTTACTAGGAGAGAACCTTGCTGATTTTGTGCATGATTGATTATGTAATTTTCCCTAATTACTAAATGATTGATTCTTTACATTACTTTACTCTACTCTCAACTACTATATATACTCTCCTCTATTCTCACTTCCAAAAACACGAACAATTAATTCAAAAAACATACACACATAAAATTCTCTCTTCTCTCTCTCTCTGCTACTTGACTGTGGAACTCTACTTGCTTTACTTTCTGCATTTCGCTTCCTTAACTGATATGTTCATAGTTCAATTCTGAAACTCAACTCTATGTGCTCCATGTCTGTTAATCCATGTCTCATTCTGCACTAATTTAATGGCTTATGTATTTAATTGCTCTTCTTGTTTACTGCTTTATGCAGCATGCTTAAGTTTTGCCCTTTCTTGTTCAAGTGTCTACTCAGCATGTATGGGTATCACTTGTCTTGTTTGATACTCGGCCAGCATGTCTACTTGAGTTCTTATTTATTTCTCTTAACTAGTATGCCATGTTAGTATCATAGACTCCTAATGTACTTGATTAATACTAAGTATCATGACTAATCATGTGTAATAGACCCATGTCCTCAGCATGACTACTCCCATACCCTGTCTCTATGTCTTATTGCCTATTACTATTCTAAGTTCGAGCATGATTCCCTTGTTAACACTTTGAAGTAGTAGTTTGTGTTCTGGAGGCCCATCAGCTCCTACTTGTTCTTTGTACTTGTTGGTCTATATGATTCTCTTCTCATCCATGTTTATGTGTTTCTGATTTGAGCTCTCTATGTCCCCAACCCCTTGATCCTTGTCTGTAAAGTTGTTTGTCTTCACTCAGAATCAAGTAATAAATGGCTCTGAATCTGAGCACTCTAAGTTGTCTTTTTTGTGATTGTGTGTTTTCTCAGAGTTGCTTCCAAAACTGCTTTCACTCTTAGCATTTTTTAAACTATGTCTATTCCTGAAAACCTTTTCACTCCTGAAAGTTCTACTTCAGCATTTTTTTACTAAGTTTTTTTCAACACTATGCTAAGCACTCTCACCTTACTCTTAGACCACTAAGTTCTGCCCCTTTTGTGTGAGCGTTGCCTTGAGACCCTTGAGCTACCTCTGAATTTGGACGCACAAAAGTTGGCCTTTCACACTGCACTTACTCTGTCTTAGCTGTGAAATCTGGGTGTGAACACTGCCCGGGATCCCTTGAGGTCGATAGAGAACTCTGACACACACAGATATGATAAGGGCTATGAAACAGTCTTGGCACTTGAGGTGATTTATTACATAACTCAGGGAGGAAGTCCTAATCAAGATTTCTATAGTGTAACTTCTTATTTTTCATTTCTACTTATGTAATTCATTTCAATGTCAGTCTGTAATAACCTGCTCTAAACCAGTATTGGGGCTGGCTAGTGAAAAAGGGAGGGTAGTTATGTATGCTATAAACATCAATGGGTAGAAACCATATGTTTTAGGTTTACATTTCCTATATGTGCATTATCAACCCATTCAAAGCATGTCATGCATTAGATACCATGTTCTTAGGTTTACTATTTCAGCATCTTATTTGGCATCACTTTATCACTTAGAAATCCTGTTTTAGGCTAAATAACAGCATTAATATGAAATTGTTGCTCCTGCACTTAGAAACCATGCTCTAGGGATTCTGTATATTCTGCAATCATTCTGCAATTTTCATATGTGCACGTTAAATACGGGCTTTAGGAGCTCACTCAGTCACACCTAGTTAAACCAATAATGCATGAAAAAGGACATAAAACAGTCTCGTGTTTGAGTGAAATTGGTCACAATCTCTGCATGTTTTTGCAACATTTAGAACAACATGTTTTAGGTAAAAATAAATTTTTAACTATTTTCAATAATCTTGGTAACTGCTGCATATTATGTTACACCTAGGCAAGCCTTAGGTAGTAAACTTAAATAAAACCAAAACCGTCTTTGTGAGTAGTGTTTAACTGTCAACGTGCTTAAATCAGTAGGCTCAGTAGGCAAGCCTAATTCGGACTTCTTTTCTAAGTCATGTAATAAATCTGGTTCTACTGCTATCACTTAGGTACCATGCTTTAGAATTCTGAGTTCAAATGTGGACCTTATCTGTGTATGAGTCGTGTTGTATATGTGCATTACTTATGGAGGTATATGTGAGCCTTCTATCTGTTTTCTGTGTTTTCCCTCTAAATACAGTCCTACTTGTTTTGTATGTCGCCTTAGTATTTTGCTTTTAAACCTGAGGGTCTGCCTAGAACCCTCCTTCTTATAGGATAGGAGTCCTAAATTCCTCTGGGACTAATAGGAAGGGATGGATAACAGCATGCAATAGGGGTCAAGACCAACCCTCGCTTTAATTTCCTTCACGGGGTGGGAAAGGGTAGATATGGATATGATGACCGGTGTGTTAATACCACGTGTAGCCCCTTTTTGAGGAGTGTCATACCGGGTGTCACACCTCCTTTTTCCGCCCCCGCAAGGGGTGAAGGAGTTTTTCCAATTAAAGGACAATCGAAACGGGATTTGTTTAATTATTTCAGAGTCGCCACTTGGGAGATTTTAGGGTGTCCCAAGTCACCAATTTAATCCCGAATCGAGGAAGAGAATGACTCCATATTACAGTCTGCGTATCAGAAATCCGGATAAGGAATTCTGTTAACCCGGGAGAAGGTGTTAGGCATTCTCGAGTTCCGTGGTTCTAGCAACGGTCGCTCAACTGTCATATTCGGCTTGATTATCTGATTTTATACAAATATGAACTTATGTGCAAATTTTAACTTTTTACCGCTTTCATAATTATTATTATTATTTTTTACAGGGAATTGCAACGTTGTGAAAATGTATCTCGAACCGCGTCACAATCAATGTACCCGTGGTCGTCGACATACTTTGACTCCGTTGAGATTTGGTTTTGGGTCACATAAATGTGCACCCGAGTTTAAGAAAATTAAATTATTAAAGGCGCGCCTAAAGCGACTAGCGTATCATCTACTTTGGGTAGGGCCGTGGAATTTTTGCTAAACGGTCCATCCCGAAGTCTAAGTAATTTTAAAGCAAATATTTACTGAGGGCCCCACAATTTTGTATTTATATTCGGCGAGGCTCATCTCATTCTTACTTTTAAAATGAATTTGCAACGTCGTGGACATGCATCTCAGACCACGTCACAATCAATGTACCCGTGATTAGAGCCACATTTCGACTCCGTTGAGATTTGGATTTGGGTCACATAAATGTGTACCCGAGCTTAAGAAGGTAAGATTTATTAAAATGCGCGCCTAAAGCGATTAGCGTATTATTATTTTGGGTAAGGCCGTGGAGTTCGCTAAGCGGCCTATCCCGAGTTCTAAGTAATTAACACGTACATTTTTGTGAGGGTCCCGCAATCTGTGCGTTTTATTTGGCGAGGCTCGTCTCATTATTTTTTTAAAAGGATAATCTTATCACGACTGCATTTTCTATTTTTGCGATGGGCCATGGAAAATTCAAACAATGGCACACTTTGATTTCTAAAGGATTTTATTATTCCAAAGTCATTGTAGTTGGGTTACATGAAATGCACCCCCCCGAATTTTTAGGCATTGTAACCATATCACGGGAACTGTACCAATAATCACGATGATGGCTTAACTACGTGCATAAAGCAACTACGAGAGTTCAAGGCGTTCTTCTACATTACTTAACCTACAAAGAAGCATACCACGATGATGAACACAAACGACAGACGACAAAATATGGAATTAAACAATCCATTAAATAGACATAGATATCATTCAACAAAACTAAACAAATACATATCTAAATATCATAACAGAATACTACAATTGACAAGCCAACACTATAAGGAGAAACATTAAAGATTTCTTATTGTTCTAATTCTTCTTTTAGTCTACTGGATCTAAAAAGAAAAATCCAAATCAGTTGCAAACAACGATTAAAACATACTATGTAAACGAATTTAGACAACACATGAGAAAGCTCTAGAAAAAGGAAACAAAAGGGGTGAGAATGCACCTGAAGTAGGTGTTTTGATTTCTCAAAGTGTTCCACTGCTACACGAGCAAAACCAAAATCGTGGATGCAACGGGAACTCGAACCTGACCGGAACCACGAACAACGACTGGCCAACGACGAACTCGAACGGACCTCACCCCGGACAGAACTCCTGGGCTATTTTTGAACATTTTCAGTTATGTTTCAGCTTATGCGTGTGTGTGTTTTCTGGTCAGTCATGGTGATGAGGGAGGGTCGTTCATGGCTGGACATTGCAGGCAGTCGTTTGGACGTGAGGGTGGCGCCTGGATGGTCGCCTGGTATGGTGTTACTGGTTTGTTACTGGGCGTGAGGAGGCGACGGGGAGGCTGGATGTGGTCGCCGGACGTGAGGATGGAGCTGGTTTCAATGGAGGAAGAAGGCGAGCTACTGGTTTTTCCGGCGACAAAAGGGGTCGTTTGCTGGTTGTTACGGAGAGGTTTGGAGGTGGGGAAGACGATGGGGGAAGGACGTGAAGCAGCTGCAACAACTGCTGCTCGACGGGGTGGTCGACGCGACGGAAAACTGGTGGTCGTTTGGACGTGAAAGAGGAGGAGGCAATGGGCTAGCCTTTTCGTTTTTTTTTTCGTTTTTTCTTTAGTTCCAAAGATGAAGAAGAAGGTGAACATTGCCTTCTTCAAATTTTTTTTAAAATTTTCGTTTTTTCCTCCCCTAGCTTCTAGCCTTGTCCGTGTATATAAAAGTATGTGATGGGTCTCACGTGTACAAGCGTGAGAGACAAATGTCTCCAAATGTGAGCCCCATCACATTGTGTTCTGTTCATGTTCTCCATGCGTGTCCCCCATGTGTGGTGGGTTTGGATTGTTGTGGGCTAGGTCCGAAAATTAGGCCTAAAAACGGGTAGTTTGAACCCAAATATTATTCTTTTGCCCAGACCCGAGAATAAGGATACGACGTTGTTCAATTAATCCTATGTAAGTAAAATAACTACCAAAATAAGACTGACATTTAAAACAAAACTATTTTTTAATATTTTTTCAAGATTAAAATAGCTACAAAACATTAATAAAACTATTTTTGTAATTTTGTTTTTTTATATAAAGATAAAATATAAAGTATTGTTTTTTTTCTAAAGATTAAAATGACTATAAAACGTTAACGAAACTATTTTTTTTTGTAATTTTCGAAATTATATGAAGATAAAAAATATAAAGTACCATTTTTGTATTTTTCAAGTTTATGAGAAATGCATAAACTAAAATTTATATATATATTTTGTAACTTTCCTTTTGTGACGAAATAAAGTTAAAATAGTCAAAATTAGCTATATTAGACCCAATTTAAATATTCACGCTAAAAATGTGAAAATTCCCGGGGAGGGTCAAAAATCACACGTCTACACCGGGTATTGCTTTGATGTGATCCATATTATAAATAAACCTAGGACACCCCCTTTACATTCACAAATGTGCTTAGATTGTAATTCTTTTAAACTCTTACTTTTCATTAATTTTTTTTCAAACATTTGTGTCCTTAAACTTAAATCCCCTACTATTTGAGTCATACTTGTTTATTTGTTGTACAAATTCACAAAAACTGTTTGGCCGGGAACCACACTAGTGGATCCTGAGGGGTGCCTAACACCTTTGCCTTGGGATAATTGCAAGCCCTTACCCTGTCTCTGATTACCAAACGTAGTTATAAATGAACCCTATAGGTACCATAACGCACCTTAAATCGTTAGGTGGCGACTCTTCAAAATGCAAACCCCCTTTCCCAAAAGGAAAGAGTTGTCCCAACCAAAATATCATAAACCCGATTCCGTGAAGGAAAAAAGGGGCGCGACAGCATGGCGACTCTGCTGAGGAATCTAGTCTTTTACCATTTCATACCGTTTTGTGAATTTGTACCCTCCCTATGTGCAATTATTTGTTTAATTTCTTTAAGCGTTTAATTTCTTCTTCAAAAGCAAAACTGACATATCTTTCTTGCTTCCTTCCTTTATAACTGCTTTAAATTATAAAACTGTTATATTTATCACTTTCTTAACGTGCAAATACATGTCAACATTCTTTTAATTATTGCATAATCGTGCTCAACATCAAACTCCACTCGTGCCAAACAAATACTATAGCAATGATTGATGAGTGGTTGCGCCATTCCTATATCATTACCCCCTAAATTCGGAAAGGCTTATTTGCATTAAAACTAGTCGATCAGCGGTGCAGTCGACAGTTCTGTGCCTTCCCCCTTGAGTTGTCCACTCAAGGGTACCGGTCTAAAACCCTATAGAAACCTTACTCTGTTTAAATTGTGCATGCATCATAGTCAAACCTAGTCGGGTCAGTTATGTTGTCCACATAATGATCCTTTAAGATAGCCTTGTCCAAAAGTCCATTGGGTTTCCCTAAACCCAAACGGACATCATCACGTTCTGTGCATTTATTTAGAGAACTAAATGTCGATGTGCTGATCATAAATGTATAAATAGTCGAGTCCAGTGGGGGTAGGATCTAACCTTTTTGTTTTGCAGAAAATGAGGCACGAGGTCCCCAGTTTTGGTATGGTTAGCACGCCCCCACTCTTGCTAGACTGGTGGATGAGTCTTCCATCGAATGACCAAATCAATGAGTGGAAAGAGAGGGCCGCCAAAGCTAGCGAAAAGTTGGAATATTTGGAATACAGTCTGCTGGAATTGGAAGGAAAAGTGAGGAAAAGAGTCACCGACTGTCAGAACACTAAGGGAAACGAAAGAGAACACCTAGAAAAGGCATTTTTACTGGTGAACCTAAGCGAACTGGAGGATTTGATCAATGAGAGCATTCAACCTGAGGAAGATCCTTCTGAGGCCAAATAGATTAGGGTTACTCGCTTTCCAAATGTAATAAGGCCAATGGCCATTAGTGACTTTTATTTCTTGCTTATTTAGTGTTGTTTTGGGATTCGTCTATTTTTATATTATAAAATGAAGCATTTATTGGCATTCAAAGTTCTCCAAGTCTATTTGTCACTAGGTCTACCTCGGGCATAAAGAGGTTTCCAAATTAGGACACACTTTACATTCCCGCACTATGTGTTTAAATATTGCAATACTTTTTATAACCCTCACTGACTTGATTACCTTTTGTTTTTATTTTTTGTTTTATTATTCCCCCTCCCCAAAGGTTAGTTCGTGCACTCTGGCATCGTCATCTTATTTCACAAGATCCTGGGGTCCTCCACCCACTCCTCCTCTTAGTCCCATTAAAGGCAAGAACAAAGGCAAAATGGAAGATTTAAGCAACATCATGAAGGAGAACACAACTGAACAGGTAGAGGCCATTGATGGCTAGGGTATTCGGGTTCCTAACGAGAATGTGTCACAACTTGAACAGAAACTGTTGAAATTCTAGGAAGAGCTCGATCAGGCTCGAAATCTGGAAAACCTATCATTTTCCCTCAACACCCCAGATATCAAATTCTCTAACGCTCAAAACCCTACACCTCCTCAAAATATCCCAAAATAGCAGAATCATCTCGTGCCTAACCATCCCGCTACTCCACCAAAGAACTAATGTAACACCTGCCATACCTCAAACAACACTCCACTACTCATCCTAGAACCTCAAAACTCCACAAACAATCATTTCCACACCCATACACGCCACACTCCACCCAACCTATCTCAGGCACACCTGAGTCTGATGAAAAGGACCTGCTTATCAGGAACTTGGCCGAGGAACTTAAGAAATTGACCAGCCGGATTTAGGGTGTTGAGGGAAGCAAAGGAATCGAGGGGATGGACTATGAAGACCTTTGCATATAGCCTGATGTCGAACTTTCTGAGGGGTACAAACCTCCTAAGTTCAAAATGCTTGATGGTACGGGTGATCCAAGGGTCCATCTGAGGACATATTATGACAAGTTGGTTGGAGTAGGGAAGGATGAAAGGATCCGCATGAAGCTGTTCATGAGGAGTCTGAAAGGAGATGCATTATCTTGGTACATCAGCCAAGATCCCAAGAAGTGGTCAAGATGGGTAGGCATGGCATCTGACTTTATGGACAGATTCAGGTTTAATACAGAGAATGCACCAAACGTGTTCTATATCCAGGATTTGAAAAAGAATCCCAAAGAGACATTTCGCGAGTATGCTACTCACTGGATATCCGAAACTGCTAAGGTCAAACGTGCCTTAGAAGAGGAGCAAATGAATAAGTTCTTTTTTCGGGCTCAGGACCCGCAGTACTATGAACGGCTAATGATGATTGAGAACCACAAGTTCTCCGATATTATCAAATTAGGCAAAAGAATTGAAAAAGGTATTAAAAGTGGTATGGTTATTAATTTCGAAGCCTTGCAAGCTACGAACAAGGCTTTACAGTCCGGCGGTGTGTCCAAGAAAAGGGACGTAGGGGTCGTAATGGTTGCACAAAGGACCAAGTCTCCCCTCAAATACCAAGCTTACCCAACACCTCGACCCACATACCAGCCAACCCCAAATTACCAAGCACCATCACCCTCGTACCAAGCTCCGCCACCAACTTATCAGTCATCTCCACCTCCTACATATCAACCTACTTCACCCAGATACTCCTAACCCGCTCGTGTCTACCAAACCTATAATGCTCAACCATCCCATTATCAATCACCCCATACACGCCAAAATTTCGCTAGACCCCGACCTAATTTTGATCGTAGACCTCCAAAACAATATATAGCCATCACTGAACCCATCGACCAGCTGTATGAGAGGCTCAAAGCTGCTGGTTATGTCACCCACATCCCTTCTTCAACCTTTGAGAACCCTTCTCAGTGGGTTAACCCAAACAAATCCTGTGCATACCACTCCGGCATGAAAGGGCACACCATCGATGAATGTCGCTCCTTGAAAGACAAGATACAGTCCTTGATTGATAACAAGATCATTGTGGCAAAGGAGTCCGCTCAAAACGTCTGCAACAACCCTCTACCAGACCATAAGGGTAGAGGTATCCATATGATTGAAATAGAAGATGACTTGGATGCCGAAGGATCAATCGGGTTGATCGCAGAAGGTGATGACCCAAAGAAACCAACAATTACTCTCAATAGTCCAGATCCAACTATCTGAGGACGCTGAGGTGAATATGTCTATACCTCTTGAGTTTGAATCAGTGCCATCCATAAAGACATCAGTACCAATTGAGGTTAAATTCGTGTCTCCAACAAATGCACCCGCACTATTTGAGGTTGCAGTCTTGCCACCCAAGGCACATGTTCCATAAGAAGTAAGGATAGCTGCGCCGGTCCCAGTGGCGATGTCAACCATGCCACCATTCTATACAAATTTTGTAGCATGGGACTATACAGCCGAGGCGAGAAGGAAAGTCAAGGTCAGGATTGAAGAAACAGTCGCAACACAGGGTATGATAAGAACTGGTAGAGTCTATACCCCTGAACATCTAGCTGAATCAAGCAAGCAGGCCTCCAATCGGCCGCCCCTTATTGATATAGGTCCGGACGACCTTTGGAGGAAAATACATGCCAAGGAATATTCGGTCATCGACTAGTTAAACAAGACACCAGCACAAATATCCATTCTCTCTTTGCTACAAAGTTCTGAGACGCACAAGAACGCTTTGTTAAAGGTTCTAAATGAAGCGTACATACCAAATAACATCACTAGCGGAGAAGTAGCTAATATGGTAAGACAAGTGCTGGAAAGCCATAAGATCACCTTTTATGAGGACGAGATGCCACCTAAAGGGCTGGGGCACAACAAAGCACTGCATATTACCATGCAGTGCGAAAATTATTTCATCACTAGAATCTTGATCGATAGAGGTTCCAGTCTTAACATTTGTCCGCTGGTAACACTCAAGAAGCTGGGTAAAGGGATGCATGAGATAAAGGATGGAGCAATCAATGTGAAAGCCTTCGATGGTTCTCAGAGGTCCACTATTGGTGAGATTAGTCTATGCCTACAGATGGGACCAACCTGGTTCGAGGTAGATTTCCAGGTAATAGATGTACCAGTGTCTTACAACTTGCTGCTGGGATGGCCATGGATTCATGCTGCTGGGGC
Source organism: Nicotiana tabacum (assembly GCF_000715075.1). Taxonomy (NCBI): domain Eukaryota; kingdom Viridiplantae; phylum Streptophyta; class Magnoliopsida; order Solanales; family Solanaceae; genus Nicotiana; species Nicotiana tabacum. Next base: position 55,965,377 of record NC_134099.1, on the reverse strand, counting down.
CGTAGCATCAATGCTACATCAGGCAGTAAAGTTCGAATGGAATCACCAGGAAGTTATTATTCACGACGATGGTAGCAACTCTATATACAGTCGCCAGACCATTCCGGCGATCGAGAGAAGAAGGAAGCTGGGTGGAGAAACTTACCACAACATTGAACGGGTCAATGCTATCGACAAAGACAAATGGTGAGATAGCAAAATTGAGAATATACTAAGTTGGAGTGGGTACGAACCTGGCAAAGGGCTCGACAAGAGCATCCAAGGAATCTCTAAACCCATAAAACTCAAGAAACATGGCACTACCTTCGGCTTGGGATTCTTATGAATTAATATTTATTGCTATCGTTTTCTCTCCTTCCTTTACCAATATAGTATTACTATTACTTGTCTTGATGAATCAATGACTGTGACATGCAATGAGATAACGCAACAAACGGACATGGATTCAGAAGAAGATGACATACCTGACGAGATTGTCAAAGAAGTTGAGAACTTGAGAACAGACTTAAGTCCAACCTGGATGAGATCGAGATTGTCAACCTGGGAGATGCAGAAAACATCAAGGAAATGCAAATCAGCATTCACCTATCGTCATCAGAGAAGAGAGAATACACAAAATTTCTAAAGGAGTATGAGGACATATTCGCCTGGTCATATGATGACATGACTAGTCTAAGTACGTCTATTGTGGCTCACAAACTACCAACCGATCCAATGTGCCCACTGGTAAAGCAAAAGCTCAGAAAGTTCAAGCCTGATATGAGTTTGAAAATCAAGGAAGAAGTCACTAAACAGATCAACTCTAAGGTTCTCAGGGTAGTAGAATACCCAACATGGTTAGCCAACATTGTGCCAGTGCCAAGAAGGATGGGAAGGTCAGAGTCTGTGTTGACTATCGGGATCTCATCGAGCCAGTCCGAAAGACGACTTCCCTTTGCCAAATATACATATCCTGATTGACAATTGCGCCAAGCATGAGCTACAGTCATTCGTAAATTGCTTCACTGGTTATCATCAGATTTGGATGGATGAGGAATATGTTGAGAAAATGGCTTTCATTATGCCGTGGGGAGTGAATTGTTACAAGATGATGTCATTCGGCCTAAAGAATGCATGGGCCACCTACATGACGGCCATGACTACCATCTTCCATGATATGATACACAAGAAGATAGAGGTATATATGGATGATGTTATTATCAAATCCAAGAAGTCCACTGACCACACAGAAGATCTGAGGAAGTTCTTCAATAGACTGCGGAGATACAACCTGAAACTAAACCCTGCAAAGTGCGTATTTGGGGTTCCTGCTGGGAAATTGCTTGGGTTTATTGTGAGCCGCCGAGGAATAGAACTGGATCTATCGAAAGTTAAAGCCATTCAAGAACTACCACCGCCAAAGAACAAAAAGGATGTGATGAGTTTCTTGGGAAGGCTTAACTATATCAGCCGATTCATAGCACAGTCTACAATTATTTGTGAGCCAATCTTTAAGATGTTGAAGAAGGACGCCGCCACCAAATGGACTGATGATTGCCAAAAGGCCTTCAACAAAATCAAAGAGTATCTGTCAATGCCACCGGTCTTAGTCCCGCCTGAGCTAGGTAGACCCTTATCACTCTACCTTGCAGTGTTGGATGGAGCTTTCGGCTGCGTTCTGGGGCAGCATGATGAAACGGGGAAAAAGGAGCAAGCCATTTATTATCTCAGTAAGAAGTTCACCCCGTACGAGGCCCGATATTCTCTATTGGAACGCACCTGTTGTGTTTTGACTTGGGTAGCTCAGAAGTTGAGACATTACTTCTGCGCCTATACTACATATCTCATATCGAGGATGGATCCCTTGAATTACATCTTTCATAAGCCCATGCCCAACAACAAGTTAGCCAAATGGAAAATCTTGTTGAGTGAGTTCGACATTGTTTACGTAACTTAGAAAGCGGTCAAGGGATAGGCACTGGCAGACCACCTTGCTGAAAACCATGTGGATGGAGGATACGAACCCCTGAAAATGTATTTTCCTGATGAAGAGGTATCATTCATAGGATAAGACATTGCGGAATCCTATGACAATTGGAGAATGTTCTTCGATGGAGCAGCAAACTTCAAAGGAGTTGGCATAGGAGCAGTCCTAATATCAGAAACCGGTCAGCATTATCCGGTGCCTGCCAAATACAGGTTCCCCTGCACCAACAATATGGCCGAGTATGAAGCCTGCATCTTAGGACTCTAAATGGCCATTGACATGAACGTTCAAGACCTGCTAGTGATTGAGATTCAGACTTACTTATACATCAGGTACGAGATGAATGGTCAACCAAGAACTCCAAAATACTCCCGTATCTGCATCACGTACAGTAATTAAGAAAGAGGTTCATGAAGACAGAATTCTAACATATTCCCAGATTCCATAATGAGTTCGACGATGCATTGGGTACCCTATCATCTATGATACAAAATCCTGACAAGAATTTCATTGATCCTATTCCAGTGAAATTCCATAATCAGCCAGCTTACTGTGCCCATGTTGAAGAGGAAGCAGACGGAAAGCCTTGGTTTCATGATATCAAGGAATATTTGTCAAAAGGAGAGTACCCAGAGCTTGCTAATCCTGCTCAGAAACGTACAATTCAGAGATTGTCCAACAACTTCTTTCACAGCGTAGGAATCCTGTATAGGAGGACTTCCAATTTAGGATTATTAAGATGTGTCAACGCAAAGGAAGCATCCAGGCTACTAGAGGAAATTAATGTTGGGACATGCGGTCCATATATGAACGGTTTTGTCTTGGCAAAGAAGATACTCCGAGCTGGTTACTTTTGGATGACTATGGAAACGGACTGCATCCAGTATGTTCGAAAATGGCACCACTATCAGATACATGCAGACATGAAAAGGTACCTCCAAGCGAGCTTAACATAACAAGCTCACCGTGGCCGTTCGCCGCCTGGGAATGGACGTTATTGGACCAATCGAGCTTGCTGCTTCCAACGGACACAAGTTTATCCTAGTAGCCATCAACTATTTCACCAAATGGGTCGAAGCAGCATCTTACAAAGCAGTGACTAAGAAAGTCGTGGCAGACTTTGTCCGCGACCGTATTGTTTGTTGATTAGGAATTCCAGAGTCAATCATTACTGATAATGGCTCCAACCTCAACAGCGACTTGATGAAAGCTATATGCAAAACTTTCAAGAACAAACACAAGAATTCCACAGCCTACAGACCTCAAATGAATGGAGTTGTAGAAGCCGCCAACAAGAATATCAAGAAGATATTAAGGAAGATGATATAGAAGCACAGACAGTGGCATAAGAAGTTATCATTTGCTCTACTGGGATATCGTACCACAATCCGTACATCAACCGGGGCAACCCCCTATGGTTTACGGTATAGAGGCTGTCATTCCCGTTGCGGCAGAAATTCCTTCCCTAAGGATCATACAAGAAGGTGAGCTCGACGACACGGAGTGGGTGAAAAGTCGTTATGAGCAACTAACCCTTATAAATAGAAAGAGAATGAATGCAGTCTACCATGGTCAACTCTATCAGAACAGAATGTCCAAAGCCTTCAACAAAAGAGTCAAGCCAAGACAGTTCACACCGGGGCAGCTGGTGTTACAGAAACTTTTCCAGCATCAAGATGAAGCCAAAAGGAAGTTCTCTCTCAACTGGAAGGGTCCATACATGGTTCACCGGGTTTTGACAAGAGGAGCCCTCGTACTTGTAGAAATGGATAAAGAAGTCCGTCTAAAGCCGATCAATTCAGATGCAGTCAAGCGTTACTATGTGTAATATTTATGCTTTCCTTATATGATATAAATTGAACTACGCCTGACCTGATTCCCATTTAAGAGGGGATACGTAGGCAGCCCTATGGGTTCGGTCAAAATGCATTAAAAACTTCATCCCCCCCTCCCCCCGCAATTGGAAACTAAGGCAGAATTTTGAGGAGGACCTTCAAAATTATGAAGTAATTTCAGTCGATCGTCGCACGAGCAACAGTCAGAAATGCCAACCCATCAAAATGGGGCAGAATTTTGAGGAGGACCCTCAAAATTCCGTAACATGAGAGGTTGCAATGTCCTGAACTACGTCACAGTCGTCGGTTCATCTAAAATCTATTTTTAACTATACATTTATGTCATACTTTTACAAAATCATGCATGTTTATTATTGAAACTGCTTTGTTTAGCAACGCTACCCCAATAATACAGATGGTATCACCAGATCAAAGTCGAACGAGTCAAGCAAAGCCAGCGGGGATACGAACTAACCTTCCCCCTTACAAAACTCACGATTTTTCTTTGGATGCAGGCACTAGGATTGCGAAATCGTTAAACGTACTGTACACCCATGGGACAAACATTGTTCAAGAATACGACTCTCTAAACCGTTGTACTTGCCAACATTTGCTATCAGCACACACCAGTGATGTCCCGTATGTCACGATGCTCCCAGTAATCACAACGCCGCAATCTGCTATCAGCTAAGAAAACTCTACTGTCATTTGTTATTTTATTTCTTGCATAAGGCTACTATTCTGCTTTCCGATACTAAACATTGTCTCCATCTACATCTGCATTGCATAAGGCTACCATTCTGCCTTCTAATTTGCATAAGGCTACCATTCTGCCTTCCGAGACTAAATGTTATCTCCATCCGCATCCGCATTGCATAAGGCTACCATTCTACCTTTCGAGACTAAACGTTGTCTCCATTTGCATCTGCATTGCATAAGGCTACCATTCTGCCTTCCGAGACTCAACACTATCTCCATCTGCATCCGCATTGCATAAGGCTACCATTCTGTCTTCCGAGACTAAACGTTGTCTCCATCTGCATTTGCATTGCATAAGGCTACTATTTTGCCTTCCAATCTGCATAAGGCTATCATTCTGCCTTCCGAGGTTAAGCTATACCTCCACCTGCATTCGTATCTTTGCATAAGGCTACTTTTCTGTCCTTCGAGGCTAAGCTCGGTCTCCAATTTTCTTCGAAACTAAGCACTATCCCAAGCACTATTTATCTCGCTTCTATCTAAGTTATGCCTTTCAATTCGCAAGACTATGCTCTGTCTTATCTGCATCATACTACTGCATCCTTTATGGGCTGAAATATCGCCAACTCATCCAAAGGCGTCAACGTTCGTAGGCACCATCTTCATAGCCCGAGAACACCATGTCATGGCCTGAGGATCTCTTTCAATCTTTTGCATATCATTATTCAAAGGAGACATAGTTCAGAGGCACCATCCTTATAGCTCGAGAACATCATTTCATGGCCTGCGAATCCCTTATCATACGCTTCATGGCCCAGGACATCATGGTCTAAAGACATCATTCCCATCATCCGAAGACAACTTTCATGGTCCAACGGGAATTTGCATCATGTTTACATTTATACACAGTATACGCTTGTATTGTTTCTATTTGCAGGTAAGCTGGTGAGTGACGACTATCCCACCAAGAGCGATCCCGCTCCAGTTCCCTCAACCATAACAAACCTAACCATTCCCGTAAACAGTCTACTCACCCATCCCTAGATATCGCATCCATTCTTGTAATGTCTTCATCGGTATACTCCGCAGGTGAATCCGAAACTACATACGGCCTGATTCCTGTGAAACCAAGGATATGTAGGTAGCTCAAAAGCTAGGGTGCGGCCTAACCTCTTCAAACTGTTTCGCTCGGTCAAAATTGGCCATCATTTCTTTACCCGAAAACTCTTTCTTTCTTCCCGGGTAAAGAGGGGCAGCTGTTGATACCCAATTTTTCCCTATATATTTTCAATATGCAAAATACCATAAAAATAGCATATATATATATATATGCATATATAAGCATGCCCAAGGTTTTTATTATTGTTTCCATAATTTTAAGATTTTAAATTGATTTATTTTCTCCCTTTTTATCCATAAAATCCTCAATAATTATTTTCAAAATTATTGTTTTGATAATTCATCTATTGGATTTCTATATTTATGCCAAAATATGTCTAATATAATTTTTATATATTCCTATAATTACATTTAGTATTTTAAAGCTAAATTCAATATAATTGCAATATTAGCCCTTTTAAGATTTAATTATGTTTTATATGCATAAAATTGGATCCTATATTTTTATATTGCTAATTATGTATTATAAATCATTTTAGAATTTTAAATTACTTTTCAGAAATTATCTACTATTTTTTATAAATTAAATAGGAAAAACTGGCTATTTAAATTATAGCCAAATTGGCTTTCAATTATAGCCAAATCGGACCCCAATTCTCAGCCCAATTTTATAGTTAAAAAACCCGACTCACACCCTATTAACCCATACCCAAACCCGAAACTCACTTACCCCATTTAATCTCAACCATTGATCTCCCAGATCAACGGTCCACGTTAGCCCTTTCCTTTTTTAATCAAACGAACCCCCAAACCCTACCCACATTCCCTCATTTGCACCGCCTTCGAATCCCTCCTCTCCAAAATTCTCTCTCAACTCACCCTAACCCTAATCACCATTATCGGCGAGAACCTCCTTCCTATGGTGTTCTCGTGCCTTCTCCGGCCACCTTTGGTCTCCTATACTCCATGGCTCTTCGACTTCATGAGTCCTTGAGAAGATCTCAAGGAAAGCCAACTTTTTCGGTTTGAAACTCATTCACTGGCCTGTATCCGGCCATTTTCGTTTGTAAGAAAGGATTTCCTATTTTTTTCGTTTGAATCCATGAGTTTTTAGCTGATTTTTTTTGTCTCTACTATTTTTTGAAAACCCTAGTTCGCTAATATTTGATTCTTCTTAGATCTTTATAGATCTGAGGTGATTCGAGTATTATTAAGCGTTTTCCTTTAAAAATCTCTTGTTTTAACTAACTATTTCGATTTTAGTCGCTCTTTTCTAAACTAGGGTTTATGAAAATCCTTTTCTTCAAAACGATTTCTGGTTTTAAGTGTTTAGTCCATTGCGTCAATGTGTTTTGATTGATTTTGTTGAGTTCTTCCTTAACCCTAACTAGCATATGCTAAAAAACCCAATTTTTGACACTTTGTTCGGATTCTGCACTTGTCCGTGTTATTTGATACATGCCAATGTTCTATGCTTTGATTTACATGATTACTTCTTCGTTAATTAGAATATCTCGTGATTTTACCCTAGTATGCCTCTATTAGGATTTCAGATTCGATTCTTTCCGTTTATACTTGGCTTAGTTGCTTGTTCATGGAAAACCAATATCATTTCCCCTAAATCAGTATTATTTTGAATCCATATTCACTGATTTGCTATGGTAATACCTAGATACTGATTTCCAATTATTTTCCTATTTCTACGACCTTTGATTATTTCTTGCCTTGTTTACGATTAACTGTGGTACTTGCTCATTCTTATTGATTGTTCCCTTAATTGAATTTTTGTTCATTTACCCTTAATTACCCACCCAAGCTTAAGTATTTAATTTTCTTTCCTTAATTATATGCCCTGCTCTTTATCGTTAACTGGTCACCCCTTTACTAGGAGAGAACCTTGTTGATTTTATGCATGATTGGTTATGTAATTTTCTCTAATTACTGAATGATAGATTCTTTACCTTACTTTACTCTGCTCTCAACTAATATATATACTCTCCTCTATTCTCACTTCCAAAGACACGAACAATTAGTTCAAAAAACATACACACACATAAAATTCTCTCTTCTCTCTCTCTACTACTTGTGCTAACAGCTTGTCTAGCCGGCTGAAAGCCAAGGCTAGACTGTGGAACTCTACTTGCTTTACTTTCTGTATTTTGCTTCCTTAACTGGTTTGTTCCTAGTTCAATTCTGAAACTCAACTCTATGTGCTCTATGTTTGTTAATCCATGTCTCATTCTGCACTAATTTAATGGCTTATGTATTTAATTGTTCTTCTTGTTTACTACTTTATGCAGCATGGTTATGTTTTGCCCTCTCTTGTTCAAGTGTGTACTCAGCATGTCTGGGTATCACTTGTCTTGTTTGATACTCTGCCAGCATGTTTACTTGAGTTCTTGTTTATTTCCCTCAACTAGTGTGTCATGTTAGTATCATAGACTTCTAATGTACTTGATTAACACTAAGTGGCATGACTAATCATGTGTAATAAACCCCTGTCCTCAGCATGACTACTCCCATACCCTGTCTCTATGTCTTATTGCCTATTACTATTCTAAGTTCGAGCATGATTCCCTTGTTAACACTTTGAAGCAGTAGTTTGTGTTCTGGAGGCCCATCAGTTCCTACTTGTTCTTTGTACTTGCTGGTCTATATGCCTCTCTTCTCATCCATATGTATGTATTTCTGATTTGAGCTCTCTATGTCCCCAACCCCCCTGATCCTTGTCTGTAAAGTTGTTTGTCTTCACTTAGAATCAAGTAATAAATGGCTCTGAATCTGAGCACTCTAAGTTGTTTTTTTTTTGTGATTGTGTGTTTTCTCAGAGTTGCTTCCAAAACTGCTTTCACTCTTAGCATTTTTTAAACTGTGTCTATTCCTGAAAACCTTTTCACTCCTGAAAGTTCTACTTCAACATTGTTTTACTAAGTTCTTTTCAACACTATGCTAAACACTCTCACCTTACTCTTAGACCACTAAGTTCTGCCCCTTTTGTGTGAGCCTTGCCTTGGGACCCTTGAGCTCCCTCTAAACTTGGACACACAAAAGCTAGCCTTTTCACACTGCACTTACTTTGTCTAAGCTATGAAATATGGGTATGAGCACTGTCCGGGATCCCTTGAGGTCCTTAGGGAACTCTGACACACCCGGATATGAGAAGGGCTATGAAACAATCTTGGCACTTGAGGTGATTTATTACATAACTCAGGGACGAAGTTCTAATCAAGATCTCTATAGTGTAACTTCTTATTTTTCATTTCTACTTATGTAATTCATTTCAATGTCGGTCTGTAATAACCTATTGTAAACAAGTATTGGGGCTGGCTAGTGAAAAGGGGAGGATAGTTATGTATGCTATCAACATCAATGGGTAGAAACCATGTCTTAGGTTTACATTTCCTATATGTGCATTATCAACCCATTCAAAGCATGTCATGCATTAGATACCATGTTATTAGGTTTACTATTTCAGCATCTCATTTGACATCACTTTATCACTTAGAAATCCTGTGTTAGGCTAAATAACAGCATTAATATGAAATTGTTGCTCCTGCACTTAGAAAACATGCTCTAGGAATTCTGCATATTCTGCAATCATTTTACAATTTTCATATGTGCACGTTAAATACCCTTCTTTAGGAACTCGCTCAGTCACACCTAGTTAAACCAATAATGCATGAAAAAGGACATAAAACAGTCTTGTGTTTGATTATCTTGTTTGAGTGAAACTAGTCACAATCCCTGCATGTTTTTGCAACATTTAGAACAACATGTTTTAGGTAAAAATAACTTTTTAACTATTTTCAATAATCCTGGTAACTGTTGCATATTATGTTACACCTAGGCAAGGCTTATGTAGTAAACTTAAATAAAACCAGAACCATCTTTGTGATTAGTGTTTAACTGTCAATGTGTTAAAATCAGTAGGCAAGCCTGATTCAGACTTCTTTTCTGAGTTATGTAATAAATCTGGTTCTACTGCTATCACTTAGATACCATGCTTTAGAATTCTGAGTTCAAATGTGGACCTTATCTGTGTATGAGTCGTGCTGTCTATGTGCATTACTTGTGGAGGTATATCTGAGCCTTCTATCTGTTTTCTGTGTTTCCCCCCTAAATGCAGTCTTATGTGCTCTTATTTGTCGCTTAGTATTTTGCCTTTAAACCTGAGGATCTGCCTAGAACCTCCCCCCTTCTTATAGGATAGGAGTTCTAAATTCCTCCGGGACTGATAGAAAGGGGAGGGTAACAGCATGTAATAGGGGTCGAGACCAACCCTCACTTTAATTACCTTCACGGGGCGGGAAAGGGTAGATATATATATGATGACCGGTGCGTTAATACCACGTGTAGCCCCTCTTTGAGGAGTGTCATATCGGGTATTACATTGATATGATCCATATTATAAACAAACCTAGGACACCCCCCCTTTACATTCACAAATGTGCTAAGATTGTAATTATTTTAAACTCTTGCTTTTCATTAATTGCTTTTCAAACATCTGTGTTCTTAAACTTAAATCCCCTACTATTTGAGCCATACATGTTTATTTGCTAATTGTACAAATTCACAAAAATTGTTTGGCCGGGAATCACACTAGTGGATCCTGAGGGGTGCCTAACACCTTCCCCTTGGGATAATTTCAAGCTCTTACCCTGTCTTTGGTTACCAAACGTAGTTATAAATGAACCTTTTAGGTGCCATAACACACCTTAAATCGTTAGGTGGCGACTCTTCAAAATGCAAAACCCCTTTCCCAAATGGAAAGAGTTGTCCTAACCAAAATGTAATAAACCTGATTCCGTGAAGGAAAAAGGGGGCGCGACAACTTTGTGACTCCCTAGTTACAAAGACTTTCACTAACTTGTGATGCTCTCCCCACAAGCCACTTTGTTACTCTACAGTTACAAAGGCTTTTGCTTATGTCTAGACCTAGTCAAAACATAAACTCAAAGAGTTTACAGACTTTTCAAGAAGATTCCTAATAAACGCTTCTAGCTAAGCAATTTAGGAAATACAATAAGTACAATAACAAAGTTACAACTCAACTAAGGACAACAAAATACTGACTTTAGGAACTGGTTCGTAGTAGCATTCAACTTTGTTCTTCAAGCTCGTGAGGATTGATTTATCTGTTTTGCAAAAGGCTTGAATGAGAAACTGAAACATTTAAGTGATGTTTTAATATCAACTCATTGTTGGTACACCTTGATCACATCACTTGAAATGATGTAAGCACTTTAGTTAGTCAAGGAATGAGTGGTACTAGAAATAGTGCAGTACGGCAGAAACAGTGCAGGCGATCACTTTGTTTCCAGCTGTGTCCAATTGATTTTGTACTGCTATGAGGGAACCACAAGGGTATGAGGTCCTTGTTTGGTTTTCTAGCTCCTGAAGCTGTAGCAGTTCACATTTAGCTGGAATTCGTTAAACTTACAGTATAGTCCAAGTGAGTCAGGTTCCTTATTTAATTCTTAACAGTAAATTTGTTAGATCATCGAAACATAAAGCAAGGATATTTAAAACCTAACAGAGAAGTCAATTCTAGCCGGGGGGCTTGTAGTAAAGCTTGAAAACCCTTAGATAAATGAGAATTCTGTAGGTAACATCGAATTGACATAAACATCCACAAATGTGGAATACATAAAGGAAGTTCAAAAGCCACGTAATTCGCATTTCGAAATGGTTGACTAAGAAGGAATAAAGCATATGTCATTTTAAATTATATTTCAGGAAAGATCTGATATAATTTCATAGATATATAGCGACAGCAACAAGCGTCAAATCAATAAACTTTTTGAATGACTCGGGATAATTGAGTTGTTTTCTCTTTCTTATCAATTCCTAAGTGTAAAAAGTTCAAAGAACACAACCTGACTATCGAGCTTGCATACGATTTTCCGATCAATGTCGGTTGCTTTGGTTGATTTTATATTTACTGGGGCTGTTGAGACCCAAATCTGATGATGCATCATGGTTTGACCAACTAGACATTTGCTAGCAGCCAGGAAGAAAGAACCTTGAGTGCCCGTTTGGATGATGGAAGATTTTTCCAAAATTTTTTTACTTTTTTTCGAAATCATCGTTTCTTCATAAAGTTTTCAATTTTCACTTGAAGATGTATTTTGAAAATTTACGAAAATTTGAAAAACTACAAAAAGTTGTTTTCAAATTTTTTTACTCAAATCACTCACAAAACTTCAAAAACAATCCAAACTAAAATTTATGTCCAAACACAACTCTTAAATTTCAAATACTATTTTTACTTAGAAAAACTTTTTCATCATTTTTTTGAATTTTACAATTCTTATGTCCTAAGTATTACACTTAATTTTTATTAGAAAAGGAGTTTTGTAGGCCCCCATGAAATGAATTGTATGCAGTGACGTAATTCCCACAATATCCAAATGCATGATATGATCAATGATGTCGTCCCTAAAGTTGGAATATGATGGTGAATTCATTCAAAGGAAAGAAATAACTTTGGGATATTCTAATAACTTAATTCCTTTTTTAGTGGGAAAGGATATCATTACTTGACCAAACTCATATTTACAAAGTTTAGTAGAATCTGGTAATTCAGTTGAGGGATAATTATTTAGAGGTAGTCGCTATTTCATATTAATCAATCAATAAACTAAGACAATATATAAACTAAGCCTTAATTTCCGCCATATAAGCTATGTACACTGCCATATTAGTATCTAATTTAGGGATGGACATCGGTCGGTTTGGTTCGGTTATGAATATTATCGGTTTAGTATATTGGTTATCGGTTTACAAATTTGATAAACCGATAACCGAACCGATAAGATATCGGTTATCGGGTATTAGTTAATCGGTTATCGATCATTATCGGTTCGGTTATCGGTTTACCCGATAAGATAACTAAATCTAGAGTTAAGCAAAAAAGAAAAGACAACTCACCGGAGTTAAGCAAAAAAGAGAAGAATTCACATATAGCATACTAAAGACTTATGCTAGGAGTAACTAGTAAGGCTTACGAAGAATGAAGATGAAGCAACTGAAGAGTGGGGTTGAGAAAGAATAGGAGAGAATGAACTGAAGCTCTAGCATTTGTATATACTTAAGGATAAAGTCATAATTTTATTAATTTTTATTGGGTTATCGGTTAACTCATTAACAAAATTGGCAAACCGAAGCCCGAACCGATAACCCAATGGTAAAAAAATTTTAAACCATTATCGAACCGTTAACTCAATAACCTGATACCGATAACCCAATAAAAAATTAGCGGTTCGGATTATCGGTTTTACCCGATATATGCCCAGCCCTTATATAACTGGACTCTAGTCTCAAATATTAGAGTTCTCTAGTCACTTGCTTATTTCTACACTGCCGTATAAGTATCTAACTGGACTAAATGGATTTTTCATAAACAATAAACTTAACCTAATTAACAATATAAAGTCTTAATAATTTCAACTTGTTGATACGTTTACATAGATTCTTGTAGATACTAATTTGTACCATTCTATCTTTATAAATTTCTCACCATGTACGTATGTGAAATAGTACAAAAAAGCCATAAATTGACGCACTATTGATGTCTAGAGAAAGCTAGCTAGAGTAGGTTTCAATCTTTGTGTTTTGAAGCAAAGGAAAATTCCTCAGACTCGATATTGACGGATGCTGTCACGATCCAAGTTCGCCCTCCATGAACTGTCGTGACGACACCTAGTCTCTACGATTAGGTAAGCCTAACAAATTGCGAAAAAGGAAAATAACAGAATAAAACTAGCCAAAACTGTAGAATAATATCAAAATGAAGCGTTTAAGATGCCGATCGGCATATACAATATAATTCTCAAGTTGAAACTACATTTCCCAAAACCCGGAATCTCATGAAATCACAAGCTATTGAATAACTACAAGTGTCTAACTCCAAAATGTCTAAACAAAAGTAAATACAGAAGGGCTAATACTATGAGAGAGAATGGAAAGGGACTCCTAGGTCTGTGGACGCGGCAGATATATTTCGAAGTCTCTGGAAAATCGCCTCGCCTCAAGAGTAGTGGGGCTGAGTCAAAGTACCTGGATCTGCACATGGAAAACATGCGCAGAAAGGGCATGAGTACACCACAACGGTACTCAGTAAGTGTCAAGCCTAATCTCAGTAGAATAGTGATGAGGAAGGTCAGGGCTCTACTGAGTTTAAATGAAAAACAAGGTATACAAGTATGGAATAAGACAGTATAATTAAGTGAAACAGTAAGAAGTAACAAAGGATAGAAAGAACAACAACAACTACAACAGAGACAAAATAGTCACAGAAAGGAATACAGCTCAACGCAGAGATAATAATCGGGGATCTCCCAAGATACCGTCCTATAGTCCCAAATATAAATATCCAGTGGATCTCACGGGTGTCGTCCTGTAGTCCAACTCATAATGTGCGGGGATCTCCCGGAATACCGATCCGTAGTCCAAAATGTAAATATTCAGTACTGGGGAATCTACCGGGTGCATTCCCGTAGTTTCAATATAAAAGTGCATGGGGATCTCCCGAAATACAAATTCGTAGTCCCAAAGTAAACATGCAGGGGGATCTCCCGGGATACCGTCATGTAGTCCCAAAGTAAACACACAGCAGCAACACGAAGAACACTCAATTCAATTCAAATTTCATACCAAGGTAAAACAGGTATTTCTAACCTAGCATGCTGCACATAATCCAAATAAGGCAGTTTGAGCAAATAAAGCAATTAAGTCAATTAGACAAGCTTTCCTAAGCTAACAGTAAACTTAAATTGCAAGTAGTATAGACAGAAAAGGGAGCACAATTATAGTTAATTAATGAAAACATGGTTTTCAACAATTAGCACAAGTACACACTCGTCACCTCACGTACAAGGCATTTCAAATATCAACAATACCAAGTCCTAAGGGGAGTTCCCCCACGTCCTCCCCCCCACAAGGTTAGACAAGCCACTTACCTCGAACCAGCTCAAAATCAACCTGAAATCACGTTCTTGCCACGAGTACTCAACTCCAAATGGCCTAAATCTATTCAATTCAATTGCATAATGTAAATATGACTTCAAGTAACTGATTCCACAAATAAATTCTAAGCTAATACGCGAAATTAGGTAAAATGACCAAAATGCCCCCTGGCCCACATCTCGGAATCAGATAAATTTACAAATTAAGAATCCTCACACTCTCACAAGTTCATATATATAGAAATTACTCCAATCCAACATCAAAATCTTGATCCAAACTCAAAAATTAGGTCTAAGAACTTTTCCAACTTTTTTCCAATTTTTCCACCCCAAATGTGAATTTAAAGGATGAATTTAAGCATAGATTCGTGAAAATTAATCAAAATCGAGTAAGAATTACTTAACCAAAACACCTAGGTGAAACATCTCTCTCAAAATCGTCAATCCCGAGCTCCCAAATCAATTTCTAAGGTTTTGAAACTAAACCCTCGATTCTGCCCCTTTTCTGACTGGTGAAACCGCATCTGCGGCTCTGGGACCGCACCTACGGTCCCGCTTCTACGAAGACCAAGTCGCATCTGCGACATTTCATAAAACCCAAATTTCCGCTTATGCGACTGCCTTTCTGCACCTTCGGTCTCGCAGGTAGGAGTGTTCAAGGTTCGGTTTGGATCGGTTTTTCCCTAAAAAGAAACCAAACCAAGTAAGTCGGTTTTTCAAATATTAGAACCAAACCAATTAAGTCGGGTTTTTCTCGATTCGGTCTATGTTGGATTTTGTTGGTTTTTCGGTTATTTGTCGGTTTTTTCTTGAATATAAGACATACACTACCAAACACATATTCCGGCGACCACATTTTCAATGTAACACTATCAAATCAATTGCCCTTTGAGAAATCGATTATTTACCAAGATATATTGGTGATAATTGAATCAAATAGTGATGAATAATTTAAGGACTCAATTAAAAATATACTATTTTTAAAACAAAATGGATTCTTATACTTAACAAAAGAAATGTCACAACCCGGATTTTCCACCCTTAGGAGTCGTGATAGCGCCTGCTAATGTGAGCTAGGCAAGCCAATTCTTAACTGCTACTTCATTAATAAATTACTTCTTTTGACAATTATCAGTAATATCATGAAAATAATGGAATTAAATAAATATGCGGAAGACGTAAATTAAAGAAACTGAATAATAATGTGGAAATCAACATATGCCTCTACCCAAGAACTGGTGTCACATTACTCACGAACTTCTAAGAGTACTAAATACAATTGTTTGAAAGAAAAATATAAACTGTTTGTCTCGGAAACATAAGATAACAAACTGAAATAAAAGATAGAGAAGATGCCGGGCCTGCGGACGCCTGCAAGGCTACCTCGGTGTCTCACTGGACTGAAGGCTGGCTCCCGCGCTACTACTGTTGTCCAAGACCTGGATCTGTGCAAAAGAGCACAGAGTGTAGTATCAGCACAACCGACCCCATATGCCGGTAAGTGCTTAGCTTAACCTCGGCGAAGTAGTGACAAGGCTAGGACCAGACTCCAAATAAACCTGTGCAGTTCATATATATATATATATATATATATATAAATACAGGAATAACCAGTCAATGTGGGTAGGGGAAATATGCTGTTGGGGTGAATATAGTTCCGAATAGAAAGACATTAAGTAAGAAAGGAAACAACATAACTAGAATATCAACAAGGAAGCAGAAATCAACAATTTGCACGGCATCACCCGTCGTGCTTTTACTCTCGTTCTCACCAAAACAATACACGGCATCACCCTTCGTGTTTTACGCTCTTCCTCACCCAAACAACATTCACAAGGTAAATAGGGTAAGGAAATCTAATACCTCAAAATAATCAAATAACAGCAAGTAATGAAAGAAACAACATAACTCGGATATCAACAAATGCAAGGCATCACTCTTTGTGCTTTTACTCTCTTTCCTCACCATATAATCAATAAAATCGGCACGGAATGGTACATCGTGCGGCACGGCATCACCCTTCGTGCTTTACACTCTTTCCTCACCATATAATCAATAAATATCGGTACGGAATGGTACATCGTACGGCACGGCATCACCCTTCATGCTTTACACTCTTTCCTCACAATAGCAAACAATGCACGACATCACCCTTCGTGCTTTTATCGCTCTTCCTCACCCAAACAACAATCACAAACAAGGGGCAAGGGATTAAACAAATAATAATAATAATAATAGAAATCCCGGCAATGGAATAAAATTAAATAGCTAAGTCCCGGCAAGAGAACAATATCAATAAAACTCATCATCCCGGCAAGGGAGATATTCAACAACGCAACAAGCATCCCGGCAAGGGAACAATTCAATAAATTCTCTTTCTTTCACTTCGTACTTTATAACTCACTTTACCACTTGAGCCAATGCTCCAAAGAGTTTCATTTATCTTATATACTTTCACAATTTGTATTACCACTCGAGCCAATGCTTCTCGAAATTCAAAGATCACAATTTCTTTCACATGCTTTTTACAACATATAGAAATCATCATTTAGGCATGAAAGATACAACAAGATCAGAATATCCGCAATATAAAGACTCACAGTTATGCTAGACACCAACGTATAGATACTCGTCACCATGCCTATACGTCGTACTCGACAATTAGCACGTAGCAAATAAGACTCAACTCCTAATCCCTAAAGCTAAGGTTAGACCGAACACTTACCTCGAAACTTTGAACACCACTCAAGCCTCAATTTTAGCTTTACCCCTTGATTCCACCACCAATCCACTCGAATCTAGTCACAAGTTACTTAATTACATCAATAAGTGCTAAATGAATCAACCCTAATGCATGCAAATGAGTTTTCCCAAAGTTTTACCCAAAAAGTCAAAAATCACCCCCGGGCACACATGGTCGAAACCCGAGGTTCAGACCAAAACCCGATTACCCATTTCCCCACGAATCCAAATGTATAATTTGTTTTGAAATCGGACCTCAAACCTGCAACTTCCTGAATCTGCAACTTTTACGAGGCTAAAACCATTCCGAAACACTCCCGAGCCCTCGGGGCTCCTAACCAAACACATGCACTAACTCAACAACATCATACGAACTTATCCGTGCGATCAAATCGTCAAACTAACCTAAAAACAATGAATCAAACCTCAAAATCAAGAGTTTTTCCAAAAACTTCATCAAGTTCAAATTTAAGATTTCAAGTCCGAAACACGTCAAACGACGTCCGATTTTAACCAAACTTTACAGAAACCTCTTAAATCACATATAGTACCTGTACCGAGCGCCGGAACCAAAATACGGGCCCGATACCAACATGTTCTAATCAATTTTTATTTTAATTATCCTTGACAATTTCAGAAAAACATTTTTACTCGAAAATTCATTTCTCAGGCTTGGGACCTCGGAATTCGATTCCGGGCATAGCCCAAGTCCTATATTTTCCTACAGACCCTCCGAGACTGTCAAATCACGGGTCCGAGTCCGTTTACCCAAAATATTGACCGAAGTCAAATTTATTCATTTTAACATCAAAACTTAGCATTTTTCACAAAATTTCATATTTAAGCTTTCCGGCTACACGCCCGGACTGCGCACGCAAATTGAAGCGACTCTAAATGAGGTTTTCAAGGCCTCGGAAGCACATAATGGGTAAGAAAATAGGTGATGACCCTTTGGGTCGTCACAAGAAAACTACCAATCAAACTATAATATAAAGATAAAAAACTTTACTAAAAGTGCAAACTATTAACATTTACCATAATTTTTGAAATAGCTACTCCTATAGTTGGTTTGGTTCGGGTTTTTTTCGGTTTTTCTGTTTAAAACCAAAACCAAACCAAACCAGATCGGTTTTTAAAATTCAAAACCAAAACCAAACCAAACCAAAAAGTATCGATTTTTTTGGTCGGTTTGGTTTGGTTTTCGGTTTGGTTCGATTTTTCGGATTTTTAGTAACATCCCTACTCGCAGGTGCGTTCCTCTTCTTGCACCTGCGATTTCTGGAGCCTGGACCAACTTCCGCTTTTGCGGTCACCTAGCCGCTTCTGCGGCGCCGCACCTGCGGTCACACACACGTAGGTGACTAGGTGCGGTTATGACAGGTTCATCAATCAGATTTTTGCCTAAGTCCAAAATCAATTTCCGTTAAGCACCCGAAACTCACCCGAGACCCCCGGGACCTCAACTAAACCTGTCAACCAATCCTAAAACATCATATGAACTTGTTCAAACCTTCGGAACACTCAAAATAACATCAAAACACCAATTTAACATCAGATTCAAGCCTATGAACCCCAAAACTCTCAAATTATGCTTTCGATCAAAAAGTCTATCAACCTTCGTCCGAATGACCTGAAATTTTGCGCACACATCACATTCGACACTGCAGAGCTACTCCAACTTCCGGAATTTCATTCCGACCCTTAGGTCAAAATCTCACTATCGAACCGGAAACTCCAAAAGTTCAGCTTTCGGCATTTCAAGCCTAAATAAGCTATGGACCTCCAAAACACAATCCGAACACGCCCCTAAGCCCGAAATCACCCAACGGAGCTAACGGAACCGACAGAATTCCATTCCGAGGTCGTCTTCACACTGCTCCGATTACGGTCCAAATTCTAAAGCTTAAGCTCTCTTTTAGGGACTAAGTGTCCCAAAACTCTCCGAAACTCCAAATAAATCATCCCGGCAACTCACAATAGCAGAAACAAATATCGAAAAAATAATTAATAGGAAATCGGGGTGTTAATTCTTAAAACGACCGGCGGATCGTTACAGTTGCTCTTAATTATTGGTTCATATTCTCACCAAAAAGAATTCGAACACTTGTGAGATTCTTGGAGAATCCAAAGGTTTGCTTATAATCTTGTTTGCTTGCACGGATTGTAGTGCGGTTTTGTCCATTCGTCAAAGTTTCAATCCTCTGGTTTTCTATATCATTTTCGCTGCGTCTTGTACTGTTGACAATAAGAATTCTTGCTAAATTATGAATTTATTCTCAACAACTTTATTCAATTTTAAGGTACCAACTTCTTTTTAGCAAAATGTTATTGTTTCGGGTTAGAGTACAACGAATTTAACTTATACCCAAATAATAACATGCATATTGAGTGTACTATATCTCATTTTTATGATACGGGTTTTCTTCAAATCTTATGGGGAACGTCTTAAAAAAAGAAGAAGAGGAATTTGAGTCAATGTTCATCACCCTCACATTTTCAGACAAAAAGAAAAAAAAAGAAGCAGAAGAGCTTCAATTAGTAGTTAATTAAGTTAAAAGGTATTATCATTTTTAGCCCGGGCCAAAAAATATTTATATTTGGTAGCCGAAAAAGTATATAAAATTTGTATAATTTTTGTATATAACATACAGAATGTATATATATACAAAATATATATTGCATTTTTTCGGCTATTATTTTGAAAGCGGCTATACAGTGTCATTTTCCCTTTATAAACTCATTTTTATTCCAAAAAGTATAGGGAAACTTACACAAATATCCCAAATAAATCTCAATTTACCAACCTCTAGCCATTAGTCATAGACTTACCAAAACTAGCCATCATAAATTAAAAAACTAAATAATAGGGTTCTTTCTATCAAAAAATCACATGCAAAATTTACCTTCCATATTTTTAAGCGTGATTAACAACATTACATACAAGACGGAAAGGAAATTTTATGGACGGCGTAGCAAATAAGGTGATGAAATACAAAAATCTATGCAATATTCCAAAAATCTAAACAAAAAAGGAACTTTTTCAATGGGTATAGTTGAAATTCATTGAAAATATATAGATAAATCAATATACAAAATTTGAGGAAGATTGGAGGTGATTTGGACTGGTTTTGTATCAAAATTCGTAATTAAATCGAGTTCAAAAAAGTCTTCTGCGACACATGTATCACGCATGTATCTCACTTACATGTATACATGAATATACACGTGATACACAATTGATACGAATATGATACATATGTGTTACACAAATGATACACAGTGTGATACACATATTATTATTTTTCATGTTCAGGTTTTACTTCGAATTTTCAATTCAAACCACCTCAAAACTTCACCAAATCATCCCAAAACTGAGATTCCAGCTCCTTAAGTTGTGCCCAATCTATTCTAATAACACCCACTCAAAACAAAGTAAAAATTTGATATTTTTTTGCTACAAATAGCTAATTGACTAATTTAGCTAATATTAATAATATTTTATAAATTGGTCATTTTTTGTAATGAGCTACTTATAAATGGACATAGTTAGTAATTTCCCAAAATTATAACCATGTTACTACTATTTGAAAAATCAAATAATTTTTTCTTTAACTAAAATATTGTGATATTTTATATTTTTACTGTAAAAACTTTTGATTTATAGTACTTTCATACTAACCTCTTGATATGTAAATGCATTTAAGAATATTTCAATTTTTAAATATTCTTTTTTTCAACTTAACCTTTTTGTTTTTCACCAAAGCTTAACCTCGATTTTCTTTCTTTTTTTGGTCTTCAACCAATTACTTCCTCCATAGGCTTTTACTAGTCCAGTATTTCAAAAATAGATTTTTACTTTTATTTATCGCTTTTAACATATCAAGAGAATACAATTAAACCCACAAAGAAAGAAAGAGAGAACTCAAAGAGCAACTGTAGCTTAAAAGCGGATATATCGCTTTCTGTTTCCGCTCTATCTGCCAAGGGGAAATCCCGGTAAAAGGAACCCCGAGACATGCAACTAATTCAATAGGACCAGTTATGAACCCAAGAACGGATATGAGTGCTCATACTCAAGGACCTGAAGCTCTCACAGTGTCAAGGCAAAGAATAACTCTTATTGAAAGAAGAATGTTTACGATCAGAGCTAAACAAGTGGGAGGGAATGAAATAGCAATAGTTGCTACTTCTGTCTGCGGCTATCTTCTCGTATTTATTAAGCCATTCAAAGAAATTTTTTCTTTCTAAAGGCAAGGTTAAGCCATCCTGTTACGCCCACAATATTAATTATTCATTTCAAATTATTTTTTCAAAAATTTATTTAAAATATGTATCAATTAATATGGGTATCATGGTAAGTTATATATTTCATTTATTATTTTTAAGCGATGTGCAAAGTTCATAGTGGATAAGTAAAAGTGAACGGAGAGGGCATTTTCCAAATGCCTTTTAAGAAATTGAAATTAAAACTTACTCCCTCTGTTTACTTTTACTTGACACGTTTTGAATTTTCGCGCCCCTTAAGAAATAATAAAGAAGTGCATAATTTACTATGATATCCATATTAATTGATGCATATTTTATACGATATAAGAAAATAATTTGAAATAAGTAATAAATAGTGTGGGTATAATAAATTTTTTTTGTATACATAAAGTAACAAGTAAAAATAAAAATATATTTTTAGATACATTTCAAGTAAAAGAAGTAAAAAAAGAGGATTATGGATCCACCTAGAAATATATTTCCACTTTTGGCGCCTTTTGTGTTTTTGGAATGAAATATCCAATGGCCTCGGGCTTATAAAACGCCACTGCTTTTATTTCTCTTTTGCTGCGCCTTCTTCTTCTCATCATCAGATCAGATTCTTATGGCCTTTTTTCACCTTTGTTTTCTACTTTTCGCTGTCTAAAACTGAAACTTGCCGCAGTTATAGGATCCAATTCCCACTTTTATCTCTGAAAATCTCACACATCACCAACTACAACTTCTAACTGTCATCAAATCTTGCAAATCCCCTCAGTCTCCAATTTTCTTCATCATTTTTTCCTCTTAACCAAACATGAACACAGTTCCATTCCCATATTCTTTTTTAACAATTTCGCCAAATCCTCAATTATGTACTAAAAATCCAGTCTTTTTCCCACCCACCAAGCCAAATCCTCAATTATGTATTAAAAGTCCAATCTTTTTCACTTCTTCCGCAAAAAGGTGTTACTCAAAATCAAGAACTAAAAGACGGAGCCTTTTCTCAGTTTCTTGCTTGATTATGGACAAAGAAGCACCTGTAGAAGAGGGGTTAAGTGTTGTTGACAAAGTTCAGATTTTAGCTTTGGAATTTAGGTCCTTATCAGAACCAATTGATAGAGTGAAAAGATTATTACACTATGCAAGTATTCTCCCTCCATTAAGCGAGTCAGCTAAGGTTCAAGAAAACAGAGTCATGGGTTGTACAACTCAGGTTTGGTTAGAGGTTAGGATGGATAAAAGGGGTTCAATGAGGTTTAGAGTAGATAGTGATTCAGAGATCACAAAAGGGTTTTGTTCTTGCTTGATATGGTTGCTTGATGGAGCAGAACCAGAGGAGATTTTAAGTGTTACAGCAGAGGATTTGGCTGATATGAATGTGGGGTTACCTAGAAAAGGACGTTCGAGGGTAAATACTTGGCATAATGTGTTGTTTAGTATGCAGAATAGGACTCAAGATTGTGTTCAGGAGAGGAATAGAGCAGCTTTGTCTTTGGAAGATTTTCATTCTTTAGTTATTAAGCCTCATGGAAGTTACCTGGAATCTGAGGTTGGTTGTTAAGTAGCATTTGTTTATTCTTTTTATTGGTTTTGTTTATGTTTATTTTGTGAGTGTAGTACACAATGATTTAGGGAAGATCCAAAGGGATCTTTGGATTCTGCTTTTAAAGAAATGACTTTGTATCTTTAATCATGGATGGCATGATATCATACTTTGTTTTTTGTTGTTGTTAGAATTGTATTGTACTAAAGTTTCTTTCTTATTCAAGATGCTATATGTGCTAAAATTGTACTTATAGTGTGGTAAGACCATCAACCACAACTTTCCAGGAAATTGTGACAAATAAAAAATTAAAAAAGGAAAAGCACCTATTAGTTCTTTAATCCATTATTCAAGAGAAAGCAGATATTAATTAATGCTAAGAAGTCACTAGTATCATGGTTTGGGTCTGAACAGTTGACCTGAAGTCAGAGGCGGATTCAAAATTTAAACTTAATTAGTTCAACCTTTAAGATTTTTAGCACTGAGTATATTCACTTTTTAAATTATAGGTTTAAAATTTATATTTGTTGAAATATTAGTGGTTTTGTATATGCATATCTATGTCCAGTGTTGAAAATCAGTGGAACTCATTGAAATAGAGTGCATCGGCTTCTGCTCATGAAGTAGATTGCTCAAACATCTACATATTTGTACAAGTAAAGGCAGGTTCCATGCTGAAGCTTTCCAGTTTTTCAATTGACACTTGTTACGTCGTTAGAAATAGAGCTACTCTGGATTTGAGACATTCTATAAAGATAGGAAACCATCTTATGAACTGCAGAATAGAAAGTTTTTCAGTTCCAAATGTCTAGTTCATTGGGACTTTCGTTGTCTTTGGGCAGTATTTGTTATATAGCATATGTATCAACTACTCTGGTATATTGGTCTATGATGTGATGACCTCACTGTTTATTAGATAACTGTGTATATGTAAAGTTCCCAGTTATAAATCCTTTGGATTTTTTACAGTCATGTAGAATGATTTCAAATTAGGATTCCAGACTGTTAATAACCTCATCATAGAAAAATGTGTTTTGGCTTAAAATGTTGCAGGGTTTGCCTTTAAGTAATAACTTTTTTGCTGCATATTTCCTTTTTTTTTAGTAGTTGAAAATAAGAAAAGAAATGTCTTTTTCTCTGATGTGTTTCAACTTTCAAGTTAAGCATATCTCATTATCCCCATTTGTCTGATATTTATAAGCGTTATTAAATTAGGTGTGAAAGCATATGTGATCTCTAACAGACCCTTTGCTCATAAATGAATTTATGCCTGTCTCTGAATGGTTTTTATCTTTAACTTATTGCATATTATCTTGTTGCTTGCTGCCTAAATGCAGTCTTGAAGTCAAATAATTGTTAGCCTAGCTTTGCACTGTTGTTGGTTGAATCTGCTTAAGTTTCAAACATCATCATCTTCTGTTAATATAAGGCTTTTGTTCTCCGATCCACGTGGCAATTTCCTTCCCATTGCTATTCAGAGGTAGAAATCTTTCTCATATCTTTTCTTTTTAGTATGCTGCAACTACTGATAACGCTACATGTCATTTTCTATAATTCAAACCTGTTATTCTGTTCTTTTACTAACATGTTATTCTGTTCTTTTACTCTGAATGTGCAGTTTGGTCATTGGTGTATGTCTGAATTCACGAGGGCAATAAGGCAGAATGATTACAGAGATGGATGTACAAGAAAGTAGTCGACGATATTTACGGGACTGCTGACAGAAACTCTCTCTTTTGCTTACTATTGTAATAAATTTCGGGGTGGCTATTACTATAGCATAATATTTGCACTCTTTCAAGGTATTTGATTGAAGATGAGCAATGAACTTTTCCGCTTCAGAGGCCCGACTAAGGGCAAACGCTTAGGTCTATTATAGGATTTTTTTTCATTCTAAGGGACATCGAACCTGAGACCTCTATTAGATCAATTAAAGGCAGATAAATTCTATGCATTCCATCACAACCATTGGTGATGGGCAAAATAAAAGAAGAGTGAAATCAGGTGGATACACTTGCTGAAAATGCTGTGTTTCTTTTTCATTTCCTTACTATTTTTTTGACAAAACAAACAAGGGTTAATTCCTTTCCAGAAAAGAAAAGCGTAGGAAAACTACTTCCAACTTTGCCGTGAAATGGTCTCAAAGAGTTTTCTAGCGAGAGCAAGAGTATTTTTTTTCTTGACATTTATGAAAGAACGGTAAGTGCAAGGTTTCTAGTGTTAGGACTTTTTATTTTTTCTGAAGTGCCACAATTATTCGGTGAATTTTAACTTCTAAGAGTGGCAATTTCACTTTTAGCCGCTCGGCTCAAACTTTTGACAACCTCTAGCCCACATATTTATTATGCAATTTGAAGGTAAAAATAGCATGTTGCGCCTTATTAGGTCGCCCCATTTAACATATATTCATATTTTTTAAATTATTTAACCTATACCCTAATTTTGACAACTTCAGACCCGCCGTTGCCTCCTCTTCTTCTCCTGCGACCTATGCGCTCCTTTCTTCCTCCTCTTCTTTTCCTTTTCTTTTTCTTTTCTCTCTCAAACACATGAGACTCTGTGTAAGTATTATTGATTGGATATAAAGGATTCTGTGACTCAATTATTGAATGCCATAACAGGAAGATGGACTCCATCTACAACTGATTATGCAACACGCCGTTTCCCTGGCTTTGGTGTAATCACCAACATCATCAATGGTGGACTTGTGATGACCTCATCATTTGTTTTATAAATAAATTCTGCGTTCCGAGGCCTTAAAAAACCTCTTTCAGCATCACCTCGATTTGCGTGCGCAGTCCGGGAGCATAGCCGGAAAGCCATTATGTGAAAATTTGTGAAAAATGATAAATTTTAACTTTAAAATAAATTTAAGTTGACTTCGGTCAACATTTTAGATAAACGTACCTGGACCAGTGATTTGACGGTCCCGAAGGGTCCGTAGGAAAATATGGGACTTGAGCGTATGCCCGGAATCGAATTCCGAGGTCCCAAGCCCGAGAAATAAATTTTTGAAGAAAATTATTTTCTGGAATACTTATGAGTTTTTGAAAATGAAATGTGTTTATAATTTGATGGTATCGGACCCGTATTCTGGTTCTGGAGTCCGGTACAGGTCTTATATGTGGTTTAAGTCGAGTCTGTGAAATTTGGTAAGAAACGGACTAGAAATGACGTGAATCGGACCGTATTTGAGAAAATTGGAAAATTTGAAGTTCTTGAGTGATTTCATGATTTTGGTGCTAAATTCATAGTTGTTGATGTTATTTTGGCAATTTGATCGCACGAGTAAGTCCGTAGGGTATTTTTGAGGCAGTGTACATGTTTAGTTTGGAGCCCCGAGGGCTCGGGGTGAGTTTCGGATAGGTTTCGGAAGGCTTTTGAACTTAGAAAAAGTTGCAAGTTTTCAATTTCTGGTGTTCTGGTGTGTTGTTCTTCGCGTTTGCGGAAGGACTCTCGCGAACGTGAAGGGTTAGTTAAGCTGAAGGAAATCTCCGTCTACGCGAACGCGAGACACAGGACGCGAACGCGAAGCTTTGGGGGTGTTTCCCTTCGCGAACGCGGACCTGCTATCGCGAACACGAAGGCCTTTGGGCCTGGGCAGGGGGAAAGGGATTTTTCTCCACGCGAACGCGGCCACCCGACCGCGAACGCGAAGGCTCAGGGGGCTGAAGCTCCGCGAACGCGAGCCTGTGATCACGAACGCGATGGCCAATTGGGCCTGACCCATCGCGAACGCGACAGACCCATCGCGAACGCGATGAAGGTTTGTCCAGTGATTTTTAAACAGTAACAGAAACGGGATTTAACCCAAAACTCATAACTTCTTCTTCCAAACTCCAAATTGGGCGATTTTTGAAAGAGAACTTCACCACAAATCCGTAGATATGTAATCTTAGACTCATTTTCTTCAATTTTCATTAACATCTATTAGATTTATATGCCTAAATCATGTTCTTAAGGGTAACAAATTAGGGATTTGGATAGAGTTAGGGCTTTTTGTATAATTGGAATTTAGACCTCGTTTTGGGGTCGGATTTCAAAACTAATTACATATTCGAGCTAGTGGGTGAATGGGTGATCGAGTTTTGGTCTGAACCTCGTGTTTTGACCAAGCGGGCCCGAGGAGGTCGATTTTTGACTTTTTGGGAAGAATGATAGGGAATCTATAATAAAGCATTGGAATCAAATTGTTTAGCGTTTATTGATATTATTAAGCCGATTATGTCTAAATACAATTGATTTGGAGCCAAATTCAAAAGGAAAAGTGGTGTTTGAGGTTTGAGTTGGTCGTGGAAGTTCGAGGTAAGTGTTTGGTCTAACCTTAGCTTGAGGGATTAGGAGTTGTGCCCTATTTGCTACGTGTTACTTGTTGAGTATGACATATAGACATGGTGATGAGTATCTATACGTTGGTGTCAAGCATGACTGTGAGTCTTAAATTAAAATTGTTGTGTTCTTAACAAATACTACGAATGCCTAAGTTGTTGATTCTCTGTGTTGAGCACGGATTATGATTATTCTCGTGGAAATTACTTATGATTGAGTATTACTGCTAGTAGAGGAAGTTAGATATTGGAACAAGTTTGGTTATAGCTGATTTTCCCTTGCCAGGATTTACTTATATTGTCGATTCCCTTGCCGGGATAGTGTTGTTTCTTTATTGATCCCTTTCCGAGACTCCCTTTGTGATTGGTATTGAACTGTATATGCGGATCGGGTTGCAAGCCGCAACAATATTATATTTTGATCGGGTTGCACGCTGCAACAATATTATGTTTGGATTGAGTTGCACGCCGCAACAATAATATGGTTGGATCGGGTTGCACGTCGCAATAGTATTTTTATGATTTGGATCGGGTTGCGTGCCGCAATAATAGTTAATACAAGTGCTCATTGGTTGGTTACGAGTTCCTTATTCTTTTGCTGTGAATTCTAAATTGTTCTTTATGTTTTCTCTTAAATTACTGTTGGTAAATGATATTCCCCCGCAACATGTCCCCCTCCCATCTTTACTTGTTTATTTCTGTTTTATTTTCCGTTGTATATTATATAACTGCACACGTTTATTTGGTAGTCTGGTCCTAGCCTCATCACTACTTCACCGGGGTTAGACCAGGCATTTACCAGCACATCTAGTGGGTCTTATGGAGAGTGTCACCCGGGCAGGCTTGCTTCCTGTAGCACCAGCCATCTCTCAGGCTGGAGGAGGAGCCCAAACTCCTGCTATTTGCACTCCGGAGCAGATGGCTCCCCGGTTTCAGACTCCAGCAGCTCAGACAGTTAGAGCAGTTTAGCCGGGTATGGTAGCTCAGACCGGTGATGGAGCAGTTATGTTTGCTGATGCTTTGTGGAGATTGGACAGGTTCACCAAGGTCTTCAGTACTACTTTCAGCGGTGCATCTTCTGAGGATCCCTAAGATTATCTAGACAGCTGTCATGAGGTTCTCAGGAACATGGGGTAGTGGAGACCAATGGGGTTGACTTTGCTACCTTCCACTTGTCTGGATCCGCCAAGACTTGGTGGAGAGATTATTATTTGGCTAGACCAGCCGGATCACCAACTTTGACTTGGGAACAGTTTACTCAGCTATTTCTGGAGAAGTTTCTCTCTATCACTCAAAAAGAGATCTATCGGAGGCAGTTTGAGCATCTCCAGCAAGGTTCTATGACCGTTACTCAATGTGAGACCAAATTCATCGACTTGGCCCGTCATGCTCTTATCATACTTCCCACCGAGAGAGAGAGAGAGAGGGTGAGGAGGTTCATTGATGGACTTATTCAGCCGATTCGACTTCAAATGGCTAAGGAGACAGGGAGTGAGATTTCTTTTCAGGAGGCAGCCAATGTGGCCAAGAGAGTTGAGATGGTTCTATCGCAGGGGGGTGGTCATTCAGGTCGTCAGGGTCCCCGTCATTCAGGCAGATTCAGTGGTACCTCGTCTGAAGGTAGGGATTCATATGGTAGAGGCCATCCTCCTAGGCCTTTTCAGTCAGCACTTCAGGTTTCTCACGGCGCATCGGGTGGCCATGGTTCTCATATGCAGTATTCTGATCAATAGCCCTACAGTGCACCACCAGCTCTTATCAGTTCACCGCCACTCCAGAGTTTTCGGGGTGGTCATTTAGGTCGCCAAAGTCAGTCTCCGTTTCCTCAACCGTAGCACTCAGGTGGATGTTTTGAGTGCGGTGAGTATGGTCATATCCGGAGGGCTTGTCCGAGATTGGTGGGTACTCACTCACAGCAGCAGGGTTCCCGTGCTATGGTTCAGGCACCAAGTGTTCCACCGCCCGCTCCGCCAGCTAGGGGTGGGGTTATAGATGCTAGAGGTGGAGGTAGAGGTATTAGAGGTGGAGGTCAGGCAGCTAGAGGTGGAGGCCAGCAACAGACTGTCCTAGAGATGTAGTTTAGGGTGGTGGGGCTTAGCCCCGATGTTATGCTCTTCCAGCCAAGCCTGAGGTTGAGGCTTCCGATGCAGTTATCACAGGTACTATTCTAGTTTGTAGCAGAGATGCTTCAATTTTATTTGATCCAGGGTCTACATACTCCTATATGTCATCTTATTTTGTACAGTATCTGGTCATGCCTAGTGATTCCCTGAGTGCCCCTATATATATGTCTACACTGGTGGGTGATTCTATTGTGGTAGATCGAGTCCATCATTCGTGTATATTTTTGATTGACAGTCTTGAGATTTGTGTAGATTTGTTACTTTTGGACATGGTTGATTTTGATGTCATATTGGGGATAGATTGGTTATCACCTTACCACGCTATCTTGGACTGTCATGCCAAGACTATGACCATAGCCTTACCGGGTCTACCCCATTTTGAGTGGAGAGGGACTCCTGGTCATTCTACCCGTAGTGTTATCTCTTATGTGAAGGCTCGACGTATGGTCGAGAAGGGGTGTTTGGCCTATTTGGCATATGTTTGTGATTCTAGTACCGAGGTTCCTTCTATTGATTTTGTGCCTGTTTTTCTTGAGTTCCCTGAGGTATTTCCTTCAGACCTGCCGGGTATGCCACTCAACAGGGATATTGACTTCTGCATTGATTTGACTCCGGACACTCAGCCCATTTCTATTCTGCTGTATCGTATGGCCCCGCCTGAGTTGAAAGAGTTGAAGGAGCGGTCGCAAGACTTGCTTGAATAAAGTTTCATTAGACCTAGTCTTTCGCATTGGGGTGCACCGGTGTTGTTTGTTAAGAAAAAGGATAGAACGGTGCGAATGTGTATAGATTACCAGCAGTTGAACAAGGTTACAATCAAGAATAAGTATCCATTGCCGAGGATTGACTTGAGATCTGGCTACCATTAGTTGAGGATTAGGGCATCTGATATCCCTAAGACAGCTTTCCGCACTCGGTACGGGCATTATGAGTTCTTGGTGATGTCATTCGGGTTGACAAATGCCCCAATAGCTTTTATGGATTTGATGAACCGAGTGTTCAGGCCTTACTTGGATTCATTCGTGATAGTCTTCATTGATGATATTTTGATCTATTCCCATAGTCGGGAGGAGCACAAGCAACATCTTAGAGTGGTTCTTCAGACTTTGAGGGATAGTCAGTTGTATGCCAAGTTTTCGAAGTGTGAGTTCTGGTTGAGTTCGGTTGCATTCTTGGGTCATGTTGTATCAGCAGAGGGTATTCTAGTTGATCCGAAGAAGATAGAGGCAGTCAAGAACTGGCATAGACCCGCATCAACTATAGAGATTCGGAGTTTCTTGGGTCTGGCAGGCTACTATCGTCGGTTTGTGGAGGGGTTTTGTCTATTGCAGCCTCGATGACCAGGTTGACCCAGAAAGGTGCCCAGTTCAAGTGGTCGGACGAGTGTGAGCCGAGCTTTCAGAAGCTCAAGATAGCTTTGACTACGACACTAGTATTGGTGTTTGCCTACAGGTTCAAGGCCATACACAGTTTATTGTGATACATCTCGTATTGGGCTTGGTGCGGTGTTGATACATAATGGCATGGTCATTGCCTATGCCTCGCAGCAGTTGAAGATTCATGAGAAAAACTATCCGGTTCATAATTTGGAGTTGGCAGCCATTGTTCACGCATTGAAGATTTGGAGGCATTATCTGTATGGCGTGGCATGTGAGGTGTTCGCGGATCACAAGAGTCTGCAGTACTTGTTCAAGAAGAAGGAGCTAAATTTGAGGTAGAGAAGGTGGTTGGAGATGTTGAAGGACTATGATATCACCATATTATATCATCTGGGAAAGGCCAATGTGGTGGCCTATGCTTTGAGTAGGAAGTTAGCCAGTATGGGCAGTCTTGCTTATATTCCGGTTGGTGAGAGGCCACTTGCTTTGGATGTTCAGGCTTTGGCCAATCAGTTCGTGAGGTTGAATGTTTCTAAGCCCAGCCGTGTGTTAGCTTGCACGACTGCTCGTTCTTCTTTATTGGGGCGTATCCGTGATCGGCAGTTCGATGATCCCCATTTGTGTATCCTTAGAGACATGGTGCAACACGAAGGTGCCAAGCAGGTTACCTTAGGTGATGATGGAGTTTTGAGATTGCAGGGTCGAGTTTGTGTGCCTAATGTGGATGAACTCCGAGAGTTGATTTTAGAGGAGGCCCATAATTCCCAGTACTCTATTCATCCGGGCTCCACTAAGATGTATTAGGATTTGCAGTAGCATTATTGGTGGCAGAGAATGAAGAAGGACATTATTGCATATGTGGCTCGGTGTTTGAACTGTCAACAGGTTAAGTACAAACATCAGAGGCCCGGTGGTTTGTTCCAGAAGATTGAGATTCCTAAGTGGAAGTGGGAGCGTATCACTATGGACTTCGTTGTTGGACTCCCATGGACTTAGAGGAAGTTCGATGTAGTGTGGGTTATTGTTGATAGGCTGACCAAGTCAGCACATTTCATTCCTATGGCAGTCTCCTATTCTTCCGAGAGGTTAGCTGAGATCTATATCTGGGAGATTGTTCGTCTTCATAGTGTGCCCGTGTCTATCCTTTCGGATCGAGGTACGCAGTTTACCTCACATTTCTGGACGGCAGTTTAGCGAGAGTTGGGCACATGGGTTGAGTTGAGCACATCGTTTCATCCTCAAACAGATGGGCAGTCCGAGCGGACTATTCAGATTTTGGGGGATATGCTCCAAGCTTGTGTCATTGACTTTGGAGGCTCATGGGATCAGTTTTTGCCTTTAACAGAGTTTGCCTACAACAACAGCTACCAGTCGAGTATCCAGATGGCTCTTTACGAGGCCTTGTATGGTAGGCGATGTCGGTCGCTGGTTGGATGGTTTGAACCGGGAGAGGCTTGGTTGTTGGGTACAAATCTAGTACAGGATACCTTGGACAAGGTCAGGATTATTTAGGACATGTTTCGTACAGCTCAGTCCAAGCAAAAGAGTTATGCCGATCGTAAGGTTCGTGATTTGTCTTTCATGGTCGGTGAACGGGTATTGCTTCGAGTGTCGCCTATGAAGGGCGTGATGAGATTTGGGAAGAAGGGTAAGCTTAGCCCTAGGTTCATTTTCCTGTTTGAGATTCTTGATCGAGTGGGAGAGGTGGCTTACAGACTTGCGTTGTCGCCGAGCTTATCAGCCGTGCACCCAGTGTTTCATGTGTCCATGCTTCAGAAGTATCACGGCGATCCATCCCACGTGTTAGATTTCAGCACTGTCCAGTTGGATAAGGACTTGTCTTATGAGGAGGAGCCGGTAGCTATTCTAGACCGGCAGGTTCGTCAGTTGAGATCGAAGAGTTTTCCCTCTGTTTGTGTTCAGTGGAGAGGTCAGCCTGCTGATGCATCGACCTGGGAGTCCGAGTCCGAAATGCGGAGCCGTTATCCCCATCTTTTCCCCGACTTAGGTATTCCTTCTTATGTCTGTTCGAGGACGAACGGTTGTTTTACAGGTGGAGAATGTGATAACCCAAAAGGTAATCACTTGTTTTAGAAATAAATTTTACGTTTCGGGGCCTTAAAACCCTCTTTCAGCATCACCTCAATTTGCGTGCGTAATCCAGTTACATAGCCGGAAAGCCATTATGTGAAAATCTGTGAAAAATAATAAATTTTGACTTTAAAATAAATTTAAGTTGACTACGGTCAATATTTTGGGTAAACGGACTTGGACCCGGATCCGGATCCGTGATTTGACGGTCCCGGAGGGTCCACATGAAAATATGGGACTTGGGCGTATGCCCGGAATCGAATTCTGAGGTCCCAAGCCCGAGAAATGAATTTTTGAAGAAACTTATTTTCTGGAATACTTATGAGTTTTTGAAAATGAAATGTGTTTAAAATTTAATGGTATAGGGCCCGTATTCTGGTTTCAGAGCCCGGTACAGGTCTTATATGTAGTATAAGTCGAGTCTGTGAAATTTGGTAAGAAACGGACTGGAAATGACGTAAATCAGACCGTTTTTGAGAAAATTGGAAAATTTGAAGTTCTTGAATGATTTCATGATTTTGATGTTAAATTCATAGTTGTTGATGTTATTTTGGTAATTTGATCGCACGAGTAAGTCCGTATAGTGTTTTTGAGGTAGTGTACATGTTTGGTTTGGAGTCTCGCGGGCTCGGATGAGTTTCAGATAGGTCTCGGATGGCTTTTAAACTTAGAAAAAGTTGCAGGTTTTCAGTTTCTGGTGTGTTGTTCTTCGCGTTCGCGGAAGGACTCTTGCGAACGCGAAGGGTTAGTCAGGCTGAAGGAAATCTCCTTCTACACGAACGCGAGACACAGGACCCGAACGCGAAGCTTTGGGGGTGTTTTCCTTCACGAACGCGGACCTGCTATCACGAATGTGAAGGCCTTTGGGCCTGGGCAAGGGGAGAGGGATTTTACTCTATGCGAACACGGCCACCCGACCGCGAACGCGAAGGCTCTGGGGGCTGAAGCTCCGCGAATGCGATGGCCAATTGGGCTTGACCCATCGCGAACGCGATGAAGGTCTGCCCCGTGATTTTTAAATAGTAACAGAAACGGGATTTAACCCAAAACTCATAGCTTCTTCTTCCAAATTCCAAATTGGGCGATTTTTGAAAGAGAACTTCACCACGAATCCGTAGGTATGTAATCTTAGACTCATTTTCTTCAATTTCCATTAACAACCATTAGATTTTTAGGCCTAAATCATGTTCTTAAGGGTAGAAAATTAGGGATTTGGGTAGAGTTAGGGTTTTTTGTATCATTGAAATTTAGACCACATTTTGGGGTCGGATTTCGAAACTAATTACATATTCGGGCTCATGGGTGAATGGGTGATCGGGTTTTAGTCCGAACCTCGTCTTTTGACCAAGCGTGCACGGGGTCGATTTTTGACTTTTTGGGAAGAATGATAGGGAATCTATAATTGAGCATTGCAATCAAATTGTTTAGCAATTATTGATATTATTAAGTCGATTATGTCTAGATACAACAGATTTGGAGCCAAATTCAAAAGGAAAAGAGGTGTTTGAAGCTTGAGTTGGCCGTGAAAGTTCGAGGTAAGTGTTTGGTCTAACCTTAGCTTAAGGGATTAGGAGTTGTGTCCTATTTGCTACGTGTTACTTGTTGAGTACGACGTATAGGCATGATGACGAGTATCTATACGTTGGTGTCAAGCATGACCGTGAGTCTTAAATTGAAATTGTTGTGTTATTAACAAATACTACGAATGCCTAAGTTGTTGATTCTCTGTGTTGAGCACGAATTATGATTATTCTCGTGGAAATTACTTATGATTGAGTATTGGTGCTAGTTGAGGAAGGTAGATGTTGGAACAAGTTTGGTTATAGCTGATTTTTCCTTGCCGAGACGTATTTACTTATACTATCGATTCCCTTGCCGAGATAGTGTTGTTTCTTTATTGATCCCTTGCCGGGACTCCCTTTGTGATTGGTGTTGAACTGTATATGTGGATTGGGTTTCAAGTCGCAACAATATTATTTTTGGATCGGGTTGCACGCCGCAGCAATATTATGTTTGGATCGGGTTGCACGCTACAACAATAATATGATTGGATCGGGTTGCACGCCACAATAGTGATAAATGATGTGGATCAGGTTGCACGCCGCAACAGTATTTTTATGATTTGGATCGGGTTGCACGCCGCAATAATAGTTAATAAAAGTGCATATTGGTTGGTTACGAGTTCCTTATTCTTTTGCTGTGAATTTTAAATTGTTCATTATGTCTTCTCCTAAATTACTGTTGGTAAATGATATTCCCCCGCAGCATGTCCCCCTACCATCTTTACTTTTTTATTTCTGTTTTATTTTCCGCTGTATATTATATAACTGCACATGTTCATTTGGTAGTCTGGTCCTAGCCTCGTCACTACTTCGCCGGGGTTAGGCCAGGCACTTACTAGCACATGGGGTCGGTTGTGCTGATACTACACTCTGCACTGTGTGCAGATCCAGGAGCGGCAGCTTTTGGACCATAGCTTTGGGTGGCTGCCTTCAGTCTAGTCAGAGATCCCGAGGTAGTCCTGCAGGCGTCCGTAGGCCCCGACGTTCTCTTCAATCTTTATATCCTGTTTTCATTTACTTCAGAGACAGGTTGTATCTTTCTTTCCAGATAATTATTTGTAGTATTCGTAGACGGTCCGTGATATTGTGACATCGGTTCCGGGTAGAGTTGTACTTGATATTGTCGTACTTGTTTTTGACGAAGTTATCAGATTACGTCTTCCACATGTATTTAGTTATTGTTAATATTTCATCGTTGATCGCATGTTGATTTAAACTGTTAAAAAGGGCTAAATAAAAGAGTTAGTGAATCTATAATACTCGGGTTGCCTAACTTTCACGAGGAGGCGCCATCACCACTCCCAAGGATGAGAAATCCGGATCGTGACAGGACTTGAATGTAATAAAGGTTCAAATGCACAGAGGGAGCAAAATTGGTTTCTATAGTAAATACTGTCAGATTTTGGGAGTTTACCATGGCAACAACTTAGACTGTGGTAACCGAAGGCCTTTTGGCCAGTAGAGACCTTAAATCAGTTCTACTACTTTTGTGTAGCAGTTGACACCCTAATAAGGTTTGGTCCATCTAAAAATAATATGATCTCTTGCTTAATATGGAGCCTGAAAAGAGTTTATTGTCAAAACTTGAAGAAGCATCAACTGAAGTTTGGGATTGCAGGGCCAAACTTCAGACATTACCAGGTTAAATTTTGTTTGAAGTTTGCAAATATCATGCCAGAAAAAATTATCTGAAGTTCAAAATAACAAGCTGATTTTGTCTGAAGTTTGCACTATAAACTAAAGAACTTCAGACTAGAAAAATTATCTAAAGTTCAAAATAACAAGCTGATTTTATCTGAAGTTTGCACTATAAATTAAAGAACTTCAGACTAATTTGTCTGAAGTTTGCACTACAAACTAAAGAGCTTCAAACTAATTTCTCTGAAGTTTGCACTACGAATTAATATTTTTTTGATTGCTTTTGCAAGTCAGGCCAAACTTCAAATGAAAATATCTAAAGTTTTACTTTGATAAGGTCATACTTCAGGTAAAAAATTATGAAGTTCAAACTTCAGAAATAAATTATTGCTACTTCAGGCCCCGCATGTCTGAAGTTACTCAAAAAATGGGTACACTTGCAATTTTTTTTACAAAGCGGGTATAAGTTAAATGATGACCCAAAAACTGGGTAGATGCACATGCCCCAATTTGAAGCCAAAAACTAATTATAATAGCTAGCCGGTGAAATAAAAATCTCACTATTCGCATTCTAAACCCATGTCAAGTATTTCAAATGATTTCTAATCTTAGAAATCTCATTTAGCTGGTGAATTCAAAAAAATAAAATATTTTTCAAAAGAGAAAAAGTTACTTAAAAACTCAATTCAGGAAGAAAAAATACACATAAATAACGACATTATATGTGTATGAGAGAGAGAAGTACATTTAACAATGTATACAAGATATACTTTAGATGCACAAACACACGCGGATACACTTAGTATACACTTTAGATACACATACACACTCGGATACACTCAATATACACAAATGACACACTGCCAAACTCAGTACACATTGCATATATTTTAACATTGTATAACAGTGTCTTTACAAATTCTATGTAAAATTAATATACAAGTACCATGTATACAACTTTATATAACTGTATATACAATTTTTATACAAAACTACAACTTTTATACAACTTTTAAGAATTAACTAAAAAAGAAAAAAAAACGAAAGAGTGAGAATTTATATAAATATTTATTACAAAAAAGAAGAAGAAATATTAAAGAAGGAATAAGAAGAAGAAAAAACAAAAGACGATGTATATAAGGTTTTTATATATTATATAAACAAATGATTAAACCTAAAGAAATAACATCTAAAAGGGAAAAAAAAACGCTGAGAGTAATTGTGAGAGAAAGATTATACACTTTATATACAAAAGATGTATTAATTATTCACTTTATATGCATATATATACACACTGCATATATACATTATACATTGTATATATACTTTATATAAAAAATAATTATATGAACATGAAATGTGTATAAATAGCGTATATACATTCTATCAGTATAAATACACCTTTCATACAAATGTGCTTATATAATTATATACATTTTATATAATATTGTTAATACTCACCGTAGCCACTATAATCTTTCACGTCCAATTTTGTATAATATGTGTATAATAAATGTATCATCAGTGTATAATGTATATACAATGATTATACACATATTATACAAGAATTACACGATATATAAATAAAGGAGCATTGATAGTAACGGAGGACAACCAACTTGGCAGAACAAGGTTTTTCTCCGGCAGTGGCCATTTTATTTCCTTCATCTCTCATCTTCTCATAAAATTTATCCAAAAAAATATCATGCAATACCATATCTGAAAGTGGATAGAAAGCGAAGAAGAAGACAACCACCATCAAAATTTGGACGAAAATTACACAAAGAAGATAATATTTTTTCATCTAAGTGAAGGAGGATCGTAAATATAAAAAAATATGTGTTTGTGTCGTTATAGTGGAAGAGAAAAAAAAGAAAAAAAAATATACTGTAGGAGTGAAAAAGGGAGAAGATAAGAAGTGAGGGAAAAGAAGGTTGAAGAAGGGAGAAGATGGGATGGGGGGAGGGGGGAGAAGTAGGCAGCTGAAAGAGGGGAGAAAGAATGAAATTTTAGGGTTTTGGTTGTAAGTTGATATTAAATTGCTAATAAAGGCTAAAAAAGGTAGTTTTTATAAAGTAGGGCCATTATTTTGCCCGAGTGGCCATAGAGTGATGATTTCGTGTTTTTCTCTTCTTATTTTAATTATTTTAGTTTCCTTCTCTCTCTATGTATATAAAATATTACTAATTTCTGGACATGTGTCTCCTGAATTTTGATAATTTTTTTTTTTAAAAAAAAGATTATTAATTATATTATAATTTTAGAATTTTATTCATTTTATAATGCAGACTTGCAATTTTGGGGGAAAAGCTTCTAAAACCAATACAACTATATAAGCAAGAACATTACAAAAAAATAAATACAAGAAGAACACAACTTAACAAATTCACTAATTGCCTTTACCATGTGTATCTAGTCATCCGCCAAAAACACCATAACTCCTGTGGAACCTTTAAAATGGGGAATGATGTTAGAATTTGGACTTACGTTAATTGGTCATAGCCTGAAAAGATAATGACCGGCCCAAGTAATGGGTAAATAAAAGGCCTAATATTAAATACTATGTGTATGGATGAGTGAGGCACAATAATAATGTTGGCTTGTGATAGGTTGACATTCTTTATAAATAGAGGCCAACCCCTCTTTCCCTAGCTATTAGAAAACTCTAGTGTATTCTGCCTCTTGAATACATGGTAACGGTAGACGTCCCATCACTCACGTTCTCCGAGCTGTGAGAGCGCGTAGCTAGTGGATCGTGGAATTTGGTCTCAGGCTTTATTGTGGTTTGCTGTTGCTGCTGAATCCAAGGAGTTTAACGATACGCTCCCTTAAACTCTAACTCAAGATTATGATTTTATATTTATATGATTGTGTCTTAATCTCTGCTATGACTGTAAATTCATTATCTAATACTCCATCCGTTTCAATTTATGTGAACCTATTTGACTGGGCACGGAGTTTAAGAAAAGAGAGAAGACTTTTGATCTTGTGGTCTAAAATGAGGCACATATATTATGTGTGACTATAAATCTTTGTGTAAAGGTAAATTATTTCCAAATAAGGAAAGAAGTCATTCTTTTTGGCACGGACTAAAAAGGAAATAGGTTCACATAAATTGAAACGGAGGGAGTAGTTGATATCAAAGCCACCATAGTTCAAGATTGAGATCATTATTTAATTTTGAGTTTATAAATATGAGCCGATGTTCGTTTCAAATGCTGGATAACAGAATTAATTGAACGTGTTCAACCCATAAAAGTTGAACAAAAGTGTTTTTAATTTCACTAACTTGTTTTGATATCCACTGCGAAATCTCTATTTTTCTTAAGTTGGAGATTAATTTTGTGAATTAAAATAATAATAAAAATTAAAGAGGCGAGTGCTCTGGTGGTGACAACAACCGCAATTTATTCTTACAAGTGGTTTACAATCCCTCCTCTAGTCTGTATTGAAGAGATTCTGAAAGGATTATTTGGTTGAATCATGCTTACCTGAGCCAACATATTTAGATATTTTGTGGTTTTCAAAAAAAAAAAAAAAATAGTAAGTTGCTCACTGACTTCAAATTTACGGCGGCATTAGAGAGACTAATGTTGTCTCTTAAGGTAGGTCACATGGCCTTGTAATTTGGCCAAAAAGTGACTCAATTATGGCCTTTGGTAAACCTTTAAAATTAAAAGAGTGACCCACCAACTAAATCTCTTTCTGTTAACTTATTTTATTTATCATGTTGATTATTTGAATTATACATGACCCACTTAAAATAAATTAGTATTTGATTTTTTCTTACCCTCAACTATTTTAGCCGTGACCAGTAGAAAGAGTTTCTTGGAATTTGCTCAATTTTCTTAATTAGAAGAGTTCAAAATTATATAGGCTTATTTTATGTAACACTCTGTAAATTTATATTGGGTGTAAATGTGTTAAATGAATATTCGTATGAAATTTTAGACATGTGAAGTCCTATCGGGATGAGTATGGGTGGAAATAGTTCTTTTGAAATCAAGACGGAGAGTAAGATATATAAGATTCGATAAAATCGACTAAATTTATGGAAGGTCTGTATTCCAGTCTAGTTTTGTAAAAATATATTAGGAATTTAAGAAAAATTAAAACATGAAAGTTGTATTCCTTTGAAATACCTTTTTAATAATGTATTGTGGAGACTGAACGGATATTTGTGAACAAAGTTATGAGCATTTTACTGAATAATGTACAGTATGCGTGCCCAGTTGCCCGTCCAGCTGTCCCGTGCGCGGCAGTGCACTTATGGCAGTGTCGCTGCCCTTGCTGTGTGTTCAGGTGCGCGGTTGGGCTTTCAGCTGCATGGCAGCGCACCCCGGGGTCATTTAAAGATCCCTACCTCGTCCCCGATACACCCAAACACAAAAATTTGCTCTAGAAAGGGAAACTCTCAAGAACCTAACTTCCTCCGAGGTCCCTCCATCATCCAAGGTAAGTTTTAATAATAATTCTAAGTTAATTTCTATTCTCCAACACCTTATTAACATGGGTAAACCCTTCAAATTATTAAATATTCTATTGAGACATCATTGTTGAGAAAAAAAACTCTAAAACTCGAATTCAAAAGGATTAAACGTCAAAAAGGTAATATCTTCACCCTCTAATTAATTATAGCATTGAGTTAATGATTATAGACTCTACATTCATGAGATATGAGTTGATGAGTTTCATCTAAAATTTTAACTGTTAAAGGAAATATATTTTTTAATATATTATGTTTCAACAGGTATGGAGTAAAAACGCAAATTGGATTGGTTATGTTGCTATTTCGAATGACGAAACCTCGAAACGCTTAGGCCGCCGTGACATAACGATTTCATGGAGAGGGACTGTGACTCGTTTGGAATGGATTGCTGATTTAATGGACTTTCTCCATCCGATTTCTTCTAACAAAATACCTTGCCCTGACCCTAATGTCAAGGTTGAATATGGGTTTCTTGATCTCTATACTGACAAAGATGAGAACTGCAGGTAAGATCTATTACATAAATTTGATAGGTTCAATATTTAAGTAATTTTTCAACACTGAACCATTATACTTTTAGTTAAACTCATTGATTATATGCTGCGTACTGTGTAGGTACTGCAAGTTCTCAGCGAGAGAACAGATACTAACCGAGGTGAAAAGATTAGTAGAAAAGTATCCAAATGAGAAAATGAGCATAACAGTGACTGGACACAGTTTAGGCAGTGCTTTGGCAATATTGAGTGCGCATGATATTGTCACGAACTTAGAGTCTATAATCATTTGATATAATTAATCGAGACCAACCCCTCTTTCCCTAGCTATCAGGAAACCCTAACGTATTCTGCCTTTTGAATACGTGGTAACGGTAGACATCCCATCACTCACATTCTCCGAGATGTAAGAGCGCGTAGCTAGTGGATCATGGAAGTTGGTCTCAGACTTTATTGTTGTTTCATGTTGCTACTGAATCCAAGGAGTTTAACGATACGCTCCCTTAAACTCTAACTCTAAAATTATGATTTTATATTTATATAATTGTGTCTTAATCTGTGCTATGACTGCAAATTCATTATTTAACAGTTGATATCATAGCCACCATAGTTCAAGATTAAGATCATTATTTAATCTTTAGTTTATAAATATGAACTGATGTTTGTTTCAAATATTGGATAACAGAATTAATTGAACGGGTTCAACCCGTTAAAGTTGAACAAAACTGTTTTTAGTTTCACTAACTTGTTTTGATATCCACTGCAAAACTCTATTTTTCTTAAGTAGAAATTAATTTTGTGAATTAAAATAATAATAAAAATTAAAGAGGTGAGTGCTCCGGTGGTGACAGCAACCTCAATTTATTCTTACAAGTGGTTTACAATCCCTCCTCTAGTCTGTATTGAAGAGATTTTTGAAAGGATTATTTGGTTGAATCATGCTTACTTGAGCCAAGAAGTTTAGATATTTTGTGGTTTTAAAAAAAAAAAATATAGTAAGTTTCTCACTGATTTCAAATTTACGGCGGCATTAGAGAGACTAATGTTGTCTCTCACGGTAGGTCACATGGCCTTGTAATTGGGCCAAAAAGTGACTCAATTATGGCATTTGGTAAACCTTTAAAATTAAAAGAGTGATCCACCAACTAAATCTCTTTCTGTACATGACCCACTTAAAATAAATTAGTATTTGATTTTTTCTTACCGTCAACCATTTTAGCCGTGACCAATAGAAAGAGTTGCTTGGAATTTGCTCAATTTTCTTAATTAGAAGAGTTCAAAATTATATGGGCTTATTTTATGTAACACTCTGTAAATTTAGATTGGGTGTGAATGTGTTAAATGAATATTCGTATGAAATTTTAGACATGTGAGCCCTATCGGGATGAGTATGGGTGGAAATAGTTCTTTTAAAATCAAGACGGAGAGTGAGGTGCATAAGATTCGATAAAATCGACTAAATTTATGGAAGGTCTGTCTTCCAGTCCACTTTTGTGAAAATATATTAAGAAAAACATGAAAGTTATATCCCTTTGAAATACCTTTTTAATAATGTATTGTGGAGCCTGAACGGGTATCTGTGAACAAAGTTATGAGCATTTTATTGGATAATGTACAGTATTCGCGCCCAGGTGCCCGCCCAGATGTCCCATGCACGACATCGCACTTATGGCAGTGCCGCTGCCCTTGATGTGTGTTCAGGTGCTCGGTTGGGCTTTCACCCCGGGGTCATTTTAAGATCCCTACCTCGTCCCCCACACCCCAAAACACAAAAACTTGCTCTAGAAAGGGAAGCTCTCAAGAACCTAACTTCCTCCAAAGTCCCTCCATCATCCAAGGTAAGTTCTAATAACAATAATTCTAAGTTAACTTCTATTCTCCAACACCTTATTAACATGGGTAAACCCTTCAAATTATTAGATATTCTATTGAGACATCATTGTTGAGAAAAGAAACTCTAAAACTCGAATTCAAAAGGATTAAACGTCAAAAAGGTAATATCTTTACCCTCTAATTAATTATAGCATTGAATTAATGATTATAGACTCTACGTTCGTGAGATATGAGTTGATGAGTTTGATAGAAAAACACGAAAAATTATAGGTTTGGGTTGTTGATTGTTGATTATTGATTAAGGGTGTTATTTATCTTATGGGTGATGAAGAATGGTATTGAGATTTTAGAATTATCTAGGAGTAAGAGAATGAGTTGTTGGGTATAGAAACACCATTAATAAGGGTTATGAAACTTTATGCCCATCAAATATTTGATAAAATGCCTAAGTGAGTAAAATATGA
Source organism: Nicotiana tabacum (assembly GCF_000715075.1). Lineage (NCBI taxonomy): Eukaryota > Viridiplantae > Streptophyta > Magnoliopsida > Solanales > Solanaceae > Nicotiana > Nicotiana tabacum. The sequence continues at coordinate 55,921,858 of NC_134099.1, read as the reverse complement.
GTATTAGTGCCAATATTGGTTCCTCTTGATATGTATTGCCATAGAGTATCGTTGAAAGAGGCAACGAACATTGTGATACGCTTATAAGGGTCAATGTGAGGCTAACTCTCTTTTATATTTGGAATGTTTATGATTCTCCCTACGTCTCATTCTTTTACACTATTACGAGTTTCCTTAAAAAGTAATTATGCCTTAGCTCCATGATAGTTGTAGAACTTCTATTCTTTAGATGGCATAATTTCATAATTCATTCAATATACTATGAGTCTCAGCCATAACAAATTACTTTATTATAAATACATATCTTAGTCTAGTTCTATTCAGCATTCCAGTACTCAACATGGTTTAGTATTTCAGTATCATGTATTGCAGTATGATTCTCAGTTCCTGATTCTAAACCCTTAAATTTTGAACACCTGTATTTGGGCCAGAGGCCATAGTTTATGCTTTACGCATCTTTAGGCCTGAGGCCGTAGTTTTTGCTTTATGCATCTTTAGGCCAGAAGGGCCCGAGGCTGTAGCTTGTGTACATATATATTAGGCCTGAGGCCATAGTTTATTTATTCAGATAAATAGATAGTTCATCATTCAAAAGAGGGAGTATTTATATCCTTTCTTTCAGTTATTTTACATACCAGTGCAATTCAAATATACTAATGTCCCTTTTGCTCGGGGCCTGCATCTCACTATGTAGGTAACGATTTACAGGTTGATGATTTTGCTTGCTAGGACATCTCGTATCAGCTATTGGTGAGCCCCAGTCTTTTGGGGCATTATCCCTCTTTTTCAGTCTTTATAGTATTTCAGTTAGTAAGGTATGCCGGTAACCTTGTCCCGGTAAACAGTTAGAATTTTAGTATTCTTCAGAGGCTTCGTAGACTATAGTCCAATTAGTCAAATGTTAGCAGGCTTTTATGTGTTAGCCTTTTTGGCTACTCGTTTATACTAGCAGAATTTTCTGTATTTTCCGCATTCATGATTATTTCAATCAGTCTCTTTAATATATCAACATGTTGCATGTTTATATTCAGCTTACAGTTATACCACATATTGATCCATCCATCCAGTTGGTTAGCTCGGTCACATGCAATCCGGCACCAAGTGCCGTGTTACTCTCAGGCCATAGTTCAGGGCATGACAAAGCTTGGTATCAGAGCCTAGGTTCAAGAGTTCTAGGGAGTCTATGAAGCCGTACCCAGTGGGGTCACTTTTATATGTGTGTGCACGCCACACGTGTAAACACTTGACCACCAAGACATCTAGGATGTTTCATTTCTTTTATACTCTAGATCGTACAGTTAGAACTACGCTTTCAGGAATCTTTCTAACTCCGAAAATGCCTGTAAAAAGAAAGTACACCAAGAGGACCTCATCTACTAGCCGTAGGGCAACGACTAATGCTACTTAAGAAGAGAACACTCCAGCCTAAGGAGTTGCATCGGGCTCAGTGCCTAGTGTTTCAAATATGGATGTTAGGGGAGCTATCTAGTTGCTCACCCAGATTGCCGCTACTCAGTCTCAAAGGCAGGGAACAAGTGTTATTGATGAGACAGATAGTTCCAGGTCCAGGGAATTCATGAATATGAAACCTCCAGTTTTCAAAGGGTCCAAAAAGGATGAGGGTCCTTAAAACTTCATTGATGATGTTCAAAAGATATTTTGAGTGATGCACGCTAGAAATAATAAGGTAGTAGAGCTTGCTACGTACCAACTGAAGAATGTTGCTAACACTTGGTATAAAACATGGGAAGCGTCCCGAGGGGAGAATGCGGTTCCTACAACTTGGAAGGAGTTTATAGACATGTTTCTTGCGCATTTTCTATCCATTGAGGTCTTGGAAGTTAAGGCTTTAGAGTTTGAGAGTGTAACGACCCGGCCGATTGTTTTGAGAATTAATGCCCCGATCCCCTATTAACTGCTTTCCCCGTGTTTGTTCTACTATTATGATTTGCCGGAAAGATTCTTTTTGAGTTTCAGAGTGTTTTGGGACATTTAGTCCCTAAATGAGAGCTTAAGCTTTAGAATTTGGACTGTAGTCGGAACAGTGTGAAGACGACCTCAGAATGGGATTCCATCAATTCTGTTAGCTCTATTGGGTGATTTCGGGCTTAGGGGTATGTCCGGATTGTATTTTGGAGGTCCACAACTTATTTAGACCTGAAATGCAGAAAGTTGAATTTTTGAAGTTTTTGGATCGATAGTGAGATTTTGATATCGGGGTCGGAATCTGATTCCGAAAGTTAAAATAGTTCCGCAGTGTTGTATGTGACTTGTGTGCAAAATTTGGGGTCAATCGGACATGGTTTGGTTGGTTTCGGCATCAGTTGTAGAATCCTTGAGATTTCAAGTTCATTAGGCTTGAATTGGAGGATGATTCGTGGTTTTAGCGTTGTTTGATGTGATTTGAGGGTTTGAATGAGTTCATATGATGTTTTAGGATTGGTTGGTATGTTTGGTTGAGGTCACGGGGGCCTTGGGTGAGTTTCGGATGGTTAACGAAAGTTGATTTGGACTTAGGCAATTGCTGAAGTTGTTGGACCTGTTGGTTTCGCACCTGCGGAGTTGGGACCACAGGTGCGACGCCGCAGAAGCGGATTGGGAACCGTAGGTGCGGTCTAAGGCACAAGTGAAGCTGGTCATATATGCGGCCCAAGGAACATAGAAGCAGAACCGCATCTGCGAGTAGAGGGTCGCAGGTGTGGATTCTGGCCGTTTAATGAAAATCCGTAGGTGCAAAGTAGGAACCGCAAGAGCGGGACCGCAGGTGCTGTAGACCCCTCGCAGATGCGAAAATTGCTGGGCAGAAATATGAAAAATTGAGGGTTTGAGTTCATAACTTGAAAAATCAAATTGAAGCTCGGGGGAAGGCGACTCTGTGGGGGGTTTTTGAAGAGAAGATCAGTGGGTAATAATTCCTGACCCCCTTTTGATTGTATTCCATTAATCTAAGGTTAATTTCATCATTTAATTTCAGATTTGGGTTGAAAAATTGGGAGAATTAAGGAAAAGTTCTTAGGCCGAGTTTTGGAATTTGATCAAGGTTTTGGTATCGGATTTGAGTGACCTTGGTATGGTTAGACTCATAAGTGAATGATGTTCATAATCAGTAATTTTTACCCAATTCCGAAATGTGGGCCCACGGAGGATTTTTGGGCGTATTTCTATTTTCTTACTTTAGCTTCGATTCTTTTAGCTAAATTCGTTGTTTGTAGTTTTATTTATATTATGAAATTTATTTGATTAGATTTGGGCCACTCAGAGTTGGATACTCGTGGCAAGAGCGTGATTTCGGATTGATTTTCAACTAATTTGAGGTAAGTGGCTTGCCTAACCTTGTGTGGGGGAAACTCCCTTAGGATTTTGGTACTGTTGTTATATGAGTGCCGTGTACGTGAGGTGACGAGTTTGAACACGTGCTAATTGTTGAAAAATGCCATTTTCATTAAGTAAATATCGGTGTTTTCTTTTAGTTGAGCAATACTTGTACTTGAAGCCTCCTTTTTAGCTTAGGAAAAACATGCTTATGTGGCTTAACTGTCTTATCTGCTTTAACTGCTTACCTGGATTTTGTGTAACATGTTTAGAGTAGAAATTTTCCTGTTTTCTTGATACGAACTTGAATAGAATTGTAGGATTCTTTCCTGATACTTTTGTGTGTTTACTTTGGGACTACGGATCGGTATTCCGGCAAACCCCCCTGCATGTTTACTTTGGGACTACGGATTGGTATTCCGGTAGATTCCCCTACACATTTATAATTGGGACTACGGGACGAGATCCCGGGAGATCCCTCTGTACTGGATATTTACTTTGGGACTACGGATTGGTATTCCAGGAGATTCCCCTGCACATTTATGATTCGGACTACGGGACGATATTCCGGGAGATGCTATAGGACGATATCCTGGGAGATCCCCTATTGCTATCTCCGTGTACTGAATTATATTCTTTTTGTGATTTTATTTCTTATCGACTGTTAGTATTTTTATTATAGTGTCATATTTTACTGTCTTACCTTGTTATATGTATATAACCAGTAGGGCCCTGACATTCCTCGTCACTACTCGACCGAGGTTAAGCTTGGCACTTATTGGGTACCGCTATGGTGTACGCATGCCCTTTACTGCACATGTTTTTTGTGTGTAGATCCAGGTTCTTCTGCTCAGCCGTTCTATCAGTGAGGTGGGATATATTAGAGACTTCGAGGTATATCTGCCGCGTCCGCAGACCTAGAAGTCCCTCTCTATTCTCTCCTTTAGCTTTAGACTTCCTGTATATACTTTTGATTAGACATTCTGGATTTAGAAAGCTATGTAGATTTCTATAGCTTGTGATTTCATGAGATTCCGGGTTTTGGGAGTTTGATTCATATTTGAGAGTGTGTATTGTATATGCCGAGCGACATCTTAAACTCTTTTATTATGTTTTACTCACAACTTGCTAGTTTCGTATTTCATTTTGTCCTTTTTCCGCAATTTGTTTGGCTTACTAATTGGGTCCAACCCTACACCGTTACAGAGTGGCGAGATCAGTCAATACAGTTTTTACCCGAGAAGGTCGGGATCGAATCCACAGGGAGCTAGAATTTTTGGGAGTTGGATTCCTATCTAAACTAGCAGTGTGTAGTGCTCTTTATTTCACTTCCAATCATATTTGTTTGTTTGCTACTTCTAATTTTATACTAATGATGTGCGAAATTAAGCTAAATATAAATGTTTTTAAGGTTTTCTAAATGGTTAAAGAAGCACTAGGGAAGTGACTTAATCCTAGGTGAATACTTGACGGGTTCTAAAGCCTAAGGCAAATTTGTTATGTTTGGGATTGCGATATAGCAATGCACGAAACTACTCACTCTATACCTCTCGGTAGCTTGAGTGACTTTACCCTAGTTGGCTTTCTCAAGACCAATTGGGTGTCAAAATTGCACAAGCAATATAGGCTCAAGTCGGGTATTACTATCTCTAGGTTTAACCCTTTAATTGGGGCTATCAATCTCTTGAATACGCCCCAATTCCTTGTTGGCTTGATTTTCCTAGACTCTAGTTCTCTTTCTCAAGAAGAGCCCAAGTCAAAAAGGCACAAATTAGTGTTTGCAACTACTAATTCAACATGAAAAATACAAATCGGGCCAAATATCAACTATCCATAAACATCTAAGCCCAAAAACAAGAAACCCATCAAATACCCACACTCGGGTTGAGCCACAACCCTAGCTAATGGGTCTAGCTACTCATAATAATGGAAGAAATTAGCTATTGAGATGAAGAATAACCCGTAAAATATAATTACAAGCTAAGATTCGAAGATTCAATCTAGCTACACAATTACTCAATATAGCTAAAAAAACGGTGTTCACGTGCTCAGCTATAGATAAGATGACCTAAAAATCTAAAAAAGAAGTATTTATACAAGGTCAAATTTTCTAGACAAAAATGCCCATGAAGGAGGTACCGCAGACCGTGGAAAATGAATCGCGACTGCGGTGAGGCTTTTTGGCTTCAAATCTTGTTCTCTGAATCTGGCCATCGCGGACCATAGTAAATGTACCGCGGCCACGATGGCTTCATCGCGGACCGCAACAAATGGACTGCGGATCGCGGTGTCTTGAAACTTCCAAACTTCATGTTCTCTGAATCTCTTCTCCGCGGATCGCAACAAATGGACAGCGGCCGCGATGAGGCTACCGCGAACCGAAAAAAATTAACCGCGGGCCGCGTTGCTTGAAATTCTAGAAATGCATTCTCTCTGATCTTTTCCACCACAGACCGTAATAAAAGAACCGCAGTCACGGTGGGTCTATTGCAGCCGCGGTGGATTTACTGCTGTAGCGGTGCTTTGACTTGTTCTTGGCATTTGTGCAGGTTTCACTCCTTTTTTAAGCTAGTTTTGACTTCTTGTCACTTTTTGACCAAACACTGCAAACAAGCACAACATGTAAGCTTTCGAGATTACTTGTATACATTTTTAATCCAAAACTCAAGCAAAAAGGAGTATAAAATAGACTAAAATCCCTAGTTATCACTTACCTAGTCGTAGAGACTAGGTGCCATCATGACAATTCACAGAGGGAGAACTTGGATCGTGACAAAGAGACTCAAATAGAATGAGATGAGTGTGAACGAATACTACCTCAAGTTCGTCTCTGTGTCCATGTATGCTTCGGAAATAGTACGTGATATGAGGGCCAAAGTTAGATGGTTTGTGTTGGAGCTGTTAGATGACTTGTTTGTTGATGCTAATATAGCTGCTCAGAACAATGACATAACCATTACTAAGATGCTTTCCTTTGTTCAAGGGAATGAAAATAGGCTGAAGGAAGAAAAATGGCTACAGAAAGAGAAGGAAAAGGAATTCAGTGAGAGAGCTAAATATGTAGGAAATTTCAGCCAAGGGGGATCTCAAGGAAGTGTTAATCGATAGTTCTTGAGGAAATCAAAATCGGGACCTGCTCCATCTTCATCTAGTGCACTAGTTCAAAGGTACAAGTTTAACAAGAAAAGCTAGAATTTCAGAGCAGCAGGCTCACAGTCACATGCTAGTGTGGGCAACAGAGGCCTTGAGTACCCTACTTGCAATATGTGTGGTAAGAGGCACCTAGGGGTGTGTCATTTGGGCACAAATGTTTGCTTTGGGTGCGGTCAGTAGTGCCACTTCTTGAGGGGTTGTCCATCACCAAAGAAGAACAATGGAGGCAACGTAGCTCAGTCCACTAATTCAAAAACCCCTCATTACTCTCAAGCCCAACAAGGACGTGGTGCAGCAAAGTCCGATAATACGAGCGGTGGTTGGAATCGCTTGTATGCACTGACATGCTGTAAGGATACAGAGGCTCATAGAGATGTTGTAACAGGTATGCTAACAGTCTTCACCTTTGATGTTTACGCTCTTATGTATTCGGGATCCACTCTATCTTTTGTAACCCCATATATTGCTAAGAGATTTGGGATAAAACCAGAAAAGTTGTGTGGACCGTTTGAAGTGTCCGCTCCATTTGGAGAATCGGTTATAGCTAGACGTATCTATAGGTAATGTCTAATCAAAGTGTATCATCACCTTACTATAGCAGACTTAGTAGAATTAGAGATGGTAAACTTCGATGTAATCATGGGCATGGACTGGTAAGAGACCTGTTATGACATATTGGGTTGTAGAACCAAAAAAGTAAGTTTTGAATTTCCCGGTGAACCAGTCTTAGAAAGGAAAGGTGATGCCGTAGCTCATACGGGTAGGTTTATTTCCTATCTTGAAGCCAGAAAGATGATCTCTAAAGGGTATATCTATCACCTGGTTCGAGTTTAGGATGCAGATGCTCAGATTTCCACTCTCCAATCAGTACCTATTATAAATGAGTTCCTAGAAGTGTTTCCCAAAGATCTTCCCGGAGTCCCTCCTGATAGAGAGATTGACTTTGGAATTGATCTACTCCCCATCACTAAGCCGATATCTATTCCCCCTTATAGAATAGATCCAGCAGAAAGATCTTCTAGATAAGGGATTTATAAGTCCAAGTGTCTCACCTTGGGGAAGACCGGTCTTGTTTGTCCGAAAGAAGGATGTGTCTTTGTGCTTGCGCATTGACTATCATCAGTTAAATAAAGTCACCATCAAGAACAAGTACCCTCTTCCCAGAATAGATGATTTATTCGATCAATTTCAGGGTGCCCAGTGTTATTCCAAGATTGACCTTAGATCGAGTTACCATCAGGTGAAGGTTAAGAAAGTTGATATTCCTAAAATAACTCTCAGGACTCATTATGGGCATTTTGAATTTTTGGTAATGTCGTTAGGTTTAACGAATGCACCATCGACTTTGATGGACCTTATGTATAGGGTCTTAAAGCCTTATTTTGATTTGTTTGTTATTTTGTTTATTGATGAATCCTTAATTTATTCCCGTAGCGAGATTGACCATGCAGAACATCTCTGAATCGTGTTGAAGACTCTACAAGATCACAAGCTATATGCAAAAAATTTTAAGTGTGAATTGTGATTGAAATTAGTTGCATTTTTGTGCCGAAGGCGTGAAGGTGAATTTTCAAAAAATAAAGGCAGTGAAGAATTGAACTAGACCTACCTCAATATCCGATATAAGAAGTTACTTGTAATGACCCGAATGGTCGTTTTAAGCTTTAACGTTCTATTATGCGGTTCGAGGTCTTGAGTGACTTTATATTGTGCATTATGATTTGTGCGTGCGGTCAGATTCGATTTTCGGATGTTTCAAGATTGATTTGTATGAGTGATTCTCATTTTAGAAGCTTAAGTTGGAAATAAAGACTGGGGTTTGAATTTTTTAAAAAAGACCCTAGAACGGTATTTTTGATGGCCCCGATAGGTTCGTATAGTGATTTTGGACTTGGGCGTATGCCCGAAATTGAATTCGGAGGTCCCTAGGTTGATTTGGAATGTTTTGCCGAAAGTTAGCAATTTGAAGGTATACAAATTCCTTAAGTTTAACTATGGTTTGAATTTAGGGATATCGGGTTCGAATTTCAGTTTTGGGACTTGGAATATATCCATTATGTTATTTGAAACATGTATGCAAAGTTTGGCATCATTCTGAGTTGATTTGATAGGAATCGGGACGTGGTTGTGTTTTTAGAAATTCTTAAATTTCAATGTAAATTTCATGCATTTTTGATGTCTGATTTGTGGTTCTAGATGTTATTTTTGTATTTTGATCTCGCGGGCGAGTTCTATAATATTTTTAGTCGTGTATGGATGTTTGGTATGGAGCCCAGAGGGCTCAGGTGAGTTTCTGATGCGTTCCGGAGAGTTTTGTGAGAGTTCAAGTTGTTGGTTTATGGTTAGGTGCAACAGGTCTCTTAAATGCGAGATATGGTTCACATTTATGGACCTGCATTTTCAAGGTGGGCATCGCTTTTGCGAGGGCTGGAAATGTTAGCTGTTTTTGCATTTGCGATAAGGGCTCCGCATTTGCGATGTCGCTTTTGTGAAGCCTTAGTCGTATTTGTGATAATGGCTGGGCAGTGGTAGGTTCACATTTGCGAGCTTTTTCATCGTATTTACGATTGGCCATGCTTCGCATTTGCAAAGATTTTGTCGCTTTTGCGATGTCTGGGTGGGCTTGGCAGTGTTCGCTTCTGTGAATAGTGGGTCGCATTTGCGAACTCAGGGTCGCAAATGCGACTTTTGTAGCTGAACATAAGGGTTGAATTGTGGGACTTGACTTTATTTTATCTTATTTTTGAACCCTAGACTCAGTAGGAGACGATTTTGAGGAGGGATTTTTACACACAATTATTGGATAAGTGATTTTGTTCAATTCTAACTACACTACATGATTATATGTGAGATTTAACATCAAAATTTTGAGAATCAAAATGATATTTTGGGAAATCTTGTCTATGTTCATAAAAATAAAAATTTGGAATTTGATAGTGGAATTGGACATATAGACTCATGGGGTTATGGGTAGTCGGAATCTACCCTTGGATTCGGGTTTTGACCGGACGAGCCCGAGGTTGACTTTTGGGAAATTTTGTAAATTCGTAGCTTTATCTATCGTAATTGGTTTCTCTTGAATTGTTTGATATTATTAAGTCGATTTTGATTAAATTTGAGCCGAGCGGTGGCGAATTGTAAAGGAAAAAGCTATTTTTGTGTGTTGATTTAGTTGAGGTAATTATTTTGCCTAACTTTATTTGAGAGAACTACCCCATAGGGATTGGTTTGATTGCACTATTTGAATTACGTGGAATACGTGTATACGAGGTGGCGAGTGTGTACACGACCTTATATGTTGAAATTCTGATCGGTTTAGACTCTTAGGGTTCTTATGTATATTAAATTGAAGTTGCCCTATCATGTTATATCCTCCATTGTTAAATTTGCTCTGACATGCTTTATTTGAAGTTGTTAGTACATGTTCTATCTCTTATTGTCAAATATACTCTTATATGCTTTAATTGAAGTTGTTACCTCTTTTGTTATCATGTTATCTCTTCCATTGTGATTTATTCTTATTTGAAGTCATTACTACATGTTATCTCTTTCATTATTGAGTTTTTCTTATTTGAAATCATGATTACTTGTTATCTCTTACGTTGTTGAGCTTATTCTTCCATTTCATTGTGTTGTTGAAATTCTTATGTTGATTTACTTTCCATACTCACGTGTTATTTTCATTGTTATTATACTGATTGTTGTTGAGATGTGAGCTATGTATGGTTGTGGTATTGGAATTGTTGTTATGGAAATATTGTGGCATATGAGTACATGTGGTGCGCGTCGTTATATTGTGTTTTTATGTTTTATTTTGGCACATGTGGAATTGTTGAGAGGATTGTCGGGGTGTTTTCAGTTGAGTTGTCCGTGCTACTGTTATTATTGATATTTGCACATACGGCATGACAAGGCAAGCTATATATTTTGGGTTTGCGTATGTGGTGAGACAAGGTGGGATAATTATCTATGCACGTGTGGTGAGACAAGGCGGGTATTTATTTTATTGTTGCGCAAGCAGCGAGACAAGGGGGGCTATGTCGAGGATGATTTGTGATAGCCTGGGAGCATTGTTATTGTCACGACCCAAATCCCAACATGTCATGATGACACCTATCACATTACTAGGCAAGCCGACAATCACATAATAACTACGCATTTTAATTAAAAACATGATTTTTAACAAGTTCAACAATGGAAAATCTCATAGATAAATGATAAAACATCCGAAACTCAATGCCAAGAAATCCCAAAATTCTGGTGTCACAGAGTACATGAGTTACTAATGTCAACATAGCCTAAAACTCTAGTACAACTGTTTGAGAAAATTGAGAAGTACTGAAATAAAATGAAAAGAAAGAGAGTCAAGGTCTGCAGGTGTCATAGCAGCTACCTCGAAGTCTCCGAGCAGGTACCGACACCAGATCTAGCAATCACCACGTCTAGATGTACCTGGATCTTTGCATGAAGTGCAAAGTGTAGTATGAGTACAACCGACCCAATGTACTCAATAAGTAACAAGACTAACCTTGGGCTAAAAGTAGTGATGAGCGCATAAAGATAATGTCCGAATCAATTAATGACAACACAGTACAAGATAATGACAGTAATAACTCAAAGAACTTTCATATTCAGCTCGTACACATTACAAAAATTTAGGCATGCTTTCAAGTTCATCAATTTAAGCCCAACACTGATAAAATATGCCAAGTACAACTAGCATGAGGAATATTATATCTCTATGCCTACAAGTCAAATATGCATGTCAAATATAATGCATCACAGTGATACTACCAGGTACTCACATTCTCAGAGTACTCAATTTGTCTGCCTCAAACTCCTGATCATCACACACAATCACTCAGTATTGTATGGTACCGACACTCGCTGCTGGTATGTCAGACTCCGGAGGGGCGGATCCTGCCCAAGCACTAATATAAAGTCAATATATCCTACTGCGGCATGAAGCCCGATTCCATAATAATAGATAAGACAATAAGGCCTGCTGCGGTGTGCAACCCGATCCCATAAATAAGCCAATAAGGCATGTTGCATCAACCCGATCCCATAAATATCACTCACAATCTATCTCTCAGGCCCCAACTCAGTCATCAATCTCTCTAGTCTCGCGGTCTCATAAATCTCATATCACTCAGCTCGAACAATGATAACATGATGTAACAGTAAATGATAACATAGACTGAGATATGATATGCAAATGATAAATATAACTGAGTACATAATTGCAACTTAAGCATATAACTCAATAGCATAAATGACCTCGGTGGGTCCCAACCGAATAAGCACATAGCTTAAGCCTGATTTCTAACATGGATCATAGCTCAATTACTCTAACACGTAGGAATTACATGGATAACAACAAGATTAGATAACTACAAAGTACCACAGAATCAACTGAGTCATAATTACCACGGTGCAAGCCCATACGCCTGTCACCTAGCATGTGTGTCAACCCAACAACAACTATATAACACGTATTCCAAGGATTCATACCCTCAGTACCAAGTTTAGAAGTATTACTTACCTCAAAATACGCAACTCAACACTCCAACAAGCCCTTGCCTCGCGAATCGGCCTACGAACGACTGGAATCTAGTCACGAACAACTTAATATAATCAATACAAGCTATATGAATCGATTCCATACGATAAAGCTAAGTTTTTTTTAACCATATTCAAAAAGTCAACCAAAAAGGTCAACATGGGGCCCACGCCTCGGAACACGACAAAATTTGCAAAATCCGAACACCCATTTAATAAGAGTCCAACCATACCAAAATCATCCAATCCTGACCACAAATCGACCCTCAAACCCCCAAATCTTACTCTCCAATCCCTCGTCCAATATTCCCCAAATTTCACCTTAAAAACACTTAATCTAGGTGTAGAAATTAATGGGTATCCAATATCATTGGACAAAAGTGATCAAAAATAGCTTGCTTCTTGATTTGTATTGAAATCCCTCACAAAAATTGCCCATAGCCGAGCTCCTCAAGTCAAAATATGAAATATTACTCTAACCCACGATTTAGGGTTTTTAAATTTGCCTAGGTATGCCTCCTTCGCGAATGCGGAAAGTGCCTCTCGTTCGCGAAGCACAAAACTTCACCGCTGAAAATTCCTCTTACGCGAACGCGACAACCCTGTCGCGAACGCGATGACCTTTGACCGAATGCCTACGCAAACGCGACCCCATTCTCGCGAACACAAAGGCTAAATGCCTAGTGCCCAAGCTGGCCTCACCCTTCTACGTGAACACAGAATCCCTCTCGCGATCACGATGAACAAAACCACTAAACCTTCGGGAACGCATTCAACTTCTCGGGAATGTGATGAAAAAACTTCACCATTCACCCAAATACAATTCGTGAATGTGACACCTCTCTCGCGAACACGTATAAGGAAACTAGATACAACTATTTCAACAGTCTAACAAGTCCAAAAATGAGCCAAACATGATTCGAATCACACCTGAGGCCTCGGGGACCCAACATAACAACACATCCTAAAACATCATACGAACTTAGTCAAAACCTTAAATCACATCAAGCAACATTGAAATCATGAATCACACCCCAATTCAAGCCTAATGAACTATTGAACTTCCAACTTCTAAAACCAATGCCGAAACACACCAAACCAACTCCGGTTGACCTCAAATTTTGCACATAAGTCATAAATGACACAACGGACCTATTCCAACTCCCGAAACCAAAATATGAGCCCGGTATCAGCAAAGTCAACTCTCGATCAAACTTTTCAACTCTCTGAACCTTCAACATTCCAACTTTCACCAATTCAAGCCAAAACAACCTACAGACCTCCAAATCATTATCCGGACACACTCCTAAGTCAGAAATCATCATACGAAGCTATTAGAACCATCAAAACTCCATTCCAGAATCATTTACTCATAAGAAAACATCCGGTCAACTCTTTTAACTTAAGCTTCCAACCTTGGGACGAAGTGATCCAATACATTCTGAAACATCCCCGGAACTAAACCAACCACCTCAGAAAGTCACATAACCACAAATGAACATGGAATAAGCAATAAAAGGGGGAACAAGGCTACAATACTCAAAATGACCAGCCGGGTCATTACATCTCCCCCTCTTAAACAAATGTTCATCCTCGAACGAGCCTAGAATCATACATAGAGTCTCAAATAGGTGTGGATAGCTGCTCCGCATCTCCCTCTCAGTCTCCCAAGTAGCCTCCTCGACTAGATGACCTCTCCACTATACTTTCACTGAAGCTCTATTCTTTGATCTCAACTTTCGAACCTGCCGATCCAAAATGGCCGCTAGCTCTGCATAATAAGTCAAATCTCCATCTAACTGAACCGTGCTGAAGACCAAAATATGAGACAGATCACCATAATACTTTTGGAGCATAGAAACACGAAAAATACTGTGTGGACACTCGATATAATAGGTGGCAATGCAAGCTTGTAGGCCACCTCTCCAATCCTCTCAAGCACCTCAAAAGGGTCAATATACCGAGGGCTCAACTTTCCCTTCTTCCCGAACCTCATCACACCCTTTATAGGCGATACTTTGAGCAATACCTTCTCTAACACTATATATAAAACATCACAAACCTTCCGATCTGCGTAACTCTTCTGCCTAGACTGTGCCGTACGGAGCTGATTCTTAATCTACTTAACCTTTTACAAAGCATCCTGAACCAAATCAATGCCCAACAACCTAGCCTCCCTCGGATCAAACCACCACACTAGAGATCGACACTGTCTCCCATATAAGGCCTAATAAGGAGCCATCTGAATACTCTATTGGTAGTTATTATTGTAGGCAAACTCTGGAAGCAGTAGAAACTGATCCCAAGAACACCTGAAATCCATAACACAAGCGCGTAACATATCCTCCAATATCTGAATAGTGGAATGCTATACTCAACTCAACACGAGTGCCTAACTCTTGCTGCACTTCTCTCCAAAACTACAATGTGAATTGCGTGACCCGATTAAAGTTAATAGACACCTACATGCCATAAAGGTGAACAATATCGCGAATATATATCTCAACCAATCGCTCTGAAGAACAGGTATTCACAATCGGAATGAAATGTGCGGACTTAGTCAACCGGTCCACATTCACCCAAATAGCATCAAATTTCTTGAAAATCCGTGGGAGTCCAACAACGAAGTCCATGGTGATACGTTCCCATTTTCACTCAGGAATCTCAAGCCTCTGAAGTAAATCGCCCGGTCTCTGATGCTCATACTTCACTTGCTGACAGTTCCAGCACAGAGCTACAAACTCCACTATATCTTTCTTCATTCTTCTTCACTAGTAGTACTACCTCAAGTCCTGATACATTTTCGCGGTACCCAGATGAATGGAATACCACAAACTATGGGCCTCCTCAAGAATTAACTCACATAACCCATACACATTGGGCACATAAATTCGACCCTGCATCCGCAACACCCATTGTCTCCAATAGAAACCTCCATGGCATTACCGTTCTGAACCATGTCCTTAAGGACAAGCAAATGAGGGTCGTCATAGTAAAGCTCTTTGATGCGATCATATAAAGAAGATTAAGAAACCACGCAAGATAGAACTCATGTAGGCTCCGAAACATCTAACCTTATGAATTGATTGGCCAAGTCCTGAACATCTGATGTAAGTGGTCTCTCATCGACATGATATGCAAAGGCTACCCACACTCACTGCCTTTCTACTGAAGGCATTGGCCACCAGATTGGCCTTCCCAGGACGATACAAAATGGTAATATCATAGTCTTTTAATAGGTCCAATCATCTTCGCTGCCTCAAATTTAGATCCTTTTGCTTGAACAACTACTGTAGACTTTGATGATTTGTAAATACCTCAAAAGTCATGCCGTAGAGATAATGCCTCCAAATCTTAAATGCATGGACAATGGCTGCCATTTCTAAATCATGAACGAGGTAGTTCTTCTCATGGGTCTTCAATTGGCGTGAAGCACAAGCAATCACTCTACCCCCCTGCATCAAGTTAGGAGTTCACATCCTCTTCAAAATGTGAACACACCCTTGGACTTTGGTATTCAAACTAGATCTAAGGCAAGAAATATGTTTGCCTTCTAAGCCTTCTTGTATCTAGTTAAGTCTAAAAACATTAAGGAAACATTGAAAGATGCTAGATAGATTGCTTCCATTCAAGAAAAGCTTCATCAGTTCGAGAGAAACAAGGTGTGGCACCTGGTTCCCCAACCCTCAGATAGAACTGTGATTGGAACCAGGTGGTGTTCATAAACAAGCTTAATGAGTTTGAAAATACAGCAAGGAACAAAGCTAGGCTGGTGGTCCAGGGATGCAATCAAGAATAAAGGATTGACTATGATGAGACATTTACTCCTATTGCTCGAATGGAAGCCATCAGAATTCTCATAGTTTTTGCATCTCATATGGAATTCAAATTGTTCCAAATGGATGTTAAAAGTGCATTTTTGAATGGGTATTTGAAGGAGGAAGTATTTGTCAAGCAACCACCTGGTTTGAATGTCATGAGAATCCTGAACATGTCTTCTAGCTTGACAAGGATCTATATGGTTTGAATCAGGCCCCTCGTTCTTGGTATGAGAGATTGTTCAAATTCCTTCTTTAGAATGGCTTTACAGAGGGAAAATTGACTACACCATTTCTGAAGATAAGAGGGAGAAATTTGTTGATTGTGCAAGTCTATTTTGATGATATCATTTTTGGTGCAGCAAATGATTTCCTTTGTAAGGAGTATGCAAAGCTCATGGGAAGTGAATTTGAGATGAGTATCATGGGTGAGATAAACTTCTTTCTTGGGTTGCAAGTGAAGAAAACCTCAAAGGGACCATGATAAGTCAACAAAATTACATCAAGGAGCTTCTGAAAAGATTTGAGATGGAAAATTCCAAGAACATTGATACTTCCATTGCTACTGCTGCTTGCCTAGACATGGATGAACTTGGTTCTCCTATTGTCACGACCCCAAATCCAACTAGTCGTGATGGCACTTGACCTAAACTACTAGGTAAGCCAAATAACATTTATCACTACTCAAATGAAAATAATAGGAATCAATGAGTAAAAATAACTGAATTTCTATACAAAATCCCAAGGATTTGTAGTACCAATCACGAGCTTCTAAGACTTAGAAATTACAAAGTTGGTGCGAAATAAATACATCATCTGTTCGAAATATACATAAATAGATTTGCAAAATCTAAAGCTACCATGGACAAGTGGCAGCAAGAACTGGAACGCAGGTACATCTTTGTTGCCAGCTCCTGCCATATACAGAACAATTAGCTCCAAGATCTGCACATAAGGTGCAGAAGTGTAATATGAGTAAAACTGACCCCATGTACTCAATAAGTAACAACACTAACCTCAGGTTGAAAGCAGTGACGAGCTCGGAAGATGGTTAATGTTCAACACCAGTAGCCAAAGAACAACTTATCACAAATAACATAGTTCCCAGGGATAACTACCCTCAAATCCTAGTTTAGAAATGTTACTTACCTCGAACCAGCCAAATCAAATGCCAAGCAATCCAAACAATACTCTAGAAAGGCTATCCCGCAGGAATCATCCTCCAAATTGCTCGAAACTATCCAAAAGCAACACAAAAACATCAAATAATGCCAAAAGGAACAAACCCAAATGATAATTTTGAAACTTTAATCAAATACTCAAAGTCATCCAAAAAGTCAACCCCGGGCCCGTACCTCGGAACCTGACAAAACTTACAAAGTCCGACAACCCATTCAATTACGAGTCCAACCATACTAATTTCACATAAATATAACTCCGAATCGGTGTTCAAATCCCAAATATTCTCTTTAGGAAAGTTTAGACAAAACCTCCCCAATTTCTCTTTCAAAATCATCAATCAAATCCAAAAATCGAAGATAGAATCATGAAATATAATTAAAACCGAGTAAAAAATACTTACCCCAATAAATGTGGTGAATGTTCTCTCCAAAATCGCCCAAATCGGAGCTCCAAATCTCCAAATGTGATAAATTGAACAAACCCTCGAATTATACACATTCTCCCCAGGCATTTTCACATATGTGAACAAATAGCCGCTTTTGCGACAAAATTTTCTACTCCTACGGTATTCATTGATGCCCCAAAAAACTGTATCTGGGGACCCATTTCCTTTTTTGCAACATCACAGGTGCGAGCCACTATCCGCTTCTGCATAATCTCCTAACCATACTGCCATCCGCTTCTATGATCAGAAGTCCGCTCCACATATGGGCCTAGCATTTCGCTTCTGCGGTTTTCCCTCGTACAACCTTGTTTCCCTTCTGAGCCCACGTGACCGCATTTGCGATCACCGCACCTGTGCCCATAACTCTACCGGTGTGACCACACCAGATCTAGCAAAGACTAGCAACCACACATGAAGAAATAATGGTCTGAAACACGTCTGCAACTCACCCGAGCAACTAGGGACCCCGTCCGAACATACAAACAAGTTCCAAAACATAATACGGACCTAATTGAGGCCTCAAATCACCCATAACAACATCAATACTACAAATTGCAACCCAAATCAAACTAAATAAACTTTTGAACTTTTAACTTCCGAAACTCGTGCCGACCCATATCAATTCAACTCACAATGACCTCAAATTTTGCATACATGTACCGAATGACATAACAAACTTGTTCCAAATCTCGGAACAATAATCCAAACCCGATATCATCACACTCAACCCTCGGTCAAACCTATGAACTTTATAATCCTTCAAATTGCCAACTTTCGCCAATTCGTGCCAAAACCTTCTTGAGACATCCAAATATAAATCCGAGCATACTCCCAAGTCCAAAATAACCATATGGACCTAACAGAATCATCAACACTTCGATCCAAGGTCAAATACACAAAAGTCAAACTTGGTCAACTCTTCCAATTTAAAGTTTTATAGTTGAGAATCATTCCTCCAAATAAATGCCAAATCACCCGAAAACCTAAACAGACGATACACACATGCCATAATACACCATATGAAGCTACTCATGCCCTCAAACTGCTGAACGGAAATGTAAATGCTCAAAACAACCGATCGGGTCATTATATTCTCCCCCACTTAAACATACGTTTGTCCTCGAACGTGCCAAGAGCCATTCCAAAGCCGTAAAATCACTGCATAAACTTAGCATACACCTACCTATGGGTGATCCCATGTCACCCCAATCCATATAAGCCCGACAACACAACCTAACTGAAGGTTGTTACTTCAACCTTAGTCTATAAGCCATAGAATCCAATCTCCAACATCCAGAATTCATTATAAAACCCGATTCGCACATCTATATATAAGCATGAACAAGCTGCATCAAGACATAACCATAACCCAAGATGTAATAACATGACATACCACATAATTCAGATACTCATAGCAATAACTTCCGACAGTAATGGCTCCTCAATAACAAACCTGGTACCTGTATTTACCTCATATCAAATAAAACCTTATTCTAACCCTTCATATACTACCAATGATGAAAGAAACATGCAAAAACTCATAGCCACTCATCATATCAACAAATCATGGACCTCTCTTGTCTGAGAAGAACCATAGCCAAATTCTAAACTGATTAGTGACATTATTCTTCCAAGCATACCGTAATCAATTCCGATAGCACTCATTCCAGGTCCAATAACCTCATCCCATCTAGTATAAGCTACTTGACCAACATGTCGCACCAATACTACCTAGAGCCACATACTATGCAATTCGTGCACCACACAAGCAACAACTTTAATGTACCCAAAGATGGAAAGAGAATCAAATAAGAGAACCGTTCCGCAAGCTCAATAGTTATCACCACAAGCGCAATGCTATGAACCCATCACACAAAGTAGAACCAAGACATACAAATCTAACACAGAGGATCATATACCAACATAACTTCGTTGCAATACTTTATCCCATCCAAACAGTGGTCCATATGAAATAACTCAAGCCATAATGCTCGAAATCAACCACCATATGCAAATCAACAACAATCACGCAAAGTGCATGACCATAACCATGGAGAAATGGATAACACAATATACCACCAACATGAAAGACCATAACCAAGGCGCAATCAGCCATTTAGCACCCATGAACCATCTCGTCTGAATTTTGCCACAAAGCCTAAACAGAAACGCATCATCTGCGAAAATAACCAACATGCCACAACCCATCGTAGCATAAACGAACAAGCTTAACTCTAACCGAATGACACATCTCTCAAAAATATCTGTGCTATTTAAACAAATCCAACCTGGTGTAGAATACACATTCTCATTAGGCCTACCAATGGGCCCCCAAATCAAATTTGGTCATCCACAAATAGATAAATAACCCTCAACAACAACCTAAAAATAACACATACTATTAGCTGTCTAATTTTGGCCATACTTTCCAATCCGCAACCAAGGAACAATATGTCTCTGAGAACTCCCAATCTCCAAATCTCTAGAATACCAGAATCACCATATCCGATCCTATCTTGACCACTCCAGTGACTGATACATCCCTCATATACCATCATCCCATAACTAATACTTCTAAAATTCTTCTGTACCATATAGCAAAATATGACATCAGTAGTCAATTAGCCAAGAGATTACCATAATACCAGTCAAGCTTCCGCAAGTCAAAACACACTGCGCCTTTCTGAAATACACACTCGTCTCGGGTAATACCGAATAGTACCAGCATTCATTTAAAAATCTAAAACTGTCCATACTGTCTAGAACTCATGGCCTTCTCATCGAAACTGAACCGCAAACTTGCATATGCAAATCTCAATCCCACACGACGCACCGCTTCTAACATACCATGAAATGAAAGCACGAAAATCCCATTATCAACTCTGATTCATAGGAAGGATACATATTCAATCAGCCAGAAACCTTCCATTTGATCCCATTGAGGGGAAAATTACAATACGTAACATACTCCTTATGCCGGAAGAAAATATCCATCTCAGTCGTGGTAGAAATCATCGAGAACTCTTTGAAACCCATTAGCACAAGACCAAGCTATTAGATCTGAGTCTATCTAACTCAACTAGGTCACACAAGTTGCTCAACCTAAGAGTATTGTCACCAAAACACCAGTAAAACCATACCACACCAAGAGAGCCAAAGGAACCGATCATTTCCATTATCATGCCGTTCTAAACCACTACCAACTGACCTATTTCTTCGAGTTCCTCTAAATGTGACCTCAATTTAACACTTCTTATTTATATTACACTACGATCCTTAACCCTATGCTCACCACAAGAGATCCTAACATGAAACCACATCACCCTAAGACCATAAGTCATTGTATTCCCTCTTAAGTACCCAAAATTACCGCATTTGAGATACCTACTCTGAAGAGACCTTATGCGAATCTGAAACTATTTCCTTAACCTCTCTAATATTGAAAATGTATAATCTATAATGATATAGAAATACCGCGAGTCTTGACAACATCTAATGTAAATCTCAGATCTTAGCCATTTACAAATCTGAAAATTCCTCAAATACCATACATGAATCATGAACTCATTCGAACTTTCTCGGGAGTCATCTACCCTACTAGAATATCGAATGTACTTCTAAAACGAGACGAACGACCTATGCTCCATTAGCACCTAAACACCTAAAAAGTACTCAACATCTCTACGCAACCGAGTGAATCCCTACTCCATGCACACTACCTCCACCACGAATAATAAACCCGAATCATTCCAAGATTTCCATATATCAGCAGAGTTAATACAACATGCATCCAGAAATCTCCTTACTCGATTATTGATATAATCCTGTACTGTAATTCAACTAAAACCTTCATAAGATCATGTAATACAAATCATAAAATTCATCAAATCATCTACGTAGCTTACATTCATCCTCATGACAATCGAGTCAACTTCCTAAAGCGATCCAAACTCAAATTTTAACACATATAACTCACCGGTAGAAAGAAACTCTCTACATAATCATCATAATAATCACATAATCAGAATATCCCACAAGAGTTAATCCATCTGCTTAGCCTCAACCTGACATCTATTTATGCCTTTTCGTGTAACGATCGACCGGTCATTTTGAGTATTGTAGCCTCGTTACTCCATTCATTGCTTATTTTGTGTTTGTTTTTTGTTATGTGATTTTCCAGGATGGTTGGTTTGGTACCTGAGATGTTTTGAAATAAATTGGGACAATTAGTCCCAAAGTTGGAAGCCTAAGTTGAAAGAGTTGACATGATATTGACTTGTATGTAAATGACTCTAGAATAGAGTTTTGATAGTTCTGATAGCTCTGTATGGTGATTTTGCACTTAGGAATGTGTCCAGATATTGATTTGGCGCCCCGTTAGTGATTTTAGCTTGAATTGGCAAAAATTGGAAAAGTTAAAGTTTTGAGAGTTGAGAAGTTTGAGTGAGAGTTGACTTTGTTGTTACCGTGATCAGATTTTGGTTTTAGAAGTTGGAATATGTCTGTTATGTCATTTATGACTTGTGTGAAAAATAGAGGTCAATCAGAGTTGGTTTGATAGGTTTCAGCATCGATTGTAAAAGTTGAAAATCCATTAGTTCATTAGGCTTGAATTGGGGTGCGATTCATGTTCTTGATGTTGTTTGATGTGATTTGAGGCCTCGACTAAGTTCGTATGATGTTTTAGGATGTGTTGGTATGTTTGGATGGGGCCCTAGGGCCTCGGGTGAGTTTCGGGTTGATTGTGGATTGAGTTTGTCCTTGTAGAACTGTAGTTTTTCTGGTGTCTAGTTTCCTTATACGTATTCTCGAGAGAGGTCTTGCATTTGTGAAGAGTATTTGAGTGGTAGGTGAATTTTTTTATTCGCTTTCGTGTATTTGATCATCGCGATTACGAGCAGGGAGCCGCATTCGCGAAGACGAGAGGTAGGCTGGGGTACATCATGTGTTAGGTCTACGCCTACACGATGGAGGCTTCGTGTTCACAAAGCTAGGGGTCGTTTGGTCGTCGTGTTTGCGGTGGAGCAGTCCCGTTCGTGTAAGAGGATTTTTTGGCAGTGGAGTTTCTGTGCTTTTCGAATGCGAAGAACTTTTTGCGTTCGCGAATAAGGACATCTGGGCAGCAGATATATATTTCAAAACCAAGGGTTTGAACCTATGTTTTCATATTTTGAGCTAGAGACCTTGGATTTGGGCAATTCTTAAAGGGATTTTTAATGAGTTGACTGGAGTAAGTGATTCTAAATCGGATTTGGTAGTTATACATGAAATTATCATTGTTTTTACCATTTAATTAGTGTTTTGGGTTGGAAAAATTGGATTTTTTTTGTGAAACTTCATAGACCATTATTTGAGGATTGGAAGGTCGAGTTGAGATCAAAATTGAGTAATTTTGATATGGTTGGAGTCTTTATTGAATGGGTGTTCGGATTTTGTTAATTTTGTCAGATTCCGAGACATGGGCCAGGGGTTGACTTTTTGACTTTAATCAAAGAACATAGCTTTATCATATGGAATTGATTCTTATGGCTTGTATTGATTGTATTAAGCTATTTGTGGCTAGATTCGAGTCGTTCAGAGGTTGATTCATGAGGCAAGGGTTTGTTGGAGTAGGGATTGTGCACGGTTTGAGGTAAGTAAAACTTCTAAACTTGATACTGAGGGTATGACCCTAAACTATGTGTTATGTGGTTGGTTTTGAGGTGATGCACATGCTAGATAAAGGGCGTGTGGGCGTGGACCGTAGTAATTATGACTCAGTTGACTTTGTGGAACTGTGTAGTTACCCAATCTTGTTATTATTCATGTAATCTCCATGTGTTAGAGTAAGTGAGATGTGATCTATGTTAGAAATTATGTTTAGGCTATATGCTTATTCAGTCGGGACCCACTAAGGTCATTTATGTTGTTGAGTTATTTCCTTAAATTGCAATTGTGTACTCAGTCATATTCATCATTTGCATATCATATATCAGTCTCTGTAACAATTTATTGTTGCATCATGTATAATTGTTTGGGCTAATTGGCATGAGATTTGTGAGCCCGAGAGACTAGAGAGATTGATGACTGAGTCAAGCCGAGGGCCTAATTGTGAGTGATGATTATGAGATCGGGCTGCATGCCACAGAAGGCTTTATTGATTTGTGATGGGATTGGGCTGCATGCACAGAAGGCTTTATTGATTCGTGATGGGATCGGGATACATGCCGCAATATTCCATGTTGGCTTATATTAGTGCTTGGGTAGGATCCGCCCC
Organism: Nicotiana tabacum; assembly: GCF_000715075.1. Taxonomy (NCBI): domain Eukaryota; kingdom Viridiplantae; phylum Streptophyta; class Magnoliopsida; order Solanales; family Solanaceae; genus Nicotiana; species Nicotiana tabacum. Next base: position 55,898,130 of record NC_134099.1, on the reverse strand, counting down.
CCCGGAGTCTGATATACCAGCAGTGAGCGCAAGTACCATTGAGTGCCGAGTACGAGTGCCGAGTGATTGAGAGTGTTGAGAGATTGGGAGTGCTAAGTGATTGAGCGTACTGAGTGTGATTGAATACTCTATGATAATGAGTATATGAATTTATCACTGTGTTGCATTACATGTGACATGCATATTTGACAGATAGACATAGAGATGTAATATTCCTCATGTTAGATGCACCCGACATATTTTATCAGCATTGAGCTTAAATTGTTGAACTTGATAGCATTTCTACATTTTTGAACCGTGTACAACTAATTATGAAATTTCTCTGAGTTGTTACTGTTATTTTCCTGTCATATCTGTACTGTTACTATCTGGATTTGGACTGTACCTATCTGAGCTCATCACTGCTTTCAACTCAAGGTTAGTCATGTTACTTATTAAGTAAATTGGGTTGGTTGTACTCATACTAGACTCTGCACTTCATGTGCAGATCTAGGTACTTTTAGGCACGGTAGTTGCTAGATTTGGGGGCATTTCCTACTTGGAGACTTTTGAGGTAGATGCTTTGGTGTCCGCAAACCTCGAGTCTTTTTCTTTTTCAAATCATTTAGCACTGTTCTATCTTTCTAGACAGTTGTATTATAAGTTTTGACTATGTTGATATTTAGTAGCTCATGTATGTGACACCCAATTTTGGAAGATTTTGTATTTGAGTTGCAGTTAGCCTTTTCAGTTATTTATGAGATTTTTACGGTTAAACTCAATATATTATGCTTTTAAATTAAAATAAGTAGTTATTTTGTGATTGTTGGCTTATCTAGTATTGTGATTGGTGCCATCACAACATGTTGAGATTTGGGTCATGACATTTCATGGCCACAACTACTATGCAATCACCAAATCTTCCCGAGTCTGAACTCGTCAACAAGACATAAGAATCTATTTCATTCCACAGATGAATATGTAATGATTCGACCACTCGTTTTGAGCTTTAGCATTCCATTCAGTTGTTTGAGACTTTGAGTAGCTTCATATTATGTATTATGACTTACGTGTATGGTTGGTTTCAGTTTTCGATCGATTCAGGATCGATTTGGAAGAATGATTCTTGTTTTAGAAGCTTTAAGTTGAAAGAGTTGACCAATGTTTGACTCTTAGGTCAACGAAGTTGGAATCGGGTTTTGATTGTTCCTATAAGTTCGTATGATAATTTTGGGCTTGTACGTACGTTCATATTTGGTTTCGGAGGTTCCTAGAAGAATTCGACACTATTTGTCAAAAGTTGGCAATTTGAAGAACTTAAGAGTTCATAAGTTTGACCAAGAGTTGACTATGCAAAGTCTAAAAGTAATCTGAAGTGTTTAAGTGTGATTCGGATAATATTTTGAAAGAATGAAGATTTAACAACTTAAGAGAAATTCTATTTGGTTTGAGCCTCGATTCTTCGTTGTGATGATCCCGTGGGTATTTTGCGGCTTTGGATAAGTTTCGATGATTTATTTGTACTTGTTGGTATGATTGGATGGGGTCCCGAGGGGCTCGGATGTGTTTTCGATCATTGGTTGAAAAACTAGTTAAATTAAGAATTTGAAGTTAAAGCATGGTCAATATCGGGTCAAAATGACCTCTTTTCGGTGCTTTGAGTGCGCGAGCAGGTTCGTAGCATGTTTTATGATTGGAATGCATATATAGTTTGTGTCCAGATTCTGGATGAGTTTTGGGGTGCTAAAACAAAGATTTTCTTATTGCTGGGTTTTCTTTTCTGGTGTAAGTAATTACAAAAATTCCATTTATGTCCTTAGAAATTTTAGATTTCTTTTAAAACTTCAAAACATCATATTTCTCTCATTTTAAGGCCGAATTGGGTGATTTAAGAGGCTATCTTGGGTGTAATCTCGCAAGGATCATTTTGGGATTATAAACGTGAGTTTTGGGATTATCTAGGACCTAATTCGAGCTGAGACAGCTGTTGCATTTTTTCTTGTTTCAGAATTTAATTACTTTTTCTCACAAGATTTTGGAGCTCGTTTTGGGCGATTTTGGAGGGGCTTTTTACTACTTGGATTGGGTTAAGTATTTTTGACTTGGATTTGTTATTATTTTATAATTCAAACCTTGATTTTAGTGTTTGATTAATGATTTGAATTGGAGAAATAGGGGATTTTTGTGAAAACTTTCTAAAACATAAATTGATGGTTTAATGGCCGATTTGAGGTCAAAATTGAATGATTTTGGTATGGATGGACTCGTAATGGAATGAATGTTTGGAATTTGTGTGTTTTGTCAGGTTTTGATGTGCGGCCCGAGGTGACTTTTTGATTTTAGTTAAAGATCAAATCTTTGTTATCCGAATTTATTTCTATGGCTTTTATTTATGATATTAAGTTATTTTGGCTAGATCTGAGCTGTTTTGAAGTGGATTTACATGGGAAGGGCTTATTAGTATATTGATTTAACTTGTTTGAGGTAAGTATCTTGCCTAACTTTGTGTGGGAAAACTACCCCTTAGGATTTGGGTTGTTTGTATTAATTGAATTATGTGGGAGACATGTACACGAGGTGAAGAGTGTGTACACAGGCTCATATGTGGTATTTTGACCGGTTTAGACTCTTAGGCTTCTTGTATGCATTTAATTGAAATTATCATATCATGTTATATCTTCCATTGTTTAGTTTACTCTTACATGCCTTGTTTGACGTTGTTAGTACATGTTCTATCTCTCATTGTCAAATTTGCTCTTATATGCCTTAATTGAAGATGTTACATCTCTTATTGTCATATTACCTCCTTTATTGTCGAGTTATTCTTATTTGGAGTTGTTATTGCATGAAGTCTTTTCATGTTGAGTTATTCTCATGCATTTGGACGTAGTTACTATTTCATACTATCTCATTCATTGTTAAGCTTATGTTATACATTTGAATGGAAATTGTCATTTCGTGGGAATACCATCATTTTGAGTTATTGAAGTTGAAGTCGTGAAAGCTATTAGCACATTGAGGTTGAGGTTGTTGATTATTGAGATATCTTTCCTTGTTGAGTATTTCTCATTCATTTGTTTAAATTAAGATTCTTGTATACATTGTTGTTGAGCCGTGGGCTATGTGTTATGGTAACATTGATATTGTTGATTTTGACAAGTTGTGGTATATGGGCACGTGTGGTGCGACATGTTATTGTGTTGTGATATTGAAGCGCATCCGTCGGTATAAGGATAGGGGTTGATGTGCATGCGGCGACATAAAATGGGATTTATGTGCGTGTTGCTAGTAAAGGAATTACTTGAAGCCATGTGGAGACATAAGGGGGCTAAAGCGCGTGTAGCTATTTTGGTAAAAATGTTTTCAAAAAAATCTAAATGTAAGGCTCACGCGGCGATATAAGGAAAGATTGTGATCTGTGAAATGTGAATATGAGGTGTGGAACCTCGGTGTGAATTTGTTGTATATTCTACATTTGAAAGGCTTGTTGATTTGAACGGTTATGGTTTTTACTTAAATCACCTCACTTGTATTTGATTGTATTTGGTTATTTGTATTTAATTTTTGTGTGAGAACGATTGTGACTTCTTATATGAGTCATGCATTCTACGTGATTTGCTGTGTTGCTTTAATGTGCCAACATGTGTCTCCATGTTACTTGGTGAGTTGAGTTTCTAGATGAATTTGCTTGCTCGGAGTCATTATCGCATACTCTATTGAGTTGTTGGTAACGTAAAGGTTTTAAATAAAAGAACTATTAACATGCTTTTTATGTGACTCTTAAGATGGAACTCGTTATCTCACTCGGTGCTTTGCTATTTTTAAATAATTATCACATTTTACTTTAATTGAGTTCTCAAATTAAATTCATTACCTTATTTGATGTGTTACTTTACGTGAAATTGTTATCGCGCCATACTCTAACAAATTCTATATTTAATTCGTTAATTTATATGATAATTTTCTTAATTTAAAGATGATATTTTACTTTACCTTATTGATTTCTACACTAAACTCATTTGATACTCTATTTTTGTATAAATTGTACTTTATTTTACTTTATTTATTTTCTAAAGTAAACTCATTATCTACTTTGACGCCTTACTTTATTCAAAATTGTTATTATACGTATTTAAATAAACCTCTCGAACATTTTATTTAGCATTTGATATGGATACGATATACATGGTAGCACGTGGACTTTGCCATGCGAAGGTGATTGATAATATGGGTACGAGGTGCCATGCGTGTAAGATTCAGAATTGTGGGTTATGATTTGTGGTTACGAGGTGTGGTGTGTCGAGGTAATTCTTATTGTAAGTCATACGTTGGGAACAATTTGATTACTTGATTTGTCATATGTTTTCCTAATTTAAGTTCATTCATATTCATTTGTGTTCTGATAATGTTGCTGCTTCATTACCCGTTTACTTTTTGTTGGCAATTGTGTTTCTATTATTCATTTGTTGGTTTTATATTAATAATCTTTACGCTGTTAGCGTACATTAATGTTCTTTCTATTGCTAGCTTTATATTAATATCTTGCACAGGTTTTAGGTCTAATGAGTGTCTCGACTTACCTTGTCACTACTCCACTAAGGTTAGACTTGATACTTATTGGATACCGCTGTGGTGTATTCATGCTACGCTTCTGCACATTTTTGTGCAGATCCAGGCCTTTCTGATCGTGTTGGTTCTTGAGAGTTGTGTTTGTGGTGTCTTCAAGGTATACCTACTTGACGTTCGCAGGCCTCGGAGTCACCTTCACATATTATCTTTACTGCTATTTATCTTTATTTCAGAATAGTATTGTATTTAGAAATTCTAGTGCATGTCGGTAGAGCTTATGAATCCGTACTACAAGTTCTGGGGATTGTATAACATTTGTTCAGTTTTAGTTACGTTAGCTCATTTATCAGTTTAAGTTTATATAGTTAATATGGTTATCTTCATTAGATCTCCTCATGTGTTAGGCTTACCTAGTCTTAGAGACTAGGTGCCATCACGATTCCTAATGTGGGATTTTGGGTCATGACAGAACAACATGAAAGATCTCTTAAAAAACTCATAACTTGAGACTATACAACACATCAAGACAGAAATCAAGCACCAAATAGTCCTTTACACATCCCAAGCAAACTCTTCTCGTCACATCCAAGCCACCCGAACACATTCTGTAGTGACTTCTTACTCGTCATATAGCCATCACACCACTCACCAAGCCATTAATCCCACTCCTGGGGACACTACTGGACATATAAGTCCATAAGCACGCACTTACGCCACTGAAACTACCAAGCCCAAGCTGTTGTCTAAACATGGCCTTAAGTTCTCCGGACTTGCACATCACCAAAACACATAAAACACATCTTGCACCTCATCCATGGAATCACAAGCCATCGGTGCATAGATGATATTGAGCTCTCACATAACACACGAGTGAGTGGGAGGAATTCAAAGAGATACGCCACATGATAAGGAAAGAAAGATGGAAAGTTATCCTAAATGCCCTGTAGCCTCTCGAAGATAGGTATGGACGTCATCATACCAATCCGCAAGACTCTACTAGACATTTGCTCATGACTTGTAGAACCTATGAACCTAGAGCTCTATTACCAACTTATCACGACCCCAAATCCAACTAGTCGTTATGGCACCTAACCCAATCCCCTAGGTAAGCCAAATAACATTTATCACCAGTTAAATGAAAATAATATGAATCTCTAAGTAAAAATAACTAAATTTCTATACAAAATCCCAAGGATTGGTAGTATAAATTATGAGCTTCTAAGACTTAGAATTTGCAAAGCCGGTACAAAATAAATACATCATCTGTTCGAGATATACATAAATAGATTTGCAAAATCTAAAGTTATCAAGGACAAGTGGCAGCTAGAAGCGAAATGTAGGTACATCTTCATTGCCAGCTTCCGCCATACACAACAACATCCGCTACAAGATCTGCATGCAAGGTGCAGAAGTGTAGCATGGGTACAATCTACCCTATGTACTCAATAAGTAACAAATCTAACTTCAGGTTGAAAGTAGTGACGAGCTCGGAAGATGGTTAGTGTTCAACACCAACATCGAAATAACAGCTCGTAGTAATATAATGAGGATAGCAAAGGTAGATAACTCAAGAGATATAGCTCGTTCGCTTTACGAGAAAGTAGGCATGCTTACCACTAAAGATCAACTAAACATGACTTTATCAGAAGAACTGTATTCACCAATCCACAACATCAGATAAGGATTTCTGTTTACAAATTATCATGAGGAAAGTACATCTCTATGCCTAATGTCAATATGCATATTAACTCATCAATTATCATATACTGCCTAGCATTAGGAATATGTATCTCTGTGCCTATATCTCAAATATACATGTCAAATCATCAAATGTCATATCACCGTCTAGCATGAGAAAAATGCATCTCTATTCCTACATGTCAAATATATATGTCAAGAAAATGATCTCACAGTGATATCATCAAGTACACTCACCCTCAACACACTCAAAATGCCTAGCTAAAATGCTCCCACTTCATCACACACACAATCACTCAGCACTGTACATGTGCCTGACTCAAAAGCCCCTCACCAAAGCACGTGTATATATATCACTGTGCTTGCGCTCACTGCTGGTTTGTCAGACTCCGGAGGGGCGGATTTTGCCCAAGCGCTAACCAATTTCAATATCACAACCACGTATAGCCCTCGACTCAATAACATTGAATACAACAATAATAACAACAACAACAACAACAACAACAACAACAACAACAACAACAACAACAACAACAACAACAACAACAACAACAACAACAACAACAACAACAATAATAATAATAATAATAATAATAATAATAATAATAATAATAATAATAATAATAATAATAATAATAATAATAATAATAATAATAATAATATAAAAGCGGGTCCATAAACATGGCTCTCATGACCACCTCAGTCATCAACCTCTAAAGTATCAAGGGATCAAAAACTCATATCACTCAGCCAAAACAGTCCGCGTATGGGAAGTAACAACAATGTGTGATGTAACAACGAGTAATGAATAGAGACTGGAATAGGATATGCAAATAAAGAATTATGACTGAGTGTATAATTACAGTTAAATCAGATAGACCAAAACAACAAAAATAGTCTTATTAGGTCTCAACCAAATAATCACATAGCTTAAACATAATTTCTAACATGAATCAAAGCTTGGATAATCAAACAAGTAGAGAGAACACGAATATAACCAGATATAACAGCAAAACAAGTTCGGTAATAGTCTAAAAATCAACTCGGATCATGATTACCCCAGTACACGCCCACGCGCCCGTTATCTAGCATGCACGTCACCCCAACACATCATAAATAACATAGTTCCCAACGATAAATACTCGCAAATCCAAGTTTTGAAATGTGCTTTACCTCGAACCAACCAAATTAAATATCGAGCAAGCCAAACAATACTCTAGAAATGCCATCCCGCATGAATCATCCTCCAAACGGCTCGAAACTAGCCAAAAGCAACTCAAAAATATCAAATAAAGCCAAAGGGAACAAACCCAAACGATAAAGCTCGAACCTTTAATCAAATACTCAAAGTCACCCTAAAAGTCAACCGTAAGCCCGCACCTCGGAACCCGACAAAACTTCAAATTCCGACAACCCATTCAATTACGAGTGAAACTATACTAATTTCACTCAAATCTGACTTTGAATCAGTGTTCAAATCTCAAATATTCACTTTAGAAAAGTTTAGACACCCCCACCCCCAATTTCTCTTTTAAAATCATCAATCAAATGCCAAAATCGAAGTTGAAATCATGAAATTTAATCAAAATCGAGTAAAAAATACTTACCCCAATCGATGTGGTGAAAATCCTCTCCAAAATCGACCAAATTCGAGTTCCAAATCTCCAAATATTATAAAATTTAACGAACCCTCAAATTATATACATTCTGCCCAGGCATTTTCACATATGCGAACAAATAGCCGTTTCTGCGACAAAATTTCTGCTCCTACGGTATTCACTGAGGCCCCGACCGACCTCACATGCAGAACAATTTCCACTTATGTGACATCGCAGATGCGAGCCACTATCCACTTCTGCATATTCTGCCAACCAAACTACCATCTGTTTATGCGATCAGAAGTTCGCTCATGCGGACCCGCAGATGCACCCAACATTTTGCTTCTGCGGTCTTCCCTCATACAACCTTGTTTCGCTTTTGAGCCCACTTAACCATATTTATGGTCACTGCACCTGAGCCCGTAGCTCCATGGTTGTGACCACATCAGATCTAGCAAAGACCAACAACCACACATAAAGGAAAAATGGTCTAAAACACGTTCGCAACTCACCCGATCCCCTCGGGAGCCCGTCCGAACATACCAACAAGTACCAAAACATAACACAAACCAACTCAAAGCCTCAATCACCCATAGCAATATCAAAACTATGAATCTTAACCCAAATCAAACTTAGTAAACTTTTGAACTTTCAACTTCCGAAACTCGTGCTGACACATATCAAATCAACTCAGAATGCCCTCAAATTTTGCATACAAGTTCCGAATGACATAACAAACCTGTTCCAACTCCCAGAACAATAATTTGAACCCGATATTATTAATGTCAACTCCCGTTCAAACCTATAAACTTTTCAAACTTTTAAATTGCCATCTTTCGCCAATTCGTGCCAAAACCTTTTAGAGACATCCAAAAGTAAATGCAGGCGTAATCCCAAGTACAAATCACCATCCGAACCTAACAAAATCATTAAAACTCAGATCCGGGTTCAAATACACATAAGTCAAACTTGGTCAACTCTTCCCACTTAAGATTTCCTAGTTGAGAAGTATTCCTCCAAATAAATCCTAAATCACCCAAAAATTGAAATCGATGTTGCACACAAGTCATAATACACCATACAAAGCTACTCATCCCCTAATACCACCAAATGGAAATACAAATGCTTGAAACGACCAGTCGAGTTGCTACACCTGTCAATAAAACTATGTATATGGGTATCATTGGATTTCTTCTGTACATGACGACTAGAAGATCTGGCATTGTCTTTAGTGTTGGGGTGTGTGCTAGATTTAAATCAAGACCATGAGAATCTCATTTGAAGGCTGCCAAGAGAATCCTGATGTATCTCTAGGGAACGCAGGACCTGGTCCTCTTCTGTCTCTCAGTAGATAATTTTGACCTAATTGGATATGCTGATGCTAACTACGCTGGCTATTTGGTGGATAGAAAGAGTACATCTAAAATGGCACATTTTTTGGGGTTATACTTGATCTCATGGATACAAAGAAGCAAAACTATGTGGCTCTTTCTACTACTGAAGCTGAGTATGTAGCTATTGCCTCTTGTTGTACTCAACTACTATGGATCAAGCAACAACTATAAGACTTTGGTGTGTTTACGGATTGTGTGCCATTTTTGTGTGATAACACAAGTGCTCTCAACATGTCAAGGAACTCGGTGCAACACAAGAGGACAAAGCACATTGATGTGCGACATTACTTCTTGAGAGACAATGTTGAAAAGGGGCATATTTGTATGAAGTTTTGCAAGACGGAGGACCAGGTAGCTAATGTCTTCACGAAAGCACTGAGCAAAGAATACTTTGAGAAAATCGTCTGGAGTTGGGGTTGATCTAGCTCAACTAAGGACCTGGTCCCTAGATGATTGGCTGTGTAAAGAAGAAAAGGTACAATGCTAAAAAGTGTTTTCTGGAGACATCTAACTCAACTCTATACTATTACATGTAGACACTCATGGTAGATTCAGGACAAAATAAGTGACAAATGACATCGCACATATTTAGAAGTTTTTGCTCATATTTTCAAAAGGCTATCAAGGAACTTGGTTCCTATGAATTACGTTAGTAGTTCTTTTTACACTTATTTTCATTTTAAACTGCTAAGGTGCCACGTCACTATTTTGTTCCCACTTCTTCCAAATGTCTTTTAAGCTCAAATGTTACAACCCTTCCAAATTGACCCGTTGACCCATTTCCTTCTCTCACACCTGTTTGTAAGCGGTCCCCCCTTTATTTTATAAACCTAAGATTTTGTCTCTTTCCTAACTTTAAACATAGAACACAAATTTCTCTCCCTCATCAAACCTTCTTCTTCTTGTATTTATGCTCCTAAAATCGAACGTGTTTCAACAAAAAATCCTATCTCCCAAATTGTCTAAAGACAACCAGTTTCGTCTCCATCTAAAATGGTACCTCCATCTAGATCTGAGCCAACCACTTCACCCACAAAAGCCCCAATTTCCATTGAAACCAACCTTATTGTCATTCCTCCTAAACTATCTGGTCTGGTCCCAGAGAAGTCAAAAAAGGTAAACGGCCAAAAAATTTGTCTCCTCTCCTTCTATTTCAGCTCCTACTAAGAAAGTCGACTTAGAATACTCAGTATTAACTTCCTACTTCAAACCAACGAAGAAATTGTAGAAAGCAATAACGGTGTAGAAGTGTCTAGTTAGCCTACTATGTCAGAGGAAGTGAGAGTGGAGGACCAATCGATTTCTACTGTTGCTGAGGGAAATATTCGAAATTTCTCTTCTGTATCAGGTAACCCTCAACTCTCCTCTATTGACAAAGAAGCTTTGTGTACAGTGGTTGAGGGAAATCTGAGTGTTATAGACAAAGAGGAATATACTCCTCTTGAAAAGTAGTCTATTGTGGAGAATTTGGTTAAGGAGTCAATGACTTGTAGTGATGGTGAAGGGACTCAGGGGGAACTATTGAGTCAAAGGGAACAAGTGCTTGTCAGTACTACTGGGGAACCTATAGAGGGGCCTCGTCCCTCTATCCAGTAGGAGTCTTATGCTCCTACATGTGATGAAACACCAGGTTCTACAAGACCTCCCCTAGATAGTGCTGACACATCCCCATTACTGTTCCTTTGCATATTGAGTATCCAGAAATGCGGCATGAGTCTGTGTGTAATTCTGTTGGGAGGTAGGAGGTTGCCTTTACTGATCAAGTATTGATAAGCTTTTTGACTTCTATGGGTTGTGGTAAAGCTAAGAAGAATGCTGTACCAAAATTCCCTACTAGTAGACAGTAGAGCAAGGTTGAGCTTGATAATAGGCAAATAAAGAAAAGAAGAAGAAAATGTGTCAGGACCCCAAATTCCCACCTTAGGATGTCGTGATGGCACATAGTCTCTAAGACTAGGTAATCCTAACATACATTGAAAATTTAGTAGAATTACCAACTAAGATCATAAATTAAACTAATAACTGCCATAGTGAAATCAAAACGGTGCAAAAGTTACAATAAATCCAAAACCGATGGAACTGAGTTACAAGCTCTACTAAAATATATTGAGAATCTCTAATACAATAATGTTTTATAAGAAGATAAACAATAGTAAAAGCAATACTGAGGCCCCCAAGTGTCAAACAGGTATACCTTGAAGTCTCCGGAATATCGAGGTCAAATCACTACCTCTGGCATGAGCAAAAGTAACTGAATCTGCACAAAATGTGCAGAAGCATAGCACGAGGACACCATAATGGTACCCATTAAGTATCAAGAATAACCTTGGTATAATAGTGGCGTGGCCAGGTCAAGACACCTACTAGACAAAAGAAACCTAAACAGAATATAATATAATCTAATAACGAAAAGCAAGAAAATAATTGATTATAAAGTAGTATAATTGTAATGACCTGACCGGTTATTTTTCTTTCTAGATTCCCATTTCCCTAATTAAGACTCCCTGTATGTTTCTTTACTGGTTTATGACTTGCGAGGATGGTTGGTTTGGGTTTGTAAGGGTTCGAGTTGAAATTGGAACACTTAGTTCCTTAATAGTGGCCTAAGATGGCTAAGTTTAACTTGAGTCAATATTTTGGATAAACGACCTCGGAATCGGGATTTTATGGTTCTAATATATTTGTTTGATGATTTTGGACTTATGCATGTGTTCGGATTGGGTTTTAGGTGATCCTGGAGCATTTCAGTACTTAATGTTGAAAGCTGGCGGATTTGGGGTGCGATTCTTAGTTTCGATGTTGTTTTACGTGTTTTGAGGGTTCGTACAAGTCCGTATTATATTTATAGACTTGTTGGTGCAATTGGACAGCATCCCAGGTGGATCGGGTGAATTTCAGACCCCCCAAAGCTAAGTCTGAATATATGTTATTGCTGGTTCTAGTTTCCTTCTTCACGAACGTGGTGATAGAGCCGCGATCGTGAAGAATGAATTGGGGGGTTGGGAATTTTTCCCTTCGCATTCACAATAAAGGTCTTGTTCATAAAGGCATGGGACCAGTAGCCTTTGTGTTCGCGTAAACATGTGTGCATTCGTGTATAATAAAGGGCCTGGGTTGGGTCAGCCACCTTTTCTCTTCTCGTTCAGAAAGGCTGGCCATGTTCACGAAGCTCAGGCTAGGCAGGACTTCATGATTGTGAGACTACCCTAGCATTTGCGATGAAGGTTTTTGGGGCCTGGTTCGACTTTTCCTTCACGATCGCAAGGCTTCTTCAGCGGTCGCTAGAAAGGTCAACTAGGCAGTGACTTGTTTTAGATTGGGGCTTGGCTTCATTTTCTCTCATTTCACGTTCGGTTAGTTTTTTTTGGAGCTCTTGGAGAGGGATTTTCACCTATCATTGTAAGGTAAGTAACTACTACTTAATGTGAGTTTAATAAATGAATTTTGGGTAGAGTTTAACATATAAATTGTGGAAATTATAGGAATTTGTTGAAATAAAACCTAGGTTTTGATAAAAATGGTATTAGACCACAAAAATAATTATGAAATTGAGTAAAAATTATATATTTCTGTTTGTCAGTTATGAGTAACATTAATTTACAAAAATTTCCGGAATCCGTGCACTTGGGCCTGAGGATGAATTTTAGGAACCTTCCAATTTGGGTTGGGTAATTACTCTAATTGTGAAATTATAAACTTTTGAGTATATATTGATTTTTTATACAACATTTGGCTAGTTTCGGATTGCGTGGCACCGACTTGAGGCGTTTAGTGTGAATTGTGAACCAGGGAGAGAAACTTGCAATGAGGTAAGTCTCTTGCCTAACCTTGTAAGGGGAAATTATCCCCTAGGTTCTATAAATGGTTATTTGCTAATAATTGTGGGTGCTACGTGCACAAGATGTGACGAGAGTCCGCACGCAACGAAAATCATGATTATGTGTAGTTTTAGGACTCTACCATGTATTAAATGTATTAGTTGCACCCAACCTGTTAGTTTTATTACTTAAATTATAATGGAAATGTGATAAAGGGTTTGTAAAGACTGAGTTTTATTACTTTGAGTTTACTTGACTATTAGTGGAGATTATGCCTTCTTTGTGTATTATTCTTATGTAATAGCCGTTAATTGGAGTTTGTAGAGTATTGTCTCTTCCTGTGGATCGGTCTGAACGTCTCGACAGTATTTTAGATGCATCTATGGTTGCACTGGTCGACCCTCGATAGTGTACACACTATTCCGGATCGGGTCGTACGACCTCGGCATAAATCATGTGTGATATTGCTTTGAGTCCGATTATACTTGATATTTCTTCTTGATCTGAGACTAAGAAATTACTTGGTGGTTCTTATATGTCAAATACTTGGCATGTAATAGTTGGAAACTTTAAATTAATATTATGTTTAAGAATTATAAATTGTTGTTTCTTACCTCACTATTATTGTTGTATTTCATGCCAAATTATGATTTCTATATTTTATTTATTGACCTTTAGTAAGTGTCGATGCCGACCCCTCGTCACTCCTTCTTCGAGATTAGACTAGATACTTACTGAGTACATGTTATTTATGTACTCACGCTACCCTTCCACAATAATCGTGCATGATCTGAGGCAGGTGCATCTGGCGGCCATTCAGGCGCGTACCCCCGCTACCCAGAGACTTAGTGGTGAGCTGCTCCCTATACCTTGTTTTGCAGCACCCGGAGTCTCTTCTATGTTGTATTTATTTTTCTGTTTATCTTTCTCCGGAAAGTAGTATATGAGATTTTGTATATTCTACTGGTATGCTCGTGCACTTGTGACACTGGGTTTTTGGAGATTCTAGTAGGCATTCCATGGTTTTTGATTACTAAATTCATCACTTCACTCTTTAATTTATTTCATGCTTTACATTATTTCGATCACCTATTAATCATTCCCTTATTAAGTAAAATCAATGATATTAAGATTATTAAAATGAACAATTACATGGATAGTTCATCGTTGGCTTGCCTGCCGGACATTGGGCACCATCACAGCCTATAGTGGGAATTGGGTCATGACAATAATGATATAAGGCTAGCAATGGGTATTAAAGCATTAAAGGACAACAGGAACACACATATGATATGAACAACAAAAAATCAAACACCGTCAAATTCAAGTGAAGCAAATGAAGGAATAACAATAACCGTTCTATCAACAATCACTTTCAACATAGAATGTACAACAAGAATCACAACCGAGGCATCACGCCTCATATTCACACTTTACAATTTACAATCACAATCTTCCTTATAACACCGCGTGAGCCTTGCATATATTTTGAAAACTTTTTTCCAAAATAGCTACACACGTTTTAACCCCTCCTCCCCTTTTCTAACTGTGTTGCTTCAAGTAATTCCCTTACTAACAACATGCATATAAATCCCACCTTATCTCACTGCGTGCGTTTCAATACCCACCCTTATGCCACCGCATGTGTATCAATATCAAAACACAATAATCAACTCGCACGACACGTGCCTATAGGATGTTGGGAAACTTATCTTTCTTCATCTCCTATAGTGCAATTGATGTTGTGCCAAGTATCTTTCTCGTATACTTTCATATATGGTGAGAACGCACATGGCAAATATACCCGGCAGTGGAGGAGCTGCTCCCCCAGTTGCTAGAGGGCGAGGCAGAGGCTGATAGAGGGCTCCAACTCCTGCTAGCGGACGAGGGCATCCTAGGTTTGCCCCTGTTGTGCCACTAGTGGATCTGGTGGAGGATCCTATTATTGAGAAGCAGGGTGAGGTACCTGCAGCTTAGCAGGCCGCGACAGATTTCTATACGGATCGGGATTTTAGGAGGTCATGGGTCATATACGACGGCTCAGGGACTCTATGACGTAGGCTGGTTTATTTCCAGCGGACCCAGCCATATCTCAAGTGGGAGGGGAAGCACAGACCCCTACCGCTCAGGCTCCAGGTCATGCAGCTGTCGTATATCAGGCCCCGGGCGCACTAACCATGGGTGAGAGGCTCAACCAGTTGTAACGGTTATACTAGAGCCCAGACCAGCCCTGACCGACGAGCCGTAGAAGCTATTGAATAGATGAACCAGGATACATTCTCCTGCCTTTGGCATTGAGTGACATTAGGACCCCCATGACTTTATTGATCGTTTTCGTGACAGACTACACTACATGAGAGTATTGGAGTCCCACGGGGTGGACTTCACCATATTTCGGCTAGAGGGCAGGGGCCTATAGATTGTGGCAGTCCTATCTTCTTAGCAGACCAACAAGTTTTCCTCCCTTGACTTGGGACAAGTTCACACGTCTCTTTCTAGAGACATATATTCCACCCTCTTAGAGGGAAGAGTTACGGGCCAGTTCAAGCGGCTCCAACAGGGTCTGCATGTGATTGATTATGAGGCGAGATTCTCTGAGTTGTCTCACCTTGCACTTATGATACTCCCCACCGATGCAGAGAGAGTGTAGAGGTTTATTGCGGGCTTGCACTATGGTATCCAGGTTACTATGGCCTGAGAAATTGAGATGGGGACTCCTTACGAGCAGGTTGTGGAGATAGATCGAAGGATCGAGGGTATTCGTTAGCAGGGCCAATAGTAGGCACCGAGGGACAAACGACCTTGATATTCTGGAGGGTCAGTGGTTCTCTGTTTGGGGGCATAGGTCAATTTGTGAGGGGCCAGTTTACCAGGCCCACATATTCAGTACCGCCTCCTTCTCAGGGTGCTCCAGTGTAGCCCTATTTTAGCGCCATTCTAGAGAGGTCATACCATCAACCATCTATTCAGGGTTCTTTCGGCGGGTGTTTAGGTCCCCAGGGTTAAACCTAGGGTCAGTTATCTTCTGCTCCAAGAGGCTGCTGTGAGTGCGAGGAGCTTGGTCATGCGAGGAGAATCTGCCCCGGGCTTTGGGGCAAGGTAGTACTGTAGGGCCATTAGCCTATGATCATCGCACTAGCTACCGTACCAGCCGTCCAGCCGACCAGAGGCGGTGGGAATGTAGGTAAGGGTCGTCCTAGAGATGGAGGCCATCCAGGTGGCGCTCTACCTAGGTTCTGTGCTTTTATAGCCAACCAAATGTAGTTGCCGACATCATGTTCACATGTATTATTTTTGTTTGCGGTAGGGATGCTTCAGTACTATTTTATCCAGGGTCTGCATATTCATATGTTTAATCTTTATTTGCTTATTTTATGAGTTTCTCTCGTGAGTCCTTGGGTGCTCTTGTATATGTGTCCATGCTAGTGGGCGATTCTGTTGTTGTGGGTCGGATTTTCCTGTCCTAATATGATTTTTTGTGGTTATGATACTAGAGCAGATCTTCTATTGCTCAACATGACCGACTATGAGGACATCTTGGGCATGAACTGGTTATCTCTGTACCATGCCGTTCTTGATTTCTATGCCAAGGATGTTACCTTGGCGATGCCGGAGTTGCATAGATTGGAGTGGAGGGGTTCATCTTTCAGTACATCTAGCCGGGTTATTTATTTCTTGAAGGCCCAACATACGGAAGAGAAGGGTTGTTTGGCTTATCTGGTTTATGTTCGGGATACTACTAAAGAGACTCCCACGATTGATTCAGTGCCCATAGTGCAAGAGTTCTCTGATGATGTGTTTCCTTCTGATCTACCAGGCATGCCACCAAATCGTGTCATCGATTTTAATATTGATTTGGCACCAGTACATCTATATACCACCATACCGCATGGCTCCAAAAGAGTTGAAGGAGTTAAAGGAATAACTTGAAGAGTTGCTAGCAAAGGGGTTTGTCAGGCCGAATGTGTTGCCTTGGGGTGCACCAGTATTGTTTGTGAAGAAGAAGGACGGGAGTATACGGATGTGCATTGATTACCGCCAGTTGAACAAAGTTACCAGTAAGAACAAGTACCTGTTGCCATGTATTGATGATTTGTTTGACCAATTACAGGGTACCAGGGTGCTCTCTAAGATCGACTTGAGATCTGGGTATCATCAGTTGAAGATTCGTGCTTCGGATGTTCTGAAGATGGCTTTTTGGACTAGATATGGCCACTATGAGTTTCTAGTGATGTCATTTGGCTTGACCAATGCCCCCACAGTGTTTATGAATTTGATGAACCAGGTGTTCAGGCAATATCTCGATTCATTTGTCATTATCTTCATTGATGACATATTGATCTACTCGTGTAGTATGGAGGAGCATGAGCAGTATTTGAGAGTTGTGCTTCAGACCTTGCGGGAACAGAAGCTATATGCTAAGTTCTCCAAGTGCGAGTTCTATTTGGATTCTATGGCATTCTTGGGGAATGTTGTATCATGTGAGGGTATTAAGGAAGATCGAGCTAGTCTAGAGTGCCCTCGTCCTGCCACAACAACCGAGATCAGGAGTTTCTTGGGTTTAGCAGGTTATTATCGTCGGTTCATGGAGGCCTTCTCATCTATTGTGGATGATTTTACTAGATTGACCCAGAAGGGTTCTTTTAGTCCAGAGTGCCCTCGTCCTGCCACAGCAACCGAGATCAGGAGTTTCTTGGGTTTAGCAGGTTATTATCGTCGGTTCATGGAGGCCTTCTCATCTATTGTGGATGATTTTACTAGATTGACCCAGAAGGGTTCTTTGTTCCGATTGTCCGATGATTCGAGGCAAGCTTTCGAAAGCTCAAAACCGCACCGACTACAACACTGGTGTTAGTGTTGCCTTCCGGTTCAGGGATGTATACTGTGTGATTTGATGCTTCATGTATTAGCTTGGGTTGTGTATTGATGCATTAGTGACAATTTATTGCATATGCTTCACGTCAGCTGAAGCCCCATGAGAATAATTACCCCGTAAATGATTTGGAGTTGGTTGCAATAGTTCATGCTCTTAAGATCTGGAGGCATTATCTTTATGGGGTGTCTTGTGAGGTTTACACCGATCATCATAGCTTGTATCATTTGTTTAAGCCAAAAGATCTTAATTTGAGGCAACCCGGGTGGCTTGAGTTACTGAAGGACTATGATATTACCATCCTTTATCATCTGGGCAAGGTGAATATGGTTGCAGATGCCTTGAGTAGAAAGGCCAAGAGTATGGGTAGTTTGACATTCATTTCAGCAGAGGAGAGGCCATTGGCATTGGACATTCAGTCCTTGGCTAACAGACTTGTGAGGTTGGATATTTCAGAACCCAATCGAGTTCTTGCATGTGTTGTGGCTCAGTATTTATTATTTGAGCAGATCACGGATCGTCAGTACAATGATCTGCACTTGCTGGTTCTTAGAGAGACAATACTGCAGGGTGGTTCCAAGGAGGTTACTATCGGTAAGGATGGTGTTCTACGACTCTAGGGTCACCTATGTGTTCCTAATGTTGATGGCTGGAGGGAGAAGATTCTAGATGAGGCACACTGTTCTCGGTACTCTATTAATCCAGGTGCTATAAAGATGTATCACGACCTGAGGAAGCATTATTGGTGGTGGCAGATGAAGAAGGACATAGTTGAGTATGTAGAGAGATGCCTAAATTGCCAACAGGTTAAGTATGAGCACCAGAGGCCAGGTGGCCTACTTCAGCAGATGGTTATACCGTAGTGGAAATGGGAGCGCATCACTATGGACTTCGTAGTTGGGTTTCTACAGATGTTGAAGAAGTCCGATGCCATTTGGGTCATTATCGACAGGCTGACCAAGTCGGCACACTTTATTCCAGTGATGACTACGTACTCATTAGAGAGAGTGGCCCAGATTTACATTTAGTAGATTGTTCGGTTGCATGGTATGCCTGTATCTATCATTTTAAATAAAGACCCTCAGTTCACTTCACATTTCTAGAGAGCAGTACAAAGTGAGTTGGGTACCTGAATAGAGCTCAGCATAGTCTTTCATCCGCAGACCAATAGGTAGTCGGAGCAGACAGTTCAGATCCTGGAAGATATGCTCAAAGTATGTGTGATTGACTTCGAAAGGTAATGAGATTGATTCTTGCCTTTGGCCGAGTTTGCTTATAACAACAGTTATCAGTCCAACATCGAGATGGCTCCATTTGAGGCTTTATATGGCCGATGATGTCATTCGCCCATCGAATGGTTTGAGCCCGACGAGGCTAGGTTATATGGCACTGATTTAGTGAAGGATATCTTGGAAAAGGTAAAGTTGATTCAGGAGCGACCTCGTAGAGCATAGTCGAGATAGAAGATTTACGCGGGTTGTGAGCACGTGATTTTTGCCCTATGAGAATCACTCCCAAAAAATTAAAATAAAATAATTTTTCCGTTGCTTGCAATTTTGTGGATTGTCGTGGTGTTTTCTGTTATTGTTTGCATTTTTTATGCACTTTTATTTGTTAAACTAATGAAAATACAAAAAATATGTCGCATTTGCATCTAGGATTTAATTTTGCAATTAGGATTAGCCAAGTAAATATTTGTTTTACAAAAAAAAAATGAAACAAAAATCACAAAATAACGTACTTCGCATTTTGGTGTTTAATGTCAAAATTGTGTGATTTTCTTTTAATTTGGTATTTAGTTATTGGTGATAATAACTACTTAGATTTAATTAATATTTATAGGATAATTTGGCCAAGGTTAAATTTAAGCTTGTATTTTATTTTAATTAGAAAGAAAATTGAAAAGAAGGATCAGTAGTGGGAAGTAACAGCTCTTAAGTACCTTTAGAGGTGGGAATTCAGAGAGAACATGGGCTAATGATAAAAGTTTGAAGGGGTGCACATGGGAGGAGCATTTCAAAAGGTTGAAATAATACAATTGTAAAGGAAAAGAGGAGCTGGAAAGGGAGAGAGGCTGGAAGTTTAAAAGGAGAACACATAGACCTGAAGGAGGAGAAGAAAAAAGAAGGGGGCGGAGAGAGCGGTATACACTCGATATATACTCTGGATACACTGGATATACAGGGGCAGAATTAATTTTGGAGAGAGTAAAAAAGATAGAACCAAATTTTCTGAAATATTGAGAGCGGAAGAACACCAGAGAGAGTTCAAAGCTAGAAAGAGAAAACAAAGAGAGATTTCCGGACTATTTTTCTTCTCCATTTTTACTGGTTTTCTCCGTGTTGCTGGGATTTCTGGATTGAGATGTTGAAGTTACTGTGTTGGGCTTTCTGCTGTTGTATTTTGCTATTTGCTATTGCTGATTGCTTACCCCATTTTTCTGTTCTACATACCAGGTACATGTCTTGAAACTCGATGTATGTAAACTCGATGTATGTAAATATCCAATTGAAAATGATTGAAGTGGAGGCCTATTGTTGTTGAAGTGGAGGCCTAATGTTTGCAAGCTTCAGTTACTATTCACTCTTTCGATTCCATTTCACTTAGTGAGTTTTATTTCTTAACTTTCTTATTCCTTAGTTAGAGATTCCTACTAATTTTTCATATGAAGTTGAATTTTAATTTGGATGGCAGTGGTTCGTGAGCTTGAGTGATTTCGAAAAAGAAGTATCAGTACGTAATTGATTTGAGAAGAGAACATAATTATTTCAACTAGAGTTGGTGTGAGTTAAAATAAGCTGAGTTTTATCTGTGGCTATTTTTGAAAGAGGTTGTTGCTTTTGGACGTTGCCTGAAACGAACACCATCTTTGAAAGTTGTAGAGAAAATCAAAGATTATCAATAAAATGAAGTGGGTGTTAGCTAATTTATTAAAAGAAGCTGTTTTGACACTTTGAATATTAGCTTGTAGAAAGTCTTGTAATTTTGGCGTGAACATTGAAATGACAGTGATGTAAGAAATGGTCAAAGGGAAATTGGAGAACTACTGGTTGTGTATTGTTTTATTATCCTACGCATTTTTATGTTGGTTTATTTGTTTATCCCTTGGATGACTTTGACGCTACTGGTATCGTTTTTGCCTATGTGAATAAATTAATTAAAACCTTGATCTTGCTCTTGTCCTTTTTTTTAGTTTTCTGTTGTTTCCTTTTGGTTACTTATAAGTGCGTAGAATTTTAAACTAAAAAATAACATTCCAAAGTTGCTATATTTTTCTTGTCAGTAGTACTTCATGATATAGTCAATATGTATTAGCATGTCTTTATCCTATAGAAAAGGTGAATGTACTATGGACTTGAAAAGTACTGATAATTCTTAACATAGGAAAATAATTTAAAGACGCGTAACTGCTTTAGGCATGCTATTTAATAATTTACCTTCCTAAACTTGGGTGCGCATTTATGTGAATCAAATTCAAATCTCAACGTTAGATAAAATATATTGTGGATCGCGGGTGCATTATGTAGCGTGGCTTACGACGTGTTTTAAATAACTTTGAATTTTTCCCGAAATATTAAAAGTGACTAAAATAATAGTACCCTTTTGCTTTTGCTTTTGCTTTTGCTTTTGCTTTAACTTTAGCTTTAGCTTAAACAAATGTACAACATGTGTCGATTGTTCTTTTGGAGTATATTTAAGTTTGTTGTCATATGGTTGAAGCTCATGAATCAAAGTTTGGTTTTTAAATTAACTTTAGGTGTTACTGTTTTTGAACTCATCATTGGATGTATATTAAATTGAGGTGATAAGAAATTTATCTTCCTTGTTTTCATTTAGCATAGTATTTAGCGTACTGGATTACTTATTTTTTAGTATTTAATATGTTAAGTTGTACGGTGTCTTACATGTAAATTAGCAGCTCATAGTTCTTAGCTTATTATTTGCCATTAGTTGATTGTGCATGTAAGCACGTGATTTTTGACCCTCCCCGAGGATTTTCACATTTTTAGCGTGAATATGTGAAATTGGGTCCAATATAGTCATTTTAACTATTTTACTTTATTTCGTTGCAAAAAGAAAAATCACAAAAAATATATATATATAACTTTAGTTTATTTATCTCTCATAAACTTGAAAAAATACAAAAATTGCACTTTATTTTTGTACTTTATATAATTTCGAAAATTACAAAAAAATAAATAAAATATAGTTCTGTTAAGGTTTTGTAGTCATTTTAATTTGGAAAAAATACAAAAATATTACCCCATATTTTATCTTAATATTTAAAAACGAAAATTACAAAAATAGTTTTATTAATATTTTGTAGCTATTTTAAATCCTTAAAAAATATTTAAAAAGATATAGTTTTGTTAAATACTAGTCTTATTTTGGTAGTTATTTTGCTTATATAGGACTAGTTAAGCAACGTCGTTTTCTATTTCTCGGGTCCGAGCAAAAGAATAATATTCGGGTTTAAACTACCCGGTTTTAGGCCTAATTTTCGGACCTAGCCCTTAATAAACAGTGTCCAGGACACATGGGGAACCCCACCACGCGTGGGGGACATATGCCTCGAACCCCACCACGCGTGGGGCTCATTTTCATGGGCATTGTGTTACAAAACACGGGAAAGCCAACAGAAAAGGGGGGACTTTTTGAAAATTTGGTTTTTGGAAACTACTGTGCATCTTCTTCTTTCTCTTTGAAAGAAGAAGCAAAAACCCTACAGCCCAACTCCTCATCGCCTTCCACCATCGTCAACCAAACCTTGACCCCATTACCTACACTCCAAAAACCACCAGCCCAACTCCATTCCCTACTCCCCCAGCAACGGACCACCCTCCTCCTCCCAAACACCACCCCGTCACAACCCAAACCCAACACCCCTACTGCCCAAAACCATCAACAAACCACCATTCCCTCCGTCACCCTCACAACGAAAACCAGCAAAACCACGTCCAAACGACCACCGGCTCCGACGACACCATCTCCCTCGTCGTCTCAAAAACCAGTCCGTCAAACCTCCATCCATAACCCAGCCCGACGAGCAGCAACAACGTCGTCACTGTCTAAACACCATATCCGAAAACCACCCTCAAACCTAACCCAAAACCACCAGCGACACAGTCCAAACACCACCCTCTCTCACGTCGGACCCCAGCTCTTCGACCTTACGTCCGAACGCCACCACAGACGACGCCCAGTTGCTGCTGCGTCGTCACTACACGAACGACCCTCCATAGCTGCTCCTTTCATCACCTCCAACGACCCCTTTGTCGCAGCTTCACGCAACAGTTGCTGCGTCGAAAAAATACAGCAGCTGTTGCTGCGTCGCTGCGTTGCTGAGTAACTCAGCTGTTGCTTCAGTCCGGTGAGGTTGTTTTGTTCGTCGAGGTCCGGCGCGTCGAGTTTGTTCGTTGAAGTCGCTGTAGGGGTTCGGTCCATGGCTCTATGCGTTTCTGTTTATGCAGGTTAGTAAGCCTCGATGTATTGGTTTAAAGAAATTTTACGTTCAATGTTTGAAGTTGCAATATATCAACTGATAAGATAATTTTCTGCTTATGTTTTACCGTAGGCATTTTAGTTCATTTTTGTGTTATGTTATTATTGTTTACTTGATGTCATTTGATTTAGTTGTATTAGTAGTCCTAAGACACAGTTTGACGTTGATTCGCTCATCCCTTCATTGTCTCAGTTTATTTGGACAAGATTAGTATTAGTACCTGTTGTTACTACGCCCGAAACACTCATTCGCTCAACTCCTTTTATTAAAGCTTGACAAGTTATGAGATTGTATTTGTAAAGAGGCTGTAAGGTTTAGTATGGTTAAAGGCGTAAAAATGGCATCCCTTTAAAAAATAAAAAATAAAAAAAAATAATAATAAAATAAAAATAATAATAATAATAAAAAGAATAAAATGAGACGAGCCTCGCCGAATAAAAGGGACAAATTGCGGGGCCCTCACAAAATATATGTATTAAATACTTAGATTCCGGGATGGGCCGTTTAACAAATTTCACGGCCCTCCCCAAAAATAATAATGCGCTAGTTGCTTTAGGCGCGCCTTTAATAATGTTATCTCCCTAAACTCGGGTGCACATTTATGTGACCCAAATCCAAATCTCAACGGAGTCGAAATATGTCTCTAGTCACGGGCGCATTGATTGTGGCGTGACCCGAGATGCATTTTCATGACGTTGCAAATTCCTTTAAAAAATAAGAATGAGATGAGCCTCGCCGAATAAAAATACAAATTGCGGGGCCCTCAGTAAATACTTGTTTTAAAATTACTTAGAATTCAGGAGGGCCGCTTAGTGAATTTCGTGGCCTTCCCAAAATAATAACGTGATAGTCTCTTTAGGCGCGTGTTTAATAATTTACTTTCTTAAGCTCGGGTGTGCATTTCATGCGACCCAAATCCAAATCTCAAAACATCAAATAAAATGCGTTCCGGATTGTGGGTGCATTTCATGTGACGCAGTCCAAAGACGTGTTTTAAGCGATGTTCACATTCTTGTAAAAATAATAATAATGAAGCGGTTAAAAGTCAAAATTTGCACATAAGTTCATACTTGTATAAAATCAGATAATCAAGCCGAATTAACAATTGAGCGACCGTGCAAGAACCACGGAACTCGGGAATGCCTAACACCTTCTCCCGGGTTAACAGAATTCCTTATCCGGATTTCTGGTACGCAGACTATAATATAGAGTCATTATTTTCCTCGATTCGGGATTAAAATTGGTGACTTGGGACACCCTAAATCTCCCAAGTGGCGACTCTGAAATAATTAAACCAATCCCGTTTCGATTGTCCTTTAATTGGAAAAAACTCCCTTGTACCCCCTCGGGTGCGTAAAAAGGAGGTGTGACAGTGCAGTAGTGAGAAAATTGGAGATCAACTGGTGTGCCATTATTTATTTTTTTTGCCACAATTCCCTATTATTCTTGTTTGAAGTTCGTGTATCAAGTTTCAGTAACTCAACTCTGTTTCGCTTGGTGATGCTCGTTATTGGTTTCTTGGCACACATTTTGTATGGAAATTCGAGGTGTACCGTGACAAACAAAAGTCTTAAATGCACGGCCCTCGTTTAATAACTTGTTTATTTTTTTAGAAATCAAGGTGCGCGATTTAGCGAATTTTCCACTCGCAAAGTTGCAAATTCGTAATTGCTTTAGGCACTTTAGTTTAATAATATTACATTCTTAAATTCAGGTGTGCATTTATGTGACCCAAATCCAAATCTCAACGATGTTAAAATATGTCAAAATCACGGGTGCATTTATGTGACGTGGTTCGAAACGTGTTTTAATAACGTTGCAATTTTCTTTAAAAAATAAATAAAAATGGTTTAAGTTAAAATTTGCACATAAGTTTAAACATGTACTAAAATCAGATAATATGCCAATTATAACGGTTGAGCGACCGTGCTAGAACCATGAAACTCGGGAATACCTAACACCTTCTCCCGGGTTAACAGAATTCCTTACCCGGATTTCTGTGTTCGCGGACTGTAAAATAGAGTCAATCTTTTCCTCGATTCAGGATTTGAACCGGTGACTTGGGACACCATAAATTATCCCAAGTGGCGACTCTGAATTTTTAATAATAAATGAATCCTGTTTCCATTGTCACTTTAAGTTGGAAAAAAACTCCCTTATGCCCTTGCGGGTGTAGGTAAAAAGGAGGTGTGACAGCTCTGGCGACTCTGCTGGGGACCAAGAACCCAGAACTTTTGGTTCAGGGTTCAGAATTCGAGATTATAATAATTGTTATATCTGGCTTTGTTTATTATCTGATTTTATTACATGTTTGGGCCTAATGTGCTAAATGTTGCTTTTACCGCTTTGATATTATCTGAACTGTATATATAAACTGCTACGAAATCCCTCTCTTCTCTCTCTTGAGGAGTGCACGCTGGTCGTGACTTCTTTCTGTTAATGTCCTATTCCAAATAGAACGAGGTTCGAACAAGTTGCAAAATCAGATGATCTTTTGGTTACTGGTACGCAGCCCCCCCTCGGCTCGAGTTGTCCGCTCGGGTAAGCCAGGTCTAGAACAAATAAACCTAGGTTTTAAACCTAGTATAACAATACCTCATGCCGGATCCCTAGTAGAAACGCTTGTTTGCATCATGTGCATTTTGACTTTGGGGACTCAACACAGGGGTTGGGTCCGTCTAGGACAGGTGTACCCAAAATAACAGACCATCTTGATGCATCTTATGTGCTACATGTTGCATTTCTTCGAGGGTAAAAGGGTCATTTGGCGGACTAATGATAGTTGAGGGAAAATGAAAAAAAAAGAAAAAAAAAATAAAAAAAAAGAAAAAAAAGAGAGGGTGAAGTGTGAAGAAAAAGCGAGTGGGGTCTAATTATGTTTTCGGTTACATTTTGTTAAGAGAAAAGAAAAAAAAAGAGCTTGGAAAATTCAAAAGATTTTTATACTTTTTCATCATTTTTCAAAAATCAAAAATAAAAAAAAAGGAAAAAGAAAATAAAAAAAAAAGAGTTTACATGTTTCATCATTTTTTCAAAAAAAAGAGAGAAAAAAAAACATATTTTCTCTAAATTAGTTGTTATTTTTACTTCTTGCCCGTATCCTATCAGCCCGAACTACGCGAACATGATTCTCGTCTCTCTAGGCGGGATACGTATGCAACCTACATAGGGTCCGGTATTACTAGTAAATATTATGTTCTTGGCTTTGCGGGGTCTTAGCCAAATTTTGCACTTCTAGCCACCTTTTGGCCAAATAAGCCATTTTGCAAAAATAGCCTCAATCATGTCGTGCATGTGTCCAGTAGGGAGTGTTATTGTCTCACATAGTGTTGGTTTAAAATTTTCTCATAATGGTGTGGATTTATTTGCCGGAGTTTGAGCATTCCAGACACCTCGTGACCATCCAGTCAGGATCGCTCAATCAGGTGTTGCTTAAGGAGATTTGTTTTATTTTTATGTTTTGAGTCCGTTCTTCATTTTATGTCGTCTTTTACTTTCTAGTTTTGTACAGTAATGTCAAGTCTTTTGTTATTGTATTTTCTTCTTTATATTTGAAAAATGTGCTGTAACTCAAAAATCAAAAAAAAAGAAGAAGAGATATTGCATTTTATATTTCCGTTATAAGTTTTCTTTAGATTACTAATTCTAGAAATGAAAAAAAAGAAAAAATTTTGAGGTTGTTTTTCCTTTAGGCAATAAATATATAAGACTTAAAATGAATTGTTTTTATATTTCCTTTAAGTATAGTAGGACCAAAATTCAAAAAAAAAGAAGAGAATTTTCTTTTAGTATTTCTTTAAAAGCTTTATTTAAGGTGTTAATTCAAAATCCAAAAAGATTTTCTTTTGAGAAGTTTCTTTGGGAAATTAGTAAAAAATGAAAAAAAATTCTTTTCGTTAGAACTTTAGGATATTGTACATAGAAGAAATAAAAGACAACATACTTTATCTTTGATTTATTTTCAGAGTTTCTCTTTTAGGCAATCAAAATTGAATCCCAAAAATATTTTTTTTGCTTGTTTCAAAATATTGCGTCAAGATATCAAAGGAAAATTCAAAATAATATTCTGTGGTTTATTCTTTAGATTTTTTTCCTAAAAAAAAAGAATCAAAAAAAAATATTTTTCTCTTCTAGGATATTTCCTTAATAGAATATTTGTTTCAAAAGGATAAAAAAAACATGTCCGTTAAGCTTGAGTTTAGAATAGGTCAAAGAACGTTAAGTCTATTAAAAAAAAGGATTTGCTAGTTTTATTTATCTTTTCTCATTAGAGTAGTTGTGGAGGTAAAAAAAAGGAGAATGTCAGTTTGTTTACTTTATTCCCGTTCTTCCAGAACTACGCAAAGATCTGATTCATGCGGGGTCATGATACGTAGGCAACCTACATAGGGTTCGATCGAATCACTTTTTTTTACTGTTAAAAGAAAGAAAAAAGGGAAACGGAAAAAGAGAGAAAAAAGGTGAAATCATGGGATGTGAGAAATGAGAAGGAAGAAAAAGAGCGATAATCAGAAAGAAAAAGGGGAAGGAAAATGAGCGAGCTAAGAAGTACCAGAAAAACAAAGAAAAGAGAGGTTGAAATGAACAAAATGGGATGATGGCAACTGACCTTTGTACCCTCGAAGTCATTTTAGAACCAATAACTGTGGCTACGTGCATTGCACATGAAGTGAGATTATCTTATGTTAAATGCCCTAACGCATGATGGTTTCCTTTTGTTATATTCAAGAGCAGAAGGGTGGTTGGTTTTTGGTTTTTAAAGTGGTAAGTCTTCTTCACAACACAAAGTCAAAAGGCAATGACAAACAATAACAGAACTGAGTTGGTTGATACCGGTGCCCGAAAGTAGTTGGTTGAACAAGATAAGGGGTTGGTTGAAGAGGTGAGGATGTTAAGACAACACATGAAGGACATGTATCAGGCCTGGATGACTGGGAGGGCACTACCCCCCCACCAACTAGCTTCCTAAATGCTACCCTTACCCTAACACCGGTTACAGTGCCAAATGATCCCCATACTCTCCAGATTCACCCGCTTACCATGGCTTTCCCAACCACCCTAGTAGCTCCGTCACTCATCTTCCAATTACCTTTCCTAAAAATTGCCCTCCTGTCTTTTCCACCATCCCCAACAATGAGCACCCACTCAAAGCTCACGATGCCCGATATTACCCCTCAGAGGTTGCCCACAAAGTTCCCAACTCATACAAATAGAGCCCTCGGGATAAGTTGTATATTGAAAATGAAAGGTTCACAGGAAGAGAAAGGAAAGAGGGGATACCCAGGAGGCTGGAAGGCATAGAACAATCCTCGAAGAACAAACAAGGAAGGGAAGATCAGTGCAGCATGTCCTACAAAGAACTGTCTGTGTCCCCTGACGTTCGCCTGCCCGCGGGGTTTAAAGTGCCAAAGTTTAACTTGTATGATGGGTGTGAAGATCCAGTAGCCCATTTGAGGGATTATTGCAGTAAAATGAGAAGTGTTGGCGAGAAAGATGATTTGTTGATGGCGTACTTCAGTGAGAGCCTGACTGGGGTAGCTTTGGAATGGCATAATCGTCAAGATGTTGGTAATTGGCCTACATTGGGTGACATGGCTCAAGATTTTGTTCGATACTTTCAATACAGATCGGGCGTTACCCCAGACCGCTCTTCCCTATCCAGAATGGAAAAGAAGTCGGAGGAAAGCTTTAGAGAATTTGGACTCAGATGGAGGGAGCAGGCTGCTCGAGTCAATACCCCGATCGGTGAAGAAGAAATGGTTGAGCTCTTCCTAAAAGCCCAGGGGCCCACCTACTTCAGTCATTTGATCCCAGCCTTGGGAAAGCCTTTCAATGATGTGTTAAAAATAGGGGAGATGGTAGAAGAGGGAATCAAATTAGGTAAAATCATGAGCTATTCGAAAGACATTCAGAACATCCCAGTAAGCTCGGGTGGAAGAAAGAGAAACCGAAAAGATGATCGATGGGCTTTCCCGATCAACACTTCCATCCTCGATATCATCCCCGGGGATATCCTGATGTACCAGATGATCCTCCCCAATGCCACTTCTCTCCACGGAACTCCCAAAATCGTACATCACTCTCTCAGTACCCAGCTCCACAAAATGCCTATCCACCCCCACGAGCCTATCGAAAACCCCCTGGATCAGGTTTTCGGCCCAATCAAGCATTTAAGAATGAGAGCTGAAAAAAGAAAAGGCTTTCACACCTATTGGAGAATCATATGTCATTTTGTTCCAAAAGTTGAACCAATTGGACATGTTGAAGCCGATTCATATAAAAATGTCAAACCCTCTGTCAAAGAAGTTTGATTTTTCTCAAAGGTGCGCATATTGCTCGGGGCATGACATAGAGAAGTGTTGGAATATGAAGAAAGCAATTCAGAAGCTTATTGATGCAGGTGACATTGTCGTGCAAAATCCAGATGCAGCAGACACTAACCAAAGTTCATCGCCTGCTCGTAATGAGACGCATATGGTGAGTATGATTTGTTTTGAAAAGGAATATGAAAATTCTTCTGAGATCCTCGAAGGTCCACGCGCTGCAAAGTTTTCAGTGCTATCAGAGGTTGATCTTAAGAACGAGGCAGCAAAGGGAACCCAAAAGCAATTTGTTAAGAACAATATGATGGAAGTTTGTGAAGGTCCTAGTAATGTTGATGCGGAATTCAGTGGCTAAGATGCCGAGCTTGGCAATTGGAAAGATGCTCCTTTCTTGGTTAGCCGAGGAGGAGTTTTGGTGGTTTATTTTGTTGTCATTTCTATTGTCCGGGTTATTTCAGGGTTGTAATCCAGATATTGTCTGGTGACTCAAACCCTTCTATCCTTTTATTTTTTCTAGTTTGTTTAGTCATAGTAGCCCGTCTAGTGTTGTCTAGGTTTTTTCTAGGTTTGTAACCCTAGTTTAGTTTGCTTGTTTTGTTGTTCAAACCCTTTCACCATCTGTCTAATGCAACTTTCTGTTCTCTGTTATTTTTAGTCATTTTTGTTTCGTTCTCTTTTCTTTTTATAGTTCTTTTCCTATTGACTCTAGTGACATGACATGCACGCATAATTCTCAGCCTGGTCTTAAAAAGTTAGTTTAGTCATGAAGCAATGAAACAATTTGAAGATGATAGGGACATTTGAAAAAAAAGTAAAGGCATTTTGAGATCACTTCAAGCCCGAATTATGAAACTGGGGCAGGTAGAACAAAAAGAAATACTGTTGAAACGCATCCTGCCGCATCAGGTTGAAGCTAAAAGCAAGTTTGCCCCAAATTTGTAGGGGTCGTTCATCGTAATGAGAGTGTTGTCCAATGGTGCTTCGTACTTAACAGATGTAGAGGGCGAATGTGTGGATATGGTCATCAAGGCTGGCGCAATCAAAAGATGTTACGAATATTTTCCTTGGTTTGTTTAATTGTGTTGTTTGTACTTGGCATGTTTTGAAGATTGGAATGACGAAGGCATTTTGTTCTGCTATCTAAACACCTTACCTTTCGTTACCCATTTGAGCCTTGTTTATTTTCTTTCATACCCCTCTTTCGGAATCAATAGCAAAGATCAGAAACACAAGCGTGAAAGATAAGTAAAGGAAAAGGAGAAAAGAAAAGAACAAAAAGGGAGAGAAGAAAAATGAAAAAAAAGAAAAAAAAAAGAGAACGAAAAGAATGATAAGAAAAAAAAAGAAAAAAAACAACAAAAAGAGAAAAAGAAAGCAAAAAGGAGAAAAAGAAAGCAAAAAAGAGAAAGAAAAGAAAGAGAAAAGAGAAAATCACAACAACAAAGTAATTCCTATAACATGAACTACGTTCAACCTAATTCCTTTTAAGGATACATAGGCAGCCTCACGGTTCGGCCCATAAAAAAAAATCCAAAAGTCCCCAAGCAAAGAAACTGGGGCAGAAGTTGTGTTTGCTTTAAGAAATCTGATTCCAAAAGTTGTAATTTTAAACTCATGTCGAACTGTTTTGAGCCTTTGATACTCTTTCTTTCTAACCCCATCCAAAATCCCACATTAAAGTCCAAATAAAGACCTTCCGATCAGTTTTCGAGAGATGCCAAGTCGAGCAAATAAAGGTGATTCATATCAGGGTAACACTCTGGTCCACGCAGGAAAAGTAATGAAAATGAGAGAGCCTTATTGGTGAAAACCCTCACAGGCACCGTAAGGCTATGGGAGTTGAGAGTAATAAAAATGAGAGAGTCTTATTGGTGAAAACCTTCACGGGCACCTTGAGGCGACGAAAGTTGATAGAAAGAATCAAATGAGAGAGGCTTGATGGTGAAAACCCTTTGGGCACTACAAGGCGAATAAGGATTGTAAATCAGATTGGATAATCGGAGCATTGAAGCCCAGTTTCACGGCTTAGAGGGTACAACAATAGTTGAACATAAGACTTGTTTGACAGAATAGGCCACATGTGCATGTCATGGTCGTTAGACTTGCTATCCAATCTGATAGGTTTCTCATTTGTAGTTTTCTTTTTAGGAATCATCTCTTTCCCTTGTCCTTTACTCTGTTTTTTTGTCGTGTTTACTTCCTTTTTCTGAGTCTGTTTGGTCCAAACAAGTGAGAAATGACTTCAAAATTTGCCACCAACTTTCCAAGTGCACAAAATGAGATCTGGCTAGCACATCAAAGCATCATAAGTCAGTAAAGAACAACAAGCGCACTGAACTGGTAACAATCAACTTGCTTTGGGATCCTTGTGAAATACAAAGCTTTGGTACATATCAATCCATAGACAATGCAACAAATAGAGGGTGTTAGGTGAACGGATCAAATGTATCTTCTGTGTTAAGATTGACAAAAGTGGTTAACTAGTGGTAAGCGAGGTCTTCCAAGCAGAAATCAAAGTTATGATGGCAAGCGAGGGAGCAGTAGACCTCAAGGCCAGGGCCAGTGGTTTAAGTAAAGGAAGAACAACATATACACTGAGTTGGTAACAATCAACATGCGTTGGGATCCATGTGAAATACAAGGAAAAAAAAAGGTGGTAAACCAGTGACAAGCAAGATCTTCCATGCAAAAATCAAAGCTATCATGGCAAGCAATGGAGCAATAGACCTCAAGACCAAGGCCAGTGATTTAAATCGGGAAAGAACAATGTGTGCATTGAAGTTGGTAATAATCAATATACCGTGGGGATCATGTGAAACACAAAGGTTTGGTAGATGTCAGTTCATGAGCAATGCAACAGATAGAAGGTATTGGGTCTGAATGGATCAGAGGTATTTTTTGTGATAAGGGGGACAGAGAAAGTGGTCAATCAATAAACAGGCAAGGTCTTTCAAGTTGAAACCAAAGTTATCATAGGAAGTAAAGGAGAAATCTCCCTCAAAGTCAAGGCCACAAACCAACCACCATATTTATAAACTCACACGTTTTCTTTGTTTGAAACAGGGACAAAAATTGTGTCCAAATCAAAGCTTGGAAGTTTGAATTTTTTTTTTCAAGTGTCATGCCCAAATTTTGTCAGCACAAAGGCGGTTGGAGAAGGGGAAAGGAAAATTTGTTCGATCTGTAGGAACCCTCAATGAGGAAAAGCATGGTTCAGAGGCAAAGAATTTTATCTGTTCTGCAGAGATCCTCCAAAAAGAAAGCATGGCTCAGGTAAGTTCATTCTCGGCTCTTCAGGACCCTCCTGGATAATGGGATTTAGTTTTAAGCGTTCAGGACCCTCCTGGACAATGGAATTTAGTTCTAAGACCTTCATAGAAAATAAGATTTAGCGTAAGTTTTACCTTTAGGAAATATTATTTAGCTTTGAAGTTGTCACTCTTAAGGTGAGATTTAATTTGAAATTTTCAGGACCTTCCTGGAAAGTGGGACTTAGTTTAAAATTCAAAACAATCATGAGTAGTAACATCTAGCATAAATGTACCCCAAAAGAATATAAGTTGGTTTCAATTTTTTTTTTCTGTAGATAGAATTCAGCTAGGAGTTGTCATGACCCTCCTAGAAAATCGGACCTAGTTTAAAAAAACGAAACAATTATAAATAGAAAAATCTAGCATAAATGTACCCCAAAGGAATATAAGTTGGTTTCAAAGATTGCATGTTTAAGATAGGATTCAATTAGGAGTTTTCAGGACCCTCCTGAATAATGAGACCTAGCTTTAAGATTTCCATTAGATAACAAGATTTAGCATAAGTTCTGTTGTAGGGTAATATAGTTTAGCCGTAAAATTGTCACTCTTAAGATAAGACTTGATTTTTGATTGTCAGGACCCTCCTGGATAATGGGACATAGTTTAAAACTGGCTTGGATAACAAGATTTAGCATAAGACATACCTTCAGTAGATATAATTCATCTTTAAAATTGTCGTTTAATTAAGAGTTGTCAGGACCCTCCCGGATAATGAGGAATAGTTTAAGACTGACCCTTTTAGATAGCAAGATTTAGCGGAAGTAACACCTTTAGAAGATATAACTTAGATTTAAAATTGTCGTTTAGTTAAGAGTTGTCAGGACCCTCCTAGATAATGGGGAGTAGTTTAAGACCCTCTTAGATAACAAGATTTAGCGGAAGTCATACCTTTAAAAGATATAGCTTAGATTTAAAAATGTCATTTAGTTAAGAGTTGTCCGGACCCCCCTGGATAATGGGACATAGCTTTCAAATTCTTAGCAATATTTGGTAATATGATTTAGTTTAACACTCACATATGCGCCCAGCTACCAAACTGGGGAAGAAAATTTTCTTTGTTTTGTCTATTTTTGTTGAAATCAGGGACCCGCTAGGAGAATATGGAGAAGCAAGTCAATTTTCAGCTGTCAGGAGCCCGCCTGGAGAGCAGGGAATACATTTCAAGTCTAGCAGTCACGAGCCCGCTTGGAGAGCAGGGAATACATTTCAAGTTTTGAAGTTGGGAGCCCGCCCATATAACAGAGGAATACATTTCAGTCTTTACATTTCAAGTTTTGAAGTTGGGGGCCCGCCCATATAACAGAGGAATACATTTCAGTCTTTACATTTTTCAAGTTTTGAAGTTGGGAGCCCGCCCATATAACAGAGGAATACATTTCAGTTTTTACATTTCAAGTTTTGAAGTTGGGAGCCCGCCCATATAACATAGGAATACATTTCAGTCTTTACATTTCAAGTTTCGAAGTTGGGAGCCCGCCCATATAACAAAGGAATACATTGAAGTTTGAAGTCAGTAAAGCGGAGGGTTACAACAAAAACCCCCAGCAGAAATCAGAAGGAAGACCACAAGTCGAGCCAGAAGTAAAGAAACAACGGAGGAAACACAAATCAACAAGACAGCAAGGCAACAAGAGATGCAAGATCAAGCTGAAGATATAGGAGTTTGTAATTCATAGTTTAGTCTAGCTTATTGTTTTCTTATAGCATAGTGTAATAAGGAGGTCGGCAAGCAGTAGCAGCAGCATGCAATAGCAGTAACAACAAAATCACAGTCCCATTGTAGTCCCAGCTACCAAAACTTCCCGAACTATATTGACCTGATTCCCTTTTATCCAGGGATATGTAGTAAACCTTCGAAGTAGAGGTTCGGTTTCCCACGGAGTGTTCAAACAGGCAAAAATCGTTCGTATTCGCTCACTTTATCTTTGCACAAAAACTCTTTGTGTTTTCGGGCAAAGAGGGGCAGCTGTGAGCACGTGATTTTTGCCCTATGAGAATCACTCCCCAAAAATTCAAATAAAATAATTTTTCCGTTGCTTGCAATTTGTGGATTGTCGTGGTGTTTTCTGTTATTGTTTGCATTTTCTGTGCACATTTATTTGTTAAACTAATGAAAATACAAAAAATATGTCGCATTTGCATCTAGGATTTAATTTTGCAATTAGGATTAGCCAAGTAAATATTTGTTTTACAAAAAAAAAAAAAAATGAAAAAATCACAAAATAACGTACTTCGCATTTTGGTGTTTAATGTCAAAATTGTG
The DNA here is from genome assembly GCF_000715075.1 of Nicotiana tabacum. Taxonomy (NCBI): domain Eukaryota; kingdom Viridiplantae; phylum Streptophyta; class Magnoliopsida; order Solanales; family Solanaceae; genus Nicotiana; species Nicotiana tabacum. The sequence continues at coordinate 55,862,801 of NC_134099.1, read as the reverse complement.
TGATTTTATTTTAATTTGGTATTTAGTTATTAGTGATAATAACTACTTAGAGTTAATTAATATTTATAGGATAATTTGGCCAAGGTTAAATTTAAACTTGTATTTTATTTTAATTAGAAAGAAAATTGAAAAGAAGGATCAGTAGTGGGAAGTAACAGCCCTTAAGTACCTTTAGAGGTGGGAATTCAGAGAGAACATGGGCTAATGATAAAAGTTTGAAGGGGTGCACATGGGAGGAGCATTTCAAAAGGCTAAAATAATACAATTGTAAAGGAAAAGAGGAGCTGGAAAGGGAGAGAGGCTGGAAGTTTAAAAGGAGAACACATAGACCTGAAGGAGGAGAAGAAAAAAGAAGGGGGCGGAGAGAGCGATATACACTTGATATACACTTTGGATACACTGGATATACAGGGGCAAAATTCATTTTGGAGAGAGTAAAAAAGATAGAACCAAATTTTCTGAAATATTGAGAGCGGAAGAACACCAGAGAGAGTTCAAAGCTAGAAAGAGAAAACAAAGAGAGATTTCCGGACTATTTTTCTTCTCCATTTTTACTGGTTTTCTCCGTGTTGCTGGGATTTCTGGATTGAGGTGTTGAAGTTACTGTGTTGGGCTAACTGCTGCTGTATTTTGCTGTTTGCTGTTGCTGATTGCTTACCCCATTTTTTTGTTCTACATACCAGGTACATGTCCTGAAACTCGATGTATGTAAACTCGATGTATGTAAATATCCAGTTAAAAATGAATGAAGTGGAGGCCTATTGTTGTTGAAGTGGAGGCCTAATGTTTGCAAGCTTCAGTTACTATTCACTCTTTCGATTCCATTTCACTTAGTGGGTTTTATTTCTTAACTTTCTTTTTTCTTAGTTATAGATTCCTACTAATATTTCATATGAAGTTGAATTTTAATTTGGATGGCAGTGGTTCGTGAGCTTGAATGATTTCGAAAAAGAAGTATCAGTACGTAATTGATTTGAGAAGAGAACATAATTACTTAAACTAGAGTTGGTGTGAGTTAAAATAAGCTGAGTTTTCTCCGTGGCTATTTTTGAAAGAGGCTGTTGCTTTTGGACGTTGCCTAAAACGAACACCATCTTTGAAAGTTGTAGAGAAAATCAAAGATTATCAATAAAATGAAGTGGGTGTTAGCTAATTTATTAAAAGAAGCTGTTTTGACACTTTGAATATTAGTTTGTAGAAAGTCTTGTAATTTTGGCGTGAACATTGAAATAACAGTGATGTAGGAAATGATCAAAGGGAAATAGGAGAACTACTGGTTGGTATTGTTTTATTTTTGTACGCATTTTTATGTTAGTTTATTTGTTTATCCTTTGGATGACTTTGACGCTACTGGTATCTTATTTGCCTATGTGAATAAATTAATTAAAACTTTGATCTTGCTCTTGTCCTTTTTTTTGTTTTCTATTGTTTCCCTTTGGTTACTTATAAGTGCATAGAATTTTAAACTGAAAAATAATATTCCAAAGTTGCTATATTTTTCTTGTCAGTAGTACTTCATGATATAGTCAATATGTATTAGCATGTCTTTATCCTAGAGAAAAGGTGAATGTACTATGGACTTGAAAAACACTGATAATTCTTAACATAGGAAAATAATTTAAAGACGCGTAGCTGCTTTAGGCATTCTATTTAATAATTTACCTTCCTAAACTCGGGTGCGCATTTATGTGACCCAAATTCAAATCCCAACGTTAGATAAAATATATTGTGGATCGCGGGTGCATTTATGTAGCGTGCCTTACGACGTGTTTTAAATAACTTTGAATTTTTCCCGAAATATTAAAAGCGACTAAAATAATAGTATCCTTTTGCTTTTGCTTTTGCTTTAGCTTAAACAATTGTACAACATGTGCCGATTGGTCTTTTGGAGTATATTTAAGTTTGTTGTCATATGGTTGAAGCTCATGAATCAAAGTTTGGTTTTTAAATTAAATTTAGGTGTTACTGTTTTTGAACTCATCATTGGATGTATATTAAATTGAGGTGATAAGAAATTTATCTTCCTTGTTTTCATTTAGCATAGTATTTAGCGTACTGGATTACTTATTTTTTAGTATTTAATGTGTTATGTTGTACGGTGTCTTACATGTAAATTTTCAGCTCATAGTTCTTAACTTATTATTTGCTATTAGTTGATTGTGCAGTAGTGAGAAAATTGGAGATCAACTGGTGTGCCATTATTTGTTTTTGCCACAATTCCCCATTATTCTTGTTTGAAGTTCGTGTATCAAGTTTCAGTAACTCAACTCTATTTCGCTTGGTGATGCTCGTTATTGGTTTCTTGGCACACATTTTGTATGGAAATTCGAGGTGTGCTGTGACAAACAAAAGTCTTAAATGCACGGCCCTCGTTTAATTAACTTGTTTATTTTTTTTAGAAATCAAGGCGCGCGATTTAGCGAATTTTCCATGGTACTCGCAAAGTTGCAAATTCGTAATTGCTTTAGGCGCGTTAGTTTAATAATATTACATTCTTAAATTCGGGTGCGCATTTATGTGACCCAAATCCAAATCTCAACGATGTTAAAATATGTCAAAATCATGGGTGCATTTATGTGACGTGGTTCGAAACGTGTTTTAATAACGTTGCAATTTTCTTTAAAAAATGAATAAAAATGGTTTAAGTTAAAATTTGCACATAAGTTTAAACATGTACTAAAATCAGATAATATGCCAATTATAACAGTTGAGCGACCGTGCTAGAACCACGGAACTCGAAAATGCCTAACACCTTCTCCCGGGTTAACAGAATTCCTTACCCGGATTTCTGTGTTCGCAGACTGTAAAACAGAGTCAATCTTTTCCTCGATTTGGGATTTGAACCGGTGACTTGAGACACCATAAATTATCCCAAGTGGCAACTCTGAATTTTTAATAATAAATGATACCCGTTTCGATTGTCACTTTAAGTTGAAAAAAAACTCCCTTATGCCCTTGCGGGTGTAGGTAAAAAGGAGGTGTGACACGGATCAGAAGGCGTGTGATTTATCATTTTTAGTGGGCGAGAAGGTTATCTTGAAAGTCTCACCGATGAATGGAATCATGAGGTTCAGGAAGAAGGGAAGATGAGCCCAAGGTTTATTGGCCTATTTGACGTGTTGAGGCGAGTTGGGGAGGTAGCTTATGGGCTTGCTTTGCCTCCTAGTCTATCGGGATTTCATCCGATTTTCCATGTGTCTATGCTTCCGATGTATCATGCCGACAGGTTGCATGTGTTAGATTATATCATGGTTCAGCTAGATAAGAGCTTGGGCTATGAGAAGGAGCCAGTTGCCATTGTTGACAGGTAGGATCGCCACTTGATGTCTAAGAAGATTTCTGCGATAAAGCTCTAGCGGAGGGGTCAACTAGCCCAGGAGGCGACTTGGAAGATCGAGGTCTACATGCAGAGCAAATATCCACACTTATTCGGCACTACAGGTATGATTCTAGACCCGTTCGAGGGCGAATGTTTGCTTAAGAAGTGGAGAATGTAATGAACCGACTGGTTGTTTTGCTTTCTAGATCCCCATTCCCCAAATTAAAACCCCTCGTATACCTTTACTATTTTATGACTTTCGGGGATGGTTGGTTTGGGTTTGTAAGGGTTTTGGTTGAAATCGGAATACTTGGTTCCTTAATAGTGGCCTAAGATGACCAAGTTTGGCTTGAGTCAACATTTTGAGTAAATGACCTCGAAATTGGGATTTGATGGTTCCAATAGGTTGGTATGATGATTTTGGACTTAGGCATGTGTTTGTATTGGGTTTCAGGTGATCTGGAAGCATTTTAGCGCTAAATGTTGAAAGTTGGCGCATTAATGTTTTCAAGTCCTTTAAATTTGGTTTGATGTAGACTTCATTGTTATCGAGTTCCATTTGGGATTCGAAGTCTGGGATTAGGTCCGTATGGTGATTTATGACTTGTACACAAAATTTGGTGTCATTCCGAGTTGTCTAAGTAAGATTCAACGCGTTCAGAGCTAGTTGAAAAGTTTGAAGTTCATAAGTTGATTCAATTTGGTTTTTGGGTGCGATTTTTCGTTTTGGTGTTGTTTTGCATGTTTCGAGAATTTGAGCAGGTCTATATTTTGTTTATGGACTTGTTAGTGTAATTGGACCGGGTCCCAGGTGGCTCGGGTGCATTTTGGACCACCCGGAGCTAAGTTTTAAAATCTGCTATTGCTTGTTCTAGTTTCTTTCTTCTCGAACACGAAGGTGGAGTTGCGATCGCAAAGAACGAATTGGGGGCTAGGCATTTTTCCCTTCGTGTTCGTGATCAAGGGGTCGTGTTCACGAAGGTCTAGGACCGGTAGTCTACACATTTTGCGTAGACAAGCCCGTATTTGCGTAGAATAAAAGGCCTGGGGGGGGGGAGATCAGCCACCTTTGCTCTTCACGGTCGCGAAGGGCTAACCGCATTCGCGAAGCCTAGGCTGGGCAAGCCTTCATGATCGCGAGACTGCCTCGCATTTGCGATGAATGTTTTTAGGGCCTGGGCCGACTTTTCCTTCGCAATTGCGAGGCTTCTTCCGCTATTGCGAAGAAAGGTCAACTGGGCAGTGACTTGTTTTAAATCGGGACTTGGGTTCATTTTCTCTTATTTCACTTTGGGTTATCCAACTTTGGAGCTCTTGGAGAGGGATTTTTCACCTACCATTGCATGGTAAGTAATTACTACTTAATGTGAGTTTAATACATGGATGTTTGATAGATTTTAACTTGTAAATTAGGGAAATTATAGGAATTTGTTGAAAATAAAACCTAAGCTTTGATAAAAATAAAATTAGACGACGAATATGATAATGAAATTGAGTAGAAATTATATATTTCTATTTGTGAGGTTATGTGTAACATTTATTTATAAAAATTTCCAGAATCAGGGCACATATGCCCGAGGTGTATTTTAGGAACCTTTCAATTTAGGTTGGATAATTACTCTAATAGTGAAATTATAAACTTTTGAGTATATATTGATTGGTTTGTACTACATTAGGCTAGTTTCGGATTGCGTGGCACCGACTTGAAGAGTTTAGTGTGCATTGTGGACCGGGGAGAGAAACTTGGAACGAGATAAGTCTCTTGCATAACCATGTAATAGGGAATTATCCACGTAGGTGCTATAAATGGTTGTTTGCTAATAATTGTTGGTGCTACGTGCGCTTGATGTGACGAGAGTCCGCACGTAGCTAAAATTGTGCTTATATCTGGGTAGTTTTAGGACTCTACCATCTATTACTTGTATTATTCACACCCAACATGTTAGTTTAATTACTTAAATTATAATGGAAATTGGATAAATGATTTATAAAGACTGAGTTTCATTACTTTGAGGTTTGGCGGTTTACTTAACTGTTAGAGGAGATTACGCCTTCTTTGAGTATTATTCTTATGTAGTAGCCATTAATCGAAGTTCGTAGAGTATTCTCTCTTCCTGTGGATTTGGCCAAACATCTCGTCAGTAATTTATATGTGTCTATGATTCGCACCGTTCGACCCTTGGTTGTGTACACACTATTCTGGATCAGGCCGTACGACCTTGGCATAAATCGTGCGTGATATTGCTCGGAGACCGATTATACTTGATATTTCTTCTTGATCAAAGATTAGGAAATTACTTGGTGGTTCTTATGTGTCAAATACTTGGCATGTGATAGTTGGAGACTTTAAAGTAATATTATGTTTAAGAATTATAAATTTTTGTTTCTTACCTCACTATTATTGTTGTATTTCATGCCTACTTATGATTTCTATATTTTATATTTTGACCCTTAGTAAGTGTCGATGTCGACCCCTTGCCACTGCTTCTTCGAGGTTAGACTAGATATCTAGTGGGTATATGTGATAACTATGGCTTTTAGCCTATCTTATGATCTCCTTTGCTTAGGTTTTGGATGAAAATGTGTAAAAGTATTCCCGAAAACTAACTTAAGGTGCTTACTTGCAAGTTTTGGTCAAAATGATGCAAAGAAGCCAAAATGAACTCATAACGGAGTTGAACTTGCACAAGCCCAAAGAATGGAACTGGAGCGCTGTCAGCGTTATTATTATGCGGTCGTGTAAGACCCTCCGATGAGGCGATTAAAAATATGCTATAGCGAAAGTGATGTTGAGAGAAACTATAGTCAAGTGCTAACACTGCCGCTGACCGTCTACAAAAGCGTAGCCGTGAATCCATTGGCGTTGCCGCGGTGCAAATTTTGCTGACGGCGTGAAAGAGGTTCAGATACTTTGCTAGCGGAACCTAAGAGAGGAACGCGGTCCGCAGACATTTTACATGGCCGCAATAGAAGCTAATACATACGTGGTAGATTTATGCTGTCCACGAAACCTAGCCCAGTCCAAGTGCAATATCGAAGAAATGTGGTCCGTGCTTGTTATCGCGTGGCCACGAAAGTCCATGCGCTGAGGCACCCAGTATTCCGCTGACAGCGGAACCTTCGTAGGGGTATTTTTTTCCAGTAATTTTTGTTGGGTATAAATAGATCTTTTTAACATTTTTAGGTTATATTTTGTATGAGTGAGCTCGTAAACAGCCGTACTTTACCATTTAGAGTAATTTTAGAGTAGCTTTTGTTTATATTCTTAGATTTGTTCTTGTAATCAACTTTTATGGATTATAATTCATCTCCATCTTTGATTTCTACCTTGATTTTGAGTAGCTAAACCCATTATCTAGGGTTGTGACCCAACCCTAGTGTTGGTATTTAATGGGTTTTGAATTTTAGGGCTTAATTGTTTATGGGTTAGTGATATTTAGCTTGATTCATGCTTTAATTGTAGAATTGGTGGTTGCAAACATTGATTCGTGCCTTTATGACTTAGACTCTTCTTGAGAAAGAGAGACTAAGTCTAGGAAAATTAGGCTAACAAGGAATTAAGGTGCATTCAAGAGATTGATATCCCCAATTAAAGGGTTAAACCTAGAGATAGTAATACCCGACTTGAGCCAATATCATTCGTATTGCATGAACACCCATTTGGACTTGAGAAAGCCAAATTGGGCAAAGTCACTCAAACTACCGAGAGTTATAGAGTGAGTACTTATGTGTGATGGTTATATCACGACTCCAATCATAACAAGCTTGCTCTGAATTCTCGATACCGGTTAGATACCCACCTAGGTGGAAGTCACTATCCTAGTGCTTTTTATCAATTGAGAAAACTCCTACAAAAACATTGTACTTAGATTATTTTCATCAATCAATATCATTAAACATAGAATAGAAACAAATCCAAGCATGGTTATAAGTGCAATTAAAAGCAACACGCATAGCTAGATTAGATAGAAACCCAACTCCCAACCAATATTAACTCGATGTGGATATCGATCCCGACCTTTCGGGTAAAAGCTGCATCGACCACTCCTCGCCATTATATAGTGGTGCAGGGTTGGAGCCGATCACTTTTTGGCATCGTTGCCGGGGAGTTAAACGGTTTTGGCTATCTATCTGACTAGTTATGTGTCTTGTTTTTCTTTCCTTCTATTTTACTAACTTGTGTGAGTTAATCGATTCAGGTACAAAATGGAAAATAATGATCCTCTCGGAAATGTTCTCCTGGTGGAGGATGTAGATGATAATGTTGAATATGAGGTGCCTCTAGTACCTCAAGATCAAAGGAGAGGCCGCCAGGCCAGTGAAAACATTCCAGACCCTCCCCCGGCTCCTCTACGAGCAGCTCCTCGGGTGCTTCCAAATGAAGGTTATGAAAGTGCAATTGTCCCACCCCAGATTTGGGTGGGCAATTTCCAGATTACTACTGTCATATTGTCCTTATTGGAGCAAAGAGGGTACTTCACAAGTGCTCCCCATCAGAATGCATATAAACATCTAAAGGGCTTTGTGGATACCTGATGGGGAAGCAAACAGACAAATGTGTCGGAAGATGCATTGAGACTAAGATTGTTCCCTTTTTCACTTAGAGGGAAAGCTTTGGACTGGATCAAACGACTCCCCAACCATTCCATCACCATGTGGGATGAGTTGGCTGACAAGTTTATAGCCAAGTGTTTCTCACCAAGACATATGGTTGCATTAAGGGATGAGATCTTAGCTTTTAAATAGGAGCCAAATGAACCCCTTCGTGAAATCTGGGACAGATATAAAACTATGGTCAAGGAATGCCCTAACAATGATATTACTGAAGCAATGATCCAACATACATTTTATCTAGGTATAAACACGACCAATCAATGTGTGGTAAACACAGGGGGTAATTTTATGAAGCTGCCTTATGCCGAGGCCTGTGACATTCTTTATGAGATGGCTAACACTTCTTCAGCCTGGCAGAGTCGAGAAAATATTCCTTAGGGGGACCCTCATGTCATAAATCTTCATAAGGAACTTCAAGACCACGGACAAGCCATAGCTGAGTTGACAACAACCATGAACCAGTTAGACAAAGCACAACTTCAGCAGATTCAGGGGCCAAAACAAGTACGTGCAATGGAAGGGGTTAATCTATTGGTAAACAAGAGAAGACATCGTGGTCAACAAATGCAAAACAGTCAAGATCAATATGAGCAAGGTGGAAGTGGCTACAACAAAGATGACTCGTATGATGATCAAAGTGAGGAAGTTTTGTATGCCAGCAACTATCAAGGAAAATGGGGTAATGCTCCAAATCAACAATGGAGATCGCAAGGGAATAATCAGAATTGGGGCAACAAGGTCCAAAGAAAATTGAAACAATAACAACAACAACTCAAACAATTAGGGGAACAACAACCAGAATTGCAGTGGCAATAACAATTGGGGTGGCAACAATAACTAAGGGGGTTGGAATAACGGTAACCAGGGAATCGGGGTCCGGGCTTTCAGAGGCCTCCGATGTATCAACAACCAAACAACCCGCCTCCATTTCTGTCTCAAGGCCCTATCTCGTCAAACAATGAGATGGGATGGATTGAGTCAATGTTTGAGCAAATAATGAAGAAAAACACCGACTTTGATACCCAATTGGCATCCCATAATACTTTGATCCGCAACTTGTAGGTCCAACTTGGCCAGAGTTCGCAAGCTTTGAACACTCGCCCTAAGGGGCACTACCTAGTGACACGGTAGTAAACCTGAAGGGTAGGAACAATACCATCCATGCAATGGCGGTGACCACAAGGAACGGTAGAGGTGGTGAAGCAAGTACCTCCAAGAAAAAAAAAGGTTGTGAGTGATGATGTTGAAGTGCAAAATAACTATAATCCAATAGTTAATGAGCAAGTGAGTGAAGAGAATTTGAATGGTGAGGTGCGAATTGATATTCATCACAATGAGGAGGAGACTCAAAATGACATGAACCCGTCTAGGGAACACGTGATAGACATACCGAAAATGGTAATGCCTAAAGCCAACGCTCCTTTGCCAAGGCCTACTCCACCTTACCCTCAAAGACTTACAAAGGAAAAGAATGAAAACCAATTCAAGAAGTTTATTGAGATGATGAAAAATTTGTCGATCAATGTGCCCTTGGTGGAAGCTCTTGAGCAAATGCTGGGTTATGCAAAGTTTATGAAAGATTTGGTAACTAAAAAAAGATCTATGGATTGTGAGACCATCAAAATGACTCATCAAGTGAGTGTCATTGTACACTCGATGGTTCCAAGCTTGAATATCCTAGCGCATTTACCATTCCATGTACCATTGGGAGTGCGGATTTTGCAAAGGCCTTGTGTGATTTGGGAGCAAGTATAAATTTGATGCCTTGCTCTATATTCAAAACTTTGGGTATTGGTCAACCGAGAGCTACTTCAATGAGATTGCAAATGGCGGATCGAACAATGAAGAGGCCGCTTGGTATTATTGATGATGTTCTTGTGCTGGTCGACGAGTTCATACTTCCTGCAGATTTGTGATTCTGGACTGCGAGGTTGACTATGAGGTGCCGATTATATTGGGGAGACCTTTCCTAGCTACAGGGAAAGCTTTTGTTGATGTGTAAGCAGGGGAGCTCACCTTTTGGGTGGATGATGAAAAAGTTATGTTCCACGGCTGCAAATAATGAGGCGGCCCAATAGCAACGAAGTTTGTTCCTTTGTTGATCTTGTGACTGAGGTGATTGTTGAAGACACAAGTGTTGTGATAAATGTGGAGGACCCTTTGGAATCTGTATTGTTGAACCATGATGTGACTGAGGATGAAGGCTTGGTGGAGTATGTCAATGCTTTGCAAGGAATGAGTTCTTACACATATGAGCCCCGTAAACTCTCCTTGGATCTTGAGAACAGAAAGACTCCACCAACAAAACCCTGAATGGAGGAACCTCCCGTATTGGAGTTGAAGCCTTTGCCTTCACACCTCAGGTATGAATTCTTGGGGCCTTGTTCAACTTTTCATATTATTCTTTCTTCGTGCTTAACTAACGTGCAAGCAGATATGACCCTTGAGGTGCTTTAAAGAAGGAAGAAGGCAATTGGATGGACTCTAGCTGATATTAAGGGGATAAGCCCTACCTTTTGCATGCAAAAGATTATACTTAAGGATGATGCCAAACCTTTCATGGAATATCAAAGGAGGTTAAACGGGGCTAATAGGTCGTTAAGAAGGAAGTTATCAAGTGGCTAGATGCAGGGGTTGTGTAACCCATTTCGGATAGTTCACGGACTTCGCCGGTACAATGTGTGCCGAAGAAAGGGGTATGACTATGGTCACAAATGAGCAAAATGAATTGATACCCACTAGGACTGTCACCAGTTGGAGGGTATGCATCGATTACCGAAAGCTGAACACAGTGACCCACAAAGATCATTTTCCATTGCCCTTTCTTGACCAAATGTTGGATAGACTTGCCGAGCATTCCTACTATTGCTTTTTGGATGGGTACTCAGGTTACAACTAAATTTTGATTGCATCGGAGGACTAAGAGAAAACCACCTTCACATGTCCGTATGGCGCCTTTGCATTCTTACGGATGCTGTTTGGTTTGTATAATGCACCAACTACATTTTAGCGGTGTATGGTGGCTATATTTACGGACATGGTGGAGGAATTCCTGGAAGTGTTCATGGATGATTTTAGTGTTGTGGTGTCTCCTTTGAAGAATGCTTGAATAATCTTGACAAAGTGTTGGCACTATGTGAAGAGACCAACCTAGTGCTTAATTGGGAAAAGTGCCACTTTATGGTATCGAAGTGGACAAAGCGAAGATTGAAGTGATTTCAAAACTCCCTCCTCCTACTTCCGTCAAAGGAGTGAGGAGCTTTCTTGGGCATGCGGGGTTCTACTGAAGGTTCATCAAGGACTTCTCAAAGGTGGTGAATCCCTTATGCAAATTGTTGGAAAAGGATTCAAAGTTTGTGTTCAATGATGATTTCATGAAAGCCTTTGAGCTTCTCAAGTATATATCGACTACCACTCCCATCATCACCGCACCCAATTGGAGCTTGCCATTTGAGCTTATACATGATGCTAGTGACGTTGCGGTAGAAGCGGTCTTGGGGAAAAGGATGAACAAGATGTTTCATCCGGTGTACTATGCAAGTAAAACTATGAATGATGCCCAGGTTAATTATACGGTGATGGAGAAAGAGTTGATAGCAATTGTGTTTGCCAAGGAAAATTTTAGACCTTATCTCATGGGTGCCAAAGTGATTGTTCATACTAATCATGCGGCACTCCGTTACTTGGTGACCAAAAAGGACTCTAGAGCTAGATTGATAAGATGGGTTTTGTTGCTTCAAGAATTTGACCTCGAGATTATTGATCGGAAAGGAAGTGAAAATAAAGTGGCGGACCACTTGTCCTGCATGGAAGAGGAGGATACCCAAAGATGGTCTCGAAATTAATGATTTATTTCCGGATGAACAACTCCTCTCAGTATCTTTGAATAGTATGCCTTGGTTCGCCGATATGGGTAATTTTCTTATGACCGGTATTATCCTGAGTGAGCTCTCTTCGAACCAAAGGAAGAATCTTAAACGGGACAGCTTGGATTATTACTGGGATGAGCCATATCTTTTCAAGATTTGTAATGATGGTATGATCTGAGATGTGTTCTGGAAGAGGAGCAAATGAGTATTCTTGATGCTTGCCATTCCTCGCCCTAAGATGGTCATCATGGAGGGGCGAGAACTGCTTCAAAGGTTCTTAGCTGTAGATTTTATTGGCCTACTCTGTATAAAGATGCTAGTGAGCTTGTAAAGAGATGTGATGAGTGTCAGATTGCTAGTGGAATTTCCAAGAAGGATGAAATGCCTTTCACTACTATTCTTGATATTGAAATTTTTGACGTGTGGGGCATTGACTTCATGGGACCATTTGTGAGTTTATGTGGTAACACTTACATTCTGATTGCTGTTGATTATGTTTCCAAATGGGTTGAAGCTGTGGCTTTGCCCAACAATGAAGCCTAGAGTGTGGTGGCATTTCTCAAGAAAAATATCTTCACACGGTTTGGCACTCCTCGGGCAATCATCAGTGATGAGGGTTCTCATTTATGCAATAGGGCATTTGACACTTTGCTTGCAAAGTATGGTGTCTATCACAAGGTATCAACCCCTTATCATCCTCAGACTAGTGGACATGTTGAGGTCTCCAACAGGGAGATAAAGAGCATATTGTCAAAAACTGTCAATGCAAATAGGACTGATTGGTCAAGGAATCTGGATAGTACTTTGTGGGCTTACATGAATGCTTACAAGACTCCAATTGGTATGTCTCCATACCGGTTGGTATTTAGGAAAGCATGCCATCTTCCAGTTGAGTTAGAGCATAAGGCCATGTGGGCCTTGAAGCGGTTAAATCTTGAGTGGGATGTTGCAGTAAATCTCCAGGTAGATCAACTCAATGAACTAGATGAGTTCCGGTTTCATGCCTATTCTAGCTCGTCCTTGTATAAGGGCAAGATGAAGTACTTACATGACAAGTATGCTCGGAGCAAGGAATTCAAGGAAGGTGACTTGGTTCTTTTATTCAACTCTCGGTTATGACTGTTTCCGGGAAAGCTCAAGTCAAAATGGAGTGGCTCTTTTGAAGTGGTACATGTAACTCCATTTGGCGCTCTTGATTTGAAAAATAAAAATGGTGAATTTTTTAGAGTTAATAGGCACCGAGTCGAACACTATCTGGGAAAATTTGATGATAGCCACGTGGTGGCCTTGATCAATTTCAAATAATGATGGTAACATACGTCGTGCCGCGATGTTAAATCAGACGCTTCTTGGGAGGCAACAAAAATGATTTTTCTTTCTTTTTCATTTTCCTTCTTAGATTAGGCTCTTTTGATCTAATTGGTTGTGAGATTTGTGTAGGAATTATTGATGCAGTACAGGACTAATATAGAAAAATTTGGATAAGTGTGTAATTGGACTGCTGGCCGCGCTAAATATTTCGTGGTCAGCGAAAGCTTTTTTTGCGGGGGCATGATTCTTTAGTAGACGCAGACTTGAAATGTCCAAAATGTAACCTCTCTGAAGTTTCAACCGCGTCCGCGGTGGAAATTTTGTGGTGAGCGAACTTGTTTCGCGGTCGTGCCAACTTTTCCGCTCTCAATGGTGTTATTGAATCTGCAGCTCTTCAAAATAGCCAAAAGCATGGACCGCGGTGGAATTCCGCGGCCGCGCCAGGTAAGTCGGTGTGGGCCCTCAGTGTTTTAGTATAAATAGAAGGGCCCTCATCCTTTTACAATTTTCACGCCCTCAGCTCTCAAAACCCCTGTTGCACTGTTTATCTACTTCTTGTTGCATCAAGACTCCATCTCATTAGGCAAGAGTAATTTCTACAACAAATTAAACAACTGGCATGCTCAATTTTTTTGTCTTAATTTTAGCTCTTAATTTCTTTCGAGATAGTTTCAATTTTATTTTAGTTAGGGTTAATACAAGCCAAGAATCAAAATTATGCTTAATTGAAGATAAAACTGGTTGGGTAATTGATTTTAATGCCTAATAGGGATGGGGTTGTTCATTTTACCACTTAATTGCCTAATTTGTATGCTAAGTGAAAACCCTAGGTGATATCTCGTTGGTCAGTACCCGTGTCTTTTTGAATTCCAAGGCCGCAACCTTAATTCTGCGGTCAACTTTCATATGAAGTGAAGAGCTAAAAATGGTTTGCAATTTCGCGGTCAACAGTGGAATTTTTGCGGTCAGCGACCTGCATTAGGCATCCGCACTTCTTTTTTTGTGGACCGCGGATTTTGAGCTCAGAGAATTGATAAGTTGGGCCCGCGGCCGCGTTCGTTTTTACATGGACAGCGGTGTAGCTTTCGTGGTCATGCCCAAAATTTCGCTGTGAGCGGTGGTCAAGCTTCAGAGACTGGGTAGTCTGAACCCTAGTCTCTCGTGGTCGCGACCCAATTTTCGCGGACAACGGTATCCACTCCGCGTCTGCGTACCTTTTTCCGCTGACAGCGGTCCACTATGTTGTAAATATTGTAACCATTTATTTGCTCCATCTGATACTCGCTTGAATATCAATACTAATGAGATTTCACTAATTGTGGAGGCAGACAATGGTCTGATCCAGAGGCGCAAGTGCTAAACAAAAAGGGAGAGTAGAGTCCTCCCAGGGTCGGGGTAGAGGGAAGACCAAATTACCCCTCGCCTTGAAAAAATCAATTGGTAAAATGAGAACTACACTCAAAGATGCGCACAAAGCCACATCCCATTCTGACGGTGGTGAATATGTCCTTTCCCGCGAAGTTTTGGATGGGGACTCGGTGCCAACCCATGTTCCCGCAAACTTTCAAGGGAAATTCTAGTTGCGAGACGAGCCTATACCCTCTACTTATTTTGAGTCATCTGATGGCTCAGAGGAAAGTAGTGAGGCTTCAGCATCAGCTTTCCCACCTGCTACAACTTTGGCCTCGCCAGCGGATCCTATTAACGTTGATGCTGAGATCCCAAACAACGGGAGGGGTGGTGACACCCAGACAGGGGGGTTGGTGAGATTAAGGAACCTTGTGGTATGGCAAGACCGGTTTGTGAGTGAGAAAGGCTACCATAAGTTTCGGGATTGGTGGCCTCAAAGGTCACTTACAATTGAGAGGGTGTCATTGGGCGAGATCTGCTACCCCACAACCCTAATGTTAAGAGGCACTTCAACGAGAAAGTTGGGTGGAAGTTCTTCACCAGCAACTTACCGGAGGCCAATGAATTTTTGGTCAAGGAATTCTATGCAAATGTCGCCCACATCGAAAATGGCACATTTTTTACCAAAGTCCGCAACTTGAAGATTATGTTTGATGGCAAGACTTTAAATGACTATGATGGGTTTAATGATGGGGATGGGTCCCTTTATCTGGAGAAGGTGGCTATGGATGAGTTAGCCTGCCCTTGGCTTGCATCAATGATTGCTATTCTTGGGACTACTCCAACTTGGCTGACACCTGGGGTCCTGATCTACAGGAACACTCTGAGCTTCGAAGTGAAGGGGTGGTCTACTTTTGTGTGCAGTCGGTTAGACCCTACTACACATGACAATGATATGCCGGTTTCCTGACTATTATTGCGGGGGCTATCATGGCGGGGTACCCAATCAACACCGAGAATATTAGGGCCAGGGTGATTACCAGATCGGTTGGCAAAGATGAGAGCTCATATGCCTTCCCAAACTTCCTCACCATGTACCTAGAGGACCAGGAATAAGGAAGGGACTTTGACATCAAAGTGAAGCCAAAGAGGCCATTTTCCTGGTATAGACTTCAGGGTCTGGACAACCCCAAGTCCAATGGCAAAGCCACCACTTCCACTGGCCAGTCTGAAGAGCCATAGGTGGTGGCCACTAGTTCCGAGCCTTCCATAGCTGAAGGTTCTTTTGTTGCTATGCCACTTCCATCATCCTGCCCTTCTATCACATTCCCATTGTCTATGCCCTCCAACTCAGCTTACCCTCTGACTACGCTGTGGGTTATCCAGGCTTTATCCAACATCAACAACTGGATGCAGGTAGCTACATCAAAGCTATCTGTCTTATCCAGTGCAGTCACAGCTCAGGCAACAGCCTTAGGTGCCTGCTTCAGTGGATGAATCACTAAAGGAGCTTATAGACCACCAGAAGAAGCTCCTGGACAACCAAAAGCTTATCATGGCCACTTTAGATACACAAGGAAAAATAATCAAGGACCTGGGCAAACAAACAAAGAAAATGAAGAAGACTCTGGCCTCAAAGGAGTTAGTAAAGCTGCTGAGGAAGGAGGTAGAGAAGATTACATCAGCTGGAGACATCCCACTGGACTTACTCTTGGCGGAGCAAGTTCCAGCAGCTCAGGTAGCATAGGCACCAGAGCAAGAGGCTGACAGAGAGCCCATGAGAAGAGTGATAATCCCCCAAACTGAGGGTTTGGAGATTGAGCAGGAGGACCCCGAGAGAGATGACTCATGCCAGCCACAGGACCCAACCAGTGACCCCATGCTGATACACAGAGGCATCATAGGGGGTTTTCTTTACACTCTACCCTTCCCCTATTCTATTTTTGTTGTTAGCATTGAGGACAATGCTAATTTTTATTTGGGGGAGGGGGGTGACCCTATTTTGATGATGATTTGGATAATTGGCCTGTAATAACCTTGATACTATATTTTTCTTTATTCTCTACTTATCATACTTTATTTTCATACTTTTTTTTTTACTTTTGGTATGTACATAAAGTTACCTTTACATGTATATATTCATTCCCCTTTTATATATAACCCCTATTGTACATATTCAGTTTAATTTTCGTATTTTACTTTATAACTTCTTTTGAAATTTTCCTTAATAGTGTAGCTTTGTATTTCATTGAGTAGTTTCTTTTTCAATTTGTAGCTTCTATTTTTACAAGTTTTCGTGATCAATGAGCCTTTGGTTTTCTTAATTACACGGTTCTTTCCAAAGGTGAAATTTGTGTGAACCGAGGGCTCTTCCCGATGATGGATGGCATGACAATCTTCTTAAGGGTTTGAGTCTGTTTTCTTTGTATTTTTGTGTAAATAGTAGTAATGAATAAAAGTGTCTCAGGCAAGCTTCACTTGGGCATAGCACATTTACCTTTGACCTTATGGTTAAATACAAGTTGATTGGCAAAGAATAGTTCTAGTTGTGACCTTTAGACTCTTGTGTTGACTAATCAATCACCGAGTGGCTTCTTGGAGGCATTTGTGTTTCTCAATCTTAGATAGGGTTGTTGTGGCCCCTCGACTCTATTCTCTTAGCAATCCAACAGCTTGTGAGGTGAGGTATTGATTTGAAAGTCCAAGTCCTGTTCCAATAAGTCTAGAACTTGCCCTGAATGTTTGTCTAGGCGAAATTCTAAGTGTAGCTCGACTTGAGAAATAAATATAGGCTCTCCTTAATCCAACCAGAAACTTGAAAGCATCCATATCCCACAAAATATGATATCCCTAGACAACCCTATTGAGCAGAAGCCCTTATTCTTTCAATAACCATGATACAAGCTTTTATCCATTTTAAAATGACCCTCTCTTGGCACCCGATCTTTCCTTAGCACAATTGGCAAACACATATGTTTGGGGGGAGAGACGAGGAATGTGAAAGTGATAAAAGGTACAAAATGAAGAAAAGGGAAGGCAAAAGAAAAGAAAGAAAAGCCAAAAAGTCAAAAAGAAAGTGAATAATATGAAAAATGAAGGGAATTAATGAAAACAATGATGAAAGGCTTGGAATGATTAGAAAAGGAGAAAAATAATTGTCATGAACAAGAAAGAGTGACAATGTGTCTCTCTAGTTCCCCTAAGGCCGAAGAAAATGACTCAAAGAGTCAAGAAAGTGTAAGCCGAAATAAGAAAATGAAGTGCTTAAGTAAAGATAAAATCTTCATAGACCAATTTATCCTACCTTGATCCAAAAGCCTTCATTACATTCCCGCAAAAGCCCTATAGGATCTCGAGTTGAGTGAGCTTACATTAGCGGTGATTCACATAAGGGTCAAGCTTATGATACTTGAAGACGGACTTGTGACATTCCCTTGTGAGAGATGAGTGTGCTTCTTCACAATCCTTGTTTTGAGTGCTTCAATTATTAAGTGAGATTTGGTTATGGAGAGTAGAGGAGAAAGAGTTTGGGTTCCACAATGACCTACATAATAGAGCAAGCTTCCTTGGTGAATTCAGTCAACCCTTGATGCTTTTGTATCGTACTAGAACTATGGTACTAAAAAGGTTGTGCATTGTTGATAATGCATTTGTATTGAGGGTAATTGTTAGTTCCAATTGATGCTTGATGAATTCACCTTAGGACATCTGAAATTTTCCTTTCTTTTGTCTTGTGGAGGTGGGAATTATTTTGTTTGCTTGAGGACAAGCAAAAGCTTAAGTTTGGAGGAGTTGATACCTATGGATTTTAGCCTATTTTATGCTCTCCTTTACTTAGGTTTTGGATAAAAAATTTGTAAAAGTATTCCCAAAAACTAACTTAAGGTGCTTACTTGCAGGTTTTGGTCGAAATGAGGCAAAGAAACCAAAATGAACTCATAAAGGAGTTGAACTTGCACAAGACCAAAGAATGGAACTGGAGCGCTATCAGTGTTATTATTACGCAGTCGCGTAAGACCCTCTGATGAGGCGATTAAAAATATGCTATAGCAAAAGTGATGTTCAGAGAAGCTGCAGCCAAGTGCTAACACTGCCGCTGACCGCATCACAAAAGCGCAGACGCGAAACCATTGGCGCTATCGCGGTGCAAATTCTGTCGAGGGCGTGAAAGTGGTTTAAAGACTTGGCTAGTGGAACCTAAATGAGGACGGTCCATGAACATTTTATGAGTTCGTGATTGTAGCCAACGTGGACACGGTAGACTTTGCACTGTCCGCGAAACCTAGACCAGTCCAAGTCCAAAATTGAAGAAACGTGGTTCACGCTTGTTATTGCGCGACCGCGAAAGTTCACGCGTTGAGGCGCCCAGTATTTCGCTGACAGCGGAACCTCCGTAGGGGTATTTTTTCCCAGTAATTTCTGTTGTGTTTAAATAGATCTTTTTTACATTTTTAGGTTATATTTTGTATGAGTTAGCTCGTGAATAGCCGTACTTTACCATTTAGAGTAGTTTTAGCTTATATTCTTAGATTTTGTTCTTGTAATCAACTTTTATGGCTTATATTTCATATCCATCTTTGATTCTACCTTGATTATGAGTAGCTAAACCCATTAGCTAGGGTTGTGACCCAACCCTAGTGTGGGTATTTAATGGGTCTTGAATTTTAGGGCTTAATTGTTTATGGGTTAGTGATATTTAGCTTGATTCATGCTTTAATTGTAGAATTGGTGGTTGCAAATACTGATTCCTGCCTTTATGACTTAGACCCTTCTT
Organism: Nicotiana tabacum; assembly: GCF_000715075.1. NCBI lineage: Eukaryota > Viridiplantae > Streptophyta > Magnoliopsida > Solanales > Solanaceae > Nicotiana > Nicotiana tabacum. Next base: position 55,843,564 of record NC_134099.1, on the reverse strand, counting down.
GATAAAGAGAGACTAAGTCGAGGAAAATTAGGCTAACAAGGAATTGGGGTGAATTCAAGAGATTGATAGCCCCAATTAAAGGGTTAAACCTAGAGATAGTAATACCCAACTTGAGCCAATATCATTTGTATTGCATGAACACCTATTTGGACTTGAGAAAGCCAAATTGGGCAAAGTCACTCAAACTACCGAGAGGTATAGAGTGAGTACTTATGTGTGATGGTTATATCATGACCCCAATCATAACAAGCTTGCCCTGAATTCTCGATACTGTTAGATCCCCACCTAGGTGGAAGTCACTACCCTAGTGCTTTTTATCAATTGAGAAAACTCCTATAAAATAATGTACTTGGATTATTTTCAGCAATCAATAACATTAAATGTAGAATAGAAACAAATCCAAGCATGGTTAGAAGTGCAATTAAAAGCAATATGCATAGCTAGATTAGATAGAAACATGCATGGATAGCAACATGCATGGATATCGATCTCGACCTTTCGGATAAAAGCTGCATCGACCAATCTTTGAGGTTAGACTGTATACTTACTGGGTACATGTTGTTTATGTACTCACGCTACACTTCCGCACTAATCGTGCAGGATCTAAGGATGGTACATCTGGTGGCAATCCAGGCGCATACCCCCGCTACCCGGAGACTTAGTGGTGAGATGCTCCCTATGCCCCGTTCTGCTGCACCTGGAGTCTCTTTTTTGTTGTATTTGTTTTTCTATCTATCTTATTCCGGACAGTAGTATAAGAGGTTTTGTATATTCTACTAGTTTGCTTGTGCACTTGTGATACCGGGTTTTTGGATATTCTAGTATACATTCCATGGTTTTTGAATACTGAATTCATTACTTCACTCTTTCATTTATTTCATGCTTTACATTATTTTTATCACCTATTAATTGTTCCCTAATTAAATAAAATCAACGACTTTAAGATTATTAAAATGAATAATTACATGGATAGTTCACCGTTGGCTTGCCTAATGGACATTGGACACCATCACGACCTATAGTGGGAATTGGGTTGTGACAATAATGATATAAGGCTAGCAACGGGTATTAAAGAATTAAAGGACAATAGGAACAAGCATATGATATGAACAACAAAAAATCAAACACCGTCAAATTCAAGTAAAGCAAATGAAGGAATAACAATAATTGTTCCATCAACAATCTCTTTTAACATAGAATGTACAATAAGAGTCACAACCCAGGCACCACGCCTCATATTTACAATCACGATCTTTCTTATATCACCGCGTGAGCGTTGCATATATTCTGAAAACATTTTTCCAAAATAGCTACTAGCGTTTTAGCCCTCCCCCTCCCCCCCCCCGCCCTCCACTTTTCTAACCATGTGGCTTCAAGTAATTCCCTTCTAGCAACACGCGTATAAATACCATCTTATCTCGCCGCATGCGTTTCAATACCCACCATTATGCCACTATGCATATCAATATCACAACACAATAATCAACTCCCACCACAGGTGCCTATATGCCATAACATTGCCAAATCACAATACCAACGTTACCACAAAACATAGCCCACAACTCAACCAAAATATGTACAAGAATCTTAATAACAACAAATGGAATGAGAAACAACTCAACAAGGAAACATATCCCGATAATCAACAACTTCAACCACAATGTGTTAATATTTTTCACCACTACAACTTCAACAACTCAACAAATGAAGGTATCCCCATGAGATGGCAACTTCCAATTCAAGTGCGAAACATAAGCTTAACAGTGCAAGAGATAGCATGAGATAGAAACTACGACTAAATGCAAGAGAATTACTAAAAAATGGAAAGAATGACATAAAACAATAACTACTAATAAATGCATGTAAGAGCAACCTCGGCAATGGGAACTAGAACGTGTAATGACAACTTCAATTAAAGTATGTAAGAATAAACTTGACAACAAATGATAACAACTTCATTTAAATGCATATGATTAACCTAAGAGTCTAAACCGATCAAATTTTCACATAAAAGCTCGTGTCCACACTCATCACCTCATGTACACATCTTTCACGTGATTCAAATAGTACAATCAAACCCAATCCTAAGGGGTAGTTTCCGCACACAAAGTTAGACAAGATAACTTAATATCATAAATAAAAGATTCAATCTTTTATTTATCAATCCAAGCTAAATCAATCCAATAATAAGCCCTTCCCGTGCAAACCAACTCCAGACAGCTCGAATCTAGCCAAAATAACTTAATATCATAAATAAAAATCATAGGAAGCAATTCTGAAAAATAAAGATTCAATCTTTAATAAAAATAAAAAGTCAAATCAAAAGCCAACTCTAGGATCGCACCTCGGAACCTGACCAAACCCACAAATTCAGAATACCAATTCAGCTAAGAGTCCGACCATACTAAAGTCATCCAATTCCGAACTCAAATGACTTTCAAATCCTCATTTTATAATTTAGGAAAGGTTTTTACAAAAATCCCCATTTCTCCAATTCAAATAACTAATTTAATAATAAATAAAGATGGAACCATGAATAATGGACAAATCTAAGTTAAAAACACCTACCCTTATCCAAATCATGAAATTAACCTCTAAAATCGCCCAAAACCTAGCTCTACAACACAAAATATGTTAAAATGAACCAAATACTCAAAATAGAGTACTATATAATCTGGCCATGTGTTATACATCATGATCACGGAAATAGATACGCCATCGCGAAGAACAAAATTGCCCAGCTACCAGAACCTCTCATGCGAATGCGACATTCCTGTTGCGAACGCAACATTCCATTGGCAAATACGATGCCCATCCGCTCAAAGCAACCTGATTGTCGTCTAGCTCTTGTGAACGCAATGAAAAATGCATGCCACCCCTCAACTTTACTTTCCTTCTACGCGAACGCGACTCCCTTGTAATTGTCACACCTCCTTTTTGCGCGCTCGCCCCGAAGGGTTAAATGCGCGAGGGGAGTTTTTCCAATTTAAGTGACAATATTCGAAATGAGATTATTTATTTAATTCAGAGTCGCCACTTGGGAAAGGTTTGGCTTTTGGTGTCCCAAGTCACCGGTTTATCTTGAATCCCGAATCGAGGAAATTTTCGACTTTTCCAAATGAAGTCTGCGAACCAGAAATTCTAAGTAAGGAATTATATTGACCCGAGGGAAGGTGTTAGGCACCCTCGAATCCCGTGGTTCTAGCACGGTCGCTTAAATTATTATAATGGCTAAATATCTGATTTAAATACATGTTATGACTTATGTGCTTTTATTAAGTTTAAACCGCTTTTATTATTATCATTTATTTTTATAGAATTGCAACGTCGTGAAAATGTATCTCGAACTACGTCGCAATCAATGCACCCGTAATTGTTAAACACACTTCGACTCCGTTGAGATTTGGATTCGGGTCACATCAATGCGCACCCAAGTTTAAGAATGTAATTTAATCGAGCCGCGCCTAAAGAGTTTAACGCATTATTATTTTTTGGAGAAGACCATGAAATTCGCTAAACAGTCTATCCTGAATGCTAGATATTTATTATGGTTAATCATTGAGGGCCCCGCAATGTTGCATTTTTATTTGGTGAGGCTCGTCTCTATTTTAGAAAGGATATACTAAGGTGGCTACATTTCTAACTGCTTTTTTTTAAAAGAGAAGAAGAAAGGTATATGTTAATTTAATTATATGCTTCGGCCTGATCTGGATCCTTGTCAATTCCTGATTAATTATTTACAAAGTGGAGAGAACATTATACTTCAACAGAAGATAACTTAATTTGACAAAGAGACTACATGCGAGCTGACGAAATGCTATACTTGCATCCAAACATTTCTTGAATTGAATTTAACTAGACTTATTTAGGCTAGATTAAGAGAATTAACTACTAGGCGTTATTACTAATAGGGATTCGAACGCGCTTCTATATACTGCCTAGCGGGTCCTGATAAAGGAAACTAAAATAAAACAGAACATCATTGTATAAAAATGGAAGTACTCTATCGTATGCATGTCATCATAGCTAACAGGAATCTGGTCAGTCGCTATGTCAATTATCCGTACATTCTGTGTACTGTACAATTACATACCTCATAACAACAAACAACTATAAACTAAGACGCAAGAGACTAGGACTCAGTTAAGCATCAACTGATCTTTTCCTGCTATTGAAATTCACAAACTAATCAATTATATAGAAAGAAATCAACATGCCATGAGTTATTACAACAGACATTTAAACTTCTCCAACTTTCATTTCATGCTTTCAGACTGTTACAGTTACACCAATATAGGACTTGTAATGTGTACCTGGTTACTGAAATGCAAAGAAGAAGTGGAAGCAGAAGAGTCAGTAGCAGCAGCACAAGAATGGTAGTAACAACAAAGCAATACAGCAGCAATGACAACCCCAGACCAACAGACCAAAGCAGTAACCGATGGTACAGTACTCGATGTTTGATCTTTTCAAAACTCAGAAGAAAATCCTAAAATCTAATAGAAACAAAAACAAACTGGATGCTGGATTTCAGACACGAAAGGATGAGGAAGAGTAGTGTTTTTCAGTCGAACAAGAATTTCTTTTCTAAATCCCCCTCCTGATTTCCAAAATAAACTCTCTTTCTCACTTAGAAACTGATTCTGTTTGGTTTCAGCTTCCCTTGTGTGTGTCTCTCTCAAGGTACATCTGTATCTCCCTTCTATTTCTCTCCTATGTCTGCCCCTCTAATATCAGATGTATTTTCCTCTGATCTATCTCCTCTCAAATGTTCAAGTCCCAATCCCCTCTCTCTCTCTGTTAACAATTTCCCTCTGTATCTCTATCTCCTGCTCTCCCTCTTCTCACTGTCCTGTGTGTATTCTTCTTCCCTTTATAGCTTAAATTCCACCCTTTTACAGCCTGTTAGACAATCAGATACCTCCCATGTGCTCTCCTTTTTCAGTTCCACTTAGCCATTTAAGTATTAATCCCCCCATCAACATTCCCTGGAAGACTTACTCTTTTTTTTTTAAAAAAAGGTTTAATACTTCTTAAACTAAAGCAGGGTAATGGGCAGCAGAATATATCTGACAGCATATGCTGTCAAACTATTTTAAATGTAACAAAGGCCTTTATGCACATGTTGTGCACAAGTGCACATGTTGTGCACAAGTGCACATGCCCTCCAATTCTGACTGCAACTAAACAAAACCAATCCTTTTATACTTATGATTCAGATTAACAACTATAAGTAGCTAAATTCAATTCCTAACTGATTCATACAATGCTTAACAGAAGCAGATCAATTTGTATATTGTTCAAACATCTGAAACTAATTGACGACATATGTCGACTCGACTATACTAGTTATAACTCATACAATCGAGACCAAAATCAGACATTTAACAGTATCGAACACATGATTCGAATTGTACTGACTAAGCAAAATTACATGGGAGGAATCAGTTGGTCAGTTCACATTTGAAATTCAATTAATTGCACAACAAATACATACATACAAATTATCAGAACAATTAGAAGAAGGACTCAATCAAACAACAGAGGTTCAGGCGAGGTGGACAGGAACAGTTGATAAAACTCAAAACACAGATTAAAACAAAACCTGAACAGACCTTTTAAACGAACATGGACTAACAGAAATAAGCAAAGAAAAGCAAAACTCACCTCAAATCTCGAAAAATCAAAAGCCTTAACTCGGATTCGGACAGACCTTTCTTAAGGCTGAATGGGCTTTAATCGAAGTGTTTCTCAGATGAGAAACACTTCGATTAAGGTCCATTAGACCTTAATATTTTGGTTTGAACAAGACACGGACCATCGACGAGGACCTTTAAAGTTCCAAAAATTAGATCCGGGATTCGTGCTTCCCTGGTTAGATTCGGACCAAACCAAGCATGGTTTGGTCACGAGGGGGGCCCGGGGACTGCCTGGTATGAATTTAGGGCAGATCGGGGTAGATCGAGTTTTGACTCGAATCTTCAAATGAAGATTCGAGAAGGTGGGATGGGATTCGAGGTGTGTGGTTGGTGGATTTGGGTTCAGGACGGTGAGGAGCATCTATGGTGTTAAGGGTAGGGTCACCGGCGTCCATGCCGCCGGCTTTCATGGCGAAGGTATGCAGGGGCGGCTAGGGTTTGGAGGGTTGGGGTCTGGTGAAGACGACCTAAGGCAGGGGGGGTTTGGATTAGGGCGCGGGGTGAAGGGGGAAGGGTTTATATACGGGGTGGATGGCTTGATCTCAACCGTTAGATCAATCTAGATCTACGGTCTGGATCTGAGGGCTTAAGTGGAACGGTGTCGTTTGGCTTAGTAGGGGTCAAGGTTGGTTCGGGTGGAACGGGTCGGGTTCATTAGTGGGTTATGGGGTGTGAGATCTTGGCCGTTGATCAATCTGAGATCAACGGCCCAGATCATACTGGATTAAACGGTGTCGTTTGGATGGCTAGGGGTAGGCAGGTCACGGACCGGGCAAGCCTGGTTTTTGGGCTGAGTTTGTTTGGGCCAATTTGTTTAAAATTGGCCCAAGTCCGAAAAAGATTTTTTTTTATTATTATTTTATTTTCTTCTTTATTTTAAAAACAAAACCTAAGTAAATCAAATTAAAATTAAATAAACACTTAATACAATTATTTGCACACACATTAAAATATTTTAAAACAGGTAAAATCAAACAAAACAAAATCACGGACAAAGATTCCTATTTATGATTTTCTGTTTAACGACCGGATTACGGTTCAAATTATGCATGACACATACATTTTTTGTATCTTGTTTTAATAAAAATAAAATGGGCAAAAAATCATAAACAATTAACAAAGTGCCATGTAAAAATCCAAAAATTGTACAACAGGATCAATTGTTATTATTTTTTATTTCTTTTGGAGCGATTGTCGCATGAAGCAAAAATCACGTGCTCACAGCTGCCCCTCTTTGTTCGGAAACACGAAGAGTTTTCGTGAAAAGATAAAGTGAGCGTGTATGAGCGATTTTTGCCTATGGACTACTCCGTGCAAAGCATGTTTTTGAAAGATCTGACCGAATCTTGCTTCAAAGATTTCCTACATATCCTGGGCTAAACAGGAATCAGGTCAATGTAGTTCGGGAAAATTTTGGCAGCTGGGACTACCATGGGACTGCAATGCTTGTTGTTACTGCTGTTGCTGTTGTCACTGCTGCGTCACTGACCGCCTTATTACAACCAAAGGAAAATTGAAACTGAACTAAACACTTATATGCATGTCAACTGCTAGTTACAAGATTCCTATCTATGATTCTTTTGCGACCTGATCTTGGGTCTTAGCTGATTCTGCTTGTAGACTCTGATCTGAATCTTGATGCTTGCAAGTTGGGAGACGCCTATTTATTTCTGCGATACTGAATATGACGGGGTTGGAAGAACTCGGGACCTTGATCAAATCTTGGAGCGATCCGCCTTCCATTTTCTCCGGTGTCTCGGGACATCTTTTTTTCTTTTTCTTCTTAGATTCTGAGTTGAGACTCATCTTGTGGGTCGTTTCGATCCGTGTGGCTCGAGGTTAGACCTGCGGGAAAAACAAATGAACGAAATTTTCTGCCCCAGTTTCACTAGGAAATTTCGTGAATTATTCGCTAGGAATTTCATAAAATTGATGAAAGAGGATATGCATGCTCAGTTCAGGGTTGGAGCCTTGACATCGTCTAGCTGGGGAAAGGTTCAGTTTAGAGTTGAAACTCTAATACTGACCAACTGGGGAAAAATTCAGTTTAGGGTTTAAAACCCTAATGCTGACTAAAGGAAAGAGTTCAGTTTAGGGTTTAAAACCCTAATGCTGACATGCATGGAAAAAGCTCAGTTTAAGGTTTAAAACCCTAATGCTGGCTGAATGGAAAGGGTTCAATTTAGGGTTTAAAACCCTAATGCTGATTGCATGGAAAAAGCTCAGTTTCGGGTTTAAAACCCTAATGCTGGCTGAATGGAAAGAGTTCAGTTTAGGGTTTAAAACCCTAATGCTGATTGCATGGAAAAAGCTCAGTTTAGGGTTTAAAACTCTAATGCTGGCTGAATGGAAAGAGTTCAGTTTAGAGTTTAAAACCCTAATGCTGACTAAAGGAAAAAAGTTCAGTTTAGGGTTTAAAACCCTAATGCTGATTGCATGGAAAAAGCTCAGTTTCGGGTTTAAAACCCTAATGCTGGCTGAATGGAAAGAGTTCAGTTTAGGGTTTAAAACCCTAATGCTGATTGCATGGAAAAAGCTCAGTTTAGGGTTTAAAACCCTAATGCTGGCTGAATGGAAAGAGTTCAGTTTAGGGTTTAAAACCCTAATGCTGACTAAAGGAAAAAAGTTCAGTTTAGGGTTTAAAACCCTAATGCTGACTAAAGGAAAAATTCAGTTTAGGGTTTAAAACCCTAATGCTGATTGCATGGAAAAACTCAGTTTAGGGTTTAAAACCCTAATGCTGGCTAAATGGAATAAAGTTCAGTTTAGGGTTTAAAACCCTAATGCTGACTAAAGGAAAAGTTCAGTTTAGGGTTTAAAACCCTAATGTTGATTAAAGGAAAAATTCAGTTTAGGGTTTAAAACCCTAATGTTGATTGCATGGAAAAGCTCAGTTTAGGGTTTAAAACCCTAATGCTGGCTGAAGGGAAAAAGTTCAGTTTAGGGTTTAAAACCCTAATACTGACTAAAGGAAAAGTTCAGTTTAGGGTTTAAAACCCTAATGTTGATTAAAGGAAAAATTCAGTTTAGGGTTTAAAACCCTAATGCTGACTAAAGGGAAAATTCAGTTTAGGGTTTAAAAACCCTAATGCTGACTGAAGGGAAAATTCAGTTTAGGGTTTAAAACCCTAATGCTGATTGCATAGAAAAGCTCAGTTTAGGGTTTAAAACCCTAATGCTGGCTGAATGGAAAAAAGTTCAGTTTAGGGTTTAAAACCCTAATGCTGACTAAAGGAAAAATTCAGTTTAGAGTTTAAAACCCTAATGCTGATTGCATGGAAAAGCTCAGTTTAGGGTTTAAAACCCTAATGCTGGCTGAATGGAAAAAGTTTAGTTTAGGGTTTAAAACCCTAATGCTGACTAAAGGAAAAATTCAGTTTAGGGTTTAAAACCCTAATGCTGGCTGAATGGATAAAGTTCAGTTTAGGGTTTAAAACCCTAATGCTGACTAAAAAGAAAATTCAGTTTAGGGTTTAAAACCCTAATGCTGGCTGAACGGAAAAAAGTTTAGTTTAGGGTTTAAAACCCTAATGCTGACTAAAGGAAAAATTCAGTTTAGGGTTTAAAACCCTAATGCTGATTGCATGGAAAAAGCTCAGTTTAGGGTTTAAAACCCTAATGCTGGCTGAAGGGAATAAGTTCAGTTCAGGGTTTAAAACCCTAATGCTGACTAAAGGAAAAGTTCAGTTTAGGGTTTAAAACCCTAATGTTGATTAAAGGAAAAATTCAGTTTAGGGTTTAAAACCCTAATGCTGACTAAAGGGAAAATTCAGTTTAGGGTTTAAAACCCTAATGCTGACTGCATGAAAAAGCTCAGTTTAAGGTTTTAAAACCCTAATGCTGGCTGAAAGGAAAAATTCAGTTTAGGGTTTAAAACCCTAATGCTGACTAAAGGAAAATTCAGTTTAGGGTTTAAAACCCTAATGCTGATTGCATGGAAAAGCTCAGTTTAGGGTTTAAAACCCTAATGCTGGCTAAAAGGAAAGAGTTCAGTTTAGGGTTTAGAACCCTAATGCTGATTAAATGGAAAAACTCAGTTTAGGGTTTAAAACCCTAATGCTGACTAGCTGGGAACAAAATTCGAGAACAACAATTGACCTCTTTTTTTTTTGAATTTTCTTGTTTTAGTAAAAGACGAAAGGGAGTTTCGTAGGAACTTACCTTTCGAGTGAATTCCTTATTGCCAAGAGATTCCTTGTACCCATGTACCTTCTTTTTTGGGCGACACCTGCTTCTTGCACGATTGTCTTGGATTAAACCTGTTTCAACTTTTCAAACAAAGAACAATTGTTAGTTCGGAAATGACGGTCGGTTTGGTGACCTTGATCATTCCTGGTTGCTTTATTGCGTCTTCATTTCTGTTGCGAAGTCCCGCCATTGATTTGATTCATATGTCGGAACCTTTTAGACTGCTCAGGCTTGTATTTCCAGATTCTGTGATGATTTGTCTCGTAAGGCTCTTTTTCTTTCTCTCTCTTTTTTTGTGTCCCGTTTTGCTTGGAGGTTCTCAACGGGGATTTTATTGGAGGTATTCTGTGGGGATTTGTACAAAAGGAAGCTTTGTGGGGGAATATTTACAAAGTGGATTCTTTGTGTGGATTTTTGTACAATGGGGCATGCTGGATATTTGTTTCAAAGCGAGCTTTCTAGGATTTGTTGGGGTAAGCTTGTTGGGGAATATTTTCAAAGGGACTCGCTGGGGATGTGCTGAGGAAATTCCAACGGGGATTTTTTTTTTACTTTTATATTATATTGGGGAGACTCTGTGGGAGATTGTACAAGGAGAGACTCCGTGGGGATTTGTACAGAGGGAGACTCTGTGGGGATTCGTCCGAAGGCGACTTGCTGGGGAAGATTTCTCTCTTTCCTCTTTACTTTAAACACCATCAAACATCATGATTCATCAGGCTTGGGCAATCGTACCAACGAAATGAGGCGTTTTCCTTCATGAAACGGAATTCCGTGCAACCAAACCTGCCACCTATCCTTTCCGGTACATCTAGAACTTGGGCTTAAACATAAAAGAGATTCGAAGAAAAACAAAGAAAAGATAAAACAAATTTCAGAAAAGGAGTGCCCCCTTCGGGACGAGAAAGACTTATCTGAGGAAGATAATGCTAGCTTTAATGACATGACATGCTCTTTGGACTGGACACCTGACCTTCCATAGACTTGCGTTTCCCTGAACCAGAACGGATCTGTGATTCCAAACCGGTGGAGCTTTGCCGAGACCTCCTTGAGGTGGAGTTATTCTTTTCGACCAACAGCGCCCTTTGCGGGTTTTCGCCAGCTGACCTCTCTCATTTCTCTTTCTGTAATCGCTTGATAGTACTCTTTGTGAGTTTTTACTAAACAAGCTCTCTCATTTTGGTTTCTCTACTCCCGTCGCCTCGTGGTGCCCGAAGGTTTTCACCGACGAGACTCTCTCATTTTATCTCTCTCAATTCAGAGTGTGCCGGTCTCCATTTGTGACGCTTATTGGTTCCCCACTATCTTTGGTAATTGATTTGAAGGCTTGTGCTTGGTAAAGAGAGGTAGATAATACTAACTTCTCAACTGCTCGATGTGCCCCGGTTTCAATTTCAGGGTGAATGGGATTTTATTGTTGGTGTGACTGAACCTCAGGGAGAGGCTGCCTACGTATCCTTTCGGAATCAAGTCAAACGTAGTTCAGGGCTCAATCAATGTTTTTGTTTTGTTTTGTTTTTTTTTTTTTTTGTAAGCGGCTCAAAGGTTTGTAGAGAGAATTGGGTAGTGTTTGGGGAGTAGTGGGAATAAAACCTTCATCATTTCGAATGTGTCAAGACTACTGGAGTATAATTCAGACATAGTATCTCTTGACTGCATCCGCATTTACTGCTGTGTCGGGGTCATTTCCTTCGATATCACCTAAATACAATGCTCCTCTCGGCAATATCTTGCTTATGATGTATGGGCCTTTCCAATTTGGGGCAAACTTCCCTTTTGCTTCCTCATAATGCGGCAGAATACGCCTCAGTACCAGCTGACCTACTTCGAAATTCCTGGGTCAGACTTTCTTGTTGTAAGCACGGGCCATCCTTCGTTGGTATAACTGTCCGTGACAAACTGCGGCCATTCGCTTTTCATCAATCAAAGTCAATTGCTCTAACCGAGTCTTGATCCACTCGCTGTCTTTGATTTCCGCTTCGACAATGGTTCGAAGCGAAGGAATTTCTACCTCTGCTGGTATTACAGCCTCGGTCCCATAAACCAAAAGATAAGGAGTCGCTCCTACTGATGTGCGTACCGTAGTGCGATACCCCAACAATGCAAATGGTAACTGCTCATGCCACTGTCGGGAACTTTGGATCGTTTTCCTCAAAATCTTCTTGATGTTTTTGTTCGCCGCTTCCACAGCACCATTGGCTTTCGGCCGATAAGGAGTAGAATTCCTATGCGTTATCTTGAATTGCTCGCATACATCTCCCATTAAGTGACTGTTCAAGTTTGCTGCGTTATCTGTAATGATAGTCGCAGGAATACCGAAACGACAGATAAGATTTGAGTGTACAAAATCCACTACAGCTTTTTAGTGACCGACTTGAGAGTGACAGCTTCTACCCATTTTGTGAAGTAATCGATGGCAACCAGTATAAACCTGTGTCCATTCGAAGCCTTTGGTTCGATTGGTCCAATGACGTCCATGCCCCAGGCGACAAATGGCCAAGGTGCAGACATGGGATGCAGCTCCGTGGGAGGTGCATGAATCAAATCACCGTGCACCTGACACTGATGACACTTCCGAACGAAGCTAAAGCAATCCTTTTCCATGGTCATCCAGTAATAACCTGCTCGAAGGATTTTCTTCGCTAAAACATACCCGTTCATGTGAGGTCCGCACACACCTACGTGTACTTCGTGCATGATCTTTCTCGCTTCCTCGATATCGACACATCTTAGGAGATTGAGGTCCGGGGTCCTCTTATATAACAATTCACCGCTCAGAAAGAAACCACTTGCATGTCGCCTAATGGTCCTCTTTTGATCTCCAGTAGCGTGCTCGGGGTATTCTTGTGTCTTCAGGAACCTCTTGATGTCATGGTACCAAGGCTGCGTATTTGATCCCGCCTCGATTACATTGCAGTAACCGTGTCTTTCCTTGATTTGGATTTCCAAAGGATCGACGTGGGCGTTGCCCGGGTAGGGCAGCATTGAAGCCAAAGTAGCAAGTGCATCTGCCAGTTCATTGTGACACCTCGGGATATACCTAAACTCTATTGATGTAAAGCGCTTGCTGAGGTCCTCTACATGCTGTCGGTAAGGGATAAGTTTGACATCCCGAGTTTCCCATTCGCCTTGGGCTTGCCGGATAATCAGGTCAGAATCTCCCATAATCAGTAAGTCTTCGACATCCTGATCGATTGCCATATGCATGCCCATGATGCAGGCTTCATACTCAGCTGTATTATTTGTGCAAAAGAAACGAAGTCTAGCTGTGGCGGGATAATGCTGACCAGAAGGCGAGATCAAAATTGCCCCAATCCCTACACCCTTGGCGTTCACGGCTCCATCAAAGAACATCTTCCAAACATGAGCTTCCTCCGAGACCACTTCTACGGTGTTTACTTCTTCATCTGGAAAGTAGGTATCCAATGGCTGGTATTCCTCATCGACTGGATTTTCGGCCAAATGATCTGCTAACGCCTGGGCTTTCATTGCCGTGCGAGTGACATAGACTATGTCGAATTCCGTAAGCAAGATTTGCCATTTAGCCAGTCTCCCAGTAGGCATTGGTTTCTGAAATATATACTTCAAAGGATCCAACCTGCTTATGAGGAACGTAGTGTGGGCTTGGAGATAATGTCTCAACTTTTGAGCAACCCATGTGAGAGCGCAGCATGTCCTTTCCAGCAGAGTGTATTTGGCCTCGTAGCCGGTGAATTTCCTGCTCAAGTAGTAGATTGCTTGCTCCTTCTTTCCGGTTACGTCGTGTTGCCCGAGGACGCAACCGAAAGAGTTCTCCAAGACTGTTAGATACAAGAAAAGTGGCCTTCCCGATTCCGGAGGGACCAAGACCGGGGGATTCGAAAGGTATTCTTTGACTTTATCAAAAGCTTCTTGACATTCAGTGGTCCATTTAATCGCTGCATCTTTCCTTAACAGCTTGAATATGGGCTCACACGTGCTTGTCAGCTGGGCAATAAACCGACTGATGTAATTCAACCTGCCCAACAGACTCATCACGTCTTTCTTTGTTCTCGGGGGAGGTAGATCTCTGATGGATTTTATCTTAGTTGGATCTAGCTCGATTCCTCTCCTGCTTACGATGAAGCCCAAAAGTTTGCCTGACGGAACTCCGAAAGCGCATTTGGCTGGGTTTAGCTTCAAGTCATACTTCCTTAATCTCTCGAAGAATTTCCTCAAGTCTTGGATGTGATTATCCTGCGTCCTGGACTTGACTATCACATCGTCCACGTACACCTCTATTTCCTGATACATCATGTCATGGAAAATGGCAGTCATGACCCTCATGTAAGTAGCCCCCGCATTCTTCAAACCAAACGGCATGACCCGGTAACAGTAGGTGCCCCAAGGCGTGGTGAAGGCAGTTTTCTCGGCGTCCTCTTTATCCATCAATTCCTGATGATACCCAGCGTAACAATCTACAAAAGACTATATCTCGTGTTTGGCACAATTATCAACGAGGATGTGGATGTTGGGCAGCGGGAAATTATCTTTAGGACTTGCTCTGTTCAGATCTCGGTAATCTACACATACCCAAGTTTTCCCGTCCTTTTTTGGTACTGGAACCACATTCGCCAACCATGTTGTATATTGGACTACCCGAATCACTCCCGTTTTCAGTTGTTTGGTGATCTCCTCTTTAATCTTGTCACTGACCTCAGTTTTGAACTTTCGTTGCTTTTGTTGAACTGGAGGAAAATCAGGATGAATCGACAATTTATGAACCACTAGATCAACACCTAGTCCCGGCATGTCATCATATGACCAAGCAAACACGTCTTTAAATTCAAAAAGAAGTTGAATTATCGCCTCTCGCGTTTTCTTGTCCGTGTGAATGCTTATCTTGGTCTCCCAGATTTCTTCCGGGGTTCTTAAATTTACCGGTTCAGTGTCATTCAGATTTGGCTTAGGTTTATTCTCGAAATATTCCAACTCTCGGTTTATCTCCCTAAAAGCCTCTTCCGCATCATATTCTGGTTCTGGGTTCATTAATTCGCAGTTAAATAACTCATTGTGATCTGGGCGTGAAGTCCGCAAGCATGTCATATTTAAAGCCGCATTATTATAACTGAAAAGAAAGGCAAAAGGAAAAATAACAAAAATCAGAACAAAAGAAAGAATGGGAAAGCAACGATGATTTTTTTTATTTTTCTTTGGAAAGTTGGAAGACAACAATGTTTACAACTTAGGGATTCAAAACAACAATTGAAAGGAAGAAAACGCTCTAGTTATGTCCTGGAGATAACTTGTGACACAGGAAAGGTGGCAGGACAGGTCTACCCGGACTTCCGTCTAGTCGGGAATGGCGTGGCCTCCCAGTTTTGAAGTTGGGCGTTCGGCCCCACGTACAGCATCTCAGCAGTGCTTGTGCCTTCATCTGGTTGAACCATGTGGACCTCGTAGAGCATCTCTCTCATCGCCCCACATATCTCCTCGATTTCCTCAGCTGTGAAGACCTCATCATCTTCTTCTTCAACGTACCTTGGCCTGAGGAAAGTCGCATATAAATCCGGCAATGGTCGAGGTAACTTCCAACCCTCATTTTTCCTTTTATTTGCACACTCTTCGTCTGCTGGAGTAGGTTTGAAACCTAGTCCAAAAGGTTTCTTGGCGACTGGCAAGGTAATGGGCTCTGTTATTCCCTGAAGGGTTCGTCCAAGCCCCTTCCCTGGCCTAAATCCGTGCCGGATCATCTCTTTGGCCACCATAACCGAGGCGTTAGACAAGATAGGCTGGGGGCAGGGTATTCCCTCTTCGTGCTGCTCTGCCAGTACAATCTCAAAATCTTGATAGACCGTATGTTCGCTCCCTTCTCTCGGTTCCAGATATGGGGTGGATGGGTCCCGATAAATAGCATGCTCATCTTCCCCATGGACCACGATCTCTCTGTCTTCGTACTCGAACTTCACCATCTGGTGAAGAGTGGAAGGCACGGCTCCTGCCGCATGGATCCAAGGTCTGCCAAGGAGAAAATTGTAGGATGTATCCATGTCGAGCACCTGGAAGGTTACTTGAAATTCGACTGGTCCTATGACCAACAACAGGTCTATTTCTCCCATGGTATCTCTCTTGATGCCGTCGAAAGCCCTTACGCAGACATTGTTGGGTCGGATTCTTCCGGTCCCAATTTCCATTCTTTGTACGTGGAGAGCGGGCAAATGTCAATGCCTGTGCCTCCATCCAACATTACATAATAGTCTTCGCATTTAACTGTTAGATGCAAAGCCTTGTTGTGTGCCGCTCCTTCCGGGGGTAGATCGTTCTTGCTGAAAGAGATTTGGTTGACGGCGAAGAATCTTTCTGTCATCCGCTCTAATTGCTCAACCGAGGTTTCAACTGGCACATATGCTTCATTCAGGGTCTTCAGTAAGATCTTTTGATGCTCGGCCGACCTCATCAATAATGATAGCATGGACACTTGCTCGGGGTACTTGTGCAGTTGATCTATCACTTCGTAATCCGGCATTTTCATTTGTTGGAAGAACACTTCCGCTTCTTCAACACTTACGGGCTTCTTTGGCGGGAAGCGCCTTTGTGTGGCGTTGTTCAGTTCTCGGGTGTTTGAATACCTTCCAATGAAAGTATTTTCTGGAAGTTCTCCCATGACCTCTTTACCTTTGTACATTACCAAAGTCTTTTGATAATTCCACGGCACTGTGGACGGGTTGGTCATTGGCTTTTGTGGCACGCGTCCGATAACCACTGGCTCATTCAGCCGAGGTGGTTGAATCGTCCCCCGGACCACATAGGCCCCTTTCGGCACGTACATAGGTTTTGTCTTTTTGATTGCGAAGTTCTGCGTCTTCTCAGCTCGACCTCGTGGTATGTAAAGAACTCCATCCCCTACCGGTACCACTTTCTTCTCCACCTTCTTTTCAAGTTCTTTCTTTATAGCCTTGGCCTCCTCCCCCTTTCCCGGTTTCTAGTCTGTTTCGGGCCTCTTCCCCGTGTCGACAATGGCAATTATGGCTTTCAGAGCAGGGTCGAATTCTTTGTCTTCGCAAATCATTCCGATCAGCGGCCCATTGTTGTGAGCAGGCAATGGATTATTAGTCACATTTGGGATCTCTTCGTCCCTTAGCACTATTTACCCTTGCTCTATCAAATTCTCGACCACTCTTTTCAACGACCAGCAATCATTTGTATCATGTCCCTCGGCCCCTGAATGATAGGCGCATCTGACTCCAGCTTTGTAAGAAGGTGACGTCGGGTTTTGCCTTGTTTGAGGGATTGGTTACAAGAAACCCAATTGGACTAGCTTAGGGAACAAAGTAGAGTATTGCTCTCCGATGGGCGTGAAAGTCCGCCGTCGAGGTGGCTCCTGAGGGCGAAAGTTATTCTGCGGGGGTTGTGGGTTATAGTGGTTGCGGTAAGGAGGCTAATTTCTGGGAGGTGGAGCTGGGCCTCGGTTGGCTTGTTGTGGTGGATGGGCATAAGGTTGGGCATTCATGACCATATAAGGTTGATGAGCATATGCCAAATTGGAGTGGGGGAAATAGTGTTGTGGGGTTCTTTCCGGGAAACGGGGCCTGGGATGACGATACTCCCTTGCTTCCGAGGCTGCCATAGTTGTTTCTTCTTTCTTCTTCCCTCTGGTCATTCCTCCGGACCCGCTTTGGACGGCCTGGGAGGTTGCCCTTATGGCTGCTTGACTCAGAATCCTACCTGTTTTCAGACCATTTTCTACCATCTCTCCAATCTTGATCGCTTCCGCGAATGACTTACCCATGGGTGACATCATGTTTTGGAAATAGTCAGATTCTTGAGCCTGGAGAAAAGTAGTGACCATTTCGACTTCATCCATGGGAGGCTTCACTCTTGACGCCTGTTCACGCCACTTAATAGCATATTCCCTGAAGCTTTCTGAAGGTTTCTTCTTCAAATTCGACAGTGAATTTCGGTCTGGCGCAATGTCGATGTTATACTGGAATTGTTTCACAAAATCTCTGGCGAGATCATCCCATATATGCCATCGGGACATTTCCTGGTCCATATACCATTCCGAGGCTATCCCTACTAGACTTTCCCCAAAATATGCCATTAGCAGTTCTTCTTTTCCGCCGGCCCCTCGCAATTGGTTGCAGTATTTCTTAAGATGTGCAATGGGGTCACCGTGCCCATCGTATTTCTCGAACTTTGGGGTCTTGAAACCCGCTGGCAGGTGCACGTGAGGGAACATGCACAGGTCGGCGTAAGAGACGCTCTTCTGTCCGCTCAATCCTTGCATATTCTTCAAACTTTGTTCAAGGCTTCTCATTCTCTTGGCCATCTCATTTTGTTCTGCAATTCTGGGGTTCTGATCCTGCCCGGGTGCAAGTTCGCACTGAGGCGGTAGAGGATTAGTGCTGGTAGCGAACCTAGTTGGTTCTATTGAGAACGATGGTGCTTGGAATGTAAAAGAGGATGAGTCAAAGCTTGGTTTGTACGTGGTAGGTTGTGCCGTAATCGGGCAAGGCGATGCAGTAAAGATGTTCATGCTTGCATCAGTGGATGACATTCGGGGATGAGGCTCAGAAGGAGATCCAGCAGAGAAGGCTGAGGTGGCTGGGTACCCGAATGGGGTAGCAGGATAATTTATGGGGACATTAGAAGTCCCACTTGTCCTGGAGAATAATTCAGGGAATCCGGGGACGACACTTGGCGGCTCTTTCCCATTATTCCAATCGTCCAGCATTTCCAACATGCGGAGCCGTAGGATTCTATTTTCCTCCGCAGTTGCGGATTCAGGTGTGAGGACGGCTGAGATCGAGCTTTCCTCGGAAACAGGGATTGTTTGCAATGGAATTTCTGAAGACATTTCCACACTTCCTTTTGACCTGGTGAAGTAAGTGTGAGTACTGCTTCTGGTCCTAACAACAAGTAGTTGAACACTTCTCCTTGACCTCGTGAAGTATGAGTGCGAGGCCAGACTTTCACCAAACCAACCGTCTTTCCAAAAACCCTGGAATACTCATCGACAAACGCACGGTTAATTTGCAGCAAATAACAGATAGTTAATCTCACGTTGGGCATGATGCACCTATACAGTTAAGTGGATTACTATATGTTTGCTACGAGAGCATGCGTCATTCCGACATTTTTCCTTTTATTAGTTTTTCCCCTTCTTTTCTTTTTTTTCTTTTTCTTTTTTTTTTCTTTTTCTTTTATGTTTTTTTTTTATTTTGCAGTAAAAGAAATGCGACCGGATCCGATGAGGATTGCCTACGTATCACGATGCCTACGTGAATCAGATCATTACGTAGTTCGAAAAACACAAATGATCGTAAAAGAAGCAACCTCTTTATTGTTGAAATGGTCTATTACAAACTACATTTTGCCAAAGAAAAAGCGAACTTTGAAAATAAACCTAGACTCAAAATAGACTAAAAATCACCCTGATGGGAAAACAAGCAGAAGATGCTAAGATACAGATTTGACCTATGAGTGCATTATGGTTTTGAAAATTGGTGTCCGCGGGGCATCGTTCGGCCTCACCGCGGTCCTAGGCGTGAGATCCCTCTCAAGTTGCTCCAACTCGTGCATAGTCTGCTTGACATGACCCATTACTGCCGAGAGGATGGTAACGCTGGACATGTTCTCACATCGTAAACATCGTCTGGTGATGGCATGGGCAATGGCCTTGATCCTATCTCTGGTTTGCTTCTTCTCTACGAGTAGGCGTTTTATCTGATCGCTGCATATCTTGAAGACTTGAGCATCCTGTACATGCTGATGCTTCAGTCGCCGTACTTCCAACTTCATCTGGGCTATTGAGTCGTACCAGTATCTGCTCTCAATTTGGAAATCCTTGGCCTGATTAACTGCTTTGATCTCAAGTGCAGCCATTTCTCTCTTTATTTTAGCAACAGTTTTCTCGTGGTCGCCTTCCAATTGATTCAGGTATCGGCGATGCTTATCTACTCTTGTATCCCACTGTGCCCTGAGCTCGGCTATGACGTTTTCAGATTTCTCCAAACCATCTTGCCATTCCCTGATTTCGCTTTTTAGCCTTTTTATCAGCTGCTCGTCTGATCGACGCCTTGGCTATTTACCCGCATCCACCCTTATCTGTTTGATCTGGGCTCTGAGCATGTCGTTTTCCTGAATTAACCTGTTCCGCTCTCCCAAATCGGTAGCAACTTGCACGTTGTGCTCATATTTCAAGCTTTCCGCTTGTTGCTTTAACCTGCTGATTTCGGCGCAATAGCCTCTTTCTTTCGCTAACCAATCCCACTGCCTTTGCGATGATTCGGTGAAATTTCGGATGTGGGGTCTCTTAGCCGGCCTTTCATGCTCCAGTTCCCTTCTATACCATGCAAGGTAGCCTGGCGCCGTCTCTCCTTTGGCTCGATCCCGCACGCAAGTATCTGATTTCAAATATTGACACTCACTCCAGATTTGGCGAATCTTCGCTTCTGGGAATTGTCCGTTAGGACTTATCTCAACTGCTTGAGTGCTAAGATCTTCCTCATGAGGTACTGTCTGGCATCTTCCGAACTGTCTCAAAACTCGGCAGGGTGCGTAAGGTTGAATGCTCTTAAGCCCCATCAGTAAGAAATGAGTTTTAGCTGCAGACATATATAGGATCTCATCAACAGGCAACCATCCCAACGTCCATTGTATTTGGCTGCAAGTAAGAGCTTGAAAGAACGAGGTCCATGCCAGGACTCCTTTGGGCAAACTGATCTCTTTGGTTCTCGTGTAAGATTCTTCTATGCAGGTCTTTTCCGGGGAACCATGGCTCAAAATCTCGGAATGATGGCAGAGGTGCTCGGTCATCCATATCTGTAGGAGCAAGTTACAACCTTCGAAGAAATTTCCCCCAGCTTTACAAGCTGTAAGAGCTCGAAAGATGTCAGATACCACCATTGGCGCGAGAGTACTGTCACTTTGCGTGAGTAAAGTGCTGACGACCCCGGATATCTTCAAATCAATGTTTCCGTCTTTCCTTGGAAATACCAGAAGGCCCAGGAACATCATCATGAACGCTACCCGTCTGTGCTTGTCCCACTTCTGACGAACTCCTTTGCTGCACAGTTTGTTGATTGGATTATTGAATCCCCCTCATGACCGTACCTATCATATATGAAGCATGGAGTACAAAATCCGGCTGCCAGATCCGGGTTGTGGACTGTTCTAGGTATCTTCAATGAATCTAGGAACCGATGTACCGTGACGACTCTTGGGGCGACCAAGTATTTTTCCCTCAAGGGAAGTTCAGTATTCCCGATGTATCCGGCCATTTCTTCCAAAGTCGGGGTGAGTTCAAAATCAGAGAAATGGAAAACATTGTGCGCCGGGTCCCAATAGGTAACCAAAGCTCTTATGATATCTCCCCGAGGCTGGATTTCCAACAAACCCACAAGACCTTTCAGATATTTCTTAACCTCATTTTGTCCTTCAAAACCTAGATCATTCCACCATAGCCGTAACTTGACAGGGATTTTTGTCATTATTGAAAAATGTTCATTTTGCATCGTGCTCATCCTGCACATTTATTAAGGTGATTTTAACAAAAAAAAAATGACCTGACTCAAAATATTTTACAGAGGGGATCAAGTTTTGAACACGGCCTTTAAACACTTCGGGGACGAAGATTTTAAGGCTGTGTGGGTAAACTGGACAAAAATGCTAAACAAAACCCAAAGGTGGCTGTTTATGCAAAGTCAGCCTTCCGGCGTCCCTTTTCGGAATCATTCGGCTATTTATGACAAAACAGCGTCACCTGAGTTATTTATGACTCTTTAAAAATTTGGCACATCTCTTTTTTTATTATTATTTATTTATTCATTGATTTTGGCTATTTTAGCAAAATGGGGTTGAACCCGACGAGGGTTTCCTACGTATCTCACATCCGGTGAGAATCAAACCGGCGTAGTTCGGGAATACCGAAAGTAGAAAAAATCAAATAAACCTAGAAATCAAGAATACGTATTTTTATTATATTTTTTTCTTTTGCAAAGAGATAAAGACTAAAGAAAATATATTTTTTTTTAAAGAAAATATTATTATTTTTTTAGGAAATATTTGGACTATTAGTCTGAATTTATAAAAGGGGTACTACGAAAGAGACAACATTTGAATTATGAATTTCCGTTTTTTTTACTTTTAAATAAATACCTTTTTTTTTATTTTGGAAGTGATAAAAAAAGAAAAAATTTTATATTTTTTTTTAATAACTCAAACTAAGAAGACAAATTTTATTTTTATTCTTTTTTAGAAAAATTCCGGCGAGGTTTTGACACTACTTGGACATTGGTTTTATTTTTCCAAAATAAGTAATTATCTCCCTACGCTGCTATTTTCTTTTTTAGAAACCGGTCAGCATGCGGAACTGAAGCAAATAAATGCGCAAAACAGATAGGAATGCAGCAGGATGGTCTTTTCATTTCAGGTTGCCTGTCCTAGATGGACCCAACCCCTGTGTTGAGTCCCCTAAGTCAAATGCAACATGATGCAAATAAGCGTTCCTACTAGGGATCCGGCATGAGGCTTCGTTATACTAGGTTTATAACCTGGGTATATGTTCTAGACTGTGTACCCAAGCGGACAACTCGAGTCGAGGAGGGGGCTACGTACCGGGGACCCGCGAGATCGTCCGGCTTTGTAACTTGTCCGGCCTCTTTCTTATTTCAAGGTACGACACTAACAGAATAGGGAGTCTCGACCAGCGAGCTTCTCCCCGGAGGTAAGAAGAGAAGGTTTTAGGCACAGTTTATATATAGTTCAGATAATATCAAAGCGGTAAAAGACAACATTTAGCACGTTTGCCAAAACATGTAATAAAGATCAGATAATAAAGCCAAATATAACAATTATTCTAAGCTCAAATTCTTGAACCCTGAACCAGTGGTTCTGGGTTTTATTCCCCAGCGGAGTCGCCAGAGCTGTCACACCTCCTTTTTGCGCGCCCGCCCCGAAGGGTTAAATGCGCGAGGGGAGTTTTTCCAATTTAAGTGACAATATTCGAAATGGGATTATTTATTTAATTCAGAGTCGCCACTTGGGAAAGGTTTGGCTTTTGGTGTCCCAAGTCACCGGTTTATCTTGAATCCCGAATCGAGGAAATTTTCGACTTTTCCAAATGAAGTCTGCGAACCAGAAATTCTAAATAAGGAATTCTGTTGACCCGAGGGAAGGTGTTAGGCACCCTCGAATCCCGTGGTTCTAGCACGGTCGCTTAAATTATTATAATGGCTAAATATCTTATTTAAATACATGTTATGACTTATGTGCTTTTATTAAGTTTAAACCGCTTTTATTATTATCATTTATTTTTATAGAATTGCAACGTCGTGAAAATGTATCTCGAACTACGTCGCAATCAATGCACCCATAATTGTTAAACACACTTCGACTCCGTTGAGATTTGGATTCGGGTCACATCGATGCACACCCAAGTTTAAGAATGTAATTTAATCGAGCCGCGCCTAAAGAGTTTAACGCATTATTATTTTTTGGAGAAGACCATGAAATTCGCTAAACAGTCTATCCTGAATGCTAGATATTTATTATGGTTAATCATTGAGGGCCCCGCAATGTTGCATTTTTATTTGGCGAGGCTCGTCTCTATTTTAGAAAGGATATACTAAGGCGGCTACATTTCTAACTGCGTTTTTTTAAAAGAGAAGAAGAAAGGTATATGTTAATTTAATTATATGCTTCGGCCTGATCCGGATCCTTGTCAATTCCTGATTAATTATTTACAAAGTGGAGAGAACATTATACTTCAACGGAAGATAACTTAATTTGACAAAGAGACTACATGCGAGCTGACGAAATGCTATACTTGCATCCAAACATTTCTTGAATTGAATTTAACTAGACTTATTTAGGCTAGATTAAGAGAATTAACTACTAGGCGTTATTACTAATAGGGATTCGAACGCGCTTCTATATACTGCCTAGCGGGTCCTGATAAAGGAAACTAAAATAAAACAGAACATCATTGTATAAAAATGGAAGTACTCTATCGTATGCATGTCATCATAGCTAACAGGAATCTGGTCAGTCGCTATGTCAATTATCCGTACATTCTGTGTACTGTACAATTACATACCTCATAACAACAAACAACTATAAACTAAGACGCAAGAGACTAGGACTCAGTTAAGCATCAACTGATCTTTTCCTGCTATTGAAATTCACAAACTAATCAAT
Organism: Nicotiana tabacum; assembly: GCF_000715075.1. Taxonomy (NCBI): domain Eukaryota; kingdom Viridiplantae; phylum Streptophyta; class Magnoliopsida; order Solanales; family Solanaceae; genus Nicotiana; species Nicotiana tabacum. The sequence continues at coordinate 55,819,520 of NC_134099.1, read as the reverse complement.
TATATAGAAAGAAATCAACATGCCATGAGTTATTACAACAAACATTTAAACTTCTCCAACTTTCATTTCATGCTTTCAGACTGTTACAGTTACACCAATATGGGACTTGAAATGTGTACCTGGTTACTGAAATGCAAAGAAGAAGTGGAAGCAGAAGAGTCAGCAGCAGCAGCACAAGAATGGTAGTAACAACAAAGCAATACAGCAGCAATGACAACCCCAGACCAACAGACCAAAGCAGTAACCGATGGTACAGTACTCGATGTTTGATCTTTTCAAAACTCAGAAGAAAATCCTAAAATTTGATAGAAACAAAAACAAACTGGATGCTGGATTTCAGACACGAAAGGATGAGGAAGAGTAGTGTTTTTCAGTCGAACAAGAATTTCTTTTCTAAATCCCCCTCCTGATTTCCAAAATAAACTCTCTTTCTCACTTAGAAACTGATTCTGTTTGGTTTCAGCTTCCCTTGTATGTGTCTCTCTCAAGGTGCATCTGTATCTCCCTTCTATTTCTCTCCTATGTCTGTCCCTCTAATATCAGATGTATTTTCCTCTAATCTATCTCCTCTCAAATTTTCAAGTCCCAATCCCCTCTCTCTCTCTGTGTTAACAATTTGCCTCTGTATCTCTATCTCCTGTTCTCCCTCTTCTCCCTGTCCTGTGTGTATTCTTCCTCCCTTTATAGCTTAAATTCCACCCTTTTACAGCCTGTTAGACAATCAGATACCTCCCATGTGCTCTCCTTTTTCAGTTCCACTTAGCCATTTAAGTATTAATCCCCCCATCAACATTCCCTGGAAGACTTACTCTCTTTTTTTTTAAAAAAAAAAGGTTTAATACTTCTTAAACTAAAGCAGGGTAATGGGCAGCAGAATATATCTGACAGCATATGCTGTCAAACTATTTTAAATGTAACAAAGGCCTTTATGCACATGTTGTGCACAAGTGCACATGTTGTGCACAAGTGCACATGCCCTCCAATTCTGACTGCAACTAAACAAAACCAATCCTTTTATACTTCTGATTCAGATTAACAACTATAAGTAGCTAAATTCAATTCCTAACTGATTCATACAATGCTTAACAGAAGCAGATCAATTTGTATATTGTTTAAACATCTGAAACTAATTGACGACATATGTCGACTCAACTATACTAGTTATAACTCATACAATCGAGACCAAAATCAGACATTTAACAGTATCGAACACATAATTCGAATTGTACTGACTAAGCAAAATTACATGGGAGGAATCAGTTGGTCAGTTCACATTTGAAATTCAATTAATTGCACAACAAATACATACATACAAATTATCAGAACAATTAGAAGAAGGACTCAATCAAACAACAGAGGTTCAGGTGAGGTGGACAAGAACAACTGATAAAACTCAAAACACAGATTAAAACAAAACCTGAACAGACCTTTTAAACGAACATGGACTAACAGAAATAAGCAAAGAAAAGCAAAACTCACCTCAAATCTCGAAAAATAAAAAGCCTTAACTCGGATTCGGACAGACCTTTCTTAAGGCTGAACGGGCTTTAATCGAAGTGTTTCTTAGATGAGAAACACTTCGATTAAGGTCCATTAGACCTTAATATTTTGGTTTGAACAAAACACGGACCATCGACGAGGACCTTTAAAGTTCCAAAAATTAGATCCGGGATTCGTGCTTCCCTGGTCAGATTCGGACCAAACCAAGCATGATTTGGTCACGAGGGGGGTCCGGGGACTGCCTGGTATGAATTTAGGGCAGATCGGGGTAGATCGAGTTTTGACTCGAATCTTTAAATGAAGATTCGAGAAGGTGGGATGGGATTCGAGGTGTGTGGTTGGTGGATTTGGGTTCAGGACGGTGAGGAGCATCTATAGTGTTAAGGGTAGGGTCACCGGCGTCCATGCCGCCGGCTTTCATGGCGAAAGTATGCAGGGGCGGCTAGGGTTTGGAGGGTTGGGGTCTGGTGAAGACGAACTAAGGCAGGGGGGGTTTGGATTAGGGCGTGGGGTGAAGGGGAAGGGTTTATATACGGGGTGGATGGCTTGATCTCAACCGTTAGATCAATCTAGATCTACGGTCTGGATCTGAGGGCTTAAGTGGAACGGTGTCGTTTGGCTTAGTAGGGGTCAAGGTTGGTTCGGGTGGAACGGGTCGGGTTCATTAGTGGGTTATGGGGTGTGAGATCTTGGCCGTTGATCAATCTGAGATCAACGGCCCAGATCATACTGGATTAAACGGTGTCGTTTGGATGGCTAGGGATAGGCAGGTCACGGACCGGGCAAGCCTGGTTTTTGGGCTGAGTTTGTTTGGGCCAATTTGTTTAAAATTGGCCCAAGTCCGAAAAAGATTTTTTTTTATTATTTTATTTTCTTCTTTATTTTAAAAACAAAACCTAAGTAAATCAAATTAAAATTAAATAAACACTTAATACAATTATTTGCACACACATTAAAATATTTTAAAACAGGTAAAATCAAACAAAACAAAATCACGGACAAAGATGCCTATTTATGATTTTCTGTTTAACAGCCGGATTACGGTTCAAATTATGCATGACACATACATTTTTTGTATCTTGTTTTAATAAAAATAAAATGGGCAAAAAATCATAAACAATTAACAAAGTGCCATGTAAAAATCCAAAAATTGTACAACAGGATCAATTGTTATTATTTTTTATTTCTTTTGGAGCGATTGTCGCATGAAGCAAAAATCACGTGCTCACAGTAATGACCCGACCGGTCTTGAGTATTGTAGCCTTGTTCCTCCATTTGTTTCTTATTCAATGTCCATTTGTTGTTAGACGACTTATCGGGATGGTTGGATTGTTTCCGAGGATGTTTCGGAATGAATTGGGACACTTAGTCCCAAGGTTGGAAGCCTAAGTTGATAGTGTTGATCGAATGTTGACTTATGTGTATATGATCCCCAGAATGGAGTTTTGATAGTTCCGGTAGCTCTGTATGATGAATTTGGACTTAAAGGTGTGTTTGAATATTGATTTGGAGGTTTGTAGAGTTTTTGGCTTGAATTGGCGAAAGTCGGTAAAATAAAGGTTTGAAGAGTTGAGAAGTTTAACCAAGAGTTGACTTTGTTGTTACCGGGATCAGATTTTGGTTCTGAAAGTTGGAATAGGTCCATTATTTATGACTTGTGTACAAAAATTGAGGTCATGTACACATCTTTCACGTGATTCAAATAGTACAATCAAACCCAATCCTAAGGGGTAGTTTCCGCACACAAAGTTAGACAAGATAATTACATCAAACAAGCTAAATTAATCTAATAATAAGCCCTTCCCGTGCAAATCCAACTCTGGACAGCTCGAATCTAGCCAAAATAACCTAATATCATAAATAAAAATCATAGGAATAAATTCTGAAAAATAAAGATTCAATCTTTAATACAAATAAAAAGTCAACTCAAAAAGCCAACCCTAGGATCGTACCTCGGAACCCGACCAAACTCACAAATTCAGAATACCAATTCTGCTAAGAGTCCAACCATACTAAAGTCATCCAATTCCGAACTCAAATGACCTTCAAATCCTCATTTTATAATTTAGGAAAGTGTTTTACAAAAATCCCCATTTCTCCAATTCAAATAACTAATTTAATAATAAAGAAATATGGAACCATGAATAATGGACAAATCCAAGTTAAAAACACCTACCCTTATCCAAATCATTAAAATAACCTCTAAAATCGCCCAAAACCTAGCTCTACAACACAAAATATGTTAAAATGAACCAAATACTCGAAATAGAGTACTATATAATCTACCCATGTGTTATACATCATGATCACGGAAATAGATACGCGATCGCGAAGAACAAAATTGCCCAGCTACCAGAACCTCTCATGCGAATGCGACATTCCTGTCGTGAACGCAGCATTCCATTAGCAAATACGATGCCCATCCGCTCAAACCAACCCGATTGTCGTCTAGCGCTTGTGACCGCAATGAAAAATGCATGCCACCCCTCAACCTTACTTTCCTTCTACACGAAAGCGACTCCCTTGTAATGACCCGACCGGTCTTGAGTATTGTAGCCTTGTTCCTCTATTTATTTATTATTCAATGTTCATTTGTTGTTATATGACTTGTCAGGATGGTTGGTTTGTTTCCGAGGATATTTCGGAATGAATTGGGACACTTAGTCCCAAGGTTGGAAGCCTAAGTTGATAGTGTTGACCGAATGTTAACTTATGTGTATATGATCCCCAGAATGGAGTTTTGATAGTTCCGATAGCTCCGTATGATGAATTTGGACTTAGCGGTGTGTCTGGATATTGATTTGGAGGTCTGTAGATTTTTTGGTTTGAATTGGCGAAAGTTGGTAAAATAAATGTTTGGAGAGTTGAGAAGTTTAACCGAGAGTTGACTTTGTTGTTACCAGGATCAGATTTTGGTTCCGAAAGTTGGAATAGGTCCATTATTTATGACTTGTGTGTAAAATTTTAGGTCAATCGAAGTTGATTTAGTGTGCTTCAACATTGGTTTTAGAAGTTGGCAATTCAAAAGTTCATTAGGCTTGAATTGGGGTGCGGTTCATGTTTCCGATGTTGTTAGATGTGATTTGAGACCTCGACTAAGTTTATATGATGTTTTAGGATATGGTGGTATGTTTATATGGGGTCCAGGGGGCCTCGGGAATGATTTGGTTTGAAATAAGAATGAATTGTGGACTTAAAGAATTGTTCATGTGCGTTTGCATCTGCAGTAGAATTGGTCGCAGATGAGGCACCGCAGGTGCGGCCTTATGAGCGCAAGTGCGGAAGTGAATGGGAGCAATGGGATTGCAGAAGCGAGAATAGTCTCTGCAGAAGCGAGGTCACTTCTGCGATGAAGTGAAGCGCAGGAGCGGGTTGGACCGCAGGTTCGACATTTTCTCCGCAGGCGCGCGTGCGTAGATTTGGGTGAACTTCCGCAGAAGCAGAGGGGTGGGACTTAAGTGGGATGCATAGGTGCGCTCCATTTTTTGCAGGTGCGGTTCCGCAGAAGCGGAACTCCTAGCTGCAGAAGCGAAAAAGCTGGCAGTGTCATTAAAAATGAAGGGTTTGGTTCTTCTCTTATTTTGAGAATTTTGGAGTGCGGACTAAGGCGATATTTGAAGAGGTTTTCACCTAGATTGAAGAGGTAAGTGACTTTTGATCATTTTTATCAATTAATATTGAATATCCATTGAATTGTCCCCATAGATTAGGTGTTTTTGAGGTGAAGTTTTGGGATCTTTGACCCATGTATCGGAGAGTAAGATTTGGGGGTTTGAGTGTCGATTTGTGGTCGAAATTGGATGATTATGGTACGGTTGGACTAGTTATTGAATGTGTGTTCATATTTTTTAAATTTTATCGGATTTTGAGATGTGGACCTGGGGTTGACTTTTTTGGGTTGACTTTTTGACTTTGGTTAAAGATCTTATCTTTATCAATTGGAATCAATTCCTATAGCTTTTATTGATAGTATTACATTATTTTGGCTAGATTTGAGCCTTCCGGAGATTAATACATGTGGGAAGGGCTTGCTAGCGGAGTGATTTGATTTGCTTGAGGAAAGTATCTTATCTAAACTCAGTTGAAGCACTAGTTTCCTGAATTATTGTGATAGCTACGTGCTATTGGGTGCGCACATGCGTAGGGTTGAACCCATATGCGGACACCAGGATTATTTATTCATGTTCGGGTTGTGCTCAGGCCCTTATAGGCCTAGAATTTGACTTTTAAACCTTAAGTTAGGTGCTTCGCACATTTGTGTCATTGTTATGAACTATTTGAGCTATGCTTGAGGCTGCATAGGGGTTTAACCCTTGAATGAACTAATAAATGCTATTCTTTGATGAAATTGCCGGTTTGAGCTATGATAGTACACTTGCACATGCCTACACTTTAGTATGTTGTTTATACCAGTCCAAGAGCATGAGATTTGTTATTCACTCGTTTCATACATGTATATTTATTTATTTAATCATGTATGATATGATTGGACTGGGTGCCTGTGACCATGTCGAGCGGATTGTGTTGTTATACCTGTGACCACGCTGGACAGATTGTGTTGTTGTGCATGTGGCGACGCCGGGAGGATTATGATATTGAGCCTGTGACCATGTCGAACTGGTAGCACGTTGAATCGGTCATGCTTGCGTGTGGATATGGATGCATCCCTCTAGGGTCACCCTCTAATGTTTCTCTTTGAATGGTGTACATACGGTTTTTGAGGAACTGATCAGTGGATTATATGGATTATGAAAAGCTGAGAAAATATGGCTAGTGTTTGTTTGGATTTTGATTCATCTTTACTTGCAATTTTCTTGATCATTTATCTGATTCAACTGTATATCATTTCTATATGCCAAGATATTGACTAGCTAAGTATTTGAGAAAAAACTGAACACTTACACACACAGATGTTTTCTTACTGAACTTATGATTTGATTCCACTATTGTTCTGTACTGATTTTAAAGAGGAAACTACACAGGTGATAGCTCGCATCATTAATAATTTGTGTGCCTATTAACTCGCCATGTTTATTTACGATAATTATTCAGTACATTGGGTCGGTTGTGCTTATACTGCACTCTGCACTTAATAGTGCAGATCCAGGTGTGGGGACCAGTTATCAACAGTAGGCTTGCTTGTTGGACTATCTGCTAGAAGCGAGGTAGAGCTTCATCCTTGGTCTCAGTTTGACTTGTCTTTTTTCCTTTCATGCAGTTGTTACAGTTCAGATAGTGTAATTATCATTTAGTTTCAAACTTGCATTCTGTTGTAGAAGCTCATGACTCCGTACTTACTAGTTTAAGGGGATTTACTTAGTATTAATAGTTTTATTATATTGAGACCTCAGACTTATGCCAATACTATAAATTTTGTTATTTTTTTGCCTTTGTTATCATGTTTCATCTTGCCTAGCCTGTGTGTTAGGCGCCATCACGACGGGTAGGGATTTTAGGTCGTGACATCCCCGCTCGTGTTCCCAATGAACAACCTACCTCAAGCTTTGTGAATGAGTCCTTATACTCGCGAACGCGATGCACAACTCCCACCTACCACCAAATAGAGTTATGCGATCGCGACTTCCTATATGCGATCGCGATTAAGGAAACCAGACATGAGCTGACAGCAATCCAAAACTAAGAAAATGGTATGTAACCCATCTAAAACACACTCGAGGCCCGGGAACCCCGTCCAATCACACCAACTAATCCCTACACAATACAAGAACCTACTTGAGACCTTAAATTACACCAAACAACATCAAAACTACTAATTGCACCCAAATTCAAGCCTAATGAACTAGTGAATATTACCAAATCCAAAACTTGCACGGAATAAGCCTAAGAACCTCTAAATGACCTCAAATTTTACATATGAGTCCCGAATGACACAACGGACCTATACCAACTCCCGGAATCATAATCCGAGCCCGATATCAATAAAGTCAACCTTCAGTCAAACCTATCAACCTTCCAAACCTTCAACTTTCTCCATAAAGCACCAAATCAACCTACGGACCTCCGAACCAACATCCGTACATATGCCTAAGTCCAAAATTACCATACAAAGCTATCAGAACCATCAAAACTCCATTTTGGAGTCGTCTATACTAAAGTCAAGCTCCAGTCCACTCATTCAACTTAAGCCTTCAACCTTGGGACTAATTTCCCAATTCACTCAGAAACATCCCCAAAACAAAACTAACCGCTCCGGCAAGTCACATAACAATAACTGAACATAGAAGAAGCGATAAATAGGGGAATGGAGGTACAATACTCAAAATGCCTGGCTGGGTCGTTACATTCCCCTCTTAAACAAACGTTCATCCTCGAACAGGTCTAGAATCATACATGGAGTCTCAAATAGGTGTGAATATCTGCTTTGCATCTCCTGATCAGTCTCCCATGTAGCCTCTTCGACCAGCTGACCTTTCCATTGCACCTTTATTGACGCTATATTCTTTGACCTCAACTTCCGAACCTGCCGGTCCAATATGGACACCGACTCCATATCATAAGTCAAATCCCCTTCTAACTGAACTGTGCTGAAGTCCAACACATGTGACAGATCACTACTATACATCTGAAACATAGGGACATGAAATACTGGGTGAACACCCGATAGTGTATGTGGCAATGCAAGTCTGTAGGCCACCTCCCCAACTCTCTCAAGCACCTCAAAGGGTCCAATACACCAAGGGCTCAACTTGCCCTTCTTCCCGAACCTCATCACACCCTTCATGGGAAAAAATCTGAGAAACACCTTCTCACCCACCATATATGCAACATCACTAACCTTCCGATCAGCGTAACTCTTCTGCCTAAATTGTGTTGTACGAAGCCTATCCTGAATCAACTTGACTTTCTCCAAGGCATCCCGAACAAAATTAGTGCCCAACAACCTAGCCTCTCCTGAATCAAACCAACCAACTAGAGAATGACACTGCCTCCTATATAAGGCCTCATAACGAGCCATCTGAATACTCGATTGGTAGTTGTTGTTGCAGGAAAACTCTGTAAGCGGTAAAAACTAATCCCATGAACCCATGAAATCTATAACATAGTCATATAGCATATCCTCCAAGATCTGAATGGTGCGCTCGAACTACCCATCTGTCTGATGGTGAAATGTCGTGCTCAAATCGACATGTGTGCCTAACTCACACTACACAACTTACCAGAAATATGATGTGAACTGCGTGCCTCGATCGGAGATAATAGACACTGGCACACCATAAAGACAAAAAATCTCACTGATATATATATTTGAGCTAGTTTCTCTAAAAAGTAAGCATTCACAAGTAGAATGAAGTCTGCAAACTTGGTCAGTCTATCCATAATAACCCATATTGTGTCAAATGTTTTCAAGGTTTATGGGCATCTAACAACGAAATCCTTGGTGATACGCTCCCACTTCCTCTCTGGAATATGAAGTCTTTGAAGAAGACTGCTCGGCCTCTGATGCTCATACTTCACCTGCTAACAATCCAAACACAGAGCCACATACTCCACTATATCTTTCTTCATTCTTCTCTGCCAGTAGTACTGCCTCAAATCCTGATATATCTTAGTGGCACCCGAATGAATGGAATACCGCGGACTGTGGGATTCCTCAAAGATCAACTCACACAACCCATCCACATTGGGCACATAAATTCGACCCTGCATCCGTAACACCCCATCATCTCCAATAGAAACCTCCTTGGCATTACCGTGCTACATCGTGTCCTTAAGGTCAAACAAATGGGGGTCATCATACTGATGCGCTCTAATGCACTCATATAAAGAAGACTGAGATACCACAAAAGCCAGAACTTGGCTAGGATCCAAAACATCTAGCCTCACGAACTGATTGGCCAAAGCTTGAACATCCAATGCTAACGGTCTCTCTCCAACTAGAATATATGCAAGGCTACCCATACTCTCTACCCTTTTACTCATCACATTAGACTTTCCATGATGAAATAAAATGGTGATATCAAAGTCTTTTAATAGCTCTAACCACCTCCACTGCCTTAAGTTTAGATCCATTTGCTTAAACAAGTATTGTAGACTCTGATGATCTGTGAATACCTCACAAGACATGCCATAGAGATAGTGCCTCCAAATTTTCAATGCGTGAAAAATGGCATCCAACTCTAAATCATGAACGGGGTAGTACTTCTCATGTGGCTTCAGCTAATGCAAAGAAAAATCAATCACTCTACCCTCCTACATAAAGACACATCCGATGCCAATCTGTGAAGCATCACAATACAATATATAAGAACCCTATGCTGAAGGCAAAACTAGAACCAGAGTTGTGGTCAAGGTGGTCTTGAGCTTCTTAAAGCTCTCCTCACACTCGTCGGACCACCTGAATGGAGCATACTTCTGAGTCAATCTGGTCAAAGGATATGTGATGGATTAAAACCCCTCCACAAAATGGCAATAATAACTAGCCAAGCCTAGAAAACTCTGGATCTTAGTAGCTGAAGATGGTCTAGACCAACTCTGAACTTCCTCTACCTTCTTTCGGATCCAGCTCAATCCCCTCACTAAACACCAGATGACCCAAAAAATGCAACCGAATCAAGGTAGAATTCACACTTGCAGAATTTTGCATATTACTTCTTCTCCCTCAAGGTTTGGAGCACGATCCTCAAATTTTGGCTCATGATCCTCCCAGTTGTGAGAATACACCATAATGTCAATAATGAACACGATGATAAAAGAATTAGGATATGGCTCAAACACATTGTTTATCAAGTGCATCGATAGTGCTGGGGCATTGGTCTGCCCAAATGACATCATCAAATACTCATTGTGACCATACCGAGTCTTGAAAGTGGTCTTCAGGATATCTAAATCCCGAATCTTCAACTGATGGTACCCTAACCTCAAATCAATCTTTAAGAATACCCGAGCACCCTGAAGCTGATCAAACAGATCATCAATACATGATAGTTGATACTTGTTCTTGATTTTGATTTTGTTCATCTGCATGTAATCAATACACATCCTCAAAGAGCCATATTTCTTCTTCACAAATAGAACTGGAGCACCCCAAGGCGAGACACTCGGCCGGATGAAACCCTTATCAATCAACTCCTAAAGTTGCTCCTTTAACTCCTTCAACTCCACTAGTTCCATACGATATGGCGGACTAGAAATGGGCTGAGTGCCTAACATTAGGTCAATACCAAAATCGATATTCCTATCAGGCGGCAAGCCCGGTAGGTCTGCTAGAAACACATTTGGGAAATCTCTCACTACCAAAACTGACTCAACATTAGGAGTATTAGCACTAACATCTCTCACAAAGGCTAGGTATGCATTACACCCCTTCTCAACCATTCGTTGTGCCTTTATAAAGGACACAACCCTTCTAGGAATATAATTAAATGTACCCCTCCACTCTAACCACGACAATGTTGGCATAGCTTGTGTCACAGTCTTGGCGTGACAATCCAGAATAGCATGATAGGGTGACAACCAATCCATGCCCAAGATCACGTCAAAGTCTACCATACCGAGTAGCAATAGATCAACTCTAATCTCACAACCACCAATAGTAACTAAACACGACCGATAATCACGGTCTACAACAATAGAATCTCCTACAGGCATGGACATATATACAAGAGCACTCAAAGAATCATGAGATATATCCAAATATAAAGCAAAGTAAGATTACACATATGAATAAGTGGAACTCAGATCAAATAAAATTGATGCATCCCTATGACAGATCGGAATAGTATCTGTGATAATAGAATCCTATGCAACAACCTCTGTTCTACTCAAAAAAGCATAGAAATGATCATGGCCTCCCCCACTAAGGTGACCTCTACCAACCTGACCTCCACCCCTAGCTGGCGTTGTAGGTGGAACGACAGCTAAGGTAGCAACCATAGCCTGTGAATCCTATGGGATCCGTGGAGCCTGTGTGTCACGACCCTAACCCTGAACTCGGTCGTGATGACACCTCTCGTGAAGACAAGGCCAGCCAATTAAACCCAATTCACTTTTTAAAATAGTTAAACAATATAAAAGCAGTCTAAACATGATTTAATGATAATAAGTAACGGCTATACAACCAGACACAGCCCTAACCGGGGTATCACAAGTCACGAGCATCTACTAGGGTATAAATACAATTGAAAGCCTGGAGTGTACAAATATTGTCTAATGAAATGAAGGGAGAGAAAAGCAGTGCTACGAATGCCGGTAGCTACCTTGCTAAACTCTGATGACTATGCCTCCGATCAACCAAAACATACCTGAATCTGCACACAAGGTGCAGGGAGTAATGTGAGTACTCCGACTCAGTGAGTAATAATAATAAATAAAGACTAAAGGCAAGAAATTACGTAAAACATATCAAGATGGTGTATAGAAGCAGTCCAAAACGAGTAAGAAAGCAGTGAAGTTGTAAAAATCTCTTAAAATATCTTAGCTTAGTTTAAACTTCTTTGAAAATGGTTTTTTCAACGGTTACACAAATGAATGCAAAATAGTTAGTGCAGAGAAGCACAAAAATTCGCCCCTCGGTCACAAATACCATAGTTTAACAGGTAAAATGACAAGTAAATATGAAAGATAAACAAATAAAAGTTCGCCCCTCGGGCACAATCTCAACAACTCCGCCCCTCGGGCAATATTTCAGAACAATACCAGCCGCTCCGGAAATAACATGGAACGGTACCATCCCCACGGGAAATCACATAGAACAATACCAGCCCCTCGGGCTATCACATAGAACAATATCAGCCCCCCAGGCTATCTCTCACATCACAATGAGTACCCGCGCTCACTGGGGGTGTACAGACTCCGGGAGGGGCCCGTTACGGCCCAAGTTCAATATCAAGCTAACTCGTGGCATCAAATCTAGGCCCTCGGCCTCATATCAGTCAAGCTACCTTGTGGCATATATATCTCAGGCCCTCAGCCTCATAAACAATATCAACAAGCCACCTCGTGGCGTACATATCTTAGGCCCTCGGCCTCAACCAGTATCAGCATTTCCTCACAACTAGGCCCTCGACATTACTCAGTCAAAAATACTCACAAGCCCCTCGAGCATTAGTAAAACAGTATTTCTCAGCCCAAAACATCATTTAGAATATCATTTAAGTCTCAAAACGGAGTAAAAATGGCTGAGTGGTAAAACAGTGGAAAATAACATGACTGGGTTCAATTAATAAGTCAAAGCAGTGAGGAAATAGCAATAACAATCCCCGAAGGGTTCAAATAGTTGGCACGAATCCCAAATATGGCAATCAACCCAAATCATGATGATAACAAATAAGTTTCAGTCAAATACGCGGTAAAATCATCAATCGGGACGGACCAAGTCGCAATCCCCTATAGTGCATGACCCCACACTCGTAGAAAGCGTGTGCCTCACTTCAATATAGCACCACGATGTGCAATCCGGGGTTTCAAATCCTCAGAGCATCATTTACAATCATTACTCATCTCAAACCGGCTAATTCTCTAGCTCGCGACGCCTTTGCCCCTCGAATTGGCTTCCACGCACGTCGAATCTATCCAAAATCAGAACGAATATGTCACAATATGCTAAGGGAACAAAGCCCAAGCGAAAACAATCGAATTACCACAAAATTCCAAAAATTGGTCAAATCCGACCCCCGGGCCCACATCTCCGAATTTGACAAAATTCACAAAACTAGAATCCTTATACCCTCACGAGTCTAACCATATGAAAATTATCCAATTCCGATACCATTTGGTCCTTTAATTCATCATTTTACATTTTTGAAAGATTTCACAATTTTCTTCCCAAATCACGAATTAAATGATGAATTCAATGATGGATTCATGTACTCTAGCCAAATCTGAGTTAGAAACACTTACCCTGATGAATTTCTTGAAAAACCTTCGAAACATCGCCAAAATCCAAGCTCTCTAGGTCAAAATATCAAATAAAACCCAAAACCTCATATTTATAGAGTATCCCACAGATTTCCACCTCCGCGGACCACACAAAATCGACCGCGGTCCGCACAAAAACGACTGCGGCCGCACATGCTTTCTTCTGCAGTGACAAGCTTTAGTATGTTGGCCATAACTTTCTCTACAGATGTTCAAATTGCGATATCTTTACCTTTCTGGAAACTAGACACGAAGGGCTACAACTTTTGTTTTTGAATCATCTCAAAATATATTATAGATCAAAAGATATGAGTTTCCAAAGTAGGACCAGAGAAATGTCCCCCACCGCGGCCGCACTGCATTTTGTGCGGTCCGCACAGCACCTACCGCGGCTGCACTTCATTTTGTGCGGTCCGCACATCACATACCGCGGCCACAATTCTTTTTGTGCAGACCGTGCGGGTGGGTTCCGAGGCCTGTAACCCTTCTGGACCTGCTACAACTATAATTTTCGGCATAAAATATTCCGGAACCTACCTGGAACTCCCGGAACTTCAAACCAATTGTACCAACACATCCCATGACATTGTTCAAACGTGTTCAAAACTTCGGAATGCTCACAACAACATCAAATCATTAATTTAACATAGGATTCAATCCTAAGAACTCCAAGAACTCTTAAATTATGCTTTCGATCAAAAAGCCTATCAAATCTCGTGCGAATGACCTAAAGTTTTGCACACACATCCCAAATGACATAACGAAGCTACTGCAACTCTCAGAATTCCATTCCGATCCCTATATCAAAATCTCGCCTATCAACCGGAAAATGCCGAAATCTTAATTTTGCCAATTCAAGCCTAAACCTTCCACGGACTTCCAAAATGCATTCCGATCACGCTCATAAGTCCCAAATCACCTAACGGAGCTAACCAACCCATAAAAATTCCAATCTGAGATCAAATACACACAAGTCAAATCATGGTCAAACCTTTCAAATTTTAAGCTTTCAACTGAGACTGTTCTTTCAAATTTATTCTGATTAACCTGAAACCCAACACCAATGATTTACATAAGTTATAATACACCACACGCGGCAAGTCATGCCTGAGAACTGGCGAGCGAAGTGCAAAAGCTCAAAACGACCGGTCGAGCCGTTACATCCTCCCCCACTTAAACATATGTTCGTCCTCGAACGTGCTTAGAGTTGTTCCAAAAGCCAACCAATTGTTGAATAACCTTACCATGCATATACCCGGGGGTGATCCCACATCACCCTATCTCATATAGGTCCAATAACACATTGTAACCGAAATTTCATAACCCAATCTAGCCCATCAATCATAGAACCACATTTCCACTTTTAAATCCTCAATGCGATCAAAATCTTACATCTATATCCAGAATAAGCCCGAACCAGCTGTAATAACCCATACCTGCAACCTCAAGTGCAATTACATTATAAACCACGTAACTCAAATGCTCGTAGCGATAACTTCTATTCACAGCAGCTGTCCACAACAACCGAATACCGGTAGAAAACCTTTTATCAACTAAAGTCTCATTCCAACACTTTCATATACTGCCAACGATAAATGAAACACGCAATAAACCATAACCATCTCTCAGATCAACCATTCATGAAGTCACTTCTCCTTTGGAAAATACCATAGTAAATCTTCGAGCCGAACCTCGATATTATCCTTCCAATATGCTGAAATCGAATCCATTCGTATTCATTAATGTTCCCAACGATCTCCTCTAATCCAACACACCACTCTAGTGACATGACACAACAATATAGGCCTAAGCCACAACTTGCATAATACGCGCACCAATAAGCAACAGTTCGAACATACTCAAATCTTGAAAATGACTCAAATGAAAGAGTTGTACCTCAAGCTCACCAGTACCACCACAACACAAGGTTGAGAACCCGTCTCACATCGTAGGAACATAACTCACGAATCTAACCCGCAAGTCAATATGCTCGAAATCGACAACCATGCACAATTTGATGTCTGGAACCAAAGCAAGTCATCATACCCACGGTAGAGCAAATAACCTACACCACACAAACCCGAAAAGACATAACCCATACACCATTCACCGAGTAACACCCAATTTCTCTTCCCACTCGACTTCCACTATGAAACCCCAATAGAACCGCACCCTAGGTGCCTATAACCAACAAATCACAACATCTCTCTCAGTAATACAATTCGGAGCCACCCAAGTCGACTCAAGTTAGAACACACATCCACATTGGCCTGCCAATGAACTCCTCATCAAGGAAATCCTGAGGCTGTTCCTTCAACTCCTCTAACTCTGCCGGTGCCATACAATACGGTGCCAGGCATTAAATCAATACCGAAATCAACCACCCTGCCCGGCGACATACCTGGCCACAAGAAACACATCCGAAAAGTCTATCACCACCAGAACCGAATCAATGGTAGGAGCCTCTACACTGACATTTATCACGAAAGCCCACATAAGAAAAATAATTCTTCCTAGCCGTCCGCTGGGTCTTCAAAATATAAAACCACTTCAATAGGACATAATCCGTCGAACCTCGCCACTCAATCCGTGGAATTTCCGGCATAGCCAACAGCGCCGCCTTAGTGCAATAGTCCAAAATGACACAACACGGAGACAACCAGTCTGAACCCAATATCACATCCAAAATCTAACATACCAAGCAACGAAAGATCCGCTCGGGTCACCAAACCCCCAATAGTCACTAAACAGTGCCGATACACATGACTCACAATTACAATATAGCCTAATGTGAGAACTTCTTGACTCTAAGTCCATATGGCACATGACTCAACACACCTGATCCCAATTCCGTCGTCTGAATGCATACCGCATCTCGAATACCCAATCATTCCAGGAAAGATACTCTAAAATTCCCCTGTGTCACCAAGCAAACTCAAATATGAGCAGTCGATCTAACAAGAAAGCGCTGCAATTACACCGAAGTACCATCAACTTAATCACATTGCCTTTTCTGAAACATATACCCTCGTCAAATCACTCCCATTTAGCAATACCATTTCCTTAATCACCTGGAGATCATCCCCCTAATCATCTGAAGTTCATTTCTCTAATCATCTGAAACCGCCCGTGCTGCCTAAGAATTTTATGACTTTCCGTTCAAAACTGAACCATAACCTTACACACGCAAATCTCAATCCTCTACAACATACCGCATATACCATACCATCCTAGGATAACATGAGAACTTCATCTCCCTTCCAAGCCACAAACATCTACGTACTCAACTAGTCAAGAACTTTCCATTGATCCCATCTAGAAGAAAATCACTATGCATCCCATGCTCCTCATGCCCATAGAAAATATACATCACCAATCGAAGTAGAAACCATCAAGAACTCTCCGAGTTCCCCTTGCACAAGCCAGACCTGCTAGGACTGAATCCTTCTAACTCGACCAAGCTACGCAAGTCATCAAAATCTAAAAGCATTGCCGTGAAATACCTGTAGGAACTCATTACCCCGTACACACCCAAGGAACTAATCATATCCTTACCATACCGATCCGGCCTACTACACAACTATCCCAGCTATCCGAATTTCCTTCTGATTTATCTTCAACTTGATATCCCCTCTTGTTGTAGCACCACAATTCCTCAACCCAGACTTACCACATGAGACCCAAGCATAAAACTAAACTATCCAAGGCTCATAAGCCGCTGAGTACTCTCTCAAATGTTCCCAAAAGCACCACATTCAAAATACTTTACTCTGAGAAAACTTCCTACCAATCTAAATCTGTTACCTTTACCTTCCTGATACTGATATATAGAATCCCATAGTTAATGTAGAAAGTACCACAAGTCTTGACATCTTCCAAATGAAAACTTAGTTCTTAACCACATATACGACTTAAAAATACCCCATTGTTACATGTAGAATCTTGAACACATTGGAACTATTCTCGAGAGTCATTCACTCTATTCAAACTGCAATTAGCCTGATCAAGCGAACCGAACAACCCGTGCTTCGTTGGCACTCTGACACCACAGAATGTGACATCATTCCATTACAACCAAGCAACTTCCTGCTCTATGCACCGATCATCCTTTATCAACAATAACTCAAGACATTCCATGATTCTCAAATGCCTGTGAAACATCTTATAACCTTTGTTAAAAATTTTCTTTTACTCGAGCCATCCTCGATCTCAATTTCCGCAAGCCATAACTGATTCACCAGCACACCTCAAACTGGAATCAACATAGCACATAACCTTGCAATCAAGTAATCAACAGCAGACTCCCCCACTTGGCTCGAAGCCATAGATCATCACACACCCAATAACTCATAACGCATATACGCTCTTGCTGCCATAATACCATAGTGAGATTAAACTCAAATCCCTTTGTAAGCTTGTGAAAACACAGACCATCTAGTACTTTCAATCTTCAGCAAATCTCGCATTCATCCTTGCAACAGTCAAGCCCACTCTCTTAAGCGACTCAAAATTCAAATTTCAACACTTATATTTCACTTGTAAATGAGACCTTCTAAAAGACACATAAGGATCACACAACCTCGGAACACTTCGCAGAAGATAACCCACCTGCCTTGTCTTCAACTAACATTTATGTATACCTTCCACCGTCACAAACATTACGCAGTCACTTAGCCTTCCTGAGTCTGAACTCATACCGCAACATGAAATTTACTTCACTCCCAACTAGGACACATGAAAAGACTCTATGCACACCCATACCTCGGGGCTATACCTCAAATCAAAAATGAAAGTCAAGCACCTAATAGTTCTTCTATCCTCCAACAGACCCTTCTCATCACATCCAAATCATATGGATACATCTCGCAGTACTAACATACTCATCACATAGGTATGCAGTTATCATTTCCACTAATAGGGACACTACCGAAAATATCAGTTCGAAGACACTTGCTCACACAATCAGCACCTTGGTGCTCAAAATATAGGCAAATATCCGGCCTCAAGTCCCCCAGACTGGCCCAACATCAACTCACAAAGATCATGTCTCGCCCCTTGATCGGGGAATCACAAACCATCGATGCACATCTGATACTGAGCGCTCATGCACGCACACGAACACGTGGAATGAATTCAAAGAGTTACATTTCAAGCTGAATCAAAGGACGCACGATAAGAATTCAAGAATGTGAAGTTTTCCTAAAGGTTCTGCAACCTCTCGAGGATAAATACAGACGTCTCCGTACCGATCCATGATACTCTACTAAACCTTCTCATGACTCGTGAGACCTATGTAACCTAGGCTCTGATACCAACTTTTCATGACCCTAACCCCGAACTCGGTTGTGATGGTGCCTCTCGTGAAGACAAGGCCAACCAATTAAACCCAATTCACTTTTTAAAACAGTTAAACAATATAAAAGCAGTCTAAACATGATTTAATGATAATAAGTAGCGGATATACAACCCGACACAGCCCTAATCGGGATGTCACAAGTCACGAGCATCTATTAGGGTATAAATACAACTGAAAGCCTGGAGTGTACAAATACAGTCTAATGAAATGAAAGGAGAGAAAAGCAGTGCTGCGAACACCGACAGCTACCTTTCTAAACTCTGATGACTCTGCCTCCGATCAACCAAAACATACCTGAATATGCACACAAGGTGCAAGGAGTAATATGAGTACTCCGACTCAGTAGGTAATAATAATAAATAAAGACTGAAGGCAAGAAATCACGTAAAACATATCAAGATGCTTTATAAAAACAGTCCCAAACGAGTATGAAAGCAGTGAAACTGTAAAAATCTCTTAAAATATCTTAGCTCAGTTTAAACTTCTTTGAAAATGGCTTTTTCAACGGTTACACAAATGAATGCAAAATAGTTAGTGCAGAAAAGCACAGAAATTTACCCTCGGGCACAAATACCATAGTTTAACAGGGAAAATAATAAGTAAATATGAAAGATAAACAAATAAAGGTTTGCCCCTCGGGCACAATGTCAACAACTCCGCCACTCGGGAAAATATCTCAGAACAATACCAGCCGCTCGAGAAATCACATAGAATGGTGCCAGTCCCTCAGGAAATCACATAGAACAATACCAGCCCCTCGGGCTATCACATAGAACAATATCAGCCCCTCGGGCTAACTCTCACATCACAATGGGTACCCGTGCTCACTAAGGGTGTACAGACTCCGGGAGGGGCCCCTTACGGCCAAAGTGCAATATCAAGCCATCTCGTGGCAACAAATCTAGGCCCTCGGCCTCATATCAGTCAAGCCACCTCGTGGCGTATATATCTCAGGCCCTCGGCCTCATAAACAATATAAACAAGCCACCTCATGGTGTACATATCTCAGGCCCTCGGCCTCAATCAGTATCAGTGTTTCCTCACAACTAGGCCCTCGGCCTTACTCAGTCAAAAATACTCACAAGCCCCTCGGGCATTAGTAAAACAGTATTTCTCAGCCCAAAACATCATTTAGAATATCATTTAAGTCTCAAAACGGAGTAGAAATGGCTGAGTTGTAAAATAGTGGAAAATAACATGACTGAGTTCAATTAATAAGTCAAAGCAGTGAGGAAATAGTAATAAAAATCCCTGAAGGGTTCAAATAGTTGGCACGAAGCCTAAATATGGCAATCAGCCCAAATCATGATGATAACAAATAAGTTTTAATCAAATACACGGTAAAATCATCAATCGGGACGGACCAAGTCGCAATCCCCAATAGTGCACGACCCCACGCTCGTAGAAAGCGTGTGCCTCACCTCAATATAGCACTACGATGTGCAATCCAGGGTTTCAAACCCTTAGAGCATCATTTACAATCATTACTCACCTCGAACCGGTTAATTCTCTAGCTCGCGATGCCTTTGCCCTTCGAGTTAGCCTCCACGCGCATCGAATCTATCCAAAATCAGAACGAATACGTCATGATATGCTAAGGGAACAAATCCCAAGCGAAAACAATCGAATTACCACAAAATTCCAGAAATTGGTCAAACCCGACCCTCGTGCCCACATCTTGGAATTTGACAAAATTCACAAAACTAGAATCCTTATACCCTCACGAGTCTAACCATACAAAAATTATCCAATTCCGATACCATTTGGTCTTTCAATTCATCATTTTACTTTTTTGAAAGATTTCACAATTTTCTTCCCAAATTCCATCCCAAATCACGAATTAAATGATAAATTCAATGATGGATTCATGTACTCTAGCCAAATCTGAGTTAGAATCACTTACCCCAATGAATTTCTTGAAAAACCTTTGAAAAATCGCCAAAATCCGAGCTATCTAGGTCAAAATATCAAATCAAACCCAAAAACCTCATATTTATAGAGTACCCCACAGATTTCTACCTCTGCGGACCACACAAAATCGACCGCGGTCTGCACAAAAATGACCGCGGTCGCACAGGCTTTCCTTTGCAGTAACAGACTTTAGTATAGTGGCCATAATGTTCGCTACAGTTGTCTAAATTGCGATATCTTTACCTTTCTGGAAACTAGACATAAAGGGCTACAACTTTCATTTTTGAATCATCTCAAAATTCCTTATAGATCAAAAGATATGAGTTTCCAAAGTAGGACCAGAGAAATGTCCCTCACCGCGGCAGCATTGCATTTTGTGCGGTCCGCACAGCACCTACCGCGGCCGCACTTCATTTTGTACGGTCCGTACAACACATACTGCGGCCGCACTTCTTTTTGTGCAGACCGCGCGGGTGGGTTCCGAGGCCTGCAACCCTTCTGGACCTGCTACATTTATGATTTTCGGCCTAAAATATTCCGGAACCTACCTGGAACTCCCGGAACTTCAAACCAATTGTACCAACACATCCCATGACATTGTTCAAACTTGTTCAAAACTTCGGAACGCTCACAACAACATCAAATCACCAATTTAACATAGGATTCAAGCCTAAGAACTTCAAGAACTCTTAAATTATGCTTTCGATCAAAAAGCCTATCAAATCTCGTGCGAATGACCTGAAATTTTGCACACACATCCCAAATGACACAACGAAGCTACTGCAACTCTCGGAATTCCATTTTGATCCCTATATCAAAATCTCGCCTATCAATCGGAAAACGCCGAAATCTCAATTTCGCCAATTCAAGCCTAAAGCTTCCATGGACTTCCAAAATGCATTTCGATCACGCTCCTAAGTCCCAAATCACCTAACGGAGCTAACCAACCCATAAAAATTCCAATCTGAGATCAAATACACACAAGTCAAATCTTGGTCAAACCTTTCAAATTTTAAGCTTTCAACTGAGACTGTTCTTTCAAATTTATTCTGATTAACCTGAAACCCAACACCAATGATTTACATAAGTTATAATACACCACACGCGGCAAGTCATGCCTGAGAACTGGCGAGCGAAGTGCAAAAGCTCAAAACGACCGGTCGAGTCGTTACATCCTCCCCCACTTAAACATATGTTCGTCCTCGAACGTGCTTAGAGTTGTTCCAAAAGCCAACCAATTGTTGAATAACCTTACCATGCATATACCCGGGGGTGATCCCACATCACCCTATCTCATATAGGTCCAATAACACATTGTAACCGAAATTTCACAACCCAATCTAGCCCATCAATCATAGAACCACATTTCCACTTTTAAAATCCTCAATGCGATCAAAATCTTACATCTATATTCAGAATAAGCCCGAACCAGCTTTAATAACCCATACCTGCAACCTCAGGTGCAATTACATGATAAACCGCATAACTCAAACACTGGTAGCGATAACTTCTATTTACAGCAGCTGCCCACAACAACCAAATACTGACTCTGGAATGGTTGGCTAGACTGACCGATGAAGGGACCCTGTGCAAAAGGTGAACTGGGAAGTGGTTGTGCATAATGGGCAATTTGAGACCTCGGAACATTGGAGCGCTGCGAGAAGTTGGGAGTGCTGCATGAACTAGTCGACTTACATAACCTCTTCCATGACGAGCTGTAACTAAAACACAGGCACCACTATATCCTCCAGAATCTCAAGGCCTTATGGCTTTCCTGTCCTTCCTCTGCAGGCCCTGCATACCCTCCATCCTGCGGTGATCTCTACAACCTGCTGAAATCCAGTATCCATCTCTAATTCTCGAGCCATGCTGAATCTAAGACCATAACTAAGCCCCTAGATAAATCCGCGGACTCACTCTCTTATGTAGAAGCCAAGGCAGGTGCATGTCGGGATAGCTTACTGAATCTGATGGCATACTCTGACACTATCATAGTCCCATGACACAGCTGCTCAAACTCTATGCGCTATGTATCCCAAAGGGTCTGGGGGACAAACTCTCTTAAAAACATATTTGAAAACTGAGCCCAAGTGAGTGGGGCTGCATCAACTGGCGTACCCTCCTCGTAAACCTGCCACCACCGATACACTGTTCCTGGCAACTGAAATATAGCTTAGGAAGCTCTGCTCACCTCTACAATACCCATGGTGCGGAGAATACGATGTCACTTCTCTAGAAAACCATATGCATACTCAATAACTACACCACTGAAGGTAGGAGGATCATACTTCTCGAAACTTTCAAGCCTCTTTTGCTCCTTCAAAAATGCCTCTGGCATGGCCTCAAGCTGAATTAGAAAAACGGGTCAGAACCTGATCAATATGTACCCGCTACTCTAGAGTACGGGCCGCGGGAGTCTGGACTCCTCCACCAGCCTTAGATGTAGCTGGAGCAACCAGGATCAATCCTGCCTGAGCTAGAGTACCGAACATACACAGGAAGTGTGTTAGGGTCTCCCAAAGTCCAGGGGTAACAACATGTGTCTTGGGTGCCTGTCCCCCAACCAAAGCTACTAGTGGCTCCTCAGTCGCTGATCAGGTAGGTGCTCTGACTGCGGCACGTGCCCCTCCTCGGCCTCGGCCTCGACCTATCATGGTCTAGTAGGAGGCGTGAGTTTCTGATCATCTGATCCAGCAATGCATGTCCTCACCATCTGTAAGACAATAAAAAGACAAAGGCTCAAAATCAACAAATTCGCACAACAAGAAATAAAAGAAGTGGGATTTTCCTAATAGTTACATAGCCTATCGAAGATAAGTACAAATGTACCAGTACCAATCTGCAAGACTCTACTAAACCTGTGTATGACTCGTAGAACCTATGAACCTAGATCTCTAATACCAACTTGTCACGACCCCAAATTCCCACCTTAGGATGTTGTGATGGTACCTAGTCTCTATGACTAGGTAAGCCTAACATACATTGAGAATTTAGAATAATTAACAACTAAGATGATAAATTAAACTAATAATTGCCATAGTGAAATCAAAACGGTGCAACAATTACAATAATAGAAGGTGACTCTGAGGCCTGCGAGCGTCAAGAGGTATATCTTGAAGTCTACGGAACATCTGGGCAAAATCACTAGCGTCCGGCACGAACAAAAGTATCTAGATCTGCACAAAAATGTGCAGAACTGTAGCAGGAGTACACCACAACGGTACATGATAAGTATCAAACCTAACCTCGGTAGAGTAGTGACGAGGACGGGTCAAGACACCTACTAGAGAAAAGAAACCTAAACAGAATATAAAATAATCTAATAATGGAAAACAAAGAAATAATTGAACACAAAGTAGTATAATGATGTAAGGCTAACAAGGGGTATTAAAGCAATAAAAGACAACAAGAATGAGCATATGATAGGAACAACAAGAAATCAAACATCACCAAATACAAGTAAAGCAAAAGGAGGAATAACAATAATCGTTCCATCAACAATCTCTTTCAACATAAAATGTAAAACAAGAATCACAACCAAGGTACCATGCCTCATATTCACAGTTCATAATTAACAATCACAATCTTCTTTATATCACTGTGTGAGGCTTGCATATATTTTGTATTTTTTCCGAAACAGATACACCTATTTTACCCCCTCCCCCCATCTCACCATATGTACTAGCAACACTCGTATAAATCTCACCTTATCTCACCACTTGCGTTTCAATACCCACCCTTATGCCACCGCATGCGTATCAATATCACAACACAATAATCAACTTGCACCACACGTGCCCATATGCTACAACATTACCAAATCATAATACTAATGTTAGCACAAAACATAACCCACGGCTCAATCACAATATGTAAAAGAATCTCAATAACAACAGAATGAATGACAAACAACTCAACAAGGAAATATATTCAATAATCAACGACTTCAACTACAATGTGTTCCTTCCAAGACTACAACTTCAATAACTCAACAAACGAAGGTATCCCCATGACCATGAGATGGCAACTTCGAATTCAAGTGTAAAACATAATCTTAACAGTTCAAGAGATAGCATAAAATAGAAACTATAATTAAATGCATGAGAATTGCTAAAAATATGGAAAAAATGGCATGTAACAACAACTACTAAAAATGCATATAAGAGAAATCTCGAAAATGGAAACTAGAACGTGTAATGACAACATTAATTAAAGTATGTACGAATAAAATTGACACCAAAATATAGAACAAATGATAACAACATCAATTAAATGCATATGATTAACCTATGAGTCTAAACCGGTCAAATTTGCACATAAAACCTTGTTTACACACTTGTCACCTCATGTACATGTATTCCACATGATTCAAATAGTACAATCAAACCCAATCCTAAGGGGTAGTTTTCCCATAAAAAGTTAGACAATATACTTACCTCAAACAAGCTAAAGCAATCCACCAATAAGCCATTCCTACACAAATCCAACTCCGGACGGCTCGAATCTAGCCAAAATAACTTAATATCATAAATAAAATCCATGGGAAGCAATTTCGGATAATAAAGATTCAATATTTAATGAAAATCAAAAAGACAACTCAAAAAGTTAACTCCAAGCTCGCACCTCAGAACCTGAACAAACTCATAAATTTCGAACACCCATTCCGCTATTAGTCTAACCATACCAAAAACATCCAATTTCGACCTTAAATCAACCTTCAAATCTTGATTTTACACTTTAGGAAAGTCTTTAACCCCCACCCCCCAATTTCTCCAATTCAAATCACTAATTTAATGATAAAAACAAAGATAGAATCATGAATAATGGGCAAATCCGAGTCAAAAACACTTGTCCCATCCAAATTGTGAAAATCCTCTCCAAAATTTCCCAAAACCGAGCTTTACAACTCAAAATATGTTAGAATGAACCAAATCCTCGAAATGGAGTACTATATAATCTACCCAGGTGTTATACATCGCGATAACGGAAATAGATACGCGATCATGTAAATAGATATGCGATCGTGAAGAACAAAATTGCGCAGCTTCCAGAACCTCTTATGCCAATACGACACTCCAATCGCGAACGCGACGCCCATCCGCTCAAAGTGACGTCATCGCCGTCCAGCCCTCACGACTGCGATGAACAAACGCGTGCCACCCCTCAGCCTTACTTTCCTTCTGCGCGAATGCGAGCTCGCGATGAACAACTCCCTCAAGCTTCTTGAACGTGTGCCTGTATTTATGAACACGATGCACAAATCCCACCTACCACCAAATAGAGCTACGCAATCACGACTTCCTCTATACGATCGCGATTAAAGAAACTAGACATCAATCCAAAACTTAAAGAAATGGTCCAAATCCCATCTAAAACACACCCGAGGCCCCCCAAGACCCCCTCCAATCATACCAACCAATCCCAACACATGACATAAACCTACTCGAGGCCTTAAATCACACCAAACAACATCAAAATTATTAATCACACCCCAATTCAAGCCTAATGAACTAATGAACATTTCCAAATTTAAAACTTGTGCCGAACAAGCCTAAACAACTCCGAATGACCTCAAATTTTGCATGCAAGTCCCAAATGATACAACAGACCTATTCCAACTCTCGAAATCTCAATCCAATCCCGATATCAATAAAGTCAAACCTATTAGCCTTCTAAACCATTATCTTTTTAACTTTCGCCAAAAAATACCAAATCAACCTGCGGACCTTTAAATCAACATCCAGGCATAAGAATAAGTCCAAAATTACTATATGAACCTATTGGAACCATCAAAACTCCATTCTGGAGTCGTCTATACAAAAATCAAACTCCGGTCCACTCTTTCAACTTTGGGACTAAGTGTCCCAATTCACCCCGAAACTTTCATAAAACCAATCCAACCATCTTGGCAAGTCTCATAAACACAAATGAACATAGAAGAGGTAATAAATAGGGAGTGGGGCTACAATACACAAAAAAACCGGTCTAGTCGTTACAAAAAGATGATTAGTGAAGAGCAAGTTAGTCAATATGGAAGATGTGCCACCAGCGGATGTGGTGGATATTGGTGATGAGGAGCTTGTGAAGGACACACCTCCTCTTGTTAGGAAAAATTCAAAGAAAAGTGTAGCTATTAAGGGGATGAAACCATTACCTGAGAAAGAAATTGTGAGTGATGTTACTGATGAAGCGGAGACGGAAGAAGGAGTGGAGAAAGAGAAAGTCGAGAAGAAGAAGCCTCTTAGGAAGAGGTAAAGTACTAGAGAGGAACATAGTTCCTCCAAAAGGTCAAGGGTAGAGTAATCTAAGTTAGAAAGAAGTGCCCATCTCAAGAATCAAAAAGTTTTGTGGAGTCAAGTCTTTGACCTTGAGATTATTGAATAACTAGGAATATGACAGCTTATGGAAATTGTGGAATTCCAAAAGTTGACCCAGCTGTTTGAAATCTTGAAGTCCAAAGGTGTATGAAGATGAACTGCAAAGTTTCTATACTGGACTAATTATGGTGGATGGGGACACACTTTGTCTAAATATTAATGGAAAAGACTTTGTCCTGAATAAGGAAACACTTAGAGAGATTCTTGACGTACCCACAAATGGGCAGAAAATAGTGGGGGAACTAGTTCCCTTGATTTTAAGAAGTTGATCATGAAGAAGCAAGTTGTTCTATAGGGAACTGGTTCCCCTGATTTTAAGAAGTTGATCATTAAGAAGCAAGTTGTTCTGTCTAAGGAAAGGGTGTAAAAGAAATCTTTTCAGCCAGAATATCAGCTATTATTTGAGCTTGTGAACAAGGTGCTATTGCCCAGGGCTGAGCGAAGATCCATCACCTCCATTGCGGACCTGGTTCTCCTAGAAGCACTAGAATCCTTCTCCTCTATTAGTCTTCCTGGCATCATGATTGAACAAGTGCTGAAGGTGGCAGACTTTAAGGATGAAAATCATGGTCTCCCTTATGGATTCCTCCTTACCAAGGTCTTGGAGTATTTTGAGGTTCCATTGGGAAAAGATTTTGGGCGACTAGAAAGCAGATATTTATCATGAGTACACTGGAAGAATGTGAGTGTGTGGTGAAAAAGGTTGGTGTGGGAAGTAACTCAACTATCTCTCAATTGATTGATGCTTATGAGTCAATCAATGCAGAGATCAAGCGCCTTCAAGCTCAAAATATTATTATGCAGTTCAAGCTTACTCAAGTCAGCTAGGAAACTGGCTCCAGTAGCTCCCAAAGGGGGAAGAGATTTCCAGGTTGAAGGTACCGAGTTGAGGAAACAGGTTAAGAACCTAAAGGAGCAGTTGATCACTGATTAAAGAGTTGCAAATTAAAGAGTAGATCGACTTTTCAAGGCCATTGCTCCCCAATCCTTCCCATCTCCTATCTAGTGTCCCCTACTTTTGAACCCCTTTTTTAGTCATGTCCTAATCATGTCCTCTTTTTGTTGTTGCTAATTAATGGCTGTGGCACTTTAGTTGTTAAATTTATAATATTTGTGTGATTGGTACTACTATTAGTGTGTTTTTCTCCTTAATTAATGAGCAATCACTATCTATTTTGTGCCATATTCATCTCTTGAGTTCTGTTCTTAGTCATGTTGTGTGCACACAGGGGGCATGAGTTAATGTTGTTGGACTTCTTTTTCTATGTTCTTATTATATCTTCTTTTCAATGATGCCAATAGGGGGAATTGAAGGGGGTAATAGGGTAACAGGTAACAGGAATCTGGTTCTCAAGGGGAAGGCATTTGTTTCATAGGGGGAACATGCTGGGAATCTGGTTCTAGAAGGGAATATCAATTCTGGGTTTGTCATTTTTAAAAAGGGGAAAATCAATAAGTTATGCGATTATGATTTTGATGATTTATCAAACTTCATGGAGGAACCAGATAGGAACATAATACAATCAGTTCCTTTGCGCTTATTATGACATGCTCAATTAAGAATATGAAAAATGCTATCATTCAAGTGTCAGCCGCCACTATTTCTTTCAGGTGCACTTAAGAACAAAGCTGTCACAAACCAATGACCAGATCCCAATATTGAAGATGTCTTGAGTCCTTAAGTTTGTTGTGTATTTGTCTTTTGTTCTTTACTTATATTCCTACACGGCTTTTTAGAAGTATTTCATAGAACATCATTTAACCATTATTGTTTTGATTGTTTGGCTAAAGTTAGTCAAGAGTGTTGCTTTGTAATATAGTTATTGCAAAGGGCTTACAATAGAGTTATTGTAAGGGGTGAGGGATTAAGAGTTTAATTCCTAGATTGCAATAGGTTGTAATCTGATATTTCACAGTTTGGTGGAGTTAAAATCCTATTGGGGTAGGTCATGGTT
Organism: Nicotiana tabacum; assembly: GCF_000715075.1. NCBI lineage: Eukaryota > Viridiplantae > Streptophyta > Magnoliopsida > Solanales > Solanaceae > Nicotiana > Nicotiana tabacum. Next base: position 55,790,544 of record NC_134099.1, on the reverse strand, counting down.
TTTAATTCCTTGAGCAGGATGTTTTTCATTTAAATATCACAGTTCTCTATATTGTTTGGTGGACCCTTAGTTTCAATCACTTAGTCCTCATACCCACTTTAATCAATTGATACATCATTAATGATTTATTAAACAAATAAAAATACAATATTAGACCTTAGCCGTGTGTATATGATAAAATCAGAGGGTTCAATTTTCCGTCATTATGATGCCTCGTAAGCACGTTTTCAAAGGCTCGAGGCTATGGTCGAGATTCACCCCCGAGGGGCTATCGACGTCTGACCTCGGGGCAGTACAGATCAACAGTTATGTGAAAAAGTGAGAAGTCCCCAAGGCGCATAACTAGAGCTGACAAAGTCTGTCAGGCTAGTCTAAGCCCGCATCATGGCATTAATTGGTTGTGCCCGCTCCATATCTTTATAATAAATGCATTTATACTACGTTTGGATTCCCTCTCATATATAAAGGGGATCCTTGTCAATTTGTAAGAGATCTGATACTCAATATTAAATATACAAGAACATTCTCTATGCTCTTTAATATATTCTCTTGATCTCATTACTTCCATTTATTGCTTATATTCATTGTGTTCTATTTATTTCTCTTCATTTATTGCTTATCATTGAACATAAAGAGCCACCATTGCAGCTCTCATAACTGTTAATCCTCCTTCGATTACTCTAAGTTGAGCACTTGACTCGACCTCGAGGCCCCATATACGCCAGCTTGAGGCCCCGATCTCTAGCCATTTGGTTTGATTATTACATCATATTCAAGCTATAATCTTGCTTCCTAATCTTTTACTTAGCATTCATTGCCTAACAACTAGCATAAAATAGATCACATATTTTTAGAACCACAAATCAAATTTAATTGTAATTACCATTTTCACGGTAAACAGTTGGTGCCCAGGGGCTAAAAATAACAGTGATTATTTTATTGCTGGTTTAACTACATAACTCAAGTTACCTTTGATACTTTTTCTTGTCCAAGATATTTGAATCCAGGTCAAAATGTCTAACTCAGTAAATGCACGTGAAAACAAAAATCTTGAAGACCATGGAGAAAATGGTGTGGATGTTCCAGCTGTTGGCGCACCACCACGGAACTCTAAGAATGCACTAGAACTAATTCCCATGGATGTGGTCTCGCACAATGCCCAACACATCGAAGTAAGCTCCCACACCAACAGGAGCATACACCAAGAAGATCAACATGAAGCTCAAAAAACCCCGGACCAGGAAGAACAAGGGGGTTAGCCTTCACATCATCTTCGAAATGTTACAAGCACAACAGCTGGTTAGCAGCATTGTTGCTTGGGAAATGGTTCCCCAAGCCGAGCAGGTACCGGAAAGATCAAGCAACAACAGGTCGGCAACTGACTCCGCCATCATAAAGATGCTCGAGGACCTCACAAAGAGGATCGAGTCGGGCGAGAAGAAGATAGAAGCCAATGACAAGAAGGTAGAGACCTATAACTCTAGGGTCAATCAAATTCTGGGCGCACTCTCGATTCTAAAAGGTGTAGATTCGAAGAAGTTTGTACAGAAGCCGTTCTCACAAGAAGCGGCCCCAAAACCCATTCCAAAAAAGTTCAAAATGCCCGACCTTCCGAAGTACAACGGAACCTCGGACCCCAACGAGCACGTCACTGCTTACACTTGTGCGGTAAAGGGAAACAATCTAAAGGACGATGAGATCGGATCCATCCTACTGAAAAAGTTCGGAGAGATGCTTTCAAAAGGGGCGATGATGTGGTATCAGAACCTATCCCTAAACTCGATATATTTGTTCGCTATGCTGGTAGATTCTTTCATAAAGACACATACTTGTGCCATCAAGGTAGCAACAAGGAAATCAAACATCTTTAAAATCAAGAAAAGGGAGAACAAGATGCTGCGAGAGTTCGTATCTCGCTTTCAAATGGAACGAATGGAACTACCACCAGTCTCCGACGACTGGGCAGTGTAGGCCTTCACTCAAGGTTTGAACGAACGAAGCTCGGTGTCTCCAAAACAGCTGAAGCAGAATTTGGTTGAATACCCCACCGTGACTTGGTCGGATTTTCACAACCGATATCAATCGAAGATCAGGGTCGAGGACCGCCTCGGGCTCAGTATACCCAAGCAGGCTTTTGGCGAAGGAGCCAAACAATGAAAGGTACCAGCCATACACCGAAGACAGGAGAAATGCCCCGAGGTGTAACATACCCCGGAATGATCGAAAAATGGACCGAGGGTAGAAACCTTGGGGACTCGTCAACAGATCTGGGTTTGATAGGCATACAGGGCTGACGGAGGCACCCCGCTTGTCAGAATACAACTTCAACGTCGATATATCAGATATCATGTTCGCCATCAGTAAAATCAAAGACGCCAGGTGGCCAAGGCCTGTACAATCAGACCCTTCATAAAGGAACCATAACTTAGCATGTGAATTTCACGGCACACACGGTCATAGGACCGAGGATTGCCGACAACTCCAGGAAGAAGTAGCCCGACTACTCAGCAAAGGTCACCTCCGAGAATTCTTTAGCGACCGAGCCAAAAATCAGTTCCAGGAAAGAGAGGAGACCAAGAAGAATGAAGCAGATGAGCCGTAATATGTTATCCATATGATCATGGGAGGGGTCGACATCCCACAAGAACCTACTATCAAAAGAACGAAAATATCCATCACCAGAGAAAAGCGAACTCGAGGTTACATGCCCGAGGACACCCTCACATTCAGCGATGGGGACATTGAGACCTTGTCTCAGCCTCACAATGACGCACTGGTAATTTCTTTCCTTGTGAATACATTTCAAATTAAATGTATACTTGTGGATCCAGGTAGCTCGGCCAACATTATCAGGTCAAGTGTCGTAGAGCAGCTCAGATAGCCCGGCCAGATCATGCCCGCCTCTTGAGTCCTTAACGGATTCAATATGGCGAGCGAGACAACCAAAGGGGAGATCACCCTCCCGGTGAATGTGGCTGCCACTATCCAAAATGCCAAATTCCACGTCATCGAAGGAGACATGAGGTACAACACTTTGCTCGGAAGGCCATGGATACACTGCATGAGATTAGTACTATCAACCCTTCACCAAATGATGAAGTTTCCGATGAAGGACGGAATAAAAACCGTGTACGAGGAACAACATGCGGTAAGGGAGATGTTCGCGGTGCATGAAGTGATGCCGGTACCGACGCCTCCAACGTCGAAAAAACCATAGGACAAACAAATAGTCAAATAGTAATCACAAGACACGTTCTTGGCTATACCCAAATAAACAAACAAAGGACTGTACCGTGTCCTCAGAGCAAATATTGAAGGCCTACCAAGGCTCAAAGCGCCATCACCACTAAGGTATAACCACCTCCCTTTTTATTTACACTTCACACTAACCTTTATGCTGGTGTCCGATCGAGACGGTCGAAGCCTATCCTGCTCGAAAACCTTAAGGTTCCAAACCATATGCTGCACGCTTTTCCTTCAACCGGGTTTTTATCCCAAAAAGGGTTTTATCGGCAAGGTTTTTAACAAGGCAACATCCATATGCTACCTAATGAAGACTCAACAAGTATTCAAGGCTTCTTTTAAATCAACCTCGAATACTAGGGGGCATCCCACCAGAAGGTCACCTCCTCGGAGAAGCCAAGATATGCTGAACGGGGTCTCGATAGGAAAATAATGTACCAGGCCAAACGGAGGAACGAACCGTGTCCATATAGAATAACCGAGCCCTCAACAGTGAAAACGTGTATACTTGTACCAAGTAATCAAAGAATACTTTCCCTTTCATCAAAACATTTCGCGTTTCTAAGAAGCTCGGTATTTTTTGCAAAAATGGCTCTAGAGCCAAAAAATATCCCGAACACTCCAGGACTGTCATCAACAACTCGAAACCGTACGACCTCCGGGTTGGAACTTCGAACTCGTAAGCCCTCGATAATGCAATACCAAGTTTACAAGGAATGGCTCATGAGCCAGGAAACTTTCAATGACTCAGGGACTTCCATTGCCACCCCCATCGACTTATCAAGAATCCGAGGACATAAGACCCCATGTGGGCAATCTCGGTCTCGTAAGACCTATATAAAGCAACAACAATGTATGTAAGACCTCAACCAAGGCATGAACCATACTTGTACCAAGTAACCAAACTATAAGACCTTAAAGGCATGCAAAAACTTATAAGACCTTACGAAAGGCATAATCCAGATCTTAAAGTTAAGGCAATATATCGAACTTATAAGACCCTTAAAAAGGCCTACCCTCGATATAGACGCCAAAACTACTTCACTCGGGGACTAAAAGGCTTTGGCCAAACACAAATGACTATGGTCACATGGCTGTACCATCCAAACTAACGTGACTCGGGGACGCTCGACCATCGCTATAAAATCATAGGCCTTCAATTACTTCGAAAGTACTTCAAAAAGAACCGGTTAAACAGGCTACCCTCGACATAGGCAAAAGAGCTTCGACCATGTTAGCTCCAAACTATAGGCTTCGAGATACTCAGCCACCGAGCCAAACCTCCCGAGGTGCTCGATCATCGCCATTTCAACCATCAAGGTTTTTATCGAACAGTCGAAGAGTCAGGCAAAAGCAATTTCAAAAAGTCCTTAACAAGGGAAAAAAGCCCATATAAGAGATCATACTAACCCAATGTGTAAGAGCCACTATCGCCAGCCCATACAAGAGGTCGTACCGACCTAAAACGTAAAAGCCTAAGGGCCAGCTTTAAATTCAAACACTTAAGGTCCAAATGAGCTCGAGTTGAAACCAGACTCGGAGACAGAACCCAAAACAGTTTACTAAACATGCCTAAGAGAAAAGGCATAAGAGGTCAAACGCCGGCTTTTACTAAAAGGTCATACTATCCAAGCGTGTAAGAGCCTACAGGCCAGCCCAACGAGCCCCAGGGCCATACCATGAATCTGAGGATTCCTTTTAACTCGAAGATCAATTCATCTGGCTAAAATCAAGGCAAAGGGAAATGTATGAAAAATAAAACCGTGAGGCTTCCTTTTTATACATATATGTAAGAAAATACAAGCTTCATTTACAAAAGTTCTATGAAAGCACTATACGCAAAACAAGAAAGGAAATGCCTAATCTATGTCCCCCTCGGGGACTATGGTCCGTCGGCCTCTTTCTCTCCATCTTTGGCATTAGACAGAAGAAACTTAGCATCATATTCTTTTGCCTTCGCCTACTTTATCTCTTTCGAGAGATCAAAGCCCTTGGCATGAATTTTCTCTAGGGTTTCTCTCCGAGATTTACACCTTACGTACTCTTTATTCCTACTCTCCTGGTCGAGAGCCCCCCTTAGCTCAACACGAGCATCGACAGCATCCTTCAAATAGACAGCCACCTTCTTATCAGCCTTAGTTCGGATTATTTCGCCTTCAGCCCGGGCATCCACAACTTCGGCCTTCATCTTTAGGAGCTCGGTCTCGAACCTTGGAATCATGTCCGTTCGGACCAAGCTGTTCTCGTGAACACTGTGAACATAGACAACCACCTTCTTATCAGCCTTAGTTCGGATTATTTCGGCTTCAGCCCGGACATCCATAACTTTGGCCTTCATCTTCAGGAGCTCGGACTCGAACCTTGGAATCATGTCCGTTCAGACCAAGCTATTCTCATGAGCATTGCAAAGTTGCACTTCGAAGGTGGAAGCCTTGGCCAAAGCATATTTTTTAGCCGATATTTGGGTGTCCACCCGAGCCTTTAGCTCATCACGCTCGCACTTAGCTTTACCAACTTCGCTCCTAAGGCATTCCAAGTCCTCCATCTTTTTCTGTAACTGAAGTAAACAAGACATTAGCCTCAGAAGGTAGAAGAAGAAACACGCACTCCCTCGAAACAAATATTGCCTGCTCCTCGAGGTAGGTTTCATTGTTCAGACTTTGAATTGCCTCATGCCGCAAGCATGCCAACTCACCTTCCCTTTTGTCACTAAGAAGCCTGAGGGATTTCTCCGCATCCACGGCTTCTCGCAGCATGGTCTCACGACGGAGCAGCTCAGACTTGAGCTTGCTAAAAGCCTATGGAATAGAAACTCAATAAGAGAGTAAAAATTACAAAACTATAAAACCAATACGAACGGCCAAAACCCACCTCAGAGTAAAGATGCTGAGCTTTCTCGAAAGTTGAGCGCACATCTACTAGTCTGGCTCCATCTACCCCGGTAGAACTGCCCCCGGTTGGGATACGATTGCCAGATATATATTCCCCCTAGCGTTGAACATCCCTCGAAGTGCCTTCGATGGGAGAAGAAGCCAACGGCAGAGAACCCTCGTTCCTCGAAGTACCTTCGATGGTATAAGAAGAAAGCAGTAGAGGAGGGATCGCTTTTCTAAAACCAGAAATCTCGGGAGCTGGAGGTTCGGCTGATATGCCCTCTCTGAGCCTCCAGGCTGAACTCGTCTCGCTGTAATTACCATCGCCCGAAAAAGACCTTTTCTGCTTATTGTTATTATTATTATCTCTCGGTCCTAAAGCCGGCGATCCTTCTCCCTCTCCTAGAGGGCATGATCTCACTTCAAAGAACTCCCCAATGCCTATGATGACAGAGTTAGTACGGAAAAAGAGGGAGAAAATCACATAGTACGTACTGTGGTGTTTTGCCTCCTATCTACCCTTAGACAAAGCTTTCCACTTACGCGCATTATAAGTCAAATGGGTCACCAACTTCCGAGCCTAATCCGGCAGGTCGGGGACCTCGCACGGCGTCCATGAAATTGCCGCAGAAAAGGAAAGGAAGGAACATTTACGGAGCCCGCCTTCGCCAAAAGAAAAATTACAAAGGCACGAGTATACCACTTACGTGTAAAATTCCATTCCTCAGGAAATGGCAGAAACTCCATACGGATAATATCGACAGTCCGTACTTGGACAAATCAGCCCATCCATCCCCAATCTCCATCTTCTTCATCATCAACGATGAAAGGCGTGGTGGATCGGCATCGCAGGGTTAGCAAACCTCGATGGTGAAAAGGCTGGTACAACTTGATGAGATGACTAAGAGTGAATTCGAGCCCTGCTTCTTCCGTAAAGAACCTCATCATCAATACTACCCGCCAAAATGACAGGTGAACCTGTGCCAAGGTAACCTGGTACTTTCGACAGAAGTCGAGCACAACCCTATCAAAGGGGTACGTGTACACGTTCAAAAACCCCTCGGCATGGTACTACCTTTTCCCCCATCCACAATCTTTCCTAACTGACTCAAGGTGCCCCTCTTCTATTAAAGAAATAAACTTCGAGACATACTCCCAATGACCCCGAACATTGGGAGACTTTTCTGACAGAAAATACCCCTTCGAAACAAAATGCCCAGAGGATGAATCGCTTGGCACCAACAGCACACCGCCAACCAGGCAGGAACCAAAGGTGGAACTCCCTTCTCCTTACCGAGCGGACCCTGACGTAGCAGCCATGACTATGGTAAAACTAGAGAATTGGAGCGGGAATTTGAACAAGGGCGTCAAAAGTGAAATGGCGGAGGACCTAATGCAGAAAAGAAGAACTCTATAAAGGAGGATAACTACTCGGAATAGCGGAATCTTCAAAAGAGGGAAGATAACCCTATATCTGGAGAAACCGGCGACTATCCGCCTGCCTCAAAGGCCAATTAAAAATGGTGACTAAGCCATTTTTTTGCCTTAGGAAGATGTACCGGCGGGATAACCCCGGTCGTTTCATAACCATGTCATACAATTGACACCGCCATACGATGTTCTGGGTCAGATACCCCTGCATCAACCAAGCCTCGAGATGGTACCCGATCTCGAGGACCTCTGCCAAAAAAGAAGAAAGGCTATAAGGAGCCACCAATATCATTACAAGCCTCGAGATGGTACCCGATCTCGAGGACCTCCGCCAAAAAAGAAGAAAGGCTATAAAGAGCCATCAATATCATTACAAGCCTCGAGATGGTACCCGATCTCGAGGACCTCCATCAAAAAAGAAGAAAGGCTTCTAAGGAGCCATTAATATCACTATGGGTCTCGAGATGGTGTCCGATCTCGAGGATCCCTGCCAAAATGAAAGGTAAGCTCTAAAAAGGCTACTCATGTATAAGCCCAACCTCGAGGTAGTATCCTTCTTTGAGGATTCCTGCTATCACGAATGCGGGTCATTCACCCGATTCCTTGGTCCTCGAGCTACCTGAGCTCGAGCCAGTTCACACTCAAGAATTACTGGCGAAGCTTTAGGGCTACCTTCACTCTAAGTTCAAATCAAGTTTTTTTGCCACCCGAACTTAGGCTAAATCTCACTCAGGGATTGTCTATGAAAGTCTTGGGGCTATCTTTATTCCTAGGCATTTGAGAAAATTCTCACTCGAAAACTACCAACGGGATCTAAATGGAGCTAAGTTTGTTATAAAAATCGAGGCCTCATTCTCACTCGATTCAAAGTCGTGTGTTTCGGCAGCCTAAGTCTGTACCAGGTTAATTTAGGCTTGGACCGAGAGACGGCAAAGGGTTTCAAGGAAAATCATATTGGCCGATCAAGAACCGAGGGAATACGTACGACCGGATCCGATATTTGGGCCAACTGGTAGAGTCACATGCTTAGATTTTTCACAAACGCAAATAAAAAGGGAATCCAGCATAAATCAAAGACAAACTGAAAAAATATCCTTGTATTAGTAAACCATGATTACAAAAGCCCATGAGGGTTCCTTATGCATGATTACAAAAGCCCACGAGGGGTCCTTACACAGAAACAAAGAAGCAAAAAAAATAATAAAAGCCAAGAGTCTAATATATTCTTAGGGTTGCATCCTCGGCGGCAGTATCTTCGAGAACCATCTCCTTGGGGCCCTCATCTCGATCTTCCAAACCGGCATAGAAAATGATGAAGAAGAAGCAGAAAAAGATGAAAAAGAAGAAGAAAAAGATGAAGAAGAAGAAGAAAAAAAAATAAAGCAGCGGGGAGGGATGAAGAAGTGGTGGGTGAAAAATCTGGCGAGTATGAATCTCGCCAGCACTTCTATTGTGAAGCCACTTCTTGAGACGTCGCACCGGTGCTGGATGCAACAGTTAGTAGATAGTACCACCTCACTCCACAAAAATCAAAAGGAGTGAGGTGCCACACCGGGTAGTTAAGAGAGATAAGTAGAAGTTTATAGTCCGCATATCCTCCAATGCGAGGATAATTTGAGATTTCTCTCTCATTACCTCGGGTCAACAACAACAACAAGAAATCAGTACAATCTCGCTCGGTAAGGGAAAGCCCTAGAAGAAGGCCATGGCATAACTGGTGAGAATGCTTTCATGTAACCTTAAGGCCACGGGCCTCAAATATGGGAAATAAAAATGGATGGGGATGAAGAGAAGAAAGGGGTGGAAGGTTGTTGAAGAACATTTGAATGAAGAATTGGTTCAAGAAGGCTTCCATTTATAGAAAGGGTGGCAGCATAATCGACGGCGACATCAATATCTTTGAAAGACGTATCGGTAGGCGCAAAATGCGTTTTTGGAAACTGGACCGGCAGCGATATTATCGCTTTGGAGAATAAGAATCGGCAGTGCATTAAATGATTCTGGAAAGACGAACCAACGGGACACCTCAGTTATCACAAAGGCTTACGTCATAAGTATGACATCATCACGGGGAGTCCGAAGAGATGGATATCAAAGTCATTTCTTATCGTTCCACTCTAAGAAACGCGGGGACTATCTGTATACGGTCACATTGGAGGGTCCAATTTTCTGTTATTATAATGCCTCGTAAGCACGTTTTCAAAGGCTCGAGGCTATGGTCGAGATTCACCCCCGATGGGCTATCGACGCCCGACCTCGGGGCAGTACAGATCAACAATTATGGTGAAAAAGTAAGAAGTTCCCAAGGCGCATAACTAGAGCTGACAAAGTCTGTCATGCTAGTCTAATCCCGCATCATGGCACTAATTGGTTGTGCCAGCTCCATATCTTTGTAATAAATGCATTTGTACTATGTTGAGATTCCCCCTCATATATAAAGGGGATCCTTGTTATTTTTTAAGAGATCTTATACTCAATATTAAATATACAAGAACATTCTCTCTGCTCTCTAACATATTCTCTTGATCTTCATTACTTCCATTTACTGCTTATATTCATTGTGTTCTATTTATTGTTCTTCATTTATTGCTTATCATTGATCATAAATAGCCACCATTGCAGCTCTCATAACTGTTAATTCTCCTTTAATAACTCTAAACCGGGCACCCGACTCGACCTCGAGGCCCCATATACGCCAGCTCGAGGCCCCGATCTCCAGCCATTTGGTTTGATTATTACATCGTTTTCAAACTATAATCTTGCTTTCTAATCTTTTACTTAGCATCCATTGCCTAACAACTAGCATAAAAATATATCACATATTTTTAGAACCACAGAATCAAATTTAATTGTAATTACCATTTCACAGTAAACACCGTGATCTTTGGTTAACTATTAATATTAATTAAGGTAACCCCTTATTCTCTAATCATGCAGAAAGTATCACTATGAGAAAATAACTGCACCCTCCGTCCAAGTTTATTTGTGCGCAATATTAAAAATAGATGTTCATTTTTATTTGTCCAATTTTAAAAATTAATGAATAATTTAGTATTTCATATCTGTTGTATCCTTATCGTTTTCAAACATATTTAATTAATAACAATCAAAATTGGTTTAAGAATAGTAATAATTATGGTGATATTTCATAAGTATTATTTATTATTTTTTGAGGGGTGGGCCAAATCAATAATAGACAAGTAAACATGAATGGAGGGAGTATAATAATCTCAGTAAATTAATTCCATCGTCAATTCAACTCTTCTTTTCTCATTAAGAAGATAATAATTGTTTCATCACCAGTTGTCATGAGGAAATGTATCATTAAAGTTAAGCCAAATCACTTCTCACTTGTTCGAAAAAACAAAGAAAAATAATAATGTTATATCTTTATGATTTATTATACTAATATTGCTTTCTAACGTACTTACCATAAGTTGTCAGCACGTAGTTTGCATTTCTTTCAAAGTGAACAAAAAAAATATATCGCAAAGTGTCAATTCCTCTGTATTATGATTTGTCGACGCTTGAATGATTCAAAAGTTCCTTTGCTTTTGCTTTTTCTTTAACTTCTCCTCAAGATACGTGGACTGAGAACCAATTATTTTTTGGATTTAAGTCAAATATACAACTACTTACGTTGATAAGGGCATGAATTCCACTCATCTCAAAAGGTACAGGTTGTTATATTTCACTTGTTTCGCTCCAGCAACTATTGTACCTACTCTTTTTGGATCATGCTGTAAGAGTTGATATAAGCATTGACCTAAGCTTTTATGTAGCTATTGTTTCTCGAAATGCAGCAGAGACAATCAATTTTCCCTCCCTCCTTTTGACTACATTACTGAGTCGAGAGGGTTCATCTAAAAAACTACTCATTCGAATAAGGCAAAATACATAGGTTTACATCTAAACTTGTACAAAAAACTCGGTTATACATTTAAACTTTACAGGTGACTTTTTACCTCCCTATTCTTGTAAGTAAAATGAATACCACCAAGGGCAGATTTATAGCCTATTTTATAAGGCACGTGAACCCATGGCCTCTCCGTCAAATTTGATATTTTATATACATATTGTCTTCTTGAACCCATGCTTCAAAGAGGTTAAATGGTGCACTTGGTTAAGTATTGAGTAATTTACCTAGAGGAGCAAAGATAAATTCTCACGGTATACTTTCTTTTTTCTCCTTTCTTTAGTAGTGCACCCATGTTATAAAAATCCTACATCCGCCTCTGAATATCACCCTCGGACATATAAACTATTTTCATGGTCTGATCTATTTTACACGAGCATACCACATCAGCGCCAAGTCAGCATCACATAAAAAATCAGTTAAATCCTTAATCTTCACTCATTTTTCTTTTCTTCTCATTTTCTTCCTTTTTTATTACTCCTTTACACTAATCAACTATTATTAGCTTTTAAATCCCACGACAACTACTAGCATTTGTGAAGGAGAACCTCAACGATTAGCCGCGCCGACCCAAATAGACTAAAATTAAAGATGGGTAACACGAATGAATTTGAATTGCTTAGAGAACAAGAATAGCCACTTTGCTTTAAAAATAAATTGCGAAGTTGGACGTGTCGCCATTGATGGTTGCGTACGGGTCAAATCTGGGTAATGGCTACCCCGATTACCTGGTAAGAAAACGGAAGAATGGCACGGATGCACGAGGTCATAATAGAGGTTAGAGACCCCTCGTATCGAGATTCAGGAGGAGTAAACGATGTGCTTGTCATCGAGTATGATAAAACGACATGCCCCAGGCGAAGAATGAGTTTTCAGACCTCGGGAAACACGGTAAACGGTTACGCACGACGGATAGAGGATCGTGATATTCACATCCAACCGGATAGAACGGCGTAGATCTCGCTCGATGTCGGTCATAGATCAGTAATTAATGAGACATGAAGATTTTACTTTTTTTTAGATTTATACTAGGGATAAACTCCTACTATATAAAGGGGGAGTTTTTCTTCTGTAACACACATTGTAACATGCAAATCAAAGCAATATAAGTTTATTTTCTATCTTTTAGCTATTGCTAAAGTTCTTATTTAATTGTTCTATTCTTCATCCATAACTGGGCTCGAACCAAGGGTCCAATCAAGGATGGGGTCACTGTTCAATATAAGTTCGGACTAAGCCACAACATTACAACTAGTTTGATCGTTTATTTCAACTTTGACTTGTTTATCTAATATTCTTCATTATTTGTGTTGAATCAAACTACGTATCATTAAAACCGCGTACAAATTTAATTGTTATCTGATTTAAGGGTAAACGGTTTGGCGCCAACCGTGGGACTAAAGATAATAGTGGTGATTTGATACAAATCTCCATAACACCCTATTTTATCGCTTGTTCTTTGAAGTTTAATTTTGGGTCAGCCCAGAAATGTCGAACTCTCAGTCTGCTCACTTGAACGTTGATGCGGAATCTGGCCATCATGGCGAAAATAACAATTTGTTGCTCAGCAATAAGGTACCTCCTACTGATCCCAACGGTGTCCCAGCTATCGATCCGGTCAATGCTAACTCACAAGTGGCCATCGATATCAATTTGCCAACTAATCCTGAAAGCAGTGTTCGTGTAGGACCAGACCAACAGCTCAGGAAGTGCCCGAAGGTGAAGATAATGGGGCAAGCCTACGGCTAATCTTCGAAAGGTTGCAGGCTCAACAGATGGCATTATAGTAGCTGCAAAATCAAAGCCACAGGGTCGAGCCTGAACAATCTCGTGAAAGCACCTGAAGAAATGAACAAATCACCGAGGACCGGGTGAAGCCGAGCCCGGGATCAATCCCGAGGTAATAAAAATGCTTGAAGCGTTAATGAAGCGGGTGAAGTCAGGTGAGAAGAAAATTGAGGCTAATGACAAGAAGGTGGAAACATATAATTCTAGGGTCGATAAGATCCGGGGAGTGCCCCCGATATTGAAGGGACCAGATTCATAAAAATTTATCCAAAAGCATTTTCCTCCGAGCGCAACATTGTAGCCGATTACAAAGAGGTTTTATATGCCTGATATCCCCAAATATAATGGGACCATAGATCTAAAGGAGCATGTGACCTCCTATACGTGCATAATCAAGGGGAACAACTTAAAAGACGACATAATCGAGTCGGTGTTACTAAAGAAGTTTGGGGACACTTTGTCCAATGGAGCGATGATATGGTATCACAACTTGCCCACAAATTCCATTGACTTATTTGCTATGCTTGCAGATGCTTTCGTCAAAGCCCATGTCGGGGCCCTTAAAGTCAGGACCAGAAAGTCAGACCTTTTCAAGGTCAAACATAGGGATAACTAGATGCTCAGGGAGTTCGTGTCAAGGTTCCAGATGGAATGGATGGACCTGACTTCGGTTGCAGATGATTGGGCCGTTCAGGCATTCACTCCGGGACTTAACTCTCGTAGTTTCCTAGCTTCTCAATAGCTAAAATAAAATTTGATAGAATACCCGGTAAAACCAATCATGGTCAAAGATAAGGGTCGAGGATGACTAACTCGGAGATCCTTTTGGGTCCGTTTACCCAATCAGGGTCGATAATAGGCCTAAAGAGTCGTTGATCATAAGCCAAGACCAGTTCGGGATCGGTACCAACCATATAGCATGGACCGAAGGGGAAATTGGTACGGGCATCACCCCACAAGGAATGAGAAGAGAAGCAATCGAGGGCCCGGTAGCCGAGGTCTGATGAGCAAAAATGGTTTTGACGGGCCGCTCGGGAGTAGGGAAGCACCGAGATTTTCGGAGAATAACTTTAACATGGATGTTGTCAGCATCGTGTCAGCCATCGAGCGCATCAAAGAGACCAAGTGACCCCACCCAAAGGGATCCTAACTTGATGTGTAAATATCAGCACTCATGGTCACAAGGCCGAGGATTGCCAACAACTGAGAGAAGAAATTTCCCGGTTATTCAACAATGGGCATCTCCGAGAATTCCAGAGTGATCGAGCCAAAACCACTTCCGGAATAGGGACGCCAACAAACATGTCAAATAAGAGGAGCCTCAGCATGTAATCAACATAATCATCAGAGGAGTCGATGTCCACTAAAGACCAATGATAAAGCGCACCAAAGTATCTATCACAAAGGAAATTGCACTCGGGATTATGTCCTGGAGAGAGCCATTTTGTTCAGCAATGAGGATTCCGAGGGCATCGTGCAGCCTCAAAATGATGCACTGGTAATATCCGTACTACTCAATAAATCTCGAGTAAAATGTGTGTTGATTGATCCAGGTAGCTCGGCCAATATCATTAGATCAAGGTTCGTAGAGCAATTAAGGTTATAGGACCAAATTGTGCCGGCAATCCGGGTGTTAAACATTTTCAACATGGCATATGAGACTACTAAAGGGGAGATAACCTTGATAGTAAACACCGCCGAAGCGATCCAAGAAACAAAATTCTACGTGATCGAAGGGTACATGAGCTATAACGCTCTATTCCGAAGGTTGTGGGTTCACAACATGAGGGCGGTACCCTTGACCTTGCACTAGGCGTTGAAATTCCCCAGGCCAAGGGGAGTCAAGACGGTCTACAGAGAATAGCCGACCACAAGGAGATGTTCGCTGTTGAAGAGGTAATCCTGGTGCCCCCGATTTTGGCATCAAGGAACGCGGATCGACCTGAAAGAAAGAAATTAAATAGCAATCACTGATGCATGCCCTAAATATTTTTTCCCTTTGTCTAACGTCGATCAAATAATCGATGCAATGGCCAGGCATAGGATACTCAGCTTTCTCGATGCCTACTCTAGGTACAACCAAATTCAGATGGACCCGGAGGATCAAGAAAAGAATTCTTTTATCACTAAATTCAGTACTTACTATTAATAATGTGATGCCGTTTGGATTAAAGAACGCTGATGCCACCTACTAACACCTAGTAAATTGGATGTTCGAAGAACAAAAAGGGAAATCAATGGACGTTTATATTGATGATATGTTGTCAAGTCCCTGTGAGCAGAGGACCATTTGAAACATTTACAGGAAACCTTTGACATACTAAAGAAATACAGCATGAAGCTAAACCCGGAGAAGTGCGCATTCAGGGTCGGATCGGGAAAATTCCTCGGATTCATGGTATCCAATCAAGGGATCGAGATCAACCCCGACAAAATAAAGTCCATAGAGGACATCACCGTGGTGGATAATGTCAAGACTGTTCAAAGACTAATCGGGCGTATAGCCGCCTTAGGCCGGCTCATCTCGAGGTCCTCGACCAAGAGCCATCGATTCTTCTCACTATTAAAGAAGAAGAATAACTTTTCTTGGACCCTGGAATGTCAAAAAGCTTTGGAATAATTCAAACGGTACCTAAAGATCCCCTTCCTGTTGCACACTTCGAAAGCATACTAACAGTTGTACCTCTACTTGGCGGTTTCCGAGGTGGCGGTAAGTGATGTCTTAGTCTGGGAGGAAAAAGGTACACAATTTCCTATTTATTATGTTAGTATAACTCTAGGCGAGGCCGAATCAAGGTATTATCACCTGGAGAAATTGGTGCTCGCTTTGCTAAGCACTTCTAGGAAGCTAAAGTCGTACTTTCAATGCAGTAGGGAATAAACATCGTCGGTCCCCTACCATGGGCACCCGGTAAAGCTCAATTCCTACTATTCATGACCTATTATTTTTCAAGTGGGTTGAGGCCCAAGCATTCGAAAAGGTCTGAGAGAAAAAAGTCATTGACTTCATCTGGAATCACATAATATGTCGATTTGGGATACCGGCCGAGATTGTTTGCCTTCACAGAAAACAATTCATCGGAAGCAAGATGAGCAAGTTTTTCAAAGATCACAAGATCAAGTAAATGCTATCAATGCCTTATCACCCTAGAGGGAATGGGCAGGCGGAATCAACGAACAAGACTATACTCCAGAACCTAAAAGAGATGTTGACCAGTTCGAAAGGAAAATGGAAGGAGATCTTGCCCGAAGTCCTGTGGGCATACCATACGACTTTGAAATCAAGCACCGGAGCCACCCTATTTTCTCTAGTCTACGGAGCTAAAGCCTTAATACTAGCCGTGGGGGAGGAACCGAGCCTCAGATTCCAGTATGCTACTAAAGAGTCAAACGGCGAGGCCATGATCACGAGCCTAGAACTGTTGGACGAAAGGCGGGAGGCTTTCATGGTCTGGTTGGCTGCCAAGAAACTGCGAATAGAAAGATACTACAACCGAAGAGCCAACCTCCGATATTTTCAAATCAGGGACATAGTATTAAGAAGGGTAACACTACATACCAGGAACCCGAACGAGGGGAAAACTGGGCCCAAATTGGGAAGGGACATATCGAGTTGTCGGAATAATCGGCAAAGGCTCATATAAACTCGAAGGGGGAAACGACATACAACTACCAAACAACTAGAACATGACACACTTAAAGTGGTACTACTGCTAAGGTACTAACTCAATTCCTTTTTAATTTTGTTATAAGTCGGCTTAACATATTAAGGCAATCAGCCAAGGATGGATATGGTTATTTGGTCTGAAAGCACGTGTTGCACTCTTTTCCCCTTGAACTGGTTTTGTCCCAAAGTGGGTTTTGGCAAGGTTTTTAATAGGCAACAGTAAAACGTGCTACCTTAGATTTGAAGGCCAGCTCTAAATCGAAATCAGTGATTATTGGCATAAGATCAACAGTATTCGAGCCCTCACCAGTTCATTCTCAAATACTGGGGGCCATTACCCTTGGATTTAGATCGTTAGCAAGGGGAAAGAAAATTTTATGTTCAAAAGCTAAGGCTTGGTTGTTAGAATTCATTGTAAGGGTTAAACGGTCATGGAACCATGCCCACATAGTCCAATCTAGCCTCGGCACAAGGTTTTTTGCGCCTCCGATCATGTACCTTACATATTAAAGCAATGAAAGAAATTTCTACTTCCCTTACACCTTATTACTATGCATTTTCCTTCTTCAATCTTGGATCCTAATGTCACGCCCCAAAACTGAGGGGCGCGATCGACGCTCGACCGGGTAACCCCAGTCAAGCGGACCTGGGTGCCTTTCCTATCCCACGTGTTACCCCACGTTTTCATTATCCGTTAACCAAGTGAAATAGCCATTTATGATTTAAACACATTCTTATGAGATTTACATAATATACATGGTTACTTAGCGTGGTTTACAAGTTACACTGCCCAAATACAAAATACATAAGTACAAAACCCACATTTCCTATCTACGGAGCCTCTAGGGATACAAAAGAGTGTTACAATAATTGCCGGTAACAAGACTCCGGCTATACCTTACGCAAATACTAAAATAAGATTTTCGGGAGGAAAAGCGACATGAGTCGCGCAGGCCCCGAGAGGAAAAAGGGGCTCACCAATACAGCTGACAAAAAGAGAAGGAATGCTACTGTTGGTGGACTGGAGTACCTGCTATAGAACCACCTATAATCATAACACGAATGTAGCGCCCCCGGCGAAAGGGACGTCAGTACATTTGAATTGTACTGGTATGTATGAACAAACTTTACCCCAAGTAAAATCAAGAAATACACAGGTAACAAACAGTAATAGAATCAACAATCCAATGCACATGAAAGGAACAACCAAAGCCAAACAAGTTCCACAATCTCTCCTTTTCTCCTTTCAACATTATTTCATCACATCAATGGTTTCACAACTTTCACATATTTTCATTTCAATAGTGATTTCGATCACTTTTCCACCCTTATTACCTCGGCCACCCTTATTACCTCGTCCACCCTTATCACCACAACCCACACCTTATTACTTCGTGTTGCGACGCGCAACCCGATCCTACCAAACAATCAAATTTCACACGACAACAACAATAATTCACAAAGAATTTCCATAACATCAATACCATTTCCATCATATGCAACAGCCCGTATAAAATTTAAGTCACTTTGATAATTGCCCGCGACAAGTCACATATGATATTACCATAGTTGTTTCAATTGCATCAATTATTATTTCTTTCCATTATCCGTTACACAGTTCTTACCACATGAACGCATTCACACACACACACTTGGTTTGTTGCCATTTACTTAAACCATTATATCGCGAGACTTAACCAACAATGTTCAAAGCATATTAATCATAAAAATCATCATTTCAAAGAAGCACAAGTTCATATCAACAATTCATACATTTGCACCCAAGAAACCATAGATGTCACCAAGAAATAATTCATGTACAAGGTGTTGTCGTAATCATTCAACTCATTTACGTCATTTCACAATACCATTTTTCATTACTAACCACACAGAGTTTTAGCCATTATACACTTTCCCACATTTGGACACATTAACGTTCTTTCATTCGTTAACACATACTCTCATATCGTCATCCTCAAGCATTTACAAGCTTAGCACATAATAAGGTAGGCACATCAAATCACTTTTCACAATCACATATAACATGGTGGTGTGGAAGTCAACTAAGACAATCAATACACATATTTTCATACAAGTTACACATACTGTATGCTCGTCAGAACAAGGGGATTCTACAAGTCTTAAAGTTAGCCATACGTATCTCAAAGAGTTTTTCCTTAAGTTACTAAAATGTTTCGGAAATTCTAGCAATGCCAATCCACTTCGAGACATAACAAAATTGAACATAAATTAGGAAGATAATTCTAGCTCATTCGAGCATTTTATCAAACACCATATGTGCGTTAAATCTTTATGGTCCTTTTATAGAGGATTTCATCAACCCACAACCCATACTTTACCATATTTAGCTCAACAATGTTTCTACAACCTTTGACAACACATGCAAGCAAGATAACAACTCCAATACCCATAAACATTCTTTATAATTATCCATCTTTAGCTAGATTCGAAATTAAAGGTTAGGGTATAGAATCTTACCTCAAGGATGAAGGCCTAGTGTGGTTTTCCTTGTTAATCTTTTAATATTTGAGCAAGCGTTGTAGAAGAATGATGAGGGATAATTTCTCACTCTAGGGAACTCTCTCACTCTAAAAATATATAATATTTGCTCAAGAAATGGTCCCTTGAATCTATTTGACGAAATGAGGTCGTTTTATAACAAAAATCCTGATTTTTGCACAACCGCGCCGCATGGGGCGCCGCATGGGGCGGCGTGGTAATGAAAAATGTGTTTAGAAACGAAACTGGAGGTGCTTTGATAATTTACAGCCGCGCCGCATGGGGCGGCGCGGTAGTGTAAAATTTTGCGCTGCTTTTGGTAATTTGGTCATAACTTTTGGTAGGAGTGTCCGAATGACAAACGGTTTGAAGTGTTGGAAACTAGACTCAAAGATATTTTATTTGATCGGTTGTGCATCACACAAATCCTTATATAATTGGAGATATTGATTGTCCAAAGTGAGGTCTTGTGCGCACTCATTTGCAACTTTCGTCTCTTATGAAATTTTCCAACTTGGCTTAGACTTAGGCCTCTCCTTAGACCCCAATTCACTTCTACTATGACATATACACTTATTAACATATCCAATTGATATCCATAATCTCCTTAATCCTCATTTGCATGCAAGATAAAATATTTGGCCTACCTTGGCACCACGAAATCTTAAATTACTAAGCAAAATTTTCTGGGGCTTTACACTTAGTCCGTCCCATATGACTGTTAAACAGTGTATTTAGACAACCTGAGCTAACGAATCTCGGAGGCGCAAAGCCTATCAGACAGTTCCCGAATACGAAAGGCTACGACCACCCTAAAAATGGCTCGGAGACGTCTGAAGTCCATAACTGGAAAGTAAGGCCTTTATGAAAAATCAAAACCTATTTAAAGGTCACCCTCAGCAAAAACATCATCTAAAGATTATACCTAACCATCTTAAAGACGTTCGGTTTTACAGAAGATTCGGAGCCACAAGTAACCTGAAGTTGCATCAAAGTTGGGATTCGCTCAGACCTCCGAAAAATGAATGCTCTAGAACTACATCTAATTTTATTCTAAGACATTAAAACATAATACGCAAACAGGAAATTGCAAATAGATGCTGGAAAATAATGACACGGTATTGCTGAAAATCTATTTACAAAGGCACCATAGAACAACCTCAAAATAAACTAAAAGAATACATAAGGAAAAATTGAAAAAGAACTCAGGCATCTACGTTTGGTCTTCGCCGGGGCTTGACACGTCGCCAGAACAGTTGGAACCCTTAGAACCTTCAGAGCCTTCGGGACCCTGAGGCTCATATAGCTCCTTTGCCTCGTCCTCGAATCGCGTGGCTTCATCAATCTCGACGGATAGGTTGAAACCTCGGGCATGGATCTCCTCAAGGGTCTCTCTCCAGGATAGACATTTTATGTACTCAGTCTTCGTCTTTAATCGGGTCTTGGATACCACCACATCGGCCTTACACTAGGCCAGCATTTCCTCGTCATCATAAGAGGTTGCATCCAATTTGGACCTCAATACGGCATATTCTTGTCCGAGAGCATCCCGTTTCGTGACGGCCAAGCTCAACTGTGCCCGAAGATCATCATTCAGTCGAGACAACTTATCGCCTTTTCCTTCACCGCCTGGAGTTGGTTCTCGGCTGATGCCATCTCCACTTTTGCATCTTCCTTTTATAAAGCCAGCAGGTCCATCCTGCCCTTCCACACTTTGGTTGTGGCCTTGACCTCATCCATCTCAGCCCGAAGCTGGTCGATCAGGTCTATCTTCTCTTGGACCTACGAATTTGTGTTATTAGTCAATACGACTAGCTGCTTGTTTTTAGCCTCAAAGATCTTTACCTTATCAACCAGGTCGGCGTGTTCCCCCTTCATGGTCGAGGCCTCCTTCTGGGCTTTTTTCAGCTAGGCTTGAAGAATCTGGAGGTCCTTGAGGACGTCGTCCTACTGCTCACTAAGAGCCCTGTACATGTCCTTCTTCCGGACCTGCTCCTTGAGCTCGAACTCGATTGGCTGATCTCCAAGTAGGACCGGATGGATCTTTCATGATAAAGCACTGAAGCTTGAAAAAATAATGAATTTAATAGGGCACATCAAAAAACCAAAGTGAGATTCACAAAGGAGTACAAAGGGATGACGTCTTACCTGGTTCAACGCTTGTTGCGCCTCGTTGAAGAGGCTCAACGTGGCTACCTCGTTCATCTTTGCCTGGTCTTGCTCGGTCACCAAGCATCAAAAGTAGATGGTTATACCCACCGGAGCAGATAGTACGTGGGCATCCTCCGAGATTGTAAGAACAATCATTCTCTTGTGCTTGGGGTCAATGCTTAGAGCAGGAAATTACTTCACCAGTTTTGGACTCAAACTCGACCGCCCCCTCCCGATGGCACATCCTTTTTTGGGACCTCCAGGTGACCAAGCTCAGAAAAGTCCTCTAGTGCAGTCATATCCATGTCGTCGAAGAACGTGTTGAGGGCGTCGTCTGGGCCCTACGCCATCTTGTTTGACTTCTCTTTGCCCACTTGGTCCTCTTCAACCATGGACTCGGTATAGGAGGGTGTCTCCACAATGTAAATGACACTGGATGCCCCCTTCGGGATAGGAGCAGCTTCCTGGGGGGCCACCGCCTCCGTCTCTACCTCTGGTTCCCGAGTAAGAGGGGGGTCTACCTCATGGTCATCTTTCTCAGTCGTCGCCTGCTCACCCTCATTGCGGGTCGACCCATGAGAAACAAAAAATTCATCATCCTCGGGCTCGTCCCTAAGCCGGTAGAAGGTATCGGGGTCCAGCATCCTGGACTTGGTTTTCTTTTTTGGCCTCCAAACCCGGATGGTCACCTTCTTCTTCTTTGCCTAGGCATCCAGGGAACTTGAGTACTTTCTTTTCTTCTTCTTCTTATCCTCCTTCGCGGCAGCCCCAGGCTGTCCCGAATTGGAGGGCTCGACAGGAAAGGATGAATCGTTGTCCTCACCCAACAGCCTGAGTTTGGTGGTCTTGGGCAAGCCTATAAGAAAAAAGGAAACTTGGCAATGCATAAGCTAAAAGTACAAAATTAACTATTCAAAAAGGGACCTCACCATGGGAACGAGCCTCCCATTTTCCTTTTGTGAGCTTGCGCCATGCACGCTCGAAACATGGAATCTGTTTGTAGATTCCCTTAGTCCACTTCTTGAAGCGGGGAACTGCATTAGGAACTTGGGAAATAGTTACAAGGCGACAAACATAGGCAATGAGAGAAAGCACAAAAATAAATGACAAATACTCGAGAAGGAAAGTACTTCCGGGATGTGTTCTACTTCTCGGGGAATGGAAGAAACTCAAAAGGGATGAGGTCTTCAGTCTTTACCTGAACGAACTTCCCTAGCCATCCTCGATTTCGGTTCTCATTGATGCTTGAGAATAGAGCCTAGCTTGCTCGGCGGACAAGCTTGATCAGCCCCCTCGGAAGATTCGGGGATTGTATATGCAAAGTAGGTGGTCAAGGATGAACCGAGGGGCTTCAGTATTGTTCACAAAATGACGTAAGATGATCATGATCCTCCAAAATGATGGGTGGATTTGCCCTAGACACACCTCGTACCTTTTTCAAAAATCAAGGACTATGGGGTCCATCGAGGTGAGCATGAAGGTGTAAGTGTAAACACTTAAATACCCCTCCATATGAGTAGTGATGTTTTTATCGGGCTCGAGGACGACCATATCTTTTTCCTCCCAGTTATAGTCCACTCGGACTTTGAGTAGAGTTTTCTCCTAACGAAGGATATGTATCTCTATGCTCCATCGCCTCGGTCTTTTTGACTAGAGGCCTTCTCGACGTTGAAGTCGCTCCCGATAGAGCAACCCCCAGGTACGAAGCTCTTTATGGGGGGCTCCTGAGCCACCTCGGTAATGGCCACCTTGGTATTTGTGGCTGGGTTAGAAGATGAAGGAGTGGCCTGCTGAGGCACTGACTTGGAGGTTTTTGCCATTATAATCTGGGAGATATGAAGGTTTGAAGAAAAATATGAAGGTTTAAAGGAAAACGTGAAGATTTGAAGATGGTTTGAAGGTATGAAGGTCTGGTTTAAAGATCCAAAGAAAATGTATGAGGATTGAAGATGAATATACGTATGAAGATTTGGAGGAGTTAAAAGCAATTAGATAGTTTGTGGGTAAATTCTAAAATCGAAAAGTGGAAGAAGTGAAAAAGGGTCGAAGCTTTTATGGAGGAAAAACAATCAATGTGCGATGTTTCGTATTCGAGGACAATTAGTCGGTGGCTGACACATGTCCAAACTCGAAACGAAGTGACTGATGGGATGTTTCAAATTACCCGTCATTCTGATTGTAACGTACGAAGGAAGGAACCGGGGTTCATCTATCACTTCCCATCTTTTCGGTAAACCTACTCTCAAAAAAAGAGGGGAGTATCTGTGTACGGGTCAAATCGGGGGTAATGGATACCCCAATTACCTGGTAAGAAAATAGAATAAGGGCATGGATGTACGAGGTCATAATCGAGGTTAGAGACACCTCGTATCAAGATCTAAGAGGAGTAAACAATGTGCTCGTCATTAGGTACGATAAAGCGATGCTTCTCGGGCCAAGAATGAGTTTTGAGACCTCGGGAAACACGGTGAATGGTTAAGCACAAGGGATTGAGGGCGGTGATATTCGCACCTAACCGGATATCACAACACGGATCTCGCTCGATGTCAGTCATGGATCAGTAATTAATAAGAAATGAAGATTTTTACCTTTTTAAGACTTATACTAGGGATGAAACTCTCCTGCTATATAAAGGGGAAGTTTTTCTTTTGTAAGACACATTGTAATACGCAAATCAAAAAATATAATTTATTTTTCTGCCTTTTAGCTATTGCTAAAGTTCTTATTTAATTGTTCAGTTCTTCATCCATAACTGGGATCAAACCAAGGGTCCAATCGAGGACGAGGTCACAGTTGGTCGCAAGTGCAACATTGCTTTTGCAAAGGACTAGGCCGCATCTGCGAAGTTGAGGTGGTCTGGTGATGGGCCGCATCTGTAGAAGTGTAACAACCCGACTAGTTTTTTTGAGCTAAACATTACGTTTGATGGTCTGAGGCCTTGAGTAGCTTCATATGATTTATTAAAACTTACATGTTTGGTTGGTTTTGATGTTCGTAAGATTCAGAATTAATTTGATAGAGTGATTCTCAATTTGAAACCTTTAAATTGGAAGAGTTGACCAAGGTTTGACTTTTAAGTAAATGAATTGGGATTAAGAAATTGATGATTCCAATAGGCTTTTATGGTGATTTTGGAGTTGGGCATATGTTCGAATTTGGATTTGGATGTTCCTAGAAGGTTTTGGCTCTATTTATCGAAAGTTGGTACTTTGAAGATTCTTAGGTTCGACCGAGAGTTGACTTTGGTGTTATCAGACTCCTATTGTGATGTTGAGACCTTGGATAGCTTTTTTTGGTTAAATGGAACTTGTGTGCAAAGTTTGGTCTGTAATCCAGAATGTCTAAGTGTGATTCAAACGCGTTCGACCAATTTTAAATATTTGGTTAAGAGATACATATGATCTTCGATTATTGGTTTGTCATTGTTTTTTATGTTTGGAGCCTTAGAATAAGTTTGGATAAGGTATTTGTACTTGTTAGTATAATTTAATAGGGTCCCGGGGGGCTCGGGTGTGATTTGGGGTGGCTTAGGACCATTTCTATGTGTTTTAGAGCAGTTGAGTTGCTGGTCTGTTGTAGTGCTTCGCAATCACGGAGCTTAGCTCGCGATCGCGAAGTAGTAATTGGCAGGCTGGCATTTGTTCTTCGCATTCGTGGGAATAGTGTCGCATTTGTGCAGTGTGTTTGGAAGCTGGGGACTTGGTTTTTCGCCTTCGTGAAGTGTTGGAGGAGGTCGGCCAGCAATCTTCCGCATTTGTATTTAATCCTTCGCATCAACCGAGTGGAGAGGCCAATTGGCCCCTGTGTTCGCGTGGTCTGTGTTGCATTCACATATAAGGTCCAGAGGCAGTTCTTATATATTCATTGCAATTGCGTGGGTTATGCCGCGATCGCGGAGAGTATTTGCTAGCAGTGATTTAAGTTGTCCAATTTCGGGACTTTTGCCCATTCTTTTATATTTTGAGCCTTAAACTTCGAGAGGAGGATATTTTAAAGATAAATTTCACTACTACATTGTGGGTAAGTAATTTTACTTGGATTTATCTATGTATCTTGATTCCCCATGAATTTCTACACTTAAAATTTAAAATTTTAAAGTGAAATTTTGGAATTTATGTCTACAACCTAAGAGGGTGTAATTTGGAGATTTAGGTGAATTTGATTTTAGAATCTAATCACATATGTGGATTCGTGGGGTTATGGTAATCATGATCTACCCATTGACTTGAGTTTTGACCATGTAGGCCCGGGTTGAATTTTGTTGACTTTTGGAAATTGATTAAACATTGAAGCTTTATTGTTTGGAGTTGATGACTATGGCTTTGCGTGATGACCTGATAGGTTATTTTGAGTACTAGATACCCATTTCATCTTTTGAGACTTTCTATAGCTCTATTTGATGATATATAACTTGCGTGTATGGTTAGTGTCAATTTTCAAAAAGTTTAAATGTGAATTTTTTAAGAAATTTTAATTTTTGACATTGAAAGTGGCTAGAGTTGACCACATTTTTTGTAAATTAACTCGGATCGGTAGTTTGACGATTCCAATAAGTTAGTATTGGTTAGGGTCCCGGGTGACCCGAGGGTATTTCGGTGCTTTATGTAAAAAGTTGGAAAATTGAGTTGAACTTTGAAATTTTTTGAGTTTTGTGTTTGATTCTTGAATATAAATGTTAATTTGATCATTTGAGCCTACGAGCGAGTTCGTGTGATGTTAATATACTTATGTGAATGTTCGGGTTGGAGCCCAAGGGGTTCAGATGAGTTTCAGATAGGTTGCGGACTGTTTTGCATAGCTGTTGTATTTGCTGGTGTTACTGAACTGCAAATCTCGCATTTGCGAGGTTCTGTTGGAAAATGTAAGCCTCGCATTTGCAGGATCATGCTCACATTTGCGATGCTGGAGGGGGTTGTAAAGCTTTGCATTTGTGAAGCTATGTTCGCTTTTGCAGGGGAGGGGGGGTTTTTCTTTGCAATTGTAAAGGCTTTGTAGCATTTGCGATTCTTGGGGAGTAGGGGACTGCTTCGCATTTGTGATGGTCCTAGTTTCGCATTTGCAATCATTGTGTCGCATTTGAGACTTTTGAGGGGCTCAGACACTGATCGCATTTGTGATCACTTGTTTACTTTTGCGAACATCGCAATTGCAAATAAGTCTTCACAATTGTGATACCTGCAGCTGGGATGTTGGGATTTCGGGACTTAGCTCATTTTACTCTATTTTTGAAACCTAGACTCATAGAGGTGATTATTGGACAGCAATCTCTTCGCAACTTCATAGGTTAGCAACATTAACTTATTTTCAATCAATTTCCATTATTTTTCATGAATTTCATTATCTAATCTAAGATTCATAGGGTAGAAATTGAGGTTTTTGGTAGAATTTAGGAATTTTGTAAAATTGAGATTTACATCTCAAATTGAAGCAGAATTTCGAAGCAAATCACATATTCGGACTCGGGAATGAATGAGTCCTCGGGATTTGATCTTAATTTCGGATTTCGCCCACATGGGCCCATGTTAACTTTTTGTTGACTTTTTCAATTATGTTAAAGATCAAACCTTTTTCGTACGAGGGTAATTTCTAAAGCTTGTTTTGGCTTGTTTGACCAATAATTGACTAGATTCAGGTTGTTTGGAAGATTGTTCTAAAGGAAAAGTTGTTTTGAGTTTTTGATATTTTCTGAAAGAGGTAAGTATTGTGGTTAACCTTGATTTGATAAAATTAGGACATGATTTGTCTATTTTCTACGTGATCTATATGTGGGGACAGTTTATATTCAAGGTGGCGAGTGTATATGCATTGTCATGGTTTTAAGCATGTGGGGTGTATTTCCTTATTTACGTCTTTAATTATACTATGTCATTGGTTATTTCATGTTTTGCTTGTTAGGTGTTCATACTTGATACATGTTTTACTTGATATATGTGTCTCCACTTATTGCATATCCTTAATTATTATATGTTATAGATTATTTCATACTTTTAGTCATTGTATGTCTTTATTTGTTATGTGCTCTGATATGTTATTAGATAGATGCTTTTACTTGTCTCGTGCCTTTACTTGCGTTATTGCCTTTACTTGTTTCATATTTTACTCTACTATCTTACATCGGACTGCCTTAGAGAATTATGCATTTTAGTTCTCCTTTATGTTATGTTGTGAGATTCTCCGTACTTAATTGTTACTGATATATTGGTTGGGGCTGCCCGCTGCAATTATTATTATTATGTATATTGGATCTGGTTGCACGACGCAACATTATTATTATATATATTGGATAGGGTTGCGCGCACTATAACATTATTACATATATATTGGATCAAATTGCATGCCGCAACAGTATTGTTATATATACTTGATCGGGTTACACCATTGCAACAGTATATATATATATATATATATATATATATATATATATTGGATCAGGTTGCACGCCGCAACAACGTTATATATTGGATAGTTGGGATTGGGTTGCATACCACAATGGAAAGGATGTTATGTAGTTATTCTTGATTGTATGCTCCATTACCGTATTTGTGATGTAAGATTATGATGTGATGTTATTATAGGATCATCTGCTATATACATTTTTTATTATGTACATTATGTAGTTATCTGTTTTCTCTATATTGTTATTGTTTTTTTGCTTATTACTCATACAGGTTTACAGTGAGTGTCTTGTCATAGCCTCGTCACTACCTTGTCAAGGTTAAGCTCGATACTTACACAGTACATGTGGTCGGTTGTATCATAGTACACTTCTGAACTTCTTGTGCAGATCTAGGTGTTGGTCCCAGCAGCGTTAAGAGGTGATTGCTCAAACCTTGTCCCAGGAAACTTGAGGTAATGTTGTTTGACAGACCCTAGAGTCTCCTTCCTATCTTTTACTATTGTTTATTGTACCAGAAAGTATTACATATTCCATTTTAGACTTGTGCTTAGCATTGTCAATGGCCCATGTATATGTGATACCAGATTCTAGGAATAGTCTTAGACAGCGATGGTTATGAATTTATTACACATTTCATGAGATATCATTCTTCATTATTTGGTTTTTAATTGTTAAACTGCTTTAATCATTTAGCTAATGTTACTTGCCTAGCAAGCGTATATTAGGCTCCATCACAGTGCCATGACTAGGATTTTGGGTCGACACACATTGGTTAACGTTATTGATTTATATTTGACTAGATTTGAGTCGTTTGGTGTTCTATTTGAAAGAAAAATGCTGTTGTTGTTGATTAAAGCTTGCCAAATGGAGATAAGTCTTGTGTCTATCCCTGTAAGAGGGAAAGTTCCCATAGATGATCTATTTGCGACTTGTTGTTCGATTTAGGAGTCATTTATATGCGAGGTGACAAACATATATGCGTAGCTAGGTTATGACCACACCCGGTGAATGTTTGGCTTATGTTTATGCCTTGATTGGACTATGTGATCCTATTGTTCATGTTTTGTTGATTTTATGACTGTGATACTGCGTAATTGTATCTTAGAAGCATGTTTAGGGTTATAACTTGTTGAATTGGGCATATATGATTTTTTACCATATTGAGCTACTTTGTTGAGCCATAGTCATTTACTTTATCTTATTGATTCATTATTTGGTGGTTAAATGACTTATTTCATGTTTTTCATGGCCCAAAATCCCACCTTAAGGTCGTGATGGCGCTAGCCGAACTTGGTAAGCAGTCCAACTCACAATCTAGTAAATTAAGTCTATATCCTTTAATTAACAGAGTTATATAATAAGTAAAGATAGAAATAATCTCAAGGGTTGTGGTGGAGTGGTAAGTACTCTTTTATCCTTAACCAGATGTCTCGGGTTAGAGTCCCTGGGTATGGAGTCGCCTTTGTTAGGGAGCGCTTTACCTCCCAATGTAGGACTTTCCGGCGCGAATTCGGATTTAGTCGGGCCCCAATGTGGGTACCGGATACCGGGTGGGAAACCAAAAAAGAGTAACAATATCTACTATAACAATAACACATCCTATACATGGCTAATACAGTATGACCCCGAAGACTAGGTGGCACAAGTGCACGAGCAAACTACAAAAATGAGAATGTTTATCGGGAAAATGGTAATTATAATTAGATTTGATTTTGTGGTTCTAAAAATACGTGATTTATTTGTATGCTAGTTGTTAGGCAATAAATGCTAAGTGTGAGACTAGAAAATAAGATAAGAGCTTGAAAATAGAACGCTATGCAAACCGAGTAGTCGAGGATTGGAGCTTCAAGCTGGCCTATACTAGGCCTCATGGTTAAGCTAATGAGCTCGACTGAAGATGGCCGATGAAGGACTAATAGTTCTGAGAGCTTTAATGAGGGCTTTTTATGATCAATGATGAGTAATAAATGAAGAACAATCAATGAAACACAATAAATGTAAGCAATAAATCAAAGGAAAGACAATAGAGAGTATTTGAGTTAAAGAGCAGAGAATGTTCTTGTTCTTGTATTGAATATTATGTGTGCAAAAAATAACAAGGGTCCCCTTTATATAGAAGAGGGAATCCCAACATAGTACATATACATTTATTACAAAGGTATGCGGCGGGTACAACCATTTAATGCTACGGTACGGGCTTATTCTAGCCCAATAGACTTGGTCAACTTTAATCATGTGCCTTGAGAATCTCCCACTCGTTCATCATAGCTGTCGATTTGCTCTGCCCCGAGGTCGAGTTGTGCCTCGAGCCTTCTAGTTCATCAAACCTCGAGCTATGCCTCGAGCCTTCTAACAATCGAGCTATGGAATGCCATTATGATCCCAAAATCGGGCTCTCCGATTTTAGTCGTATACAGATAGTCCCCGCGTTTCTTAGAGTGAAAATGATAAGAAACGATCTTGAATTCTTGCCTCTTTAATAAACCCATCATGACGTTAGTCACGTCATATCAAGCGACTGATGTGGCAAAAACGGATAACCAAAAATCGCATTTATACAGCCTTTGAGGAGCCTTTGAATTAACTACAGTGGTTGGCTATCATTTGGCCTGCTACAATGTACATGTTTGGCCTATATAAATACTTCTTCCTTCACCCCTTACTTTTCACTGTAAAAAGAGTTCTTCTTACTTCTCTCTTCTGCTCTTTCTCTGATTACGATCTCCTCTATCCTCTGAAACCTTTTAATCAAGAATGGCGAAAGCTTTCATCTCTATCCCTCAGGAGTATGTGCCCCCCTCTTCTCCAAGCTCGCCTAAGAGCAAGGAAATAGTACCTCCTAGCCTTGTGGAATTCATCCCAGGATCCTACGAAATGACCTCCAATTTCAAGGTCGAGAAGCCTTCTTCGAAACCGGGACGGTGTGAACCCATGTCCCGATATATTAGTTTAATAGCAAACGCTGAGAAGGTGAAGACCGACTGCCACTGGGGAGATGCGGTGTTGGTGGAAAGTCCTTCTCGGGGAGAGGACATAACGACATAAAAGGCCGGCTTCCTTAGTGTGTATACCTATCTATTTACTCTTGGCCTGGTGGGCCGTCTTCGCCTTCAATTGACCCCATGATCCTCGACTTCCGTAAACGATACCAAGTGACTCTCATCCAAATTCATCCCTTGTTTTGGCATATTGTTTACATGACCAGATATTTTGCGAGCATGGTTGAGGGGATGCCTTTCACCCTCGACTACCTAGTTAGAATGTACAACCCCCGACTCCTCCGATGGGTCCTGATTAAGCTCCGATGTTGGTCCTCAAAAACCTTTTTTGCTTGTACTGATGAGGTAAGGGATGGAGGGTGGATGATCCGTTTTGTCTAAGTCAGGACCTCGGACCTGATCCCAATGGATAATATGTTGTTCCTCAAAAGGTGGAACGCAAAACGTAAGTGGATACGCTGATTAAGTATTTTCTTTTTCTTTAGGATCAATCTCCCCATGAACTGACTTCCTCTATTGATGCATCTGACGCGGTGTACCCTGGCACTATTAGGGATCTCTCGGGTTGGGTTAGACGACTGGATTCAACTTGCCCATATGTTGAGCGCGTATGGCACGACCTATCTAGGGCTTGATAGGAGGCCAAGGACCATGGTGAGCCCTCACTTCTACTGTGGTTGAGTTTATCAGAAGAACTATCACCGATTGCACCCTCATTCCTTGTGTTTATTTTATATTTGCGCAGGTCTGGGAGAGGCCTCCTTGATGAGAGAAGCACCGCCTAGGGAAGCAGATACCCTGAAACCTGACAAAGAGGAGAAAAGACGAAGGGAATCGTCGATGGAGCCTACGAAATCCAAGAAAGCCAAAGTGGAAGAGCCCAAGGCTGGTTTAGCAGTCTTAACTCTAGGAGTAGCGGGGATCCCCCAAGCTAAAGGTGAGGAGAGAGATGGTTCCTCGGTAGCATCCGAGGGATGGAAAAACCTGATTGTCCCTCATACTGCTGAGGCAGTGGCTTCCAAGTTAAAAATTGATGTTTTTGTTGCCCTAGCTCGGGCTAAAGAGGCCTTCGAGGGTGTATCGGGTAATGTCCTCAAGTCGGTTGATGACCAGAATATTCCTCAAGCTGGGGTGCATTTGGTAGGTAGTCCGGGGGAGCCTAGTTCTGAAGCTCTCCAGAAATAAGAGATGGCCCTGATTGATCCAGTTGGGGCTATTGAAGTGAGCAATTCTCCTCCAATACAGATTTTACCTCTCGAGGAGATGCATGATGCTCAGAATAAAGAGCCTTCTGATGTAGGTGTGCCCATCAGAGATAAAGATGTGTTTGAAGGGCCTTTGGCTGCGCTTGAGAAAAATCCTGAGCTCGACGCCTCACTTATTTTTAGTGAGATGGGTAGGCTCTGTGAGGAGGTAACCTTTTGCAAATTCTACTCGACATCCCACTCTTCATCTTTCCAAATTTGTTTCTTTCACGGTTCCATGCCAAGGTGCTTTATAATCATACATGTGCCCGATTTCAAGTTGAGTTGACTCGCTACGAGGGTGAGCGCAAGAAGCTTACCTCAAAAGCCGATGAGCTTAGAGCTCTTTTCACCAGGAAATAGGAAGAACTTTGTGGCCTTCAGGATTGTTTGGAGGTGGAGTCCCATGAGAAGACTCGTCTTGCTGAGCAAGTTATGTAGTTTTCGTATGCTTTTGTCTAAATATTTACCTGATTTCAGTGTTTTAACACCTTTGGACTGATCTACACAGCTTGAGAAGAAGGATATCCTTATGAGGAAGGAGCTCTAAACCAGAGACTCCAAAATTCTCAAACTCAAACGGCACGTGAGTGAGGTAGCTTCCGAGAGAGATAACCTCTAGGGAAAGGTGGTCTTAGTCGGGTATCAACTTCATGATGCGAGGGGCAGAGGGTAATAGGTATAAAGATCTTCATACTGAGTTAGTTGTTGTGCTATCCAAGATTGAAGCTGAAGCTCGGGCACTCGTATCCTCGCACAAAGAGGGTGATGTTGTTGCAAATGCCCAGGCCGGTAGAGTGCCCGAAGTGGCCGAGCTGTAATTGACTCGAGCCATGGAACATGCTTGGTTAGAATCTCGGAGGGCGACTCTCGAGGATATACATGCAGGGGGCATTGATCTGCCTGTCGAGCTCGAGAGGGTGAAGACCCTAGAGGAGAAGGCTGCAGCCCTGCTTGTTTCTGAAAGTGAGTCGATTAGTGGCTCAGGAGATGATGAGGATGGAGGCGAAATGCCCAAAGGGGAAGAGGTCGTTGAAGACCCTAGGGCCGCGGTCGGAGTCGTTGGGGGCACAACCTCCAAGGGAGCCGTCGAAGGCATAGACCCGGTGGTAGATTAGGGTTTTATTTGTTCTCTCCCTTGTAAGGGCTTTATAGGCATTGTAAATGTAACCTTGTGAGCAATACATATAAATAGCCTTTCGTTTCTCATCATTTCTCGTTTTTCCTTTGCTTTGACAATTGGTCCGAAAATTTGGGCCTTAGATTAACCTTTGGGTTCTTTCCACTTCTGGGCAATTTGTGACGGTCGAAAGTTGACCATTTAGGACTTAGTCCCCGAGTCAGGCTATTGACTCGAGTTTATCGACCTTTAGGTCTAGAAATCGGCCTTGAGATTATTTGGGTCGGCCGTTGGGTTGGTGTGACTTCTGATCGGCCCTGAGGCTCTTTTAAGCTGGCAACAGTGGCTCTTACGCATTGGGTCAGTACGACCTTTAATTTAAGCTGAAAACAGTGGCTCTTATGCATTGGGTCGATACGACCTTTAATTTAAGCTGGTGATAGTGGCTCTTACGCATTGGGTTGGTATGACCTTTAATTTAAGCTGGCGACAGTGGCTCTTACGCATTGGGTCGGTACGACCTTTAATTTAAGCTGGCGACAGTGGCTCTTACGCATTGGGTCGGTATGACCTTTAATTTAAGATGGAGATAGTGGCTCTTACCTACCGACCTTTTAATTTAGGCTATATTTTTCCCTCGTTGAAGTTTTTGTGTTCGTCCGACTCTTCGGCGATTCAATAGGAACCTCGATTGCGAGCCGTTAAGTGTCGATATATGAGCACCTCAGGAGGTTTCGCTCGATGGCTGAATTGTTTCAAAGCCTTTTCGTTGTTCGGAGATGATATGATCGAAGCTCTTTTGCTTATGCTGAGGGTAGCCTGGTTAACCTGTTCTTTTCGAAGTATTTCCAAGTAATTGAAAGCATGTGATTTTATGGCGACGGTCAGGCATCCCTGAGTCACGTTAGTTTGGTCAGAGCCTTGTGATCGAAGTCATTGTGTTTGGCCATAGCTTTTTAGTCCCCGAGTCAGGTAGCCTCGGCATCTATATCGAGGGTATACCTTTTTAGGGGTCTTACAAGTTCGAATATATAGCCTTGACTTTAATATCGGGATTATGCCTTTTGCAAGGTCTTATAAATTTGAGCTTGCCTTACATTGAGGTCTTACAGATAGGTTACTTGGCACAAGTATAATTCATGCCTTGCTTGAGGTCTTAAAAATTTGGGCATGCCCGGAGGTATTATAGTGTTGATGATGCCTCATGGAGGGCTTAAATTGTTGATAATGCCTCATGGAGGGCTTTTCAGGCTCGAGGTTGCCCGCTCGGGGTCTTATGGCCTCGGGTTTTTGATAGCTTCATTGGGTGACAATCGGCGACAGTCCCCGAGGCATCAAAAGTTTTTGGCTCTGGAGACGTTCTTTATAAGATTAATTGTTGCCTCAATGAGGACTTACGAGTTCAAAGTTTCCGACCCGGAAGTCTTACGGATCCGAGTTTTTAATGTCAGATCCCGAGTTTTCAGGAAATTTTTGTCCTTGGGGACGTTGCTTATAAAAATAGCAAACTTCTTTGAAGCGCGAAGAAGATACTCCTTTGATTATTTGGTACAAGTATACATGTTTTCGTTGTTTAGGGTTCGATCATTTTAGGCGGACACTGTTCATTTGACCGTTTGACCCGATACATCATTTTTCTATCGAGACCCTCTTTGGCTTATCTTGAATTCTCCGGGGAGGTGATCTCCAAGGGGGATGCCCTCCAGTATTCGAGGTTGATTGAAGAGGAGCCTTGAATACTCGTTAAGTTCTTCTTAGGTATCATATAGATGTTGGCTCGTTAAAAATTTTGTCGGCAAAACCCTTCTTGGGATAAAAATCCGATCGAAGGAAAAGAGTGCAACACATGCTTTAAAACCTAAAGTCTTCAAGCCAGAAGGTGCTTCACCGGACATCTGCATATAGGTTAGTGTAAGGCATAAATTAAAAGGGAGACGGTTACACTTTAGCAGTTATGGAGCTTTGAGCCTCGATATTCTTCAACTGCTTGCTTCGGGGATGCGGTACGGTCCTTTGCTCATTCACTCGGGTGCAACCTAGAATGTGGCTTGCGATTTCTACTTCGCTGTTTGTTTATCTTTTTGGCTCATTCGATGTTGAAGGGATCGATGTCGGATTCGTAGGACGCTTCGGCGTCTTCCATCAGACATCTCAGCAGTAATAGCGTTTGAGCATTGATATGTTCCAATTGCTTGGAAGTTGTTCGCCCTCCATGGTACTGAGCTTGTACGGCCCCTTGCCGATAACTCCAAGGACGCGGTACGGTCCTTCCCAGCTTGGGCCTAGCTTCCCTTCATTAGGGTTTCGAGTATTCAGGGTGACTTTTCTCAGGACTAAGTCCCTGACTCCGAAATGTCGAAGATTGGCTCTCCTATTATAGTACCTTTCGATTCTTTGTTTTTGGGCAGCCATTCGGACTAGTGAAGCTTCTCGCTTTTCATCTAACTAGCCTTAGGATACGCGAGTTGTGCGTGTTTCTTATCTTAATAAATTATTTTTTGTAAGAAAATGATATATATATTTAAATTATATTTGAATTATAAAATAAAATATAAGCTTCTGAAATTGATGAATATTGATCTTATATAGCTAACTCAATAAAGGAAAAAATATTATTCATAGATGTCCTCAATCATTATTCAATATATTCACCTTAAAAATTGTTCTAATTTTATAATTTTATCAGTTGAATTTCACGAGTTATTGTACTTTTTTTTTAGTTTCAATAAAGCACAAAACCCTTGAAGATTTTAAAAAAAAAAAATATTTTTCATAAGTTATTCTCAAGTTCATTCAAGAAGAAAACGACATAATTAATTAGTTGTACTTTTATTATATTTCTTTAAATATATTCAAATAACATAAATTAAAAAATTGAATCTTATGTCTTATTAGTATCCCTTCGAAGGTTTCAATGTTACCCAAGCAGTGAGGTTCTAATTGATAAGATAAGAAGAAGAAAAAAGAATTTATGAGTTACATAACTTTGTCAAAATATGTGGGCAACAAAAGCATTACTAAATATGAAATTTAATAGATTAAAAAAAATATGAAATTTTACAAGGCAAACAAATTATAGTGAAAAGTTATTGAATCCATTGATTGTGTACGTACATATTAATTTAGATATTTTTTATATATATCATCTATTTTGAAGATCTAAATACTCATACTTTCTACGTAGTTCAAATAAGAAAAGATTTAATAAGTACAATTTTAATTAATTTGAAGTCCTAAATATTAATAAAATATTTAAATTATATTTTATTCAAAATAAATTTATCTTTATAGGTAAAATATCAAAAACAAATTTGAGGTTTCGTGTTTTTATAATATAGATTTAGGCTTGTACGATTTAGTATGATTAAATATACAATCAAATAATTATTTTAGGTACTTAATTGAACATGGGTTAGTTATTTGTATGATTAAAATAAGAATTTTTAATGCATGTTTAATTATAAAAGAAAGAAATAATTTTTATTTAGATGTTCTTGTATTAAATAATGTTAATTTAATATTTGAGTTGATGTCCTCAGATTTCGGTTTAATTAGAAATCAAATGAAGGAACATATAATCTCGTTCTACTCTTGGTTTATAAGTATTACACCAAGTGTGGATTTTATAATTAGTACAATTTATATAAGATAAAATATTAATTGATACTATGTCATAAATATTAGAACTTTTTACATAGTTTAATAAGGATAGATTTAATATGCAAAATTTTAATTGATTTCAATGTCCCAAATATTAGGAGAGTAACTTAAATTATAATTCTGTCTATTATGAAAGCTATTTTTGAAGGGTGAAAAAGACGAACGACATTTCGCTAAGAGCCTTTGTACTTTTAATATAGTATAGATAATAAAAAAAATTATTTGTATGTAATCACGCATACAAAAGAAAAAGAAAAAGTATCGTATTTGGTATTTGTATTTTCAATTAATGACTACTAATGTGGAGACATAACTTTGTGCTTATTCCGTGTGCGCGCTACATATTGGACGTTTATGCATTTATAAAAAAGAGCTATTGGAGCAAGCAAAATTTGCAAAATATTATAGGATGGGACGATGCCACGAGCATCATGCTCACCCCATATTTTGAGATATGCTCAAAAGATAGTGAAGTACAAGCTTACCTATACAAAGAATTTATATAGCATTATGTTCGGAACCCTCAAAGAAATGTATGGATAAAAGAAAAGGCAAGGAAAGATAATTTCAAAAAATTCTAAACTAACTAAAACAAAACCAAAGGGGAAAAGCCCCCGTAAGGCAAGAATCTCAAATAATATAAATTCTAAATAATTCTAAACCTAAAAGGAAGCACACGGCAGTTTAAAACTATCAAACACAAAATAAAAATGATCTTAAATTAATAAAATATTCAAGGGATATGAGTTAGAATGTCTAACCAATTTTATGCGACAAATGCAACGATCCAAACAACCTATACAACATTTGTATCTGAGTCAATTTTAAGCCAATGACCATATATGAAATATTGCAAACAAAATCATAATTAAAAAATATTCAATGTGGAGTTGTTACTTAATAATGCACGAGCGATCATTATTACGTAACTTTAAAACTATAGTAAAATTTACCTCAAATCACAAAAAAATAAAAAATTACTTATGCGGTCGTTAATGCTATGAGCAGTTTATGACAAAGAATATAGGATGGTGACTTCTTTTATAGATGGTTAGATCCTCCTTATTCTAAACTGTTTTAGTATACCAAATTGAATCCTGCACAAAAAAAAGACAATAGAAATTGCATCCTAAACAAACACAAAAAGGACAATGGAAAAAAGACTTACCGTACTAAGGATCCTAAAACTAAAGGAAACAAAAAACAACGAAAAAAAATAATCCAAGAATCCTAAAACTAAAGGAAACAAAAATAAAAGAGAAAACAAACTCGTACGGCAAGTATGCCAAACAATAAGAATTCTAAATCTAAAAGGAAGCACATGATATTTTTTAATTTTGCTTAAAAATAACAATTAATGATTAGAATTACAAGTATATCCAACATATAATGCACTTACAAAGGGTAAAAAAGGCGAATAATATTTCGATAGGGCCTTCGTGCTTTTAATATAGTATAGATAGTTCGAGGGCTGCAGTCATAGCCTCGTTGTTTGAGATCTCGGTGGCATGCCAAAATCTGGCACTTGGTTCCCCCACCTCGACCGATATTAATGCCTCGGAGCCATATACCAGAGAAAAAGGCATTTCTCCTGTGCTCGATTTTGGAGTTTTTCGATATACCCATAGTACCTCGGGCACCATTTCTCTCTACTTTCCTTTCGCATTTTCCAACTTCTTTTCAAGTTTTGAATGATGGTCTTATTTACGGATTCGGCCTGGCGGTTTGCATATGGGTGGTAGGGTGTTGAGAGGATCCTTTTAATTTTATGATCCTCGAGGAACTTTGTTACTTTGCTCCCGATGAACTGCTTCCCGTTATTACATGTTATCTCGGGGGGAATCCCGAATCGACACATGATATGGTCCCAGATGAAGTTAGTGACTTCTATTTCCCTTATCTTCTCGAAGGCCTGCGCTTCTACCCATTTTAAGAAGTAGTCAGTCATAAATAAAATAAATTTAGCTTTACCTGGTGTCGTTGGTTGGGGTCCGACAAGGTCCATCCCCCACTTCATGAACGGCCATAATGACAAGACTGAATGCAGTTTTTTACCGGGTTGGTGAATCATTGGTGCAAATCTTTGGCATTTATCGCATTTTCGGATGAATCTTTGGTGTCCTTCTCCATGTTGTCCCAAAAGTAGCCTGCTCGAATCACCTTTCGAACTAAGGAATCCGCACCGGAGTGATTTTTGCAGGTGCCCTCGTGGATTTCTCGGAGCACGTAATCTGTGTCCCCTGGTCCCAGACATACTGCTAGGGGCCCATAAAAGGTTCTTCTCTATAGAGTTCTATTCTTGTCGAGCGAGAACCGGGCTGCTTTGGTTTGCAGGGCCCTCGACTCTTTTGGATCCGCGGGTAGCTTTCCACTTTCCAGATAGTCGATATATTTATTTCTCCAATCCCATGTCAGGCTAGTGGAGTTGATCTCGGCATGGCCTTCTTCGATCACTGATTTGGATAGTTGAACAACCCGCTTCCTCGATTGATGATCCCAGGTTTGCGAGGGCATCGGCCTCGCTATTCTGCTCCAGAGGTATGTGGACCAGAGTCCATTCTATGAAGCGGTGCAAGGTGACTTGAATTAATTCTAAGTATCTTTTCATCCTGTCTTCCCGAACATCGAAGCTCCCATTTACCTGATTACCACCAGAAGGGAATCACATTTTGCTTCGATTACTTCCATTCCTAGGCCTTTGGCCAATTCCAGAACTACAATCATAACCTCATACTCAGCTTTGTTGTTAGTCAACCTTGCGATTTTTATATATTGCCTAATCATCCGCCCGTAGGCAGCTTCAGAACTATGCCGAGCCCGGACCCTTTCACGTTCGAGGCTCTATCGGTGAATAAGGTCCATACCCCCGAAGATGTGCCCGTTTTCAGTAGAAGTTCTTTCTCTACCTTGGACACGAGGGCGGGCAAAAAGTCGGCCACTAAATCTTCCAAAATTTGGAACTTGATAGACGTTCGGGCTTGATACTCGATATCATATCCCCCGAGCTTGATAACCCATTTAGCCAGTCGACCCGATAATTCGGGCTTATGCAATATGCTTCGAAGAGGATATGTCGGTAAACACAAATATGATGGCATTGAAAATAAGTTTTAATTTTTGAGATGCGCTTATCAATGCATGAGCTAATTTTTCTAGGTGCAAATACCTGGTTTCGGCATCTCCCATGTCCGACTTACATAATAAACAGGGGATTGCGTACCTTGTTCTTCTCAAACTAACACACTGCTTACCGCTACCTCAGATACGGCCAGGTACAAATATAGTGTTTTACCCTCCTTTGGGGTGTGGAGCAAAGGTGGGCTTGTCAGATATCGCTTCAACTCCTCTAGGGCACATTGGCATTCCGGAGTCTATTCAAAGCTATTTTTCTTTTTTAGCAAGGAGAAGAAATGATGACTTCTGTCTGATGACCTTGATATGAATCGGCCAAGGGATGTTATCTGCCCGGTCAGCCGTTGCAAGGCCTTCATATTGTTTACCACCGTGATCTCTTCGATGGTTTTGATTTGTCGGGGTTGATCTCAATCCTCCTATTTGACACCATGAAGCCTAAGAATTTGCCTGAACCCACTCCGAAGGCACACTTCTCGGGATTGAGTTTCATGTTGTAGCTTCTGAGGATGTCAAATGTTTCCTGCAAATAAGTCAAATGGTCTTCTACGCGTAGGAACTTAACTAGCATATTGTCAATGTAAACTTCCATGGATTTGCCTATTACATGCTCGAACATCTTATTAACTAGGTGTTTGTACGTGGCTCCAACATTTTTCAGCCCGAAGGGCATCACATTATAGCAATACGTACCGTACTTTGTGATGAATGAAGTATTCTCCCTATCCTCTGGGTTCATCTGGATTTGATTATACCCCGAGTAGGCATCGATAAAGGTAGGCATCTTGTGGCCGGCCATGGCATCGATCAGGCGATCGATGCTAGGCAACGGGAATGAATCATTAGGGCACACTTTATTCAAGTCTTTATAATCTACGCACATTCTTAATTTATTCCCCTTTTTGGGAACTACCACCACATTAGCCAACCATTCGGGGTATTTTACCTCCCTAATAGACCCTATTTTGAGGAGTTTTGTTACCTCGTCCTTGAGGGACGCATGTTTTACCTCGGATTGGGGTCTCCTTTTTTGCTTCACCAGTTTGAACTGGGCGTCAACACTTAGTCGATGGGTGGTTATTTCCGGCGGGATCCATGTCATGTCTAAATGGGACCAAGAAAAGAAATCGATGTTATTAATAAGAAATTGAATGAGTTTTTTCCTAAGTTCGGGGGTTAGTCCCGTTCCGAGGTATACCTTACGATCTGGGAGATGCTTGATCAAAACAGTTTGCTCCAGTTCTTCAATCATTGACTTGGTTGCATCCAGTTCTTCGGAGGCAATGAAGGTTCGGGGAGTGAAGAAGTTTCTTTATCATCCTTGGGGGTATGTTTGTCTACCGGCTCCTTCGAGGCGGCGGGTATAGAATTTGGTACCTCCTCGTGAACTGTGAATATCTCCTTTGTTGCATGTTGTTCCCTATATATCGTTTTTATACCATTTTTGTTGGAAATTTCATCATCTGATGAATAGTTGATGGTACCGCCCTCATATCATGTATCCATGGCCTTCTAAGAAATGCATTGTACCTCATGTCACCTTCAATGACATGAAATTTGGTATTCTGAACTATATCAGATGTGTTGACCTGGAGGGTGATCTCCCCGTTCGTAGCTTCGCCGGCCATGTTGAAGTCGTTGAAAACTCGGGAGGTAGGTATGATTTGGTTGAGCAGTCCGAGCTATTCTACCAATTTCGACCTAATTATGTTAGCCGAGCTACCTGGATCCATGAGTACACGTTTAATTTGAACGTTATTCAAAAGAAATGAAATTACCAGCGCATCGATATGCGGATGAGACAAGGTCTCAAAGTCTTCTTCACTGAATGATAGGATGTCCTTGGGCATGCAGCCCTAAATTTGCCCTTCTGTTGCAACGGAAAATTTTGCCTGTTTGATCATGGATCCTTGAGGAATGTCGGTCCCCCCAATGATCATATGAATGATGTGCTGAGGT
The DNA here is from genome assembly GCF_000715075.1 of Nicotiana tabacum. Lineage (NCBI taxonomy): Eukaryota > Viridiplantae > Streptophyta > Magnoliopsida > Solanales > Solanaceae > Nicotiana > Nicotiana tabacum. Next base: position 55,748,444 of record NC_134099.1, on the reverse strand, counting down.
TTTCCCGTTCTGTCCCTCCTGTCTACCTCTCTTTCCTTCTGGGTTAGGGTTTTCCGAGCTTTCTTTTGGTTTTCTTCGCGTATTACTTCTGTTAGTGTGGGAGCTTATATCGACGTGTCGGGCATTGTGTGAGACCACATCCACATGGATTGACTCTGGTGCATCCTCAGGGTCTCGCAGTGGTACACCAAGGCCTGGAACAGCTACAACATTCTCTCCATGGTCTTCAAGACCGTTGTTTTCAAGTTCATTCACTGAGTTAGACATTTTGACCTGAAATCAAATATTCTTGGGCAAGAAAAAACGTAAAGAATAACTTGTGTTTTCAGTAAACCAGCAAGAAAACAATCACTATTATTTCTAGCCCCACGGTGGGCGCCAAACTATTTACCGAAAAAATGGTAATTACAATTAGATTTGATTTTGTGGTTCTTAAAATACATGATTTATTTTTATGCTAGTTGTTAGGCAATAGATGCTAAGTGTGAGACTAGAAAAAAAGATAAGATCTTGAAAATAGAACGCTATGCAAACCGAGTAGTCGAGGACCGGGGCCTCAAATTGGCCTACACTAGGCCTCGGGGTTAAGCTAATGAGCTCAACTGGAGATGGCCGATGAAGGACTAATGGTTATAAGAGATTTAATTAGGGCTCTTTATGATCAATAATGAGTTATAAATGAAGAACAATCAATGAAACACAATAAATGTAAGCAATAAATCAAAGGAAAGACAATAGAGAGTGTTTGAGTTAAAGAGTAGAGAATGTTCTTGTTCTTATATAAAATATCATGTGTGCAAAAATTAACAAGTGTCCCCTTTATATAGGAGGGGGAATCCCAACATAGTATGTATACATTTATTACAAAGGTATGCAGCTGGTATAGCCATTTAATGACACGGTATGGGTTTGTGCTAGCCCAATAGACTTGGTCAGCTTTAATCACGTGCCTTCGAAATCTCCCACTCGTTCATCATAGCCGCCAATTTGCTCTTCCCCGAGGTCGAGCGGTGCCTCGATCCTTCTGGTTCATCAAACCTCGAGCTATTCCTCGAGCCTTCTGACAATCGAGCTATGGAATGCCATGATGATCCCAAAATCGGGTTCTCCGATTTTAGACGTATACAGAGAACAAGTTTGTATACATAATTATAATGACTCGGGTGGTCGTTTTGTGTATTTGAGCCCTGTTCTCCTATTTGATGCTTCCCGTAGTTGTATTTGTTGTTATGTGAATTGTGGGAATGGTTGGTTTCGTTTCGAGGAGGTTATGGATTGACTTGAAACACTTAGTTCTAGTTGAAAGTGTTGACCAAGTTTAACTTTTGTGTATTTGACGTCATATTGGAGTATATTCTGTTCGGTCCATGATTGTGATTTTAGACCCAGGCGTATGTCCGAATTTGGATTCGGAAGTTCTTAGGTTGATTTGGCTTTAATTGGCGAAAGTTGGAAGCTCAAAGGTTTAGAAGTTCATAGGTTTGACCCATAGTTGACTTTGTTGTTAGCGATGTCTGCTTGGGATTCTGAGCCTTGGAATAGGTTTGTATGGTGATTTATGACTTGTGTGTAAAATTTGGGGTCATTCCGAGTTGTTTAGGTGTCATGCCCCAAACTCGGGGAGCGCGACAAGCGCTCGCCCGAGTGAACCCGGCCGAGCAAGCCTGTTAGATTCTTTCTACCCAACTCCCTCATGAATAAAGAGAAGACATATTCTCATTAGTTAAGCGATACGGATATCATATATACAATACCAAATCATTTCCACTAGTTACTTCATTTTAAAGTCTCAAAATATACACATTTTTCATAGTTGAAGTGAAATAAATAATTCAAACACAATAATGTTTCGTCTAACTTTCCCAGCACCCATATACCACCCACACTATGTCTACGGAGCCTTTAATAGATACAAAAGAGTGCAACAAAAGTGTCGGCAACAAGTCCCCAGCTATACCTCAAGTACAATACATAGGGAACAAAAGATGCATAACCCCGAAATGAAATGGGGCTCACCAAGACCGCTGGGAGGAGGATGTACCACTAATGGTGATCAACACTGCTGCTAGGAACCACCTGCATCCATTTAAGACGCAGCGCCCCCGGCAGAAAGGGACGGTAATACCATCAGATGGTACTAGTATGTATAACTAAATACCATCTCATTAGAATGAACAATAATACAAGAGAGAATAATGATGAAATCAATAGAAACCTTAAACAATACTATAACATCAAATTAAGAATCACAAAAGCTTTCAAGTAATTTCCATGATTTTATGTTGGGAGGTCTGGAGTACCGATACACCATCATTCACAATACCACTGTATTCTTACACGGAGTCCGATCACGGCCCGATCAGCTAGGCCATCTCTTTTGAGACATCAACTACAATCACAATTTTAATTTTAATTTCCAGCACAGTCACCACCATGTGTGCGGAATGGCGTCCGATCACGGCCTAATCGGCTAGGTCGTCTCGCCCGAGACATTACCATTTTCTATCAATCATCTCATTTAATACTTCTTTCACATCTTTTAATTCATCGACACTAGTGGCCACAATTGTTATATCATATTTGGCACTTGACCATATTTCATAATTCAAGTCTCTTTTTCCACATTCCAATAGTATTATCATCATCATCAACAACAAGGCTTTTCATTCAAGACTTTGATTACACATGTGAGCAATTTAGAATCTAAGGCACATAGAGACATTTCGCGCAATTTGGCATAACAATCTTTATTCAAATTTGACTTGAAGTCTACGCAATTTTTAGCACATATTTCATGTTTTGAACACATCCTCAAATGATAAAATAACATGATGAAAGCATTGGAAAACATATTGCACATATACTTTTCAACGCAAGCACATTCGGAATAGCGATTTCTATAACGATCAATTTGGGACTTACACGGATTGCATGAACACCATGGAATTCAATTCTAAGAAGAGGGAGTTTTAGTCATACATACCTCAATTGAGCTTCCTTAAACTCTACAATATTCCGGAACTCTTAGAAACTTCAATCTATTTTAGCAATATAGCAAATTGAGCCAAAAATTAGGAAATTGATCATGGTTCTAGCTCATTTGAGCATTTTATCAAACACTAAGTGTGTATTAAGGTTTCAAGACCCTTTCTATGGAAGGTTTCGTCACTCCACAACCCATTCATCACCATTTTTAGTTCACAATCTCCCTACACTCTTTTATCACACATGCATGCAAGATGAACAATCTTATACCCATGAATTATTTATTGATTGCCCATTCTAGTTAAATTTCAAAATCAAGAGTTAGGGTGATAGAATCTTACCTTTTAAGATGAAGACCTACTGAATTTTCCCTTGTTAATCTTCAATGTTGGAGCAAGAATTGTAGAATAAATGGTTGAGGAACCCTCACTCTCTCGAAGGCTCTCTCTCTCTCTCTCTCTCTCTCTCTCTCTCTCTCTCTCTCTATCTATCTCTTTCTCTCAACAATATCAGATTTTTGCAAGAAATTGGTCCACAACACTTAATAATGAGATTGGTTCGGGTTATAAGATTAGAAAAATATGAGCTCCGACACAGATCTACTATCGCATATGCGACCACATAACACTTCTCTATAATGGCCCTCAGAAACTGATATTTTCTGCTTCAATCTGTGACCAATCTATGGTCCGCAGACCTGTTCTGCGGTCACATAATACGACGTAGAACATCCCTCCGGGAATTTTAATATGGGGATTGAAATTGGTTATGCGGCCCGCAAAGAGATTATGCGATTGCATAATGGACCGCATATTGGTCCAAAAATTAGCTCAGATTTCTGCCTCACTCTGCGATAGATATGCGGTCCGCAGATCAGTTCTGCAGTCGCAGAATTGGTCGCACAAAATGCCATGCACTTTCGAAAATTTTCTTCAGCTCACCAACACACTGTTCAGCCCAAAAAGTCTGTTAGCGCACCACAAAATTTTGGGTTTTAAGGTAAAATTTTCACATGGCCTTACATTAGGCATGTTCGACATAAGTTTGGAATTTGGAAATTTGGATTAGTTCACTAAGTTTGAGTTGAGGTGTGATTCGTGATTTTGATATTATTTTGTATGATTTGAGGCCTCAAGTATGACTGTATTATGTTTTGGGATTGGTTTGGAGTGAGTGGACTGGGTCTCGAAGAGCTCGGGTAGGTTTCGAATGAGCTTCGGATCATTTTGGCCTTGGTTGGCATTCTTGTTTTGATGTTTTCGCACCTGCGAGGTTAGGTCTATAGGTACGAGCCCGCAATGCAGAAAGTTGGTCGCAGATGCGGAGTTGGGAGAGAGGCAGCTCAGTTTGTAGATCCGAAGGACCTTGCACAAATGCGATGGCGCAGATGCGCATCCTTGACCGCATAAGAGGCTCCACAGATGCGTGGTATTGTTTCGCAAAAGCAGAATATGAGGACTTGAGTGGATTCCGCGTTTGTGATGATTTTTCTGCAGATGATGTGTCGTAGAAGCGATATATAGGCCGCACAAGCAAAATTGCTCGGTAGAATATAGCTTGAGCGAGGGTTTAATTTCATTTACCACATTTTGAGATTGGGAGCTCGGATTTGGGCAATTATTTAGGGTATTTTCATGATTTGGATTGGGGTAAATATTTTTGACTCGAATTTGATTATTATTCATAATTCCATACTTGATTTTAGCATTTGAATAATGAATCTAAGAGAAAAAAAATTAGGGATTTTAGCAAAAAAAATTCTAAAATGAAAAATGGGGATATGAACCCTAATTCAGAGTTAAATTTGGATGAAACTTGTATGGTTGGACTCGTATTCTAATGGGTATTTGGAATTTGTAACTTTTCTCGGGTTCCGGGAGGTAGGCCCAGGTTTATTTTTTGGTTGACTTTTTTATTTTTGATAAAGATCAGAGCTTTATTAATTGGAATAGATTTTTATAGTTGTGTTTGATATATTGAGTTGTTTTTGGCTAGATAACCCGTTTGGATTCCGATTCGAGAGACAAAGTCCTTTTGGGGTATTGATTTGACTTATTTGAGGTAAGTATCTTGCCTAAACTTATGTGGGGGAATACCCTTAGGGTTTGGCCATAATTGCTTACTTGTGTTATGTGAAATGCTACATGTATACAAGGTCACGAGTGTGTACACGGGTTCTACGTATGGTTTGTGTACGGAATTGACCTTAGGCTATCAATATGCCTTAATATGAGGATATATTGTATATGAACCATGCTTAATCACTTCGTGGCTATGTGAACATGATCACTAAACTTCTTTTTAGCCGTAGTAATGCTTTATTTGTTAAATGCTCATCCGTTGTTTACTATTTTTCATGTCTTTGTGTACTTTGTTGATATGAACTCATATATGTGATAAAAACTTGTGCATTATAGGTTGTGAATTTGTGGCACATATGGACAAGTTGAGTGGATTGGTTGGATATTGGCACGAGGTCTTTGTCGTGCGAGCACGAGGTCTCTTCCCTGCGAGTATGATTGATATTGGCACGAGATATTTGTCATGCAGGTGTGATTATATTGTGGCATGAGGTCTTTGTTGAGCAAGCACGAGGTCTTTCCCGTGCGAGGGTGAGTGATATTGACACAAGGTCTTTGCCGTGCGAGTGTGATTGCTATTGTGGCACGAGGTCTTTACCGTGCGAGTGTGAGTGATAATGTGGGTATGATGTGCCATATGTGTGTATTTCTATTTAATGATGTGTTGTCGAAGTTGAGCCATTTTCTTGTTTTTAACTATTATCACTTATTCCGATGAGATTATTATTGTTGTTTATGTTATACTTTCTATTGCTAGTCTTTTGATTTGTTACACAAGTCATTTTGACTAGTGAGTATCACATGACTTGAACCTCGTCACTACTTCACCCAGTTTAGTCTTGATACTTACTGGGTACCGACCATGGGGTGCTCATACTACGCTTCTATAAATTTTTGTATAGATACAAGTGTTGGAGGTAGCGTATCTAGTTAGTGAGAGCTTCATTGACCGTGAGGATTCGAGGTAGCTGCATTGACCATCACAGTCCTTTGAAGTCTTTTTCTTATATTTATCCTTTTATTTTTATATCCGAACAATATTGTATATTTGAGATATTCTCATGCATTCAGTTAGAGCTCTTGACTTTGTACTACCTAGTTCCGAGAAGTTATGTTGAGTATTGCCACTTTGGCTTGTATTACCTCTATTTCTGCATTTATGTTAAACTTTATCTCATTATATCATTATTTTATTGATTTAAATGATTTTAAGTGATTGGCTTACCTAGTTTTAGAGACTAGGTGCCATCACGAAACCTGTGGTGGGATTTGGGTCGTGAAAAGTTGGTATCAGATCTCTAGTTTCATAGGTTCTATGAGTCATATGCAAGTTTAGTAAAGTCTTGCGGAGCGGTACATAGACGTATGTACTTATCTTTGAGAGGCTATCGAGCTGTTAGGAAACATCACTTTCTTTCATTATTCATCGTGCCAATTTGATATTCTAAAGTCTAAACCTTTACTCTTCTATTCTCTCACAGATGGTGAGGACATGTGCTACCGAATCAGTTGAGCAGACACCCATTTACTAGAGCTATGAGAGGTTAGGGCCGATGAGGGGCACGTGCTATAGCTAGAGTAGCAGTTGTGGAGTCTCCAGCAGCTCCAGTTGAGGATCATGAGCCAGAGCATGTTGATCAGCCACCTGGGGAAGGAGCTTAGACTCCCACCACTCATACACCAGAGCAGCTAGGTCATGCTTATCAGACACGAGTGTTGTGTTGGTGCAGCCAATAGCTGCAGTTCAGCCCGAGGGCGGTCCAGTTGCATCAGTTGAGGAGAAAAAGAGGTTAGAGAGGTTCCCGAAGTATCATCTTCCTCATTTCAGTGGCAGGAATTCTGAGGATGCGCATGGGTTCTTAGATCAATGCCACCGCATTCTGCATATTATAGGTTTGGTGGAGTCAAGCGGGGTCAACCTTGCTACTTTTTAGCTGACGAGATTGGCGTACAAATGGCGGTAGACTTATGAGGCGAGCAGGCCAGCTAACGCAACACCACTTACTTGGTCCTAGTTCTCTGATCTATTCTTGAGATAGTTTATTCCACAGACTCGTAGGGATGTAATGCACAGCAAGTTCGAGCAATTACGCTAGGGAATTATGATGGTGTCTGAGTATGCTATGAGGTTTACAGAGTTATCTCATCATGTACCTGCCTTGGTTTCCACTAATAGAGAGAGAGAGTCCATAGATTTATTAAGGGACTCGTCTATAGCCTCATATTTGGGATGGCACGAGAGATAGAGACTGAGACTCTATTCCATCACGGTATGGAGATGATAAGAGGTTGGAGCGTATTCGTGAGTAAGAGAGAGGGATAGGGAGGCTAAGAAGCCTCGAGGTTTTAGAGGATTTAGTGGTTCCCACTCTTAGGCTCTGATCTGTCATGAAAGAGGCTTTGTCAGTTGGCCAGTTCAGTCAGCACTTTAGGTTACCCGTAGTGCTCCAGCTATCTAGGGACCCCATGGTACCTATACCGAAGAGCCATCTTTTAGTGCACCTTGTGCATGGGGTTCCTATAGCGGTTATTCCAGTTGTCCCTCCCAGACTCAGTACCAGCAGCCACGCCCGCAGAGGAGTTGTTTTGAGTGTGGTGATACTAGGCACCTTATTAGATATTATCCTAGATTCGGAGGGGTGGACCTCAGCAGGGTACTCAAACTATGATTTTTGCTCCAATTGCTACTCCACCTGCACATCCAGCAAGAAGTGGAGGACAGCCGGGTAGAGGATGTCCTAGAGGGGGAGGTGAGGCATGTTGTTATGCTTTCCCTAGTAGGACTAAGAGCGTTGCTTTCGACTCTGTCATTATAGGTATTGTTCTGGTCTTTCATAGAGATGCATATTGATCTGGGTTCTACATATTCATATGTGTAATCCTATTTTGCTTCATGTTTGGATATCTTGTGATTCTCTGGATACTCTTGTATATGTTTCTACACCCATTGGGGATTCTATTATGGTGCTCTGTGTCTATCGCTCTTGTTTGGTCACTATTAGGGGCTACGAGACTAGAGTTGATCTTGTATTGCTTAATATGGTGGATTTTGATGTGATTTTGGGTATGGATTGGTTATCTTCGTGTCATACTATTCTTGATTATCACGCTAAGATGGGTTACTGATGTCGGAGTGGAGAGATTCTGTGCATATTCCTAGTAGGGTGGTGTCTTATTTGAAGGCTCAAAAGATTTTTGAGAAAGGGTGCTTGGCCTACTTAGCATTTGTGAAGGATTTTAGTGTTGATACTCCTACGGTTAAATCAATTCCGATAGTGAGGGAGTTTCCAGATGTGTTTCCAGCAGACCTACTAGGCGTGCCACCCGATAGAGATATTGATTATGGTATTGACTTTGTGTTGGACACTCAGGCCATATCTACTCCACCGTACAACATGGCTCTAGCTGAGTTGAAGGAATTAAAGGAACTGTTTCAAGAATTTCTAGATAAAGATTTCATTAGAACGAGTGTTTTACCTTAGGGTGCACCAGTTCTATTTGTGAAGAAGAAGGGCGGTTCCATGAATATCTGTAGTGAAATAGGAAATTGAACAAGGTTACTATCAAGAACAAGTATCCACTTCTGCATATTGATGATTTGTTCAATCAGCTTTAGGGTGCTAGGGTATTCTTGAAAATTGACTTGAGATCTAGGTACCATCAAGTAAAGATCAGGACTTCATATATCTGTAAGACAGCTTTCGGGACCCGTTATGGACATTATGAGTTTTTGGTGATGTCGTTTGGGCCGACTAAGGCACTGATCTTAGGTGACGCTGAAGACAATACCAACTTACTTTAAACATCCAAACTCCTTTCCTGCTCATCTGAGCTCACGACATCCTTGTCAACACCGAACCGCAACCTTGATCTTTACTTTCAAATTCCATACCGCTCACCGCACCTACCACGCCAATATGCGATAGCACCAGAATTTCATTATAACTCCTGAACCACTAATAGACTAATACTTCATCATATAAAAACTTTTTACTTAACTCATTTCAGGAGAACCATAGCATCATGCGAGTGAATCCTCATAACTGTAGGACATTCAAATCCTCAAGTAGCGGTCTGAACCACCATAACCCTTCTGGAATCCGCCTATACATGCAGGCCATAATACTTGAATACTTCCAAATATAATCAATTACGGCAGCCGTCGAGCCCCGCGCGCACTGCTATCACTATGTCGATTCAGCCATAGCTAACCAGTCTATCTTTTAGTTCATCCTTAACTTGCCTTAGAGATAATAATGGCTCCATTCCTTACATCACCAACCTGAATCCGCACTCACCTTGGGTGACTCCATTCCACAAGACCACCCTGTCTCCAAACCTCTGAATCGTTTCATACACCCCTTGCACGCACGTTCACATCTTCAACTGATATACCCATTTTGATAACTCCTTTATAAATCTAAAGTCTTTTTCTCTTTTTCCTCCCAATGCTACACTGCAAGTCAAAAACATCATAATACATTCGGAGCCTCTTATCATAAACTGTTACAAAGGCTTGATTCTTAACCATACTTGTGGGCTCGAAATCATCAGACACCACACTTTAACCTTTGGATCCACTAGGACTTTTGTTGAGAGCCACTCACTCTGACTTGGTCCCGAATATGGTCAACTCCAAGAATCTTCTAGCACATGAACACCCTCTCGTCGAAGCACTCGGCCGAATCACCTTCCTTGAAACACGCATCTATACAAAGCATTAATCCTGAACCATCCCCCAAGTCTGAACATGGGTCAATAAGGCCAACCATAACACACCGTTAACAATTCCTTTGCTCAAATTACCACTTACACTCTCTTCCCTTAGCTGAAACAGCCTACCAATATGCTAAAATAAATAAATCTCTCCAATAGACCACCATGCAACCCAACCATAGGCGGTGGGACTTTCCTACTAGCTTGAAGCCACTATTACACAACTCTAAAACCCACCAAGATTCTTTATCTCTTATTGTCATGACCTTGCGCAATCAAACCGCCAGATTCCTTGAAACCCTTTCGTTAGCACTTCATGAACATTCTGAATCTCCATCAACATTCACATATTCGACCTCTTATCGGATGGCCAGTAAAATCCTTCGCGAAAGCTTCGCCAACCACGCGACCGCTAACCCGCTCACAGGGGATAACCCACCTATGAAGATTACCTACCGACATCTTCCAACGTCGCTGCACAGGGTACAATCACTATGACATCAATAACCCATCATGAGCCCGTGCTCATTCACTAGCTGCACAAGTCCATCCACTCCTTGTGGAAATCAATTAAATGTGCGACAATATCCTACCATCCCAAGTCATGTTGTATCCTTCTTCATATCAAGAAGCTTCTTTCCATTATATCAAATCTCCCGCCTCATAATAGCTAATACTTCAAATTAAATCAGTAGACCCAATCACCGTCCACTAGAACTCCCAAATCACTCCAAACTTTCCTCAAGGACGCAGTTACCCTAACACTGAATCCATATACTACTCTGCCACTCTCCCACTTTGGCTTTCTTATTCCCTTGCTGCCCGGTTGTTGCCTTGATTTGGACCCTATTTCTGCAGCATTTGAATCAACAGATTGCCAATAACTTTAAATCTCCCCGAAGATTATCTTTATCGGGACATCACCACTAGAATCACCAGTTCGATCCTGAACCACCGTACACCACGATCTCTAATAGTCGCTTCTCCAATACTATTTCATAATATCCATCCCCAAGGCGAATTGCAGAAGATCATAACACTGGTGACCTTAACATATTCCATCGAGGATGACGACACCGTGTCGTAGATAAAAATTCCACCACACTTGAAAACACCAAGTCTCGTTACTCCATCGATCCAAATCTGGACATTCCTAGGCCAATTGCTTTTCTCTGCCGAAAATAAAATATCGAATCTCAGAATCATGCACTGAGTAGACCTCCCTTCAAGTCATACACTGCTTCCATGCATGGACAACCATCCCACCATCACATCAAATACCGAGCGATAACCATTCATGAGCATCATAGCAACCTGTGCATAGCCTCAACGCTCTCAGAAGTACAGCTTCGAAGCTGAAATGACAAAATATCCTTCCGCAAGGCGATGACAATAGCCCAAACAACCACGCGGTGAGAAATATCACGCACCACATCTATAGTACCATTAAAATTCCTCAATTCCTAATTTATAATAAGCGTTTCGCGTCGCATAAGATCGGGTGGGAAGGAAACAAAGGCACAAGCCTCAAAGGAATCAAATCGCACGATGAGGAATCAAGAAGGGAAGTGCTCTTAACAGCCCTGTAGCCTCTCTAAGATAAGTACAGAGATCTCCATACCGATCTGCAAGACTCTACTAGACTTTCTCATGACTCGTGAGACCTAAGGGAACCTAGTGCTCTGATACCATGTTGTCACGACCCAAAATCCACTAAGGGTCATGATGGCGCCGGATACCGCTGCCAGGCAAGCCAATCATAAATACTTAATTCAGGACTTATTTTAAAAATGTTGAAAACTATGATTTTTCCTTCAATTGTACTAATAATAGGTAACCATTTCAAATTAAATAAAAAATTTTGAAATTAATACAAATACCCCATAATCAGCCCAGAACCCGGTGTCATAAGTGCATGAGCATTTACTAGGTAATGAAATATAATACAGTAACTGTCCGGAATACAAAGTTGATAGAAATGAAAATATAGTACAATACTCTGAAGGAGACTCTGCTGGCTACGGGGCATCTCGATAAATGCAGCTCACTTAAGTCTCCATATCAACCATGCCACTATTCCACTAAGTCACTAGCCACACATAAACTTGTGCAACAAAAATACACAGTAAGTGTAGTATGAGTACGAAAACAACGTGTACCCAGCAAGTATCCCGTCTAATCTCGAAGAAGTAGAGACGAGAGGTCGACTTCAACACTTACTAGTGGTCCAATAATATCATATTGAAAATGTGAGGAAATCATGGATTTTATAAAGCAAGTATAAACTCATAAAACCTGAAAGCAGGTAAACAACTTCCCAAATAATAATGGATTTCCAAAGATTTATATCTTTATCAATTTATCTCCGGCCAGGAAAGGCAAATATCATCATTTATAAATCTCAGGCAAGCAATACAAGCATGCGCATATCATGCCGAGGTCGTATGCCCCGATCCAATATAAAAATAAAATATGCACTGCCAGAGGGTCGAATGGTGCGAACCATAGATGCATCTATTACCCCGCTCGCGAATCATACATGTGACACGGGCACACATAGATAAACAAGCACCCCGCTCGTGAATCATACATGCGACACGGGCACACATAGATATATGCATTCAAACAGCCAATTAAGAATTTATCAGGGAACATTATCCAAAGAAAAGCCAATTCTCTTTTACCAATTTAAGAAAATGAAGTTTAATCCTTTTAGAAATTCATTCACTAATTTGATGTAATTTAAGCAATTCAAACTATCAATAGGATTACAAATATTCCAAGTATAGTATGTCTTTGGGTCCTAGACTACCCGGACTTTAAACATAATAGAAGCTACGCACAGACTCCCATCACCTCGTGCGTACGTAACCTCCACACATAGTAGCACATAACCAATTATTTTACCTATGGGGACAATTCCCTCTTACAAGGTTAGAAAGGAGACTTACCTCGCTTCGAAGCCTATATCCCAATTCAAGAACACGCTTAAACCTCCACATCGGAGTCGAACAATCCAAAACTATTCAAATGTGGTAAGAACTAATCAATACATGTTCAAAAGTTCATGTTCTAATTATTAAACCAATTTTCCAACCCTAAATGCAAGGATTCCTAAAATTCATCCCCAGACCCACGTGCCCGGATTTCAAAAATTCTTGAAGAATGTCACGACCCAGAATTCCCACCCTCGAGAGTCGTGATGGCGCCTACTCGTAGAAGCTAGGCAGGCCACAAACTTAGAAATCTTTAACTCTTCTGTTTTAATCCTTTTTACAGCTTATATTAACAAGTGATAAACATCTAAATAATAGCGGAATATGAGATTTAAGTGGAAGTCTTAAATAAATATAAAACCAAAATGTTTCGAAAGTCATCACATGCCTCTACCCAGAAACTGGTGTCACAATATCCACGGACTACTAAGAGTACTGCATACAACAGTTTGAAGGAAAAATAACATTGTTTGTCTCGGATACATGAGATAACAGAACATAATAAAAGATAGAGGAGACGCCGGGCCTGCGGATGCCTGCAAGGCTACCTCGGTATATCGGTGGACTGAATGTTGGCTCCCCTACTGCTGTTGATCAAGTGCCGCTCCGGTATCTGCACAGAGTGCAAAGTGTAGTATCAGCACAACCGACCCCATGTGCTAGTAAGTGTCTGGCCTAACCCCAGCGAGTTAGTGACGAGGCTAGGACGAGACTCCAAATAAACGTGTGCAGTTATATAATATACAGCGGAAATACAAACAGGTAATAACAGTTTAAAAGGGAGGGGGGAAACATGTTTCAGGGAAACATACCAATTCTATCAGAAACTTAATAAAGTATGAAAGAACACTCGATGTCTACAATTAATACGATAACAATACTGTTGCGGCGCGCAACCCGATCCCTTATCATTTAACATTGTTGCGGCGTGCAACCCGATCCACATATATAACTGTTGCGGTGTGCAATCCAATATAATATCTGTTGCGGCGTGCAACCCGATCCAATATAATATCTGTTGCAGCGTGCAACCGGATCCACATATATAATTGTTGCGGCGAGCAACCCGATCCAATATAATATCTAATGATGTTACGGCGCGCAACCCGTTCCAAATATACAATCAACAATAATCATAATTAACCGTCCCATAACCAAACTTGTTCCAACATCTAACTATCTCAACTATAACTCAACTAGTTTCAACATCTAACTACCTCAGATATAACTAAACTTGTTACAACACCTAACACGAAGAATCATCAACCTAAGCGTCTGTAATATCAATTAAGAACACAATGCAAGGTAACCTCAACTCAACAATGCCCGGCAAAGGGGCAACATAGTGATCTCTTATCTTTCTCACTTTTACTTCACAATTCAAATCACAACTCGAGCCAATGATCTAGAGTTTTGATTATCACTTATACCTTCATAATTCATTATAGAACTAGAGCCAATGCTCCTCAATGTTCATAGGTCACAATTCTTCCCACAACTTTACACAACAAATAGAAATCTTCACCAAGGCATGAATAATACAACGAGATCATGAAAATCACAATATAAGACTCATGGTAATGCTTGACACCAACGCATAGATACTCGTCACCATGCCTATACGTCATACTCAACAAGAAATAAATAGAAAATAGGACACAACTCGTAATCCCTCAAGCTAAGGTTAGACCAAACACTTACCTCGATGCCACGAACACAACTCAAGGTTCAATTATAGCTTTACCCCTTGATTCCACCGCCAATTCGCTCGTATCTAGTCACAAAATACTTAATTACATCAATAAACGCTAAATGAATCAACCCCAATGCAAGAAAATGAGTTTTCCAAAGTTATACCCAAAAAGTCAAAAATTGTCCCCGGGCTCACATGGTCAAAACCCGAGGTTTGAACCGAAGCCCGATTACCCATTCCCTCACGAACCCAAATATATGATTTGTTTTGAAATCAGACCTCAAATCGAGGTCCAAATCCCCAATTTTTGAAAAACCTAGGTTCTCCCCAAAACACCCAATTTCGTCATGAAAATCTTTGAATTTTAAGTTGAAATCATGTTAAAAGATGTTAATAATTGAAGAAAATTAGTTAAAAATGACTTACAATTGATTTGGAGAAGAAAGGTTGTTTGAAAAATCGCCTCTTATATTTTTGGGGTTTTGAAGAATGCAAAATAATTGTAAATCTCGTCTATTTATACCCCTCTCAGACCTCCTGTGCGGACAGCACAAAATGGACTGCGGCCGCACAGGCCTTCCTGAGTACTGCGGTCTAGTGCCCTGTGCGGACCGCACGAAATGGATCGCGGCCGCACAGGTCTCCACCACAGACCGCAAGAAATCGAGCGCGGACGCGAAGGCTTGGCCTTGCTCACCGCAGACCGCACAAATCCCACCGCGGTCGCGGAGTCCCCACCGCGGCCGCGAAGCTTCCACCACGGACCGCGAGACCTGGCTTCAGAGACCTGCAACTTCTATGAATCTGCAACTTTTTCATAAGTGTAAAAATATTCCGAAACTCACCCGAGCCCTCGGGGCTCCAAACCAAATGTCATACTAACTCAAAAACATCATATGGACTTACTCGTGTAATCAAATCATCAAAATAACATCATGAACATCAAATTAAATCTCGAGATCAATGAAATCTTCTCAAAACTTCTTTAACTATCAACATTGCGATTTAAGTCCGAATCACGTCATATGACATCCGTTTTTCGTAAAATTTCACAGAAACATCTTAAATTATATATAGGACTTGTATCGGGCGCCGAAACCAAAATACGGGCCCGATACCATCATATTCTAATCAAATTTCATTTCAAATTTCCTTAAACAATTTAAGAAAATAATTTTCTTTGAAAATTCATTTCTCGGGCTTGGGACCTCGGAATTCGATAAAACACGGTCCGGGTCCATTTACCCAAAACGTTGACTGAAGTCAAATTAGCTCATTTTATAATCAAAACTTATCATTTTTCACAGAATTTTATATTTAAGTTTTCTGGCTATGCGCTCAGACTACGCACGCAAATCGAGGTGACTCTAAGTGAGGTTTTCAAGGCCTCAAAACACAGAATTTCGTTTTAAAATAAGTGGTGATCACAAAGAAAGTTGATACCCATAATCTAAGGATCAAGAATAGATGATTTCTACTAAATTCTATAACAAATTTCGTGATTAAATCTTGTTTTTATCAAAACCTTAGGTTTTTCATCTAAACCCTTGATTTTCCCTAATTTTCATATGTTAAGCTACCCATAATTTATGTATTTAATTCATGTTGTGTAGAAATTACTTACCTCAAAGTGCTGGGTGAGAACCCTCTTCCAAAAGCTCCAAAATCGCCCAAAAGATGAAAGGAAATAAGTTAAATGGACTAAGTCTCGAAATTAATAGTTGTGCACAGGCCTCAGATGTCGCATTTGTGACACCTGGTTCGCAAATGCGACAAAACGATCGCAAATGCGAACATGGGCCTCCCCTGCCAAGGTCACAAATGCGACCAATGACTCGCAAATGCGGACTCTGCTGAGGTCGCAAATGCAACAAAAACATCGCAAATGCGAACTCTACCTCAGGCCAGGCTCCATCGCAAATGCGAAGCCTCACTCGCAAATGCGAGTGCGCAAATGCGACCTATTTCTCGCATTTGCAAGACCTGCAACTGCTGCCAAGAACACCAGAAAATCTGGTGTGTTTCCAAACCCACCCGCACGTTATCGAAACTCACCTGAGGCCCTCGGGACCTTAACCAATTATACCAACATGTCCCAAAACATGATACAAACTCGCTCGAGGCCTCAAATCACATCAAACAACGTCGAAATCATGAATTGCACTCTAATTCAAGCTTAATGAACTTTAAAATTTCAAATTTCTACTTTCGTTGCTTAAGCCTATCAAATCACGTCCGATTGACCTCAAATTTTGCGCACAAGTTATATTTGACTTTACGGACCTACTCCAACTTCCGGAATCGAAATCCGACCGCGATATCAGAAAGTTCACTTCCGGTCAAACTTCTCAAAAACCTTCAAATTTCTATTTTTAGCCAAATGACTCCAAAATGACCCACTCCGAATTCATTTCCGATAGCGCTCCCAACACTAGAATCACCATACGGAGCTATTCCCAGATTTGGAATCCTAAACGGATATCGATAACACTGAAATGCAGTCCAACCCAATCTTATGAAATCCTTCCAAAAATACTAACTTCCACAATAAGTGCTAAAACGTTCCCGGGTCTTTCAAAAGTCGATCCGGACATATGCCCAAGTCCGAAATCATCATACGAACCTGCTGGAACCTTCGAATCCCGATTCCGAGGTCGTTTACTCAAAAATCCAATCTTAGTCAATTCTTTCAACATAAAGCTTCCGAAATGAGAATTCTCTTTCCAAATTAACTCCGAACTTCCCGAAACTCAATTCCGACCACACATATAAGTCATAATACCTGAAGTGAAGCTACTCATAGCCTCAAACTGCCGAACGATGCGCTAAAGCTCAAAACGACCGGTCGGATCGTTACAATATAAGTCCTTTCACTTCTGCAGCATATCATTGTAACCTCGAGAATAGGCAGAAAATAAAAAAAATTATCACTTCCCGAAAAATCAATTGTGAATATTCGAAAATTGGAGGAATTATCTGTATTGGCAAAAAATAGATTTATTAGTAAACTGGTCAGATATTGACACGTATTGAGAATATAGAGAAATTATAATTTAATTACGATCATAGTTGACAATTGATTAACATCGGGTATGTTGATACCGTAACTATTACTACCGGGACTATTCGTAACGAAAATCATTCCTGATCCAATACAAAAGATTTCTCGTATATACAGAAAGAAGGAGAATTAGCCAAATCCCAAATAAAGCAGGATTAGGAATAAATCCTTAATTAGTTAATGAATCTCAGCGTAATTAGTGATTATAACAGGTGAAAAGTTTAATTAGTGATTATAACGGGCATGAACAGTTACAAGTAAATTTGTCATTTAAAACATTTTCCCCTTCAGTTGTGACCCATATGAAACTTGATTCTCATTCTTACTCATTATATTTCCAGCGAGTCTAACTTGAAGGAATCTGTTGGCAACGAAATAATCATCAATAAGAGTTCTCTTTCCTCTTTTGCTTTACATAACTGATTAATTTCATTGTTCATCTCTTATATTATTTCTTTGATATTTAGAAAAGTGTGTGAATTGATTGTTAGTGTCCCGAAATACAAAAATTAATTGCTTTAACCTTTAAGCTAAATCTATATTATATTAAAAGGAGAATAGTGAAGCATGTGGTTAAGCCAAATGGCAAGCTAAAAATAAGTCACTTGAAAATTTTAAGACAACATTAATAATTAAAAATTATAAATGAAAACATAATTAATTGAAGTATTTTAATAAATTTTATACATAATCTAAATAGATATTAGACAAATCTAATCTATATATCTATATTTATATTTATATTTTATATTTATATTTAATATCTGTATATTTATAACTAATGGAAATCCACCGCTAATTTGATCAAGCTTTATAATTAATGGAAATCCACCGCTAATCTGAGCTTTAATTTGTTGGATTCTATTTGTATAACATTAATAAAAGTTATTAATTGATATTCTTTTGTATCTAATTAATAATTGAATTTTTTGAATTGCATAAAGTGTCACCGAATTGTATAAATAAACAATATTAAATATCTTTTCCTTTTTTGTTTTTTGATTCTTTATAATTTTGTATCTAGAGAATGTTTTGTGTATAACCAAATAAGCTTTGTATCTGATCTTATTTGGGTACAATATACACTACTGTAGGTATATTTAATTAACTAAATGTCTTTTTCTTTTGAAGAAATATTCTCTATAATTTTGTATCTAGAGAATGTTTTGTGTATAATCAAATAAGCTTTGTATTTAATCTTATTTGGGTATAATATACATTACTGTAGGTATGTTTAATTAAATTTTTGTGTATAATTCAGCTATGATCGGTATCCTTTTTGAGAAAAAATCAATTAAATTTTTGTTTTGTATCTTATTTTAAGTTAAAATAATAATTCTTTATTTAGTACAAGCTTTGAATCTGATATTATTTGTATACAATATACATTATTATAAGTATTTTTAATTAAATTTTATGTATAATTCAGTTATGGTAGGTATCCTTTTTTGAGAAAGAATTAATTAAATTTAATTTTGTATGTTACACATTAATTTTAATGTGAAATAAGAATTCTTTAATTTGTTGGATTCTATTTATAACATTAATAAAAGTTATTAATTGATATTCTTTTGTATCAAATTAATAATTGGATTTTTTGAATTGCATAAAGTGTTACCGAATTGTATAACTAAATAGTACTAAATATCTTTTCCTTTTGAAGGAACATTCTCTAAAATTTTGTATCTAATTACTAATTGATTTTTTTGTTAAAGAATTGTTGGAGCTGTTACCGAGTTATATAAGGAAATAATATTAAATACCTTTTCCTTTTGAACATTCTCCAAATTGTTTATCTAATCTAATTAATAATTATAAACTGCATAGAGTGTTGTCATCGATTAATATAAGAAAATATTACTAAATATCTTTTTCTTTTGAAGAAACAATCTCTAGAGGCGATCACGGGGTCACTGAATGATGTCCTCCATTTTTTTTCCCTGATTAATAATTAAATACTTTTTTATGAATGGTACGTATATTAGAACTATGAAAATAAAATTAATACCTTTTCCTTTTGAACATTCTCCAGATTTGTGTATCTACTTAATAATTGATTTTTTTTAATGAATTGCATATTAGAGATGTCGCTCATTTATCTAAGAAATTAGTATTAAATATCAAAACCTTCAAAATTATGTATTTACTTAATAATTATTTTTTATATATTGCATATTAGAGTTGGCACTGATCTTTATAAGGAAATACTATTACGAATCTCTTTTATTTAGGGTTTTGCGGCTTATAGTTTTTAATATATTAATCATATGACCTACTACAAAATACCTTACGTAGAGTTCATAATAAACAAACCTACAATCAATTAGAAATTACAAAATATGGTTGCAACCATTAACTATATTAGTGAAATATCGAGTATCAAAATGGGTTGGAGTTGTTAGATATGACACGTTCCATATCGTGATAAATTAGACAGCCCCTTGAATTACTTATTCAGGATGAAAAGGTGCATACATTTTGAAGTGCTATTAAACTTTTCCATTACCATATAACGTGGATATTTAAGTTGTTTTGTATTTTCTTCAACTTATGCGTATATTTAATCCACATTAATTACGGTTTTGTTAGGGTCTAGATAGAGATTTATTATGATTTCATTTACAATTTGAATGGGTGTTAGGCAATATAAATTTATCATTGACAATCTATTTTTCTTTATGATTTTATGTAAGAAATCTTCATATGTGATTGAATACATAAATAACTCAAGATTTAATTTACAGACGAGTTTATTTGTATTTCTTTGCATATTCAATGAAATTTGTTGATTTTGTGAGTTTTTACTTTTATAGTTTGGTATTAACTATTATTTTATTATGTTAGTCTGTACAAATTTTACTCTTAATGCATAACCGAAAAGGATTTTTTCTTCTTGGCAGATTTTGAATTCAAACGGCTAAGCCATTAGTCAGAGAGTTATGATCAAATTTTATCCATGCTGCCAAGATAAAAAATTTATTTGGGTGTTGATGTATGTTTAATATTACAATGTGTCATCCAGTTTTACTATTAGCGATAGTATACTCATGCCTATTGATGCATTAGTATGTTGTGGGTTTTTACAAACAAAATAATGCATAATCTTTATATGACATGACCTCCTACTAACTTAATTTTTTTAAGGAGATCGAATTTATGAAACTGTTGGATGGTCCGTTATACGTATCTTTAAAAGAAAAATACATGAAATGAGATTGTATGTTATGAAGAATTTTGTAGTTGGACCAAACTGTAACGACCCGACCGGTCATTTTGAGATTTGGCCCGTTCTTTGGCGGTTTGAGCCCATGAACAGCCTCACTTCAGGTATTATGACTTGTACGCATCGTCGGAATTGGACTTTAGGAAGTTCAGAGTTGATTTGGAAAGAAAATTCTCATTTTAGAAGACTTAAATTGAAAGAATTAGCTAAGATTAGATTTGTGAGTAAACGACCTCGGAATCAGGATTCAAAGGTTCCAGTAGGTTCGTATGATAATTTCGGACTTGCGCGTATGTCTGGGTTGGGTTTTGGATAACCCGGGAATGTTTTGGCGCCTATTGTCAAAGTTATCATTTTGGAAGAAATTTCATAAGTTTGGGTTGAAGCACATTTCAGTGTTATTGATGTCCGTTTGGGATTTCGAGTCTGGGAATAACTTCGTATGGTGATTCTGGAGTTGGGAGCGTGATCGGAAGTGAATTCGGAGGTCCGTAGGTCATTTTGAAGTCATTTGGCTAAAGACAGAAATTTGAAGGTTTTTGAGAAGTTTGACTAGAAGTGGACTTTTTGATATCGGGGTCGGATTCTGATTTCGGAAGTTGGAATAGGTCCGTAGTATCAAATATGACTTGTGTGCAAAATTTGGGGTCAATCGGACGTGATTTGATAGGCTTAAACATCGAAAGTTGAAGTTTGAAATTCTAAAGTTCATAAAGCTTGGATTGGAGATCGATTCATGATTTTACCATTGTTTGATATGATTTGAGGCCTCGAGCAAGTCCGTAATATGTTTTGGGACTAGTTGGTATGATTGGTTGGGATCTCGAGGTGGATTCCGGATGGTTAACGGATCGAAAATTAAATTTTTAGAAGGCTGAACTTACTGGTTGCTGTCATAACCGCACCTGCGAGAATTGGGCCGCAGAAGCGGCCAGAAGAGTTGCAGATGCGGTTTTGGACTGGAAGTGAAGGGACCGCAGATGCGGTCATTTTTCCGCAGATGCGGGACCTCACCTGCGGTGGAGAAGACGCAGAAGTGCAAAAAGGGCAGCCTGGGAAGGACCGCAGATGCGATAGTGGGGCCGCACTTGCGGAACCGCAGAAGCGGTCGAGGGACCGCAGGTGCGGAAAGTGCTGGAGGCAGAGAAGTGTTTTAAAAATTGGGATTTGGCCATTTTCTCTCATATTTTCATGGCTTGAGCGATTTTTGGGAGTGCTTCAAGCGGGATTTTTCATCATCAACGATAAAGTAAGCTAATCTCATCCATATTGAGTTAAATACATCGAGTATGTATGGATTTTAGCATGTAAATTGGTGGAAATTTGGGGTTTTGGTAGAAAGACCTAGAAATTTATATTCTTGGAATTTGACCACGATTTTGGGTATGGAATTGAGAGTAAATTATATATTTGAGTTCGTGGAATTATGGGTAAGCTTAATCTTCGAAAATTTTCGGAATCTGGGCATGTGGGCCCGAGGGCAATTTTGTTAACTTTTCGATCGGGGTTAGGAATTGTTATAAATTGGATTGTAATGATTAATTGAGCATATATTAATGGATTTGCATAATTATTGACTAGTTTAGGAGTGTTGTGCATCAATTTGAGTCTTCAGAAGAGCGTAGAATGTCGGTTATAGATCTTCGGAGCGAGGTGAGTCTCCTTTCTAACCTTATAAGAGGGAATTGTCCCCATAAGTGAGTTAGTTGGTTATGTGCTCCTATTTGTGGGGGCTACGTACGCACGAGGTGACGAGAGTCCGTGCGTAGCTACTATTATGCTATTGTCCGGGTAGTTTAGGACCCAAGAGCATGTTATACTTGGATTATTTGTGAACTTATTGACAGCTTGAATTGCTTAAATCATATTGAATTAGTAAATGAATTTCTAAACTGATTAAATTTCATTTTTCTTAAATGGTTAAAAGGGGATTGGCTTTCTTTGGAAAATTTCTCCGTGTGGACTTCTTGGTTGTCAGTCTATATGTGTTTATTTTTGGAGCGGGCCGAACGCCTCGGTAGATTAGATAGATGCATCTATCGTTCGTGCCGTTCGGCCCTCGGTAGTGCACAGTTTAAATATTATTGGATCGGGCTGTTCGACCTCGGCATGATTTGTGCATGCTTGTATTGCTTGCCTTGAAACTCATTGAAGTCGTTGTTGCCTTCTCCCCGGCTTACAAAATTATGTTTAAATGATGAAGAGAAATTTGGAAATTTTCTATAAAAGAAAGAATTGCTTACTTGCTTCATTCCATTGAATTATAATCATGTTTATAAAAATCCCAGATTTACTATATTATCGATATAACATTATTGGACCACTAGTAAGTGTCGAAGTCGACCTCTCGTCTCTACTTCTTCGAGATTAGACGGGATACTCATTGGGTACACGTTGTTTTTGTACTCATACTACACTTGTTGTGCATTTTTGTTGCACAAGTTCATATGTGGCTTAGCGGCTTTGGTTGATACGGAGACTTAGGCGAGCTGCATTCCTCGAGGCGGCTCGCAGCCAGTACAGTCTCTTTCAGTGTATTGTAATTACTTTCTGTCCAATTTGCATTCCGCACAGTTGTTGTGCTTTATTCGATTCCTTAGTAATTGCTCATGCACTTGTGACACCGGGTTCTGGGATGATCATGGAATTTTATTTCAGTAGTTAAATTTTGTAAAGACATCCTCATTTATTCAGTGGAGATTATTAATTATTATTTATTTGTTTAAAGGAAATTATTTCAAAATAATTAGATAAAATGAGAATTTATTAATACTTTCGCGGTGGCTTGCCTGATAGTGGTATCAGGCGCCATCACGACCCTTAGTGAATTTTGGTTCGTGACAACATAGTATCAGAGCACTAGGTTCCCTTAGGTCTCACAAGTCAAGAGCAAGTCTAGTAGAGTCTCGCGGATCGGTACGGAGACGTCTGTACTTATCCTCGGGAGGCTACAGGGCTGTTAGGAGTACTTCCCTTCTTGATTCCTCATCGTGCGATTTGATTCCTTGAGGCTTAGGCCCTTGTTTCCTTCCTACTCAATCTTACGCAACGCGAATGACTTGTTGTAAATCGAGAATTTAAGAATCGCAATGGTACTACGAATGTGGTGTAGGTGTTTCTCCCTGCGTGGTTATTTAAGCTATTATCGTCTCCTTGTGGAGGGATATTCTATTGTTCCGGCTCAGTAGCGGTACTTCTGGGAGCTTTGAGGCTAGGCACAAGTTGCCATGATGCTTATGAATGATTATTCCGCTGTATTGATATGATGGTAGGAAGTTTGCCTATGTGTCGAGGCAGTGAATGACTTGAAGGGAGGTTTACTCAGTACATGATCTAGAGATTCCGTATTTTATTCCCGGAAGGGGAAAGGCAATCGGGCTGAGAATGTCCAGGTTTGGGTTGATAGGGGAACAAGACTTAGTGATTGCGGGCGTGGTGGAGTTTTCTTCTATAATGAGGTGTCATTGTCCTTATTGAATGTACTAAATTCGCCGGTGTTATGATCTTCTACAATTCACCTTTGGAGTAGGATATTGCAAGACAGTATTGAAGAAGCGACGGTCAGAGATCACGGGGTGCAGTGGTTCAGGATTGAGTCGGTGTTTCTGATGTTGACGGCTCGAGAAAGATGATCTTCGGAAAGGTTTAGAGTTAGTAGAGACTTGTGGGTTCAAGTTCTACGAAGTTAGATTTTATTTGAGGCAACAATTGAGTAGCAAAGTATGAGGAAGGACATGTGGGAAGTGTCAGGCGGTGGCTAAAATTTCTGGAAAACCAGGTATAAGAAGCGTGGGTCGAGTAGTTGATTAAAGAAGCGAGTTTGCCCAAAGTGGGAGAGTGGCGAAGTTGTATATGGGCTTGGTAGTAGGATGACTACGCACTTTAAGGAAAGTTCGGAATGACTTGGTGATTTTAGTGATTGGTGATTGGGGTCTATGGAGTTAATCTGAAGTATGGGGTATTATACGGCAGAAGATTTGATATAACGGGAAGGAGCTGCTTGAAATGAAGAAGGATACCACATAACTTCGAATCAGAAGGTTGTTACTACACATTTAAGTGATATCCATGAGGGATGAATGGACTTGTGTAGCTAGAGAGTGAGCTCGGACTTAGGATGGGTTATTGACGTCTTAGTGGTTGTACTCCCTGCAACAGCGTTGGAAGATGTCATGAAGTGATTTCCACAAGTGGGTTATTCCTTGTGAGCAGGCCAGCGGTCGCATGATTGACGAAGTTTCTGCAAAGAATTCTATGGGTTATTCAGCAAAGAGATCGGTCGTGCAAATGTGGTTGATGATTCAGAGTATAAAAAGGGGGTTTTACAGAAGGATTTTGAGAATTTTGGCGGTTGATTGCGTAAGGTTATGTCAACAAGAGATAAAGAATTCTGGTGAGTTCCAGAGCTGTGTAATAGTGGCTTTAAGTTAAGTGGGAGAGTCCCACCGCCTAAGATTGGGTTACATGGTGAACTACTTGCGAGGTTTCCAGTTATTAGCACATTGCTAGGTTATTTCAGCAACGGGAAAAGACCATAAGTGGTGATTTGAGCAAAGAATGGTTAAAGGTGTGCTATGGTTGGCCTTATTGGCTCATGTTCCGACTTGGGGAAGGATTCAGGATTTATGCCTTGTATAGATGCGGGTTTCAAGGGAAGTGAT
This sequence comes from Nicotiana tabacum, assembly GCF_000715075.1. Taxonomy (NCBI): domain Eukaryota; kingdom Viridiplantae; phylum Streptophyta; class Magnoliopsida; order Solanales; family Solanaceae; genus Nicotiana; species Nicotiana tabacum. Next base: position 55,723,028 of record NC_134099.1, on the reverse strand, counting down.
TATGTCGGGTGCTTCGTTGAGAGGGTATTCGTGTGCTATTAGATTCATGGAGTTGATTATATTCGGGGCCAAGTCAGAGCGAGCGGCTCTCAGCAACGGTCCTAATGAATTCAAAGGTTAAAGTGTGATGCCTAATGATTTCAACCTATAGATACGGCTAAGAATCAAGCTTGGTAGCAGCTTATGAGAAGAGGCCCAGAATGATCTATGATGTGTTGGCTTGCAGTGTAGCACTTGTTAGGTATGAAATGGTTCGTGGAATTTGAGATAGCATGGTCTCGTGATTCAAGGTCACTCGGGACGAGTGCAGATGGAGTGTGTTATATGTTGAATGGAGTTATTATTATTACTAAGGCAATCAGGGTAAATCGAAGGAAGATAGATTGGTTAGCCATAGTTGAGTTGGCATATTGGCGGTAGAGATGAGTTCCTTCAGCGTGATCAAGTTATGCATGTGAATTGTGGAGGTATATGTGAGGCTTGTCAGCCGCCGTAATTGATGTTATTCAGAAACATTCTACGGTTATGGCATGTTATGTGTAGGCGGATCCCGGAAGGGCTATGGTGGCTTAGACTACTACTTAGAGATTTGCATATTCTACGGCTATGAGAATTCGCCTGTGTATTACTATGGTTCTTCTGAAGTGAGTTAAGTGAAAAGTTTTTATATGAGGAGGTGTTAACCTATTAGTGGCTCCGGAGTTATGATAAAAAGCATGTTCTATTGTATAGTGGCATGTTAGGTGTAGCGAGTAGTATGGAATTTGAAGTGAGGATCAAAGTTGCAGTTCAGTGTTGACAAGGATGTCACGAGCTCGGATGAGCAGGAAAGGAGTTTCGATGTTTAAGGTAAGTTGGTATTGTCTTCAGCGTCGCCTGAGATCGGTGTTTCGCGGAAAAGGCCTTGCATCCTGGTTAAGGATTCTTGATCGCTTTTCAGCGTTAGTGCAGCTGGTGGTTTGGATGTGCGGACCTGTTGTTTGTTATGGTAGGTTGTGGGAGCGTGTCCCACAGGAAGATTGTATAAGTGTGGCATGTAGTCACTTGATTGATTAAAGATTTAAACCAAGTATAAAGATTTTGGTGGTATCATTAATTTGAGAACTTATGCCTGGAGGGCACTCGGTTTATTGAGTTGTGGACTATGGAGGGTTTCTCCAGTTATGATGGTTGATCTTGTGTGTTACGAGAAAAGAGGGTTATTATGGACCCATGAAAGGTCGTTAGCCTAGTTGGTGCAATCAGAAATCGACTTGAGGCCTGTCGATGGATTAAATGTGGGCTCTATATCAGGTCAGATGTGTTCAATTCAGCAATGCGCTGCTTATGGGAGAGTAGTTGGGGTGTTATCTCATCGTCAACTATTCCATGCAATGATGCATTGTGCCGTGAGAGTTGAGAGACGGCTTGGTAAATTGCTTATGTGTCAAATTTCTGCATTGAGATGATGTTATTCGAGCAAAATGGCTCTTGAGATTCAAATCGTATATCGCACCTCAGTTGTGCTTGAGTTTTGTAGCTTATAGCGCGATATGTCCCCTCAAGGATGGTATTATGCACTTAGCATGCTCGTGATCGAATTTCGGTATTTTATTGTAATGAGAAATTTAGCTCGATGTGCATCTCCTTATGTGAGTTCTACGTGTGGATCGGATGGCACTCCGCTATGGGTATGTTATTTGGATCGGGTGGCACGCCGCCAAAAAATACGCTGTTTGGATCGGGTTGCGTGCCGCAACAGTGTGATGTTCAATAAAGTTCCCCATATCTATTTTTATGTGTTTTGTTTCCTATTTTCTGAGGAAAGCTCGTATTAGCTATGAGCCTGCATCGCATGTATGATTCGTGAGCGGGGTGACTGTTTAATATGTTGCCCGCGTCGCATGTATGATTCGCAAGTGGGGTAATCGGATTTCCTTTTCGGAGTTCGTTTTCTTTCGTACCGCATTCGAATTGGTAGCCTATTGGCACATTGTGGCATCATATGAGACTTTGGATCATGTTCGGGGTGGCTTGTAGCCGGAGCAGTTCGTACTGGGTGAGACGAAATCATTGGATTTAGGATCAGTGCAATTTGATTATGTGAAGTACATTAAGAAGTTAAGACCAGTATTCGGTTCAGAATGAGGTGAGGGTTCTTGTCAGGAGTATATACCCAATGATTTGTTGATTCGGCGGTTGGTAATTGCTCATGCACTTGTGACACCGGGTTCTGGAATGATTACGGGATTTTATTTCAGTAGTTAAATTTTGTAAAGACATTCTCATTTATTCAGTGGAGATTATTAATTATTATTTATTTGTTTAAAGGAAATTATTTCAAAATAATTAGATAAAATGAGAATTTATTAATACTTCCGCGGTGGTTTGCCTGAGAGTGGTGTCCGGCGCCATCACGACCGTTAGTGGATTTTGGGTCGTGACACAAATGATATGAAATTTAAGATCAACAAGCATAAATTGAAACGGACGTTTTCTCATAGGACGGATGTGGTTGAAATTAATGTTCTACAGTTTAGTTTGGATATCATCAACTTTAAACCTTGTGAGCATTTGATAAATCAACTTTATGTTGATAAGAATGAACTATTCGGTAATTGTTTTATCTTTCACTATTTCTTCTATAAGGTGTTGATCCCACAAATGGCAGATGGAGCAAAATCGAAATGAAGAGAATCAATCCTACTTTTGCGTGATATAACGAATGGTCAGTTCCAAATAGGTAATCGCTTTTCACTATAATTGTGCATATATAACTTATCTAAACTGATTATTGTTCATATATAATTTCCCAATCGAGATAGAAGAGGGCGTCTTTTAAGTATTGGTGTCAATGAAATGAGGATACAAAAAAATATGATAAGCTCAAACATGTTAGTTAATAAAATAGGGAAGGTTGATCCATAATTACAAAGTGAATTTGCACTCATTGATATGTATTTTAAATGTGGATAATTGAAGGAAGCTGAAATTTATCTCAATAACTCCATGAGAATAGTAACATACTGGCATTTAGTTAATTCCTCATATATCTCGAATGCTTATGAGAACTGAGATTTTTGTTTTTGCAGTATTTCGTACATTTTTAATCTTTTCTCACTTTGTTTTCTCCTATGCGTGTGTATTCTTGATAATGAGCATACAATGATGAATCAAAGTTAAAGTATAGTATATTAAGTAATAAACTTAAAGTCCAAGATCTGCTAAAAAATACTAACATATTTAAAAATATTGATCAAGGGCATGTAGAAGATGAAACATTAAAGAGATCATTAAACTGATGTTGCTCACACGCTTCATATGAAGCAAAATTTATAGCATCATTATTTATTATGGAACATTCATATCAAACAAATTGTATAGTTGTGAGTACGTGATTTTTTCCCTATATGTATTACTCCAACAAACTCAAAACAAAATAATTTCTGTCAGTGTTTGCAATTTTGGGGATTTTCGTGGCATTTTCTGATAATTGTTTGCATTTGTCTGTGCATTTTTATTTTTTTTGTTTAATTAGTGAAAAATACAAAATATGTTGCATTTGCATTTAAGTTTAACTTTACATTTTTAGGATTAATTAGAAAATTAATGGAAAAATCCCAAAAATAGTTTATTTGCACTTTTAATTTTAATTTTGAATTTTGATAGTTTTTCCCTATAATTTGGTTTTTAATTATTGGTAGTAACAATTATTAGGGTTAATTAATTTAATGTGGTAGGATAATTGGGTTTAGGATTTAATTTAGGTTTTAATTTTTAAATTTTGGGAAAAGAAAAAGAATTTTTAAAGAAAAAATGAATTGAAAAAAAAAGAGAAGGAAATAATGAAAAAAGGAAAAAACAAATTAGGCCAAATCGGGCCATGTCCCCAGGCCCAGACTAATTTCCCCTTAGACCCGTCCAAATTACCCTTTACCCGGCCCAAAACTCGTCCTTAATAACCGGTCCAGCCTTCGTAATCAAAACGACATCGTTTTGTTCTTTTGATCGGGACCGTTGATCCCTGTTGATCTAACGGTCCGGTGGGTTTGATTAATATAATAATGTCTGAATCCTTCCCCCCCCCCCCACTCTTATTTCCAAAAACTCAACATCCCCAATAAAAACCCTAGCGACGCCGCCCTGGTTTCCACCGTTTGTCGCCGGAGGCACGGTTCCCAAACAACCCCAAACTAACATCCTACAACCCCCATGATCCCCTTATACCAAATCCACAACCACTTTCCTTCGAATCTACTCCGAGCTCATCGAATCTTAAGTTGAAAGTGAGACCTAAAAATGTCAAACTCCAGAAGCGGCAGATTCGGTGTTGATTAAGACCAAAACGGACGTTGGTCATGTGTTTTCATCTGAGAACATGTGATTGAGGCCCTTTTTGGTCGGAATCGAGGGTTTGAGAAAGAGCTGCAAGGCTTGACCAGTCCGTTAGGTATTTTTACATCTCTGTTGGATCTTCTCGTGTATTTTTCTATTTTTTTTAAAGTCATCCTGCTTCATCTCGTTTCTGTGTTTGTGTTTTTGCGTCTCCATAGAATGTTTGTTGTTATGCATGCACGACCCATTTGTTGGTCAACATAATTATCTGGTTGTCTGTTTAGAATAGGGTGAGTCATTTTCTTTTTTTCTCTTTTGGGTTTTGGGTTGTGGTTTAAAAATTCCCGTGTCTCTTTCTCTTGGTTAATCTTATGTCAGATTTTCTTTTTAGAATGTTGAGTCTTTGATTGATTTCAATCGATACCTAAAACTGAACCCAAAAAGAACTGGATTGGGTTTATTTGGACCCATTAACTGGGGTCAATTGGACCCAGGCTCTGTTTGGTTAGAAGGATAATAACAGGATCATATGGGGTAATTTGGGTAGTCCAGGCTTGGGAATCTCTTTGTAACTGACTGGGGAAGCTTCTAGGAAGCTGGGGTGGGGGCTAGTTGGTAAATCTGAGTTTAAACTAAGGCTTCTTGAGCAAAAATGAAAATTAAAAGAGGGCTAAAGTGCAAAATCACAATCTGAAGTCAGGCCTACTTTGCTTGCCTATAAAGGCATCATTTCTTGCCTTTCAAAAAGAGGAGGAAAGACCTAAGAGATTGGAGAGCTAAAAAGATTTGAAGAAAGAAAAATCTGCAAAAATTGAAAACGGATGAAGTCCTTTTTTTCAAAAAAAATACTGGAATTGTTAAGTTTTCTGCTTGATTTCAAGTTTTAATTCGCTTGTGAGAAGTCATATTTGAAAGGGTTCAGCAGAAATGGTGTATTTGGATTTTTGAACATCAGAATTTGGGTTTGAAAATCTGAGGCTTGACTTGCTGATTCTGTTACTGTTTCATTGCTGGGCTAACTTGATTTCTGCTGCTGCGTGTTGCTGATTCTTCACCTCTTTTGTTTTCCTTGATCATTACCAGGTATTACTTCAAATCATTGTCAACGAGTGACTAAGAAAATGTGCTTCGAGTTGAGGCGCGATTGAATACAAGTTGTTTTGTTTTTTTCTGGATTTTCCTTCATTCTTTTGTTCTACTTCTTTAAATGATCTGTAATAGATTTTATATTATACATGCTAGCCTAATTGTTGTACTGTAGAAATGAATCTGTGCCCTTTAAGAGTTCCTCATTTGTATGTTGTCCTGTGAAATGAGTGTTTGAATCTTGCAGTCTTGAAGTCTGTTCTATCATAAGAAAAGAGTTCAGGGACATAGTATGAGAGATTGCATATTATTCTGTAAATACTTTCAAATTGAGTACTCTCAGAGGTTTAATATTATTATGTGTGGAGTAATGTATGCACTTGAAATTAACCATTTATTTAAGGCTATTTGGAATGAGATTTAATTATTGGAAGGAGATGTTGTGTTTGTTTGCCAGAGTCTAAATGAATATGTTTGGGTTCTCATGACCTTAAAGAGTGCTGCCATCTTGGGAGGGATTTGAATATCAAAAACATGCTTTGTATTTGTCTACATTTGCAACAGCCCGCCCCTAATTGTTTAATTCTAAGCTCTACACATAATGGGTGATCTTGCTTAATTAATCATGTCAGAACGTGCATATGGGCTCCATAGCATTGGCACAACATTCTCTCTTGGCTTTCAAGTACAGGCTTCACTCGAACCTATTTTCCCTTTTGGTTTCTCAACGAGCATGCTCGCATAAATGCTAATTGGGCATGTTGGTCGATCGAGTTTCTCGCATAGCCAAATACGTGCTTCATTTTATTTTTCTGGTTCTCAAGGCTAGCTTATACGTTTGTTTAGTTTAAATTCAAATCACGTTAAGACTTAGCTAGTTAATTGAACTTTGGTTTAAACTTGAGGCGAGCCATATTAGACAAGTTATAATTTATGGCCCTCATAAGTTAGTTTAGAAACCATTTGTTTAGAATTCGAGGCGTGCCATTTAGTAAATTTTCCCTGGCCCTCGCAAAGTTAAAACGCGTAGTTGCTTTAGGCGCGTCATTTAATAATATTACCTTTCTAAAACTCGCGTGCGCATTTATGTGACCCAAATTCAAATCTCAACAATGTTAAAATATGTCGAGGACCGCGGGTGCATTTATGTGACGTGGTTCAAGACATGTTTTAACAGCGTTGCAATATTCATAAAAATGAATAAAAAGCGGCTAAGATTGAAAATGCACATATGTTTGAACATGTACTAAAATCAGATAATTAAGCAGAATATAATAGTTGAGCGACCGTTCTAGAACCACGGAACTCAGGAAATGCCGAACACCTTCTCCCAGGTTAACAGAATTTCTTGCTCGGATTTCTGGTTCGTGGATTGTTAAATAGAGTCAAACTTTTCCTCGATTTGGGATTAAACCGGTGACTTGGGACACCATAAATCTCCCAAGTGGCGACTTTGAATCTTTATAATAAATCCCATTTCGATTGTCCTTTAATTGGAAAAACTCCCTTATACTATATCCCCTTTCGGGGGTGTAGGTAAAAAGGAGGTGTGACAGCTCTGGCGACTCTGCTAGGGATCGAACCCAGAATCTCTGGTTCAGGGTTCAAGAATTCGAGCTTAGATGAATCGTTGTATTTGGCTTTATTTATTATCTGATTTTATTCATATGTTTGGGCCTAATGTGCTAAATGTTGCTTTTTATCGCTTTGATATTATCTGAACTGTATATATAAACTGCTACGAAACCCCTCTCTTCTCTCTCCTGAGGAGTGCACGTTGGTCGTGACTTCCTTCTGTTAGTGTCAAATCCCAAATAGAACGAGGCTCGGACAAGTTGCAAAGCCGGATGATCCTTTGGTTACCGGTACACAGCCCCCTCCTCGGCTCGAGTTGTCCGCTCGGGTAAGCCAGGTCTAGAACAAATAAACCCAGGGTTTTAAACCTAGTATAACAACACCTCATGCTAGATCCCTAGTAGGAACGTTTGTTTGCATCATGTGTATATTTGACTTTGGAGACTCAACACAGGGGTTGGATCTGTCTAGGACAAGTGCACCCGAAACAAAAAACCATCCTGATTCATCTTACTTGCTACTTGTGCATTTATTTGCTTCAGATTTGCATGCTAACCGGCTTGTTTTAATAGGAGAGCATTTGGAAAGAAATGGCAGTACGAGCGCTAAAGAGAGTTAATCGCCTGTTTTGAAAAAAAAACAATGTCCAAATAGTGTCGAAACTTTGCCGAATTTTTGAGAAATTAGTTTGTTTTATTTGCCAATGGAATGAAAAAAGAGTTTTTTTTTCAAAAAAAAAATAGTTTGCTTTATTTGCCTGAACTACGCCAGTTTGATTCTCACAGGGTGTGAGATACGTAGGCAACCCCCATCGGGTCCAACTTCCTTTTTGCAAAAAAATCCAAAAGAACAAAAAATTTACTTTTATTTGAAAATAGTTAGGGTGATGCCATTCTTGTCAGAAATAGCCGAATGTCCCTAAAAGGGCGCCGGAAGGTTGTTTTTGCAAGAACAGCTGTATGTGGTCATTTTTCAAGGTTTTCACCGGTTAGCCAACACAGCCTTAAAATCTTCGTCTTCGAGGTGCTGAAAGGTCGTATTTGCAAAACTGGATTTTATTAATTTTTTTATTTTTTTATTTTGAAAAAAAGGGAAAAGAAAAAGTGTGTCAATTTTGTCTTTGAGTCAAATGAGTCTTGATTTTTGCTTAATCACCCTAATAAATGTGTAGAATGAGCACGAGTCCAAGTTTGTCGATATCAGTAATGAACAAGATCCCTTTGGAGTTGCACATGTGGTGGGAAGATCTGGAAAAATCAGAGCAAGATAAGGTCAATATACATTTAGGAGGTCTCACCGGGTTGTTAAAAATCAGGCCCAGAGGAGATGTCATAAAGGCTTTGGTTACGTTTTGGGACCCGGCCCATAACGTGTTTCACTTTTCGGATTTTGAACTCACCCCAACCTTGGAAGAGATAGCAGGTTATATGGGAAGTACTGAAGGGCTGAGGCATAAGTATCTGATCGCTCCAAGAGCCGTTAACTCACACAAGTTCATGGATTTGCTAAAGATAAGCAAGGGAGTACCATATTCCGAGTTAGAGGATGGTTTTGCTACTCTACGTTTTATATACCAGAGGTACGGGCATGTAGGATGGTTCAATGATCCGCCAAGCGGGGTTTGTAGCAAAGGAAACCGAACAAAATGGGATGAGCATAGGCGTTTCGCCTTCATGGTAGCTTTTTTAGCCCTTGTGGTATTTCACCGAAAAGACGGGAATATCGATTTGCTGGTGGCCGGAGTCGTCAAGGTCCTGATTACCAATGCCAAGAGCATTCACGCCCCTATGATAGTGTCTGAGGTATACCGAGCTCTCACAGCCTGTAAAGCTGGGGAAGATTTCTTCGAGGGGTGCAATTTGCTATTACAGATGTGGATGATCGAGCACCTATGCCATCGCCCTCAGTTATGAGTTATGGATCCACAGAGAAAAGTTGTATTGAAGAATTTGACACAAGAATTGTAGGGTTTAAGCTGCCAGAGGGGTTTGAAGAGTGGGTATTCTGCCTTCGCTCCATTACTGCAGGGCAAATAGAGTGGACATTGGGTTGGCTTCCTGTTGAAGAAATTGTGTATATGCCCGCCACTGGTCCTTATTTCCTCCTGATGGGTCTGCGAAGTATTCAGCCTTACGCTCCTTACCGGGCGATGAGACGGTTGGGAAGGTGTCAGGTGATGCATCTAGATGAAGATCTTAGTACGCATGCAGTCGAGGTTAGTTTTGATGGTCAATTTCATGAAGAGACAGTTCGTTCTATTTGGAATGAATGCCAGTACTTGACAAAAAACACTCGAGTGCATGATTTATCTAGAGGCGAAGTCTCAACCGCCTATCTTGCTTGGTATAGAAAAAAGAATACTGCAAGGGCTGAACCAGAAAGACCAGCCAAAAAGCCTCACTTTCAGGAATTCGTTGAAGCGTCACAAGAACAGTGGGCTTGGGTGGCTAAGGAGAATGAGTACAGGGCCACAATAGGAAAATTGAAAAAGCAAATCAGAGAGCTTCAATTCGAGAGTAGCTTGCAGATTGCGGCGGATGAAGGGGAAAAGAAAAGGCTAGCCAAAGAAAATGAAGCCCTTCAAGCTCAAATTCAGAAGATGAAAGTAGCGGTAGAAAATCCAGCCCGAAGCGACAGGGATGAAAAACTCATAGCTAAAATAAGGCATAAAGTGAGTGACTATAGTTTCGATTTGAACAAAGCAGAAAGTGAACTAGCCAAGGCTAAAAAATAATTGGCTAAAAATGCAGACGAACGGGTACGCCTGGTTAAGCAGTTGAGATAAAGGTACGATGATGAGGTCGCAGGGTTAAAGAAAAAGGTCATCGCCACGGAAAACAAAATGATCAAGCAGGCAAAAGACTTCAAAGTTGAAAGGGAACATTGTTATACGGAACTGGCGCAGTTAGAAATAGATCTGAAACAACTTCAGGAACAAAATTATGCTGCTAAGCAAACTTTGGAGGCCAGGGCCCAGCAGATTGGGTGTTTGTTACAAGAAAAAGGCATCATAAGAGAGAGAATTAGAAACATCGCCGACTACATCGTTATGAAGTGCCACATCTGTGAGGATATGACTCGCACTACATTCTTTGCAGCAGTGATGACCTTTGTTAAATAAATAATGAATGATTTGGACCGACTTTAAAGGTATCTTGCACATAGGCCCGCGGCGAGACCGAATGATGTCCCGCGGGCACCAGGAGCATTGATGTACTCGTGATTTTTCGTTTGAGTCTGTATTTCCTTTTCTGTCAGAGTCTGTAAGTCATGTTGGGCTTGTATTTTCTTTCTGTTTGAGTCTTTATTACTTTGGAGTATGATAGCTTATTTACGGAGTCTGTATTTTGTCTTTGCATCAGAGTATGTTAGTCTTTTGGAATTTGTTAGTATTGAGTCTCTGTAATCGAAGCATCTATTTTTATAAAAACTGAAAATCCCAAAAACATTTTATTTACTTTCCCACTTATCTTCCAGAACTACGCTCGGTCTGATTCATGTGGGGTTATGATGCGTAGGCAATCTCCATAGGATTCGACCATAACTAAAAGAAAGAAAAAGAAAGAAGGTTGCAAATGATCAAGCCGAGATGACGCAAGTGGTCGAACAAATGCATGATAGAAACGGTTAACTGCTTAGGTGCATTCATCCCTCAAATGCGCGATTACCAACTTGTTGAAAACCTAACCACTAACAATGTTGTTATTGATGAATTGAGTTCAGGCATGTGGTTAGCTGGTCGGCATTCTGGCAACTCACTCATACAACACCCGATTGAAAGACAGGCTGAATATGGTCGACCAGGAACCAGAAACAAGTATTGTCGGCCCATCGAAAGAGGTGGAAGAAATGTATAAGCTGAAACAGCAGATGGCTGAAATGTACTAAGCTTGGGCGAAGGGGCATCCACCACCGGTTTATCCTGCCAATCCTGCTTATATCCCACCATCAGCCCAACCTCCGGAGCCTCTCCAGCCTTTCCTCTCTACCAACAATGTCATGGCGCCACTTCCCATACTTCTCAAGCTCCACCACCCAAAAAAGTCTCATACCCTCATCCACCAATTACACTTGTTTTTGTGGCACCTCCACCTGCTACATTACACCGATCTTCCAGTGAACCCCTGTTCTAAACTCACGACAACCAGTACTATCCCCCTGAACCCACCTTCAAAGTTCCAGAACTATATCCTTACACTCCTCATCTTGATATCCCGGCAGAGACCGAGAAACCGCCCAGAAATCCTGAGCATGAAGAGATGATCAGAAAGGTCAAAAGCTTAGAGAAATCGTTCCAAGATATGAGGGGGCTGGGAGGCCAAGTAAGTGTGGCCTACAAAGATTTGTGTCTGTTCCCATATGTTCAGTTGCCAGCATGGTTCAAAATGAACAAGTTTGATATGTACGATGGGCATGGTGACCCGGAGGCACACTTAAGGGGGTTCTGTAGCAAGATGAGAGGAGCAGGTGGAAGAGATGAATTGTTGATGGCGTATTTCAGCCAAAGTTTGAGTGGGTCCGCGCTAGAATGGTACACCAGACAAGATCATAGCAGGTGGTACACATGGGACGATTTTGCCCAAGCCTTCGCCTGTCATTTTCAGTATAATCTCGAAATCATCCCAGATCGTCTGTCGTTGACAAATATTAAGAAGAAGCCCGGTGAGAGTTTTTGAGAATATGGGTTTCGTTGGAGAGAGCAAGCGGCGAGGGTTGACCCTCCGATGAAAGAAAGCGAGATGGTTGATTATTTCTTGTAGGCTTTGGAGCCCACTTATTTTGGTCATTTGGTGTCAGCAGTGGGCAAGTCCTTTAATGAAGTTGTGAAAATGGGAGACATGGTTGAGGAGGGACTCAAGTCCGATAAGATCATGAGTTATTCAACAATCAAAGCAACCACTCAAGCCATTCAAAACGGTACTGGGGGTGTACTCGGAAAGAAGAAGAAAGAGGATGTTGCAACGATCGAGTCGACAGCTTAGGGTGGATCCACGAACCTTCCACCATTCTACAACCAGCCTCGACCCTATCCCCAAACTTACCCCCACACACCATATAGCCCACCATAACATTACTACCCACCACCAGATCCCCATTTTTCTGTCTATCACGCACAAACCTATACCCAACTTCCCGCTCACGCACAATGGCGTGCGCTAGCTCCACAGAGTCCCTACAAAGTTCCACAAAATACCCATCCACCCCCAAAAGCCTACAAAAACCCTCTTGGAATAGGTTTTCGACCCAATCAAGCCTTTAAGAATGTGAGGTTGCAGAAGCAGAAGACTTTCACTCCATTGGGAGAATCATATACCAGCCTATTCCACAGACTGAGACAGTTGGGTATGTTGAATCCGATCGAGGCCAAAATCCAGAATCCCCTTCCCAGAAATCTTGATCGCTTGGTGATTTGTGAGTATTGTTTAGGGGCCCTGGGCCATGACACAGAGAAATGCTGGAAACTAAAAACAACTGTACAAGAACTCATTGATACTCATCGGATCGAGGTTCAGGCCCCAGAAACACCAAATATCAACCAGAATCCGCTACCAGCTCACTATGAGACCCATATGATTGAGTTGATACACAAGGGAGGGGAGGCTAAGAAACCTTTGTAGATGGTGATGATGATCCGCTCCAGTGAAACCAGTTCAAAGGAAAAGGTAACCAACGGGAAATCAGTGGTTCGGTTGAAAGAGGTAGACAACAGGCCAGCTGTGGTAGCCGAGAAAGGGTCATCAAGTACCGTTGCAGTGAAACCAGAGAAAGCTAAAGTGGTGGTACCAGGGGTTACAAGTAAACCTGTTAAGGTCGTGAAGGGTGCTCACGCAGAGCCTGTTATCATAAAACTATCAACTCAGCTTCCAATGATCAACAGCAAGGAAGTCTCGTGGAACTATGAACGAGTGACAGTAACTTACAAAGGGGAAGAGGTCAGAGAAGAAGTGTGTGAGACCCATGGCTTGACTCGATCAGGGAGATGCTTTGCCCCTGAAGAGTTGAGAAAAGCTAAGACCTCAAAGGATAATCCAGTGTTGGTGAAGAAAGCAGTGACTGAGGAAGAAGCAGAAGAATTTCTGAGAAAGATGAAAGCACAAGACTATTCCATTGTGGAGCAGTTAAGGAAGACACCAGCTCAGATCTCGCTCTTGTCATTATTGATCCATTCAGACGAACACCGTCATGCTTTGATAAAGATCTTGAATGAAGCCCACGTTCCTGACAAAATCTCAGTAAACCACTTGGAAAAGATAGCTAACAAGATATTTGAGGTAAACCGAGTCACTTTTTCTGATGATGAGTTACCCATGGAGGGTACCGAGCACAATAGAGCCCTCTATCTGACGGTGAAATGCAAAGATTCCGTGGTTACTCGGGTGCTGGTTGATAATGGGTCTAGTGCGAACATCTGTCCTCTCTCCACATTGAACAAATTGCAAGTGGAGGATGAAAGGATTCACAAGAACAATATTTGCATCCGGGGATTCGACGGTGGAGGGAAGGATTCAGTCGGGGACATAGTGCTTGAGCTCACAATAGGGCCAGTTGAATTTACTATGGAATTCCAGGTGCTCGATGTGGCTGTTTCGTACAATCTGTTGTTGGGACGACCCTGGATCCATGCTGCCAAAGCAGTCTCGTCTACTCTGCATCAAATGGTCAAGTTTGAATGGGATCGATAGGAAATTGTTGTACATGGCGAAGATAATTTGTGTATGCCTAGTGGTGCCATTGTTCCGTTCATAGAGGTTGACGATGGAAAGGGACCATGGGTTTATCAGGTTTCCTACACGGTATCGGAAGAGAAAATTCCGGAAGGAAAGTGCGTGCCAACTCCAAAGATGGCTGCGGCATCAGTCATGGTAGCTGTCGAAATGTTGAAAAACGGTTTCGTACCGGGCAAGGGTCTGGGTACATCTCTGCAAGGTATTGTGCAGCCAGTCTCCCTTCCAAGGAATCTAGATACTTTGGGTCTGGGGTTTAACCCTACCGTTGCAGACGTGAGAAGAGCTAGGAAAATAAAAAAGAAAGCATTGGCATTGTCAAAGCCAGTCCCGCGTCTGTCTAGGTCCTTCGTCAGGCCGGGTACCAGAAAGAAACTGTTGTTAAAGGTCCCTGGACCACTGATTGGAGTCGATGGAGACTTGGAGAAGGGGTTTGAAAGGTTATTCACCGAGGTTAATATGGTTCAGGCTGGGGAAGGGTCCAGCAAGGCAGATGTGCAATTTGTGGGACCACGTGCAAAAGTCAACAACTGGGAAGCTACTCTTCTTCCTATCCGGAGGGAGTCTTGGTAGTGGGTTTTGATTTTCTTTTAGTTATCTGGATTATTCCAGGGTCTGTAATTCAGATATTATGTTCCATCCAGTTGGATGTGTTAAAACCCTGTTATCTTTATATTCAATGAAATGCAATTGTTCCTTTTCCTTCATTTCTTCTAATTTTATTTTTGTTTTTTGTACAGTTCTTTTTATGCTGATATCAACGACATGACATGCGTGAGGAATCTTCGGCCCAGTTTTAAAAGCCAATCTAACTCTGAAATAATAATACAAGAAATTGAGTGTGATGACGAGTTGGAATTTGAGGATGATGAGGCCTATGAAGAAATTAGTAAGGAACTAAGTCATTTTGAGGAAAAGCCCAAACCTAATTTGAATGACACAAAAGCAGTTAATCTAGGGGACCAAGAAAATGTCCGTGAAACTAAAATAAGTGTCCATCTGGAACCTCAACTCACGGAAGAGATCATTAGAGCACTATTCGAATATAAAGACGTTTTTGCATGGTCTTATAATGACATGCCGGGTCTAAGCACTGATTTAGTGGTTCACAAGTTGCCCACTGACCCTGAATTCCCTCCTGTCAAACAGAAGCTGAGAAAATTCAAAATGGATATGAGTGTAAAGATCAAGGAAGAGGTCACCAAGCAATTCGATGCCAAAGTCATTCGGGTCACCCGGTATCCCACCTGGTTAGCCAATGTTGTGCCTATACCGAAGAAGTATGGCAAGACTAGGGTGTGTATTGACTATTGGGATCTCAACAGGGCAAGTCCAAAAGACAATTTCCCGTTACCGAACATTCATATCTTGATTGACAATTACGCCAAACATGAGATTGGTTCTTTTGTGGATTGTTACGCAGGTTATCATCAGATCTTAATGGACGAGGAAGATGCAGAAAAGACGGCATTCATCATGCCGTGGGGAACGTACTGCTATCGGGTTATGCCACTTGGTTTGAAAAATGCTAGGGCCACCTACATGAGGGCAATGACAACAATATTCCATGATATGATACACCGGGATACGTGGACGATGTGATCGTGAAGTCTAGAAAGCAGTCTGACCATGTCAGGGATCTGAGAAAGTTCTTCCAAAGGCTTCGCAGGTACAATCTCAAGCTTAATCCTGCCAAATGCACGTTCGGGGTTCCGTCTAGAAAGTTGTTAGGGTTCGTAGTCAGCCGCCGGGGTATTGAATTAGACCCATCAAAAATCAAGGCCATCAAGGAATTGCCACCTCCGAAGAACAAAACCGAGGTGATGAGTTTGTTGGGGAGATTGAATTATATCAGCAGGTTCATCACTCAGCTCACGACAACTTATGAGCCTATCTTCAAGCTGTTAAAGAAAGACGCTGTGATCAAGTGGAAAGATGAATGTTAGGAGTCGTTTGATAAGATAAAGGGGTATTTGTCAAATCCACCCGTGTTGGTCCCGCCAGAACCAGGGCAACCTTTGATTCTATATTTGACGGTATTGGACAATTCATTCGGCTGTGTATTGGGTCAACATGATATCATTGGCAGGAAGGAGCAGGCCATCTATTACCTCAGCAAGAAGTTCACATCCTACGAGGTTAAGTACACTCATCTTGAGAGGACATGTTGCGCCCTAACTTGGGTGGCACAGAAGCTGAAACACTATTTGTCATCTTATACTACTTACCTCATATCTCGCTTGGATCCATTGAAGTATATCTTTCAGAAACCTATGCCCACAGGGAGGCTTGCAAAGTGGTAGATCCTGCTCACAGAGTTTGACATTGTCTACGTTACTCGGACTGCAATGAAAGCACAGGCCTTGGCAGACTATTTGGCCGAGAATCCGGTTGATGAAGATTATGAACATTTGAAAACTTATTTCCCTGACGAAGAGGTGATGCATGTTGATGAGTTGGAACAAGTTGAGAAGTTGGGATGGAAACTTTTCTTTGATGAGGCTGCAAACATGAAGGGTGTGGGAATAGGAGCATTTATGAAATATGGTAACACTACCCTGTTACGGCTCAACTTCGTTTTTACTGTACCAACAACATGGTTGAGTACGAGGCGTGCATTCTGGGTTTGAGGTTAGCTGTGGATATAGGTGTCCAGGAAGTCTTGGTCTGGGGTGACTCAGACCTCCTAGTGCACCAAATTCAGGGAGAATGGGAAACACTGGATTTGAAACTCATACCATACAGACAATGTTTGCATGACCTTTGCCAATGGTTTCAGTCGATAGAATTCAAGCATATCCCGAGGATCCATAATGAAGTTGCAGATGCTTTGGCTACTCTGGCATCAATGCTACATCATCCAGATAAGGCTCACGTGGACCCTTTGCAGATTCAGGTCCGTGATCAACACGCTTACTGTAATGTGGTGGAAGAAGAACTTGATGGGGAGCCATGGTTCCATGATATCAAAGAATACATCAGGATGGGTGTACCCGGTACAGGCCACAGGTGATCAGAAAAGAACAATTCGACGGTTGGCAAGTGGATTTTTCTTTAGTGGAGGGGTATTGTACAAAAGAACTCTAGATTTGGGATTGCTAAGATGCATAGATGCAAGACAGGCCACAGCTATCATGACCGAGGAACATTTCGGAGTTTGTGGACCGCATATGAGTGGGTACGTTCTGGCAAAGAAGATTCTCCGAGCAGGTTATTACTGGCTCACTATGGAGTGGGATTGCATCAGTTTTGTGCGTAAATGTCATCAGTGCCAAGTGCACAGATATTTGATTCATTCTCCACCATCTGAATTACATACAATGTCTACACCATGGCCTTTTGTTGCTTGGGGCATGGATGTCATTGGGCCAATCGAACCAGCAACATCAAACGGACACAGGTTTATTCTGGTAGCCATTGATTATTTCACCAAGTGGGTTGAAGCAAAAACTTTCAAATCTGTGACCAAGAAAGCAGTGGTCGATTTTGTGCATTCAAATATCATCTGTCGGTTTGGGATTCCGAAGGTGATCATCACGGACAATGGCGCTAATCTCAACAGTCATCTGATGACGGAAACATGTCAGCAGTTTAAGATTATATATCGCAATTCCACCCCATATCGCCCTAAGGGGAATAGCACAGTCGAGGCAGCCAACAAGAATATAAAGAAGATACTTCGAAAAATGGTGGAAGGTTCTAGGTAGTGGCATGAAAAGTTGTTGTTTGCATTGCTGGGTTATCGCACTACTGTTCGCACTTCAGTAGGGGCTACTCCTTATTTGTTGGTGTATGGCACGGAGGCAGTAATACCCGCAGAAATTGAAATCCCATCCCTTCGTATTGTTGCTGAGGCAGAAATTGATGACGTTGAATGGGTCAAAACCCGCTTGGAGCAATTAAGTCTGATTGATGAAAAGAGATTGGCGGCAGTATGTCATGGCCAATTGCACCAACAGAGAATGGCGAGAGCATATAACAAGAAGGTATGTCCACGGAAGTTCGAAGTGGGTCAACTAGTGTTGAGACGTATCTTGCCTCATCAGGCTGAAGCAAAAGGAAAGTTCGCCCCAAACTGGCAGGGGTCATTTGTTGTAACTAGAGTGTTGTCCAATGGCGCATTGTATTTGACAGATATAGAAGGCAAATGTGTAGAAATGACTATCAATTCCGATGCAGTCAAGAGATACTATGTATGATTTCTTTCTTTGATTGTACTTGCTTGTATTTGGCATATTTTGAAGGTTGAAATGACGAAGGCGTTTTGTTCTGCTATCTAAACACTTTATCCCTTGTCACCCCTTTTGAGCCTTATTTATTTTCTTTCATACCCCTCTTTCGGGATCAATGGCACAATTCAGAAACGTAAGTGCGGAGGATAAGTAAGTGAAAAGAAAAAGAAAGAATGAACAAGAAATGAAAAGGGGAAGAAAAATGAAAAGAGAGAAGAAAGAAAAAGAAAAGAAAAGAAAAGAGAAAAGCAAGAAAAGAAAAAGAGAGAAAAAGAAAGAAGAAAAGAAGAATAACAGAAGAAAAAAAGAGAGAGAAAGAAAAGAAAGAGAGAAAAGAAAAATCACAACAACGAAGTAATTTCTATGACATGAACTACATCTGACCTGATTCCTTTTAAGGATACGTAGGAAGCCTCACGGTTCGGTCTCATAAAAAAAATAAAAAAAAAATAAAAATCCAAAAGTCCCCAAGTAAGAAACTGGGCAAAAGTTGTGGTTGTTGTAAGAAACCTGATTCCGAAAGTTGTAATTCTAACCCATTTGAATTGTTTTGAGCCTTTTATACCCTTTCCTTCTAACCCTGTCCAAAAGCCCACATTACGGTCCAAAGAAAGACCTTCTGATCAGTCTTTGAGAAACGCCAAGTCAAGCAGGTAAAGGTAATACATGTCAGGGGCAACACTCTGGTTCAAGCATAAAAAAAATATATAAAAAATAATAAATAATAAAAATGAGAGAGTCTTATTGGTGAAAACCCTCACGGGCACCATAAGGCGACGGGAGTTGAGAGAAATAAAAAATGAGAGAGTCTTATTGGTGAAAACTCTCACGGGCACCATGAGGCGGCGGGAGCTGAGAAAAAGCAAAGAATGAGAGAGTCTTATTGGTAAAAACCGTCACGGGCACAGTAAGGCGAAAGTGAGTTGAGAGATGAACGAATGAAAGAGGTTTGCTGGTGAAAACCTTTCAAGGCGCCGCAGGATGAACAAGGTCAAGGTTTGGGTAAAGTAATCAGGTCATGGAAATTCTGGGGCAACGAAGTACGGTAACTGAAAGTCGATTGGTCGGACAGATTGGGCCGATTAATCCGAAATGCATGTCATGATCATTGGTACCAGCTACTCCACTCAGATAAGTTTCTTTTTCTTTTCCTTTTGTAGCAGTCATCTGGTTTTGGATTCTTCTTATCCTTAACCTGCAAAGTCATTGTATTTCATTTCTTTTGGGTTTATCTATCTAAGATGTTTCAATGTCAGTCGTGTTCAAAGCAAGTCAAAACTCACTACCAACTTCCAAAATTGCAAAGCACATCATGGTCGGACCATACTAAGGATAACACGATGTAAGGGGAGGGTACAATGAATCACCGGAAGTCTCATCGGTAGAAGGG
The DNA here is from genome assembly GCF_000715075.1 of Nicotiana tabacum. Classification (NCBI taxonomy): domain Eukaryota; kingdom Viridiplantae; phylum Streptophyta; class Magnoliopsida; order Solanales; family Solanaceae; genus Nicotiana; species Nicotiana tabacum. Next base: position 55,703,706 of record NC_134099.1, on the reverse strand, counting down.
ACTGGTAATGTCATAGGGGATGCAAAGGTTCAGATAAAGGGGTCAGAGGCAAAACAACAGTACGGGTATAGAACACTCGGTTCGTCAAAGGTCATAGGGGTTTGAAAGTTAGTCAGAAAGTCAAAGCGGTTCAGGACCAGTTCGGGGAAGCCAGTCAGAACAAAACAATGCAGCAGAAAGATCTTCAGCAAGAATGCCATCAGCTAACTACCATTTTAAACTGACAAAATTTTCTTTGATTGAAACAGGGGCAAAAAATTTCAGTTGTTTCAGAGAAACCCTCCATAAAGATAGGAAGTCACCAAACAGGTTTGATTTTTAATTTTCAGGACCCTCTTGAAAAATGGGACCTAGTTCAAAGTTCAGAAATAACATAATCTAGCATAAATATATCCCAAAGGAATATAAGTCGGTTTAGAAGTTTGCATGTTCGAGATAGGACGCAATTAGGAGTTTCCAGGACCCTCCTGAATAATGGGACTTAGCTTTAGGGTTTCGATTAGATAACAACATTTAGCGTAAATTCTGCTGTAAGGGTAGTATAATTCAGTCATAAAAGTTGTCACTCTTAAGATAAAGTTTGACTTTTTCAGGACCCTCCTGGATAATGGGGAGTAGTTTAAAGATTCTCTTAGATAGCAAGATTTAGCAGAAGTCATACCTGTAGAAGATATAACTTAGATTTAAAATTGTCGTTTAGTTAAGAGTTGTCAGGACCCCCCTGAATAATGGGACCTAGTTGTCAAATTCTTAGTAATACTTGGTAATATGATTCAGTTTTACACTCACATCTGTGCCCAGCCACCAAACTGGGGTAGAAAAATTTTCTTTGTTTTTGTCTATTTTGTTGAAGTCAGGAGCCCGCCTGGAGAGCAGGGAATACATTTCAAGTTGAAGTCAGGAGCCCGCCTGGAGAGCAGAGAATACTTTCAAGCGCAGTAGTCAGGAGCCCGCCTGGAGAACAAGGGAGTACAATTTAAGTTTTAGCTTTCAAATTCTTTGTTTTGTCTATTTTTGAAATCAGGAGCTCGCCTGGAGAGCAGGGAATACATTTTAAGTCAGAAGTCAGGAGCCTGCCTGGAGAGTAGGGAATACTTTCAAATGCAGCAGTCAGGAGCCCGCCTGGAGAACAAGGGAGTACAATTTAAATTTTAGATTTCAAATTCTTTGTTTTGTCTTTATTGATATTCAGCAATGTGGTTCGTTTTACACTTACACATGGGCCCATATACCCAAACTGGGGCAGATTTTTTTTTTGTCTATTTTGCTGAAGTCAGGAGCCCGCCTGGATAGCATGGGAATACATTCACGTTTTGAAGTCAGGAGCCCGCCTGGATAGCATGGGAATACATATCAAGTTCAGCAGTCAGGCACCCACCTGAAGAAGGGGAAAACATCTCAGTTTACAATTCAAGGTGGCAACAAATGGATGTCTCCGAGAGAATGGAGGACAACAAGGCAACAAGAAACACAAGAGCAAGTTTGAAGATATAGATAGGACTTTTATAATCCATAGATCATAGCCTAGTCTAGATTTTTGTTTTATGTTGACATGGTGTCATAAAGGGGTTCAGCAAGCAGTAGCAACAACAACAGCAACAGTGAAATCACAGCTTCTTGGTAGTCCCAGCTACCAAACATTCCCGAACTACACTGACCTGATTCCTTTATAGCCAAGGATATGTAGGCAACCTAGGAAGTAGGGTGCGGTCAGTTTTTTCAAAAATGGTTCCCACGGAGTATTCAAACGGGCAAAAATCGCTCGTATCCGCTCACTTATCTTTGCACGAAAACTCTTCGTGTTTCCGCGCAAAGAGGGGTAGCTGTGAGCACGTGATTTTTGTCCTATATTTATTACTCCAACAAACTCAAAACAAAATAATTTCTGTCAGTGTTTGCAATTTTGGGGATTTTCGTGGCACTTTCTGATAATTGTTTGCATTTGTTTGTGCATTTTTTTTTTTGTTTAATTAGTGAAAAATACAAAATATGTTGCATTTGCATTTAAGTTTAACTTTACATTTTTAGGATTAATTAGAAAATTAATGGGAAAATCCCAAAAATAGTTTATTTGCACTTTTAATTTTAATTTTGAATGTTGATAGTTTTTCCCTTTAATTTGGTTTTTCATTATTGGTAGTAACAATTATTAGGGTTAATTAATTTAATGTGGTAGGATAATTGGGTTTAGGATTTAATTTAGGGTTTAATTTTTAAATTTTGGAAAAAGAAAAAGAATTTTTAAAGAAAAAATGAATTGAAAAAAAAAGGAAATAATGAAAAAAGGAAAAAAATTTAGGCAATCGGGCCATGTCCCCAGGCCCAGACTAATTTCCCCTTAGACCCGTCCAAATTACCCTTTACCCGGCCCAAAACTCGTCCCTAATACCCGGTCCAGCCTTCATAATCAAAACGACGTTGTTTTGTTCTTTTGATCGGGACCGTTGATCCCTGCTGATCTAACGGTCCGGAAGTGGGGTTTGATTAATATAATAATGTCTGAATCCTTTTGCCCCCGTCCCATTTCCAAAAACTCATCCTCATCGTCCCCAATAGAAACCCTAGCGACGTCGCCCTGGTTTCCACCATTTGTCGCCGGCGGCGCGGTTCCCAAACAGCCCCAAACTAACACCCTACAACACCTATAATCCCCTCATACAAAATCCACAACCACTTTCCTTCGAATCTGCCCCGAGCTCGTCGAATCTTAAGTTGAAAGTGAGACCTAAAAATGTCAAACTCCAGAAGCGGCAGATTCGGTGTTGATTAAGACCAAAACGGACCTTGGTCATGTGTTTTCATCAGAGAACATGTGATTGAGGCCCTTTTCGGTCGGAATCGAGGGTTTGAGAAAGAGCTGCAAGGCTTGGCCAGTCCATTAGGTATTTTTACATCTCTGTTGGATCTTCTCGTGTATTTTTCTATTTTTTTAAAGTCATCCTGCTTCATCTCGTTTCTGTGTTTGTGTTTCTGCTTCTCCATAGCATGTCTGTTGTTATGCATGCACGACCCGTTTGTTGGTCAACATAATTATCTGGTTTTCTGTTTAGAATAGGGTGAGTTATTTTCTTTTTTTTCTCTTTTGGGTTTTGGGTTGTGGTTTAAAAGTTGTCGTGTCTCTTTCTCTTGGTTAATCTTAGGTCAGATTTTCTTTTTAAAATGTTGAGTCTTTGATTGATTTCAATCGATACCTAAAACTGAACCCAAAAAGAACTGAATTAGATTTATTTGGACCCATTAACTGGGGTCAATTGGACCTAGGCTCTGTTTGGTTAGAAGGGTAATAACAGGATCATAGGGGGTAATTTGGGTAGTCTAGGCTTGGGAATCTCTTTGTAACTGACTAGGGAAGCTTCTAGAAAGCTGGGGTGGGGGCTAGTTGGTAAATCTGATTTTAAACTAAGGTTTCCTGAGCAAAAATGGAAATTAAAAGAGGGCTAAGTGCAAAATCACAATCTGAAGTCTGCCCTACTTTGATTTCCTATAAAGGCATCATTTCTTGCCTTTCAAAAGAGGAGGAAAGACCTAAGAGATTGGAGAGCTGAAAAGATTTGAAGAAAGAAAAATCTGCAAAAATTGAAAACGGCTGAAGTCCTTTTTTTTTAAAAAAAATACTGGAATTGTTAAGTTTTCTGCTTGATTTCAAGTTTTAATTCCCTTGTGAGAAGTCAGATTTGAAAGGGTTCAGCAGAAATGGTGTATTTGGATTTTTGAACATCAGAATTTGGGTTTGAAAATCTGAGGCTTGACTTGCTGATTCTGTTACTGTTTCATTGCTGGGCTAACTTGATTTCTGCTGCTGTGTGTTGCTGATTCTTCACCTCTTTTGTTTTCCTTGATCATTACCAGGTATTACTTCAAATCATTGTCAACGAGTGACTAAGAACATGTACTTCGAGTTGAGGCCAGATTGAATACAAGTTGTTTTGTTTTTTTCTAGATTTTCCTTCATTCTCTTCTTCTAATTCTTTGAATGATCTGTAATAGATCTTATATTATACATGCTAGCCTAATTGTTGTACTGTAGAAATGAATTTGTGCCCTTTAAGAGTTCCTCATTTGCATGATGTCTTAATAGCTTGATTCACTGTGTTTTCTGCTTAATCTCTGATTTAGGCAGTCGAGTTTGTATGCCTATGTTTGACTTGGGACTGTTAGAGATAGTGCAACAGATGGTTTGTGCTGGTTATGCTATCATTTTTTTTATTTCTATTGAGAGTCAGTGTGACGATTTCATATAGAATTTGCAAAATGACAAGTGTAATTTTCTATTTGAAGGGAATTGTGATGTGATCTAAGGTTTGCTTGTTAAGTGTTGATTGAAGAAAAAGGTCTGACTTGTGATATATAGATCCATGTTAAGAATAGTTTAATTTACCCATTAGTCTTGCTTAAAAGTTTCGGGCAGGAATCAATTCACTGTTTAATGTCCTGTGAAATGAGTGTTTGTAGTCTTGAAGTCTGTTCTATCGTAAGGAGAGAGTTCAGGGACATAGTGTGAAAGATTGCATATTATTCTGTAAACACTTTCAAAATTGAGTAATCTCAGAGGTTGAATATTATTAGGTGTGGAGTAATGTATGCACTTGAAATTAACCATTTGTTTAAGGCTATTTGGAATGAGATTTAGTTATTGGAAGGAGACGTTGTGTTTGTTTGCCAGAGTCTAAATGAATATGTTTGGGTTCTCATGACCTTAAAGAGTGCTGCCATCTTGGGAGGGATTTGAATATCAAAAACATGCTTTGTATTTGTCTACATTTGCAAAAGTCTGCCCCTAATTGTTTAATTCTAAGCTCTATACATAATGGGTGATCCTTCTTAATTAATCATGTCAGAACGTGCATCTGGTCTCCATAGCATTGGCACAACGTTCTCTCTTGGCTTTCAAGTACAGGCTTCACTCGAACCTATTTTTCCTTTTGGGTTCTCAACGAGCATGCTCGCATAAATGCTAATTGGGCCTGTTGGTCGATCGAGTTTCTCGCATAGCCAAATACGGGCTTCATTTTATTTTTCTGGTTCCCAAGGCTAGCTTATACGTCTGTTTAGTTTAAATTCAAATCACGTTAAGCCTTAGCTAGTTAATTGAACTTTGGTTTAGACTTGAGGCGAGCCATATTAGACAAGTTATAATTTATGGACCTCATAAGTTAGTTTAGAAACCATTTGTTTAGAATTCGACGCGTGCCATTTAGCAAATTTTCCCTGGCCCTCGCAAAGTTAAAACGCGTAGTTGCTTTAGGCGCATCATTTAATAATATTACCTTCCTAAAACTCGGGTGCGCATTTATGTGACCCAAATCCAAATCTCAACAATGTTAAAATATGTCGAGGACAGCGGGTGCATTTATGTGACGCGGTTCAAGACATGTTTTAACAGCGTTGCAATATTCATAAAAATGAATAAAAAGCGGCTAAGATTGAAAATGCACATATGTTTGAACATGTACTAAAATCAGATAATCAAGCCGAATATAACAGTTGAGTGACCGTGCTAGAACCACGGAACTCGGGAATGCCTAACACCTTCTCTCGGGTTAACAGAATTCCTTGCTCGGATTTTTGGTTCGCGGACTGTTAAACAGAGTCAAACTTTTCCTCGATTCGGGATTAAACCGGTGAATTGGGACACCATAAATCTCCCAAGTGGCGACTCTGAATCTTTATAATAAATCCCGTTTCGATTGTTCTTTAATTGGAAAAACTCCCTTATACTATATCCCCTTTCGGGGGTGTAGGTAAAAAGGAGGTGTGACAGTAGTATCATTATTTTTCATGGAATATCTATTAGGGCGGCTGAATAAAAGTTTTACTGGAATCTCAAAATATATTTAATGTTTGGTTGTAAAGATGATATCAACACTAATAAATTAAAATATACAGTGTAAATTATTCTTTTTAATTCTCCGCGCATCGCGCGGGTACAAATACTAGTTATATTAAAAGGAGAGTAGTATGCTATATGTTTTTACTTTTTGTGAAACCATCTTTCAATAGTTTATTTTTCCAAAAAATACTTGATGTGATGTTTTAAAAATCAAACACCCTATATGAACTCAGTATGTTGTTATCTATATCTATATCTATATTTATTTATTTATATTTATTTATACTATATTACAAGTACGAAGGCTCTATCGAAATATTGTTCACCTTTTTTACCCTTTGTAAGTACATTATATGTTGGATATACTTGTAATTCTAATCACTAATTGTTATTTTTTAGCAAAATTAAAAATTATCATGTGCTTCCTTTTAGATTTAAAATTCTTGTTGTTTGACATACTTGCCGTACGAGTTTTTTTTCTCTTTTATTTTTGTTTCCTTTAGTTTTAGGATTCTTGGATTATTTTTTTTTCGTTGTTTTTTGTTTCCTTTAGTTTTAGGATCCTTAGTACGGTAAGTCTTTTGTTCATTGTCCTTTTTGTGTTTGTTTAGGACGCAATTTCTATTGTTTTTTTTTTTTGTGTAGGATTCAATTTGGTATACTAAAACAGTTTAGAATAAGGAGGAGCTAACCATTTCTATAAAAGAAGTCACCATCCTATATTCTTTGTCATAAACTGCTCATAGCATTGATGTCCTCATAAGTAATTTTTTGTGATTTGAGGTAAATTTTATTATATTTTTAAAGTTATGTAATAATGGTCGTTCATGCATTATTAAGTGACAACTCCACATTGAATATTTGCTAATTATGATTTTGTTTGCAATATTTCATATATGGTCATTGGTTTAAAATTCACTCATATACAAATGTTGTATAGGTTGTTTGGATCGTTGCATTTATCATATAAAATTGGTTAGGCATTCTAACTCATATCCCTTGAATATTTCATTAATTTAAGATCATTTTAATTTTGTGTTTGATAGTTTTAAACTGTCGTGTGCTTCCTTTTAGGTTTAGATTATTTGAGATTCTTGCCTTACGGGGGCTTTTCCTCTTTGGTTTTTGTTTCGTTTAGTTTTAGAATTTTTGGAAATTTTCTTTCCTTGCTTTTTCTTTTGTCCATACCTTTCTTTGAGGGTTCCAAACATATGCTATAGAAATTCTTTGTATAGGTAAGCTTGTACTTCACTATCTTTTGAGCATATCTCAAAATATGGGGTGAGCACGATGCTTGTGACATCGGCCCATCCTATAATATTTTGCAAATTTTGCTTGCTCCAATAGCTCTTTTTTATAAATGCATAAACGTCCAATATGTAGCGCGCACACGGAATAAGCACAAAGTTACGTCTCCACATTAGTAGTCACTAATTGAAAATACAAACACCAAATAAGATACTATTTCTTTTTCATACATGCGTGATTACATACAAATAATCTTTAAATTATCTATACTATATTAAAAGCACAAAGGCTATTAACGAAATGTCGTTCGTCTTTTTTACCCTTCAAAAATAGCTTTCACAATAGACAAAATTATAATTTAAGTTGCTCTCCTAATATTTAGGACATTGAAATCAATTAAAATTTTGCATATTAAATCTATCTTTATTAAGCTATGTAAAAAGTTCTAATATTGAGGACATAATATCAATTAATACTTTACCTTATATAAATTGTACTAATTAGAAAATCCATACTTAGTGTAATACTTATAAACCAAGACTAGAACGAGATTATATGTGCCTTCATTTGATTTCTAATTAAACCGAAATATGAGGACATCAACTCAAATGTTAAATTAACATTATTATATACAAGAACATCTAAATAAAAATTATTTTATAATTAAACATGCATTAAAAAATTTTATTTTAATCATACAAATAATCAACGCATGTTCAATTAAGTACCTAAAATAATTATTTGATAGTATATTTAATCATACTAATCGTACAAGCCTAAATCTATTATAAAAACAAGAAATCTCAACAAAAAAAATGTTAATTGATATTTTACCTATAAAGATAAACTTTTTATTGAATAAAATATAATTTAAATATTTTATTAATATTTAGGACTTCAAATTAATTAAAGTCGTACTTATTAAATCTTTTCTTATGTGAACTATGTAGAAAGTACGAGTATTTAGATCTTCAAAATGGATGATATATAAAAAAAAAATCTAAATTAATATGTACCTACACAATCAATGGATTCAATAACTTTTCACTATAATTTGTTTGCCCCGTAAAATTTCATATTTTTTTCATCTATTAAATTTCATATTTAGTAATGCTTTTTTTGCCCGCATATTTCGACAAAGTTATGTAACTCATAAATTCTTTTTTCTTCTTATCTTATGAATTAGAACCTCACTGCTTGGATAACATTGAAACCTTCAAAGGGATACAAAGAAGACATAGGATTCCATTGTTTTAATTTATATTATTTGAATATCTTTAAAGAAACATAATAAAAGTACAACTAATTAATCATGTCTTTTTCTTCTTGAATGAACCTGAGAATAACTTATGAAAAATATTTTCAATTTTTTTTTTTAAATCTTCAAGGGTTTTGTGCTTTATTGAAACTAAAAAGGAAGTACAATAAAACAACAACAACAACCCAGTATAATTCTACTTAGTGGGGTCTGGGGAGGGTAGTGTGTACGCAGACCTTACCCCCATGGGGTAGAGAGGCTGTTTCCAAATAGACCTCTGGCATCCTTCCCTCCAAGAATTTCCCACTTTGCTCTTGGGGAGACTCGAACTCACAACCTCTTGGTTGGAAGTGGAGGTTGCCTACCATCAGAGCAACCCCACTTGTCTAAAAAGGAAGTATAATAACTCGTGAAATTCATCTGATAGAATTATAAAATTAGAATAATTTTTAAGGTGAATATATTGAATAATGATTGAGGACATCTATGAATAAAGTTTTTTCCTTTATTGAGTTAGCTATATATGATCAATATTCATCAATTTCAGCAGCTTACATTTTATTTTATAATTCAAATATAATTTAAATATATATATGTAATTTTCTTACAAAAAATAATTTATTAAGATAAGAAACACGCGCAACGTGCATTCCTAAGACTAGTTACAAGAAAAATGCATCAATCATGTTAATAATTAAAAGAAAAAGGCATCAATCATTTTACTAAGGAATTTGGATACTTCAAATGGCCTATGCAATGGTACATGATATAATGATAGGACAAAATGCTTCCAAGTATTTACTTATCCCAAGAATTTAATTTCTCTTCCGAAAAATAAAGAATACTCTTTTAAATTCAGCAGAAAATAATTATAAGTACGTTTATATTTTTCAATGACAATAACTAAAGCACAGTCCCAACTCCCAACATTGGCATGTAATTGCTGCAACATATTTTTTTCACATGGGTAACTATAAGTTGTACTTTCATGATGTATATTGATATCAAAAACAAGAGTTTTGGTCATGATTGGAGTAAGATGAAAAAACACACACACCAAGAACACTGACTATAAATAGATATTAGGTAAGATACAATAATATAACATGTTATTAACTCATACAATATATTATCAATAATTACAAATGTTATATCACTAACTAAACTAATCGAAATATTGATTGTAACGATTCGACCGGTCGTTTCGTGAGTTAAAACCCTGTTTTTTCCATTTCTGCTTCCTTTTGTATTCCTCAGCTGTATTTTATCGTATCGTGTTAGTTGGTTCGGGTCCGGAGTGGTTTCAAAGTGGAATGAGACACTTAGTCTCCTATTTAGAAGTAGGTTGGAAAAAGTACCGGATGTTGACTTATAAGTAAGCGATCTCGGATGTGAATTTTATGGTTCGGTTAGCTCCGTTAGGTGATTTTGGACTTGGGAGCGCGTCCGGAATGTAATTTGGAGGTTCGTGATAGAATTAGGCTTATATGTCGAAAGTTGAAAATTTGGCAATTTTGGTCGGCTTTTAATATCGGGGTCGAAATGGAATTCCAGAAGTTTGAGTAGGTTCGTAGTATCATTTGTGATGTGTGTGCAAAATTTCAGGTAATTCGGAGGTGATTTGATAGGTTTCGACATCGGTTGCGGAATTTGGAAGTTTAGAAGTTCTTAGGCTTGAACCCGAGGTTAATTTGGTGTTTTGATATTTTTTTGAGCGTTCCGATGGTTCGCATATGTTCGTATGTTGATATATGACTTGTTGGTATGTTTGGTCGAGTTTCCGAGGGCCTCGGGTGGTTAACGAATTAATTTTTGGTGTTGTGAGATAGCTGTTGCTGCTTATTTCTGAAGTTGCTGGTGTTTCCGCACCTGCGGATGGGGAGCCGCAAGTGCGAGGTTGCAGGTGCGGTGGGGTAGCCGCAAATCGGAAATGGAAGGCCAGGACTGGAGTCGCAGATGCGAGACCTGGGGCGTGGGTGCGACTTTGAGGACTTAAGTGATTTCTGCAGATACAGATGTTTGGGTGCAGAAGCAGCACTGCAGGTGCGCAATTTAGGCCGTAGGTGCGAAACGCCTGGGCAGAAAGTATAAATCGAATCCTTCGTGAATTTTGGTTCATCTTTACCATTTTCAGGTCGGTTTTTGGAGCTTTTGGAGTGATTTTGAAGGGAGATTCAAGGGTTTTTCAGTGTGTTAAGTTGCTTGAGCTCTAATACTCCTATCTATGGTGTTTTCCCATTGTTTTATCAATTAATTAGTGAAATTAGGGGTGAAAATGAGGGGTTAGGACTTGGGATTTTGAAGAGTTTGAATTGAGGATTTGAGGGACCAAATGGAGTCGGATTTTGATGAATTTCATATGTATGGACTCGTGAGTGAATGGGCTTTCTAGTTTTTTTATTTTTTTCGGATTCCGAGACGTGGGACCAGGGGGGAGGGTTTGAGTGAATTTTGGGATTTGTGTCCAATTAAGTAATTTTTCTTATAGAATTGGTTCTTTGGCCTATATTAATGGCATTGTATTGCTTTTGACTAGATTCGAGACGTTTAGAGGTCGATTCAAGAGGCAAGGACATCAGTGGAGTAGGATTTTGGCTTGGCTTGAGGTAAGTAACTGATCACGCCCAACTATGCCTTATAAAAAGGACTAAGCGGTCGTTGCAAATACAATCTGGTTTACAAGTCCGGAGTCAAATCCAACACAGAACTAAGGTTTAGCTACAGTTGTTCAATATCGTTAAGAAACACAAGTCCAAACAATTTCTTAATTATAAAGATTATAATATTTATTTTTATCTAATATTAACAAATACTAGAAAACAGTAAAACTATCAATTAACAAGGATAAGGATTGGAGACAAGATTAAGGAGGTCTAAAGTTATGATTTCCCCTATTGTCGGAATCTATCACGACCTGGATTTCCCACCCTCGGGAGTCGTGATGCCGCCTACTAGTGTGAGCTAGGCAAGCCAACTAAGTGAACAATTTACCTTTTCTTTTTACCCATTTTATATTCGTTAATAATTGCGAAGTAATAACATTTAAACAACGGAATTTAATATAAGCAGAAGGAAACAATAAATCATCTGAACATGAATATCTAATACAACTGTTTGAGTCTCAACTACCCAGAACTGGTGTCACAGTTTCACAGACGGTCTAAGAACACTACACATAAAGGTCTAAAAAAATTAAATACAACATTTTCTCTGGAAATACGTGTAAGAAACAGGAAAGTAGATAGAAGGAGACGCCAAGGCCTACGGACGCCTGCAGGGCTACCTCGGGTCGCCTGATAAACGAGATTCAGCAATCTCACTGCGATCCAAAGTCCACAACACTGGGGACTGCACAAAAGAGTGCAGAGTGCAGTATCACCACAACCGACCCCATGTACTGGTAAGTGCCTAGCCTAACCTCGGCGAAGTAGTGATGAGGCTAGGACTAGACTACCAAATACCTGTGCAGTTATACGATATACATCGGAAAGTAAAGCAGAAATAAACAAGTAAAGACGGGAGGGGGAAACATGCTTCGAGGAATATGAGGTAAGAATAGATTATCAAGAGAACTATAAAGGAATCAAAATCCAACCACTAATAAGAGCAAGGAAAACAAAGGCAGATTCCACTTTCTTTTCATATCTCGTGGTAGGCGTATCACCCGCTCCCATTTCGTTATATCTTGTGGTAGGCGTACCACCCGCTCCCATTTCAATATATCTTGTGGTAGGCGTACCACCCGCTCCCATTTCATTATATCTATGGTAGGCGTACCACCCGCTCCCATTTCATTATGTCTTATGGTAGGCATACCACCCGCTCCTATTTTATTATATCTTGTGGTAGGCGTACCACCCGCTCCCATTTTATTATATCTTGTGGTAGGCATACCACCCGCTCCCATTTATAATATTGTTGCAGCGTGCAACCCGATCCATATATAATATTTACAATTATAACGAGTGTCCCGACAGAGATCAATAAGGTCTACACTATCCCGATAAGGGATTCGACGGCACAAGTAATTACATCCCGGCATTGGAAAAATAGCTATAACCAAACTCGCTACAACACTTAACTACCTCAGATATAACCAAACTTGTTACAACACCTAACTACCTCAACTATAAACAAACTTGTTACAACACCTAACTACCTCAGCTATAACCAAACTCGTTACAACATCTGACTACTTCAGCTATAACTAAACTTATTACAACACCTAATACAAAGAATCATCAACCTAAGCATCCGTAATATCAACTAAGAACACAATGCAAGGGAACCATAACTCAACAATAGCCCGGCAAGGGTGCAACGTGATAATCTCTTCCCTTTCTCACTTTTACTTTACAATTCACTTCACAACTCGAGCCAATACTAGAGAGTTTCAATTATCACTTATACTTTCACAATTCGTTATACAACTGGAGTCAACGCTCCTCAATATTCATAGGTCACAATTCTTTCCACAACTTTACACAACAAAAATATAAATCCTCACTAAGGCATGAATAATACAACAAAATCATGAAAATCACACTATAAGACTCACGGTCATGCTCGACACCAACGTATAGATACTCGTCACCATGCCTATACGTTGTACTCAACAAGAAGCAAATAGCTAATAGGACACAACTCCTAAACCTTCAAGCTAAGGTTAGACCAAACACTTACCTCGAACTTCCACGGCCAACTCAAGCCTCAAACACCGCTTTTCCTCTCAAATTTGGCTCCAACCCAATCGAATCCAAGAAGTTTTGGTGAAAAAGTGCTTCAAGTATCGCCTAGGAGCTTTGGAGAAGAAGAAGTTTTGTAAAATTTTGAGAAATCCCGTAAGTGCTCTGTTTTTGGGTCTTTAAAATAACTGGGCGAAAATATGCATCGCGTTCGCGATGGGTCAGGCTACAATGGCCTTCGCGTTCGCAAAGCAGGAACTGCTCGAGCCTCACGTTCGCGTTCAAGAGACCGCGTTCGCGGTTAACAACTTGGTGGCCTCTCCCCTCAACCTTACGTGTTCGCGAGTGGAAGGGCGCGTTCGCGAAGGGTCTCCCCCCTTAGCTTCGCGTTTGCGAAAAAGACTTTGGCCACCTGGGATCTTTGCCTTACGCGTTCGTGAAGGGGACCACACGAACGCGAAGGGTAAAATTCCTGGGCACTGACTGCAGAAAATCTGCAACTTCTCTTAAACTAAAAACTTCCCGAAACATACCCGAGCTCTCGGGGCTCCTAACCAAGCACACGTACTAATTCAACAACATCATACGAACTTATCCGTGCGATCAAATTGCCAAAATAACCTCAAAACAATGAATCAAACTTCAAAATCAAAGGATTTTTCTCAAACTTCATAAAACATCGACTTTAGCAATTTAAGTCCAAATCACGTCAAACGGACTCCGTTTTCAACCAAATTTTATAGAAATGACTTAAACCATATAGAATACCTGTACCGGGCACCAGAACCAAAATAAATGCTCGATACCACCATGTTCTAATCAAATTTCCTTAAACAATTTTAGAAAACAATTTCACTTAAAAATTCATTTCTCGGGCTTGGGACCTCAGAATTCGATTCCGGGCATAAGCCCAAGTCCCATATTTTCCTACGGACCCTCCGGGACCGTTGGATCACGTGTCCGGGTTCGTGTACCCAAAATATTGACCGAAGTCAAATTTACTCATTTTATAATCAAAACTTAGCATTTTTCACAGATTTTCATATTTAAGCTTTCCGACTACGCGCCCAGACTGTGCACGCAAATTGAGGCAACCCTAATGAGGTTTTCAAGGTCTCAGAAGCACAGAATGCAATTAAAAACAAGTGATGACCCTTTGGGTCGTCACATTCTCCACCTCTAAAACAACCGTTCGTCCTCGAACAAACAGAAGAAAGAAGTACCTGAGTTGGGGAAAAGATGAGGATAACGGCTCCGCATATCGGACTCGGACTCCCAGGTCGATGCCTCAAGGGGCTGACCTATCCACTGGACACGAACAGAAGGAAACTCTTAGACCTCAACTGACGAACCTGCCGGTCTAGAATGGCTACTGGCTCCTCCTCGTACGACAAGTCCTTGTCCAACTGGACAGTGCTGAAATCTAACACGTGGGATGGATTGTCGTGATACTTCCGAAGCATGGACACATGAAATACTGGATGCACGGCTGATAAGCTCCGCGGCAATGCAAGTCTATAAGCCACCTCTCCCACTCGATCAAGAATCTCAAACAGACCAATGAACCTAGGGCTAAGCTTTCCCCTCTTCCCAAACCTCATCACGCCCTTCATAGGCGACACTCGGAGCAATACCCGCTCACCAACCATAAAAGCTACATCTCGAACCTTGCGGTCTGCATAACTCATTTGCCTAGACTAAGCTGTACGAAGCCTATCCTGAATAATCCTAACCTTGTCTAAGGCCTCCTGAACCAGATCTGTACCCAACAACCGAGCCTCTCCCGGCTCAAACCATCCAACCGGAGACCGAAACCGCCTACCATATAAAGCCTCATAAGTAGCTAGGATACTCGACTGGTAGCTGTTATTGTAGGCAAACTCTTCTAAAGGCAAAACTGATCCCACAAACCTCCAAAGTCAATGACACAAGCTCAGAGCATATCCTCCAAAATCTAAATAGTCCGCTCAGACTGCCCGTCCATCTGAGGATGAAATGCCGTACTCAACTCCACCTGAGTGCCCAACTCTCACTGAAATGCTCTCCAGAAATGCGAGGTAAACTACGTACCTCGGTCCGAAATGATAGACACAGGCACACCATGAAGACGAACAATCACCCGAATATAGATCTCAGCTAACCTCTCGGATGAATAGGAGATTGCCACAAGAATGAAATGCGTTGACTTGGTCAGCCTATCAACAATGACCCATACTGCGTCGAACTTCCTTCGAGTCTGCGGGAGCCCAACAACAAAATCCATAGTGATCTGCTCCCACTTCCACTCGGGAAGCTCAATCCTCTGAAGCAATCCACCAGGCCTCTGATGCTCATACTTAACCTGCTGACAATTCAAATACCAAACCACATATGCAACAATATCCTTCTTCATTCTACGCCACCAATAATGCTACCGCGAATCCTGATACATCTTCGTGGCGCCCAGATGAATAGAGTACTTGGAGCTATGAGCCTCCTCTAAAATCAACTATCGAAGCCCATCCACATTAGGCACACAAACTCGACCCTGCAATCTCAAAACTCCATCATCACCTAAGGTAACCTGCTTGGCACCTCCACGCTGCACCGTGTCTCTAAGGACACATAAATGGGGATCATCAAATTGCTGATCACGGATACGCACCAATAAGGAAGAACTAGCGACCGTGCAAGCTAATATACATCTGGGCTTAGAAATATCCAACCTCACAAACCGATTGGCCAAAGCCTGAACATCCAAACCAAGCGTCCTCTACCGACCGGAATATAAGCAAGACTGCCCATACTGGCTGACTTCCTACTCAAGGCATCAGCCAGCACATTGGCCTTTCCCGGGTGATATAAGGATAGTGATGTCATAATCTTTCAACAACTCCAACCACCTCCTCTGCCTCAAATTCAACTCCTTTTGCTTGAACAAATAATGAAGACTCTTATGATCCGTGAACACTTCACATGCCACGCCATACAAATAATGCCTCCAAATCTTCAACGCGTGAACCATGGCTACCAACTCTAAATCATGAACTGGATAGTTCTTCTCATGAATATTCAACTGCCGCGAAGCATAGGCAATAACCTTGCCATCCTGCATTAACATCGCACCAAGTCCAATACGAGATGCATCACAATAAACTGTATAAGGCCCTGAACCTGTGGGCAAAACCAACACAGGTGCCATAGTCAGAGCTATCTTGAGCTTTTGAAAGCTCGCCTCACACTCGTCCGACCATCTGAACTGGGCACCCTTCTGGGTCAACCTGGTCATCGGGGCTGCAATAGATTAAAACCCCTCCACGAACGACAATAGTAGCCTGCCAATCCCAAGAAACTCTGAATCTCTGTAGCTGATGCTGGTCTAGGCCAGTTCTTGACTGCCTCAATCTTCTTCGGATCAACCTGAATACCCTCTGCTGACACAACATGACCCAGGAATGCAACTGAACTCAACCAGAACTAACACTTTGAGAACTTAGCATATAACTGACTATCCTTCAGAGTCTTAAGAACCACTCTGAGATGCTGCTCGTGCTCCTCTCGACTGCGGAAATATATCAAAATATCGTCAATGAAGACTATCACGAATGAGTCTAAATAAGGCCTGAACACTCAGTTCATCAAATCCATAAAAGCTATCGGGGCATTTGTCAACCCGAATGACATAACCAGGAACTCATAATGCCCGTACCGAGTGCGGAAAGCTGTCTTAGGGACATCGGATGCCCTAATCCTCAATTGATGGTAGCCAGATCTCAAGTCGATCTTTGAAAATACCTTGGTACCCTGAAGCTGATCGAATAAATCATCAATCCTCGGCAACGGATACTTATTCTTGCTTGTAATCTTGTTCAACTACAGGTAATCAATACACATTCTCATCGACCCATCCTTTTTCTTAACAAACAACACCGGCGCACCCCACGGTGAAACACTGGGTCTAATGAAACCTTTCTCAAGCAAGTCTTGCAACTGCTCCTTCAACTCTTTCAACTCTGGTGGGGCCATACGATACATCGAGATAGAAATGGGCTAAGTGCCTAGAGCCGGATTAATGCAAAAATCAATATCCCTATTGGGTGGCATACCCGACAGGTCTGAAGGGAAAACCTTAGGAAACTCACGAACAACGGGCACAGAATCAATAGAAGGAACCTCAACACTAGAATCACGAACATATGCCAAATAGGTCAAACACCCATTCTCGACCATACGTCGAGCCTTCACATAGGAGATAACACTACGGGTAGAATGACCAGGAGTACCTCTCCACTCTAAACGAGGCAAACCTGGTAAAGCTAAGGTCACAGTCTTGGCATGACAATTCAAGATAGCATGGTAAGGTGATAAACAGTCCATCCCCAATATAACATCAAACCAACCATATCCAGAAGAAGAAAATCTACACGAGTTTCAAGACCTCCAATGACCATTATACATGAACAATGGACGCGATCCACCACCATAGAATCACCCACTGGCGTAGACACATAAACAAGGGAAGTCAAAGAATCACTAGGCATGACAAAATACGACACAAAATAAAATCAAAGCTTCTCTACCACAAACCAGAACAATACCTACACCTCCACCTCTAACATCTCTACCTCTACCTCTAATACCTCCCTCTGAGTGATGTGGAGAAACTTCTCCTGAAATAGCTACGTGAACTGTTCTCAAGTCAAAGCTGATGACCTAACTGGTATAGCCAATCAATAATCCCTCCAACAGGTGTTGGCGGATCTAGACAAGTGAAAAGTAGCAAAATTGACCCTATTGGTCTCCACGATCCCCATGTTCCTGAGAACCTCATGACAGTTGTCTAGATAATGTCGGGGATCCTCAGAAGATGCACCACTGAAAGTAGTAGTGAAGAGCTTGGTGAAATCTATCCAACTTCCACAAAGCCTCCAGAGATGTAGCTGATCTATCACCAGTCTGTGATGCTGCCCGGCTGAAGAAGCGGTACATGACCTCGCCATTCGTGAAAGGACAAGAGTAGAGGTTTCAATTCAGTATTGAGAGAACAAAATCGCACGACAGGGAAGAATAGAAGTGAAACTTTTCCTAACTCTGTAGCCTCTGAGGATAAATATAGACGTCTCTGTACCGATCCCTCAGACTCTAATAAGCTTGTCTGTGAACTGTGAGACCCATGTAACCTAGAGCTCTAATACCAACTTGTCACGACCCAGATTTCCCACCCTCGGGAGTCGTGATGACACCTACTAGTGTGAGCTAGGCAAGCCAACTAAGTGAATAATTTACCTTTTCTTTTTACCCATTTTATATTCATTAATAATTGCGAAGTAATAACATTTAAACAACGGAATTTAATATAAGCAGAAGGAAACAATAAATCATATGAACATGAATATCTAATACAACTGTTTGAGTTTCAACTACCCAGAACTGGTGTCACAGTTTCACAGACGGTCTAAGAACACTACACATAAAAGTATGAAAGAATTAAATACAACACTATCTCTGGAAATACGTGTAAGAAATAGGAAAGTAGATAGAAGGAGACGCCAAGGCCTACAGGCGCTTGCAGGGCTACCTCGGGTCGCCTGATGAACGAGATTCATCAATCTCACTGCGATCTAAAGTCCACAACACTGGGGTCTGCACAAAAGAGTGCAGAGTGTAGTATCAGCACAACTGACCCCATGTACTGGTAAGTGCCTAGCCTAACCTCGGCGAAGAAGTGACGAGGCTAGGACCAGACTACCAAATACCTGTGCAGTTATATGATATACATCGGATAGTAAAGTAGAAATAAACAAGTAAAGACGGGAAGGGGAAACATGCTTCGGGGAATCACAGGTAAGAATAGATTATCAAGAGAACTATAAAGGAATCAAAATCCAACCACTAACAAAAGTAAGGAAAACAAAGGCAGATTCTACTTTTTTTTCACATCTCGTGGTAGGCTTACCACCCGCTCCTATTTTGTTATATCTTGTGGTAGGCGTACCACCCACTCCTATTTCATTATATCTTGTGGTAGGCTTACCACCCGCTCCCATTTCATTATATCTTGTGATAGGCGTACCACCCGCTCCCATTTCATTATATCTTGTAGTAGGCATACCACCCGCTCCCATTTTATCATATCTTGTGGTAGGCGTACCACCCGCTCCCATTTCATTATATCTTTATGGTAGGCATACCACCCGCTCCTATTTTATTATATCTTGTGGTAGGCGTACCACCCGCTCCCATTTTATTATATCTTGTGGTAGGCATACCACCCGCTCCCATTTATAATATTGTTGTAGCGTGCAACCTGATCCATATATAATATTTACAATTATAACGAGTGTCCCGACAAGGGATCAATAAGGTCTACACTATCCCGACAAGGGATTCGACGGCATAAGTAATTACATCCCGGCATTGGAAAAATAGCTATAACCAAACTCGCTACAACACTTAACTACCTCAGATATAACCAAACTTGTTACAACACCTAACTACCTCAGCTATAACCAAACTTATTACAACACCTAACTACCTCAGCTATAACCAAACTTGTTACAACACCTAACTACCTCAACTATAACCAAACTCGTTACAGCATCTAACTACTTCAACTATAACTAAACTTATTACAACACCTAATACAAAGAATCATCAACCTAAGCATCCGTAATATCAACTAAGAACATAATGCAAGGGAACCACAACTCAACAATAACCCAGCAAGGGTGCAACGTGATAATCTCTTCCCTTTCTCACTTTTGCTTTACAACTCACTTCACAACTCGAGTCAATACTAGAGAGTTTCAATTATCACTTATACTTTCACAGTTCGTTATACAACTGGAGTCAACGCTCCTCAATTTTCATAGGTCACAATTCTTTCCACAACTTTACACAACAAAAATATAAATCTTCACCAAGGCATGAATAATATAACGAAATCATGAAAATCACAATATAAGACTCACGATCATGCTCGACACCAACGTATAGATACTCGTCACCATGCCTATACGTCGTACTCAACAAGAAGCAAATAGCAAATAGGACACAACTCCTAAACCTTCAAGCTAAGGTTAGACCAAACACTTACCTCGAACTTCCACGGCCAACTCAAGCCTCGAACATCGATTTTCCTCTAAAATTCGGCTCCAACCCAATCGAATCCAAGAAGTTTTGGTAAAAAAGTGCTTCAAGGATCTCCTAGGAGCTTTGGAGAAGAAGACATTTTGTAAAATTTTGAGAAATCCCGTAAGTGTTCTGTTTTTGGGTCTTTAAAATAACTAGGCGAAAATATGCATCGCGTTCGCGATGGGTCAGGCTGCAATGGCCTTCGCGGACAGCGGCTCGCGTTCGCGAAGCAGGAACTGCTCGAGCCTCGCGTTCGCGTTCAAGAGACCGTGTTCGCAGTTAACAACTTGGTGGCCCCTCCCCTCAACCTTATGCGTTCGCGAGTGGAAGGGCGCGTTCACGAAGGGTCTCCCCCCTCAGCTTCGCGTTCGCGTCACAACCTTCGCTTTTGCGAAGAAAACTTTGGGCACCTGGGATTTTTTCCTTACGTGTTCGCGAAGGGGACCATGGGAACGCGAAGGGTAAAATCCCGGGGCACTTGACTGCAGAAAATCTGTAACTTCTCTTAAACTCAAAACTTCCCGAAACACATCCGAAACACATCCGAGCCCTCGGGGCTCATAACCAAGCACACGTACTAACTTAACAATATCATACGAACTTATCCGTGCGATCTAATCGCCAAAATAACCTCAAAATCAATGAATCAAACCTCAAAATCAAACAATTTTTCTCAAACTTCATAAAACATCGACTTTAGCAATTTAGGTCTGAATCACATCAAACGGACTCCGTTTTCAACCAAATTTTACAGAAATGACTTAAACCATATATAAAACCTGTACCGGACACCGAAACCCAAATACAGGCCCGATACCACCATGTTCTAATCAAATTTCATTTCAAATTTTCTTAAATAATGTTAGAAAATAATTTCACTTAAAAATTCATTTCTCGGACTTGGGACCTCGGATTCGATTTCGGGCATACACACAAGTCCCATATTTTCCTACGGACCCTCCGAGACCGTCGGATCACGGGTCCAGGTCTGTTTACCCAAAATATTGACTGAATTTAAATTTACTCATTTTATAATCAAAACTTAGCATTTTTCACAGATTTTCATATTTAAGCTTTTCGGCTACGCGCCTGGACTGCAGACGCAAATCGAGGAGACCCTAAATGAGGTTTTCAAGGCCTCGGAAGCATAGAATGCAATTAAATGCAAGTGAGGACCCTTTGGGTCGTCACAGAATCCTTTCTGCTATGTTTCCTATAAATTTGCCTAAGTTTTCTCTATCGATCATGAGCGCTCTGAGTGTTGTAATTCTCTCACGAGTAACTACCACAATTTACTAGACATATTCTCCCGAATTACGCTAGCTAGCATTAAGTACGGCTCACTCGGATTGCATCAAGGTTTCGTTATCCTTAATCCCACCTTTAAACCCTCTGTATTGATCCCTCATATATATTAGGAGTGATGTTGTTCAATAACTACCTAAATATTCACTCTCTCCTGAATAATACACACTAAATAGGCACGGTCGATTGATATCTCTTCAACCAATCACAATATAAATGTAGTTGAACAAATAGAGAAAAAGCTACATCAAATCTATATTAACGTAACAGGAAAATCATCCTCCAATAGGTTCCATCAAAACCCTAGATAACAAATTAGCTATTCATAATAGTATGCAAAACTGCAATACTAGAATTCATAACCAATAATGGAAATAGAAAGAAGGAATTGAAAAACTCGTAGAAGAATTCTCCGCCTTGCTCCTAGTGTGCTCTTGCCTCTTTAGGTCGAATCCCTGGTCTCTTTAGCCTCCTTAGGTCTAAATTATGCCAAAAGTCCTCAAAATACCATTTTTTCATGTATATATACCAAGTAGGGTCGGACCGTAACAATTGTACCTTTTTCTACGCAAAAGAGGACACTTTTTCCGGACAAGACGGGCGCGGCCGCGCACCTGGAAGTGTGCCCGTGCACTTTTCACACTTTCTGCCCCATATGCGCGATTAGTGCACGACCACGCACTTTTCACCCTTTTTTGTTGTGAATTTGAAAAAATGTAAAACATGAAAGTTGTAGCCATTTGAATTAGCTTTCTAAAAATGTATTGTGGAACCCAAAGAGTTCTGAGTGAAACGTTATGTGTATTTTACTAGACAATGCGCAATATACCTGCTCGATTTTTCGTTTCTTTGCCCTATCATCCGTTGATCCCCGAACACGATCCCCGCTTAATTCTTTGGGCTTTTACTCAGACTTCAAAGCTCCAAATCACTTGAATTCATTTTATAAACAGCTACATAGCTCGGAATCACTCCTATAAGACATAAAACACACAATTAGTGTAAAACACTAGCGATTAAAACTCAAACTCAATTAAAGTGCAATAAATTAGAGTGCAATAAGCGACTAAAATATGTAATTATAGCCTATCATCAGTAACGCTTCCAAACTTGGTTCCGAGGGTTCAAAACCCCGAACTATGTGTTATGTGATTAGTGACCCGATACTGTTGTTAGGGCTTTACGCCGAGGGTTCAAATCATGCTAGCTATCATGTTAGGGCTTTACGCCGATACTGTTGGGACCCTAATGGTCGTTTATTGCTGTCATCTCACTAGTTTCATTGATATTCTGTACTCAGTCTTATTCATGCATTTCATATCATGTCTCAACCTCAGTTGTTATTTATTGGCACATCATATCATTGTTCCGGGCTAGTTTCATAGCATTGTGAGCCCGTGTGTGAGACTGGAAAGATGACTGAGTGAGGCCGAGTGCCTGATTATGAGTGACAATTATGGGATCGGGCTGCACTCCGCAGCGGTTATGTTGATGTTTATGATAGCGTTTGGGCTGTAGGAGCCCCTCCGGAGTTTGTAACACACCCCCAGTGAGCGCTGATTATATTAGTGAGGGATGAATTTTCCTGGACATGGATTTGTCCGAAGTATTGATATCTAGAGATGGATTTTTCCGCAGTGTTGGATTACCTTTTTTCTCGGTACCGAGTGACTTATAGTCAGCATTGAGTATGTTCTGGGATGAATTTCCCTGGGCCGGATGGCCATATGCAGTACCGAGTGATTGAGCATGTATATATACACATGTAGATGGATTTCTCCAAAGGGTTGGATTACCCTTCTTCCTCGATACTGGTTGACTTGCAGTCAGTGTTGTATATGTTCCGGGATGGATTTCCCTAGGTCGGATGGCCATATGCAGTACCGAGTGATTGAGCACATGGTGCATTTCATACATTCTGTGCATTGGCATGTAGAGTTTAGCTGCGCGTTATAGCTCACATTGTTCAGATCCATATTTATTTTATTGTTTGAGCTGTATACTTGAATTGATAGCATGCCTACTTTTCCTGCACAGTTTATTTCTATTATCTGTTAAGGTTAAGTTCGTCACTACCTATCAGTTCATAGTTTGGACTTGTTACTTACTGAATTGGTGTACTCACGTTATCCCCTGCACCTTGTATGCAGATCCAGGTATCTCTGGCCACGGTAGCGATTGTTGATTTACTCAGTAGCAGATCATCGGAGATAGCGAGGTAGCTGCCTGGCGATTGTAGTCCTGCTTTTCTCCTTCTTTATCTTCCCTTTAGTGTATTTTGGTTATTCTTAGACTATGTTAGTCTTGCTATTTTCAGAACAGTTGTAGTCGTTGCTCATGACTTAGTGACACCCCGATATCAGACTTTCTTTTCCGCACTTTTGTTTTGATTCGAACTCCTTATTTGAGGTTTTATATTATATAGCTTTGGATTTGTCTTTGAAATGAAAAATATCAATTTATTTTGATAATGTGTCGGCTTGCCTAGTGCCATGATAGGCGCCATCACGACATGATTAGTTTGGGTCGTGACATTGACGTTTGTAGGTATAGAAGATGTTCAATATATTTGAATTAACAATATTACATCAATGTAATTATACTCATTTCTTTTCAATTGCACGTTGAATATACATGGACATTAATTGCTATTATACTTAGTTCATTCTTGTTGTATATAATATTGATACTAAGACGCGAGCTGCACGTGGAATACACTGTACATAAAAAGTACTCGTAGTACTTTTATTAAAATGAAGTCATCTGTTTTTTTTTTTTTTTTTTTTTAACATTTCCTTAAAAAGAAGTTACTAATCAATTCATAATGTCGGTGCTCCGGATATGTCAATAGGAGCCCCATTCTGCTCCAATGAACACCTGACCTGTACATACACCCATCTATCTCTACCCATTTAATATAAGGAACAGCGTTCTCTTTTATATCTCAGGTTTTGAAAATAAAGGGAAAGTACATCTCTTTTTTAGAAATCATTCAATTTGCTCTCTTCGAAAATGTCGAAATCTCCATGGGGAAATATCGGCGCTTGGGCCGCCGAAGCCGAACGTGCCGAAGCCGAGGAAAAGGAACAGGCCGCCGCCGAAGCTGCCGCGGCAGCGGCTAGGCCTACCGGCGCCGGGAAGGACTCGCAGAGTTTCCCTAGCCTTAAGGAAGCGGCGAGCACAAAGCAGAAGAAGAAAACAAAGATGAGCTTGCAAGAGTTCACGATGCAAAGCGCCTACACCACTCCCACCGGGTATGGGTCGGGATCCACTACCCGGTTAACTCCCGACGAGATGCTCCGCCTTCCTACCGGCCCAAAGGAACGATCCGCTGAAGAAATGCAATATGGTGGCCGTCTCGGTGGTGGGTTTTCTAATTATGGTGGGTCCCGCAGTATGGGCCCACCACGCCGAGATCGAGAGGGAGCCGATGGTGAGGGTTCGTGGGGTGGTGGTGGTAATAGAAGGTCATATGGTGGATTTGATGATGATCGAAGGGGCCCACCTTCCAGGGCTTCAGATTTTGATCAACCATCTAGAGCTGATGAGGTTGATAACTGGGCTTCGATGAAAAAACCATTACCCCCTCCATCACTTGATTCCGGTCCAGCCCGTACTAATCGATACGGTTCTCTCGGAACCGGAGGTGGTGGAATTTCTAGGGCTGATGGTGATGACAATTGGGGCGCTTCGAAAAAGCCAATTGTCTCGGCCACAACACCACCACAAGGGAGATCTTGGTTCTCAGAATCGAGAGGACCTGAACCAGAGCGTTGGACTCGCGAGGTGGCAACAAATCATGAAAGGCAGAGATTGGTTCTGGATCCGCCCAAGATGGAATTGGGAAGTGAGAATGTGAATGAGAGTGTGGTGAAAGTGAATAAGCCGAATCCATTTGGGGCGGCAAGGCCACGAGAGGAGGTGTTGGCGGAGAAGGGCTTGGATTGGAAAAAGCTGGATATGGAAATTGAGGTTAAAAAGGGAAGTAGGCCAACGAGCTCACAATCAAGTAGGCCTGGGAGTTCACATTCAGCCCGGTCTGAAGGCCCAGCGGCATTACAGGGAGGAGTGATGGAAGTTAAACCTAAGCCAAAGGTGAATCCTTTCGGAGATGCAAAGCCAAGGGAAGTTTTGCTTGAGGAGAAAGGTTTAGATTGGAAAAAAATTGATTTGGAGTTGGAGCATCGACGGGTTGACAGGTCTGGGTTCTTTACCTATTATTTAACACTTCTTAAATTGCTGAAATTAATGCTGTTGTAGTTTTGTTTTGATACTTACTAAATTGGTAATCTAAAATGGGCTTTGCTTAATGTGGGGTTTGGTATATCCATACTGTGCAGTTAAGTTTACTATTATAGATGGTAACTACAATAGTGGTTATATTGGTATGTTTTGTATGTTTCTCAAAGCTCTTAGAATGAAACCAGCTTCAGAGTGAAGCATGCATAGAAATAAATGGTGACTTACTACTGGATAATATGATACTTAATGGTTTCCCTAATTTCAATAAGTTAGACCAGCATTTTATAATCTTCATTACTACAGGGAATGTGTTTATCTTGTTGACCGAATCACCTGCTCTGAACCGTTGGCCCCATGCAATTAGTTAAAAAAAAGTTTCTATTTTTTTCACATTTAACATGAAATTGAAGGTGTTTTCTTTTCCTGAGAAAAAACAAAGTGCTCAGGGAGTAACCTCCACATTTTGGTTAGTTATGAGTAGGCTCAAAAGTTCTCCTATTTCCATGACAACTGAAAAACAGTTGATGCTATACATTATTAATGAGATATTGAGGTTCCTTTCTAGCTGTCAAAATTTCCTGGCAACTGCTCCAAAAGTCTCCATTCAGTCTGTTCCGTTCTTCTAACCTAGCCCCACTATCACACCATCTGCCCTTCTTTTAGGCTTCTAGCTGAGAAAACATCCTCTTAGCATTTCTTGATGTTTCTCTCCATCTCACCCTCTTTACTTAGTAAAGGCATAATCAAACTTCTTCCCTCCAGACTGCAATCCCAGGACCGAACAATTTTAGGCCCGACCATCACCATCCTATGACAGATCTGCAAATGGTGAAACCATTTACATGAAAGACAATGCTTTTTGCCTGACTTCTTGTGTAAAGAATCTAACTCAGCTGCTGTTAAGAAAAATGAACTATTTAACCTTCAAACCAGTTTTTACTAATTAGTGGCAATAATAATCTTATTTAAAAACAGTGGCAATAAATAATTGAACTTTTGAACCAGAACTTGATTTGGAAAATAAGTGGGTAACCGATAAGGGAAACTCGAAACCCTTGATATCTCCCTTGTTGTCTTGCTTACTTCTGGATAAGAAAGGGTTCATTTCAATTTGAAAGAGTTGCTTCCAGGAACTTAAAATTTTGAAGGGGAAATTTCACAATAATTGAGAGAAAGAAATGGTTTCAGGTAGCCATCTGCTCCCTCAGTTCCAATTTATGTCGCGACTGTATTTGACTCGGCATGGAGTTTAAGAAAGGAAGAAAGACTTTTGAAACTTGTGGTCTAAAACAAACCAAAATCTTAAGGACAAAATAAGAAGTTCAAAATTAAATTGTTTTTAAATAAGGAAGTATTACATTCTTTTTGGGACAGACTAAAAAAGAAAGTATGATACGTAAATTGGGACAGAAGGAGCAGTACTTTTGGTATCCATTTTGCTTGGAGTTCCTGATATACTCGTTCTTAGTTGAAATTTAGACCTCTTTTCCACAAAATTGAGTGACAACGGGTGTTTGCTAAGTTGGTGAGACGATAGATTAATACATATTAATAGTTCTATTTCCAAAAAAAAATGTTATTTCTCTTATTGTTTTATATCATGTGTTTGTTTCCTTTTCCAGTGATATTTAGTGTTCCTTAAGTTGAAGATACATGATAGATTGATACGTATTAATACTTCTATATATCTTTTCCGTATCATGTGTTTTTCCATTGAGTGATAACTAGTGTTCCTTAAGTTGAAAAAGATAATAGATTGTTGCATATTAATACTTCTATTTATCTTTTTGTTTTCTATGATGTGATTGGCTTTCCCGATGTTGAAAAGCATTAAGTGGTTTCTCCTTTATCAGTACGTTCCTGCTATTGCTGGTGAGTCTTTTTATGCAAAATAAGGGTGAGGCTTAGGTTTTGATTTGTGTGCAACCGACATAGTAATTCTCCCTCCCATTCGCTAAGCATTACTCTCTTGTATTTCTTGGCGTAGTATCTCTCTTAGCATGGTAATTCACTCTTGTACTTTTTAACACACAATAAATATGTCAGGACACACCATAAGTATGTCAGGAAACATCCTATGTCGTGCAAACTTAAGCTTATTTGTCGTCTACTTTGTTGTTTTCTTATCCAACAACATACCCAGTATATTCTCACAGTGTGGGGTCTTGGAAGGGAAATGAGTACACAGACCTTACCCCTACCTTGTGAAAGTAGAGAGGGTGTTTCCGTTAGATTCTCGCCTCAAGAAAAGCAATACTCAGCTTGTTTTCTTATCCAAGAAAGAGAATTCCAGCCTGTTATTGGACTATTACTCCTTTACCTTTTTAAGCATTGACTATCACTCCTTTACCTGACCTTGTAGATTTCTGAAGAGAGAGCACATTTAATCTGCCTTTTCAAATGACTGGAAATTTGTGGATGCTATAAGTTAAAGGCATGAAGTTACCCATCCAAAAAAATAAAATAATTAAAGGCATCAAATTCATGCTTTTTGGTATAAATATCCATCTATCTTATAAATACTTGATTGCATCTTTGTTTTCACCCTATTACCTTTTGTCGGATAAGGTTGTTAACGTTTTCTTCTCAAGTCTCTTTTACCTCAAAGAAAAGGAAAGATTAAAACAAGAATTTTCAAGCAATTACGGCTAAATGTGAATCGTTATTTTGCAATGTTGTTAGAGAATGTTGTTGCTTATAGTGTAAGTTGAGGAATTGGTGATTTGGTGTGGTTAACCACTCCTTTCATTATTAGAGAGTACTCTTTCCGTCCTAATAACAATGAATCACTTCCCTTTTTGGCTGGCGCAAAAAGGTTAGACGATTTTTAGCTAATGTATTTTCCTGATATTCCAATGTAATTTTTTTTTAATTTTCTGGAGAAATTGTCACATTTCAAACTTTCATTTAAACAACTTATCTATCAAACTTCATATTTGAACAGTGTGCTCTTGATCACCGTGCTGGTAAATTCCTGGAATGGAGTATTACTTAGTGTTCAGAAGAATAGTGGTTTCAGTGAGTGAGTGAAAATCAAGAAATAGATCAGCTTCATTCCTAAAAAGATTCTAACAAATTGTAGAAAATTAGTGAGAATAAGGGCTGAGATCTCCTTTGTAGATGATATGGGTGCCCTGTTTATACCATTTACCTATTAGACACCCAAGAAAAAGAAGAAACCTTTTGATTGCACTCATATCCTATTAGCAGGAATCTAATATGTGTTCATACAGCCCTGATTAAAAAAAATGTGTTTACAGCTGTAACCTATTCATGTTTAAGTGGACATCTTTGCAGAATTTGTACTGTAAGATACCAGTGAAGATGATATTTACCATATTAAGGCATGCTCAAAATGTAGATGCTTCTATTGGTTATTTAGGCTTCTGAAGTTTTATCTAATCATGAATAAAATCATTCTTCTTTTTGGTAATTCCCCTTCACTGGACCCGCGCATAGCGGGAGTTTAGTGCACCGGGTTGCCTTTTTTTCTTTTTGGTAATTCCTTGAAAAATTGAAGGAAATGTTATGAAAAAAAGAAAGTTTAACCATCTAGCTCTTCCTGATTGCTTAAACATTTTAGGCCAGAGACAGAGGAGGAAAAGAATCTGAAGGAAGAAATAGAACAGCTCAGAAAGGAAGCTATGCAGAGCTCGGGTCATGACCAGACTAATTTACGGAATGTGATTAATCAGAAAGAGAGGGAGTTGGAACTGCTGATCCGTGATTTGGATGACAAAGTTCGTTTCGGTCAGAAAAGGCCAGGCTCTGCGTCAGGCAGGGAAAGGAACCTGAAGGAAGAAATAGAACAGCTCAGAAAGGAAGCTATGCAGAGCTCGGGTCAGGACCAGACTAATTTACAGAATGTGATTAATCAGAAAGAGCGGGAATTGGAATTGCTGATCCGTGATTTGGATGACAAAGTTCGTTTCAGTCAGAAACCTATTCAAAGGCCAGGCTCTGGGTCAGGCAGGGCTGCTGGACTTTCTGAGAGGAGCCTTTCACAGTCAGCATCTTATGAAGATCGTAGAGCTGGTGAACAGATCGACAGGCCTCGATCACGTGGTGGAGATGCGTGGGCAAGGCCAACTGACCCAATGGAGAGGCCTCGATCACGTGGTGGTGTTGACGCATGGGCAAGGCCAAATGAACAAGTGGAAAGGCCTCGATCACGGGGTGGTGTAGATGGATGGACAAGGCCACCTAGTGATGAGAGAAGATCATTCCAAGGAGGTAGAGGAGGTTTTTTTGGCAGCCGGGAGTCTGACAGGTAGAACTCTGGTTCTCTCTCTCTCTCTCTCTCTTTCCCCAGATACGTACACCCACACAGCCCATGGTCCTTCTTCCTTGCAACTATAAGTTTGCTTCTACTTACCTACTTATGCAAATTTAACTTGTGCCTGATTTTTCTTGACTTGATCTCTCTTTCTGTCTCGGAAATCTGCCGTACATACCATTCCATGAGTTTTTTTTTTGGCCTCCGTGTTTTCGTTAAATTTTATTCTCTTTGGGTCTGTCAAGATATAGGTATTGTGTAGGACTGTTTTAAGTATGGTGATTTCAAATGGAGTATGGTTCAGTCAAGTACTGTGGAGAAATCTGTTATTAAAGAATAGATAGATCCAATAAAACCTGTTTGTTTGAAGATATTTCTGCTTTCTCTGATAATTTCTATTCTTAATGCATCCGTCATCACAACAATTCTCCAACCAGACAGTTGCTCTGGAGTTTCAAGATCTTATATGGAATTGTCTTGCTAATAAGTTACTTGCAGGAATTGGTTTACTATGTTTTCTTTTTCTCTATCTTTTCATCAATTCATTTTATCTTATCTTATCACTGAAGAGTATGAATGTCCACTTTCTGGTGTGCTAATGTTGGGGGAGAAAGTATAGGATAAGTGTAACTTTTGAATGGGGGAGTGGGATCTCTATTCATAAATTTGCCATTGGAATTTGATTACCGAGCTAAACCCTTAATTAATCTACTTCATCAATGAGAATATGAGATTATGGCTCCTGTTTATTTCCACGCTGTGCTGTAAATTTTTTCTTATCATGTATCTTCTGGGTCTCTTCGTATTATTCCAACTATTGGAGAAAAGTTGTTGATTATGTGGATATATGACGTCTGCGGCATAGTTTGTGACTTTGTTAAGAATTGAAAGTACAGCATATCAAATGATTGATAACCACAGTGAAGGTGTGGGACCCTAGAAGTATAGCTAGTGACAGCCCCTCTCCCATTCCCAAAGAAACTGTGAAACGAAAAGGAAAGTGCTTTCATACAGGTGAATTATTCCTTTTTAGTACTGTTGACAGCTTAACGTCAAAGATGTTGCTGAAAGAGGACAGAAGGATGAATAGTAAGCTGTGAACCTGCTGGAATACAGTATTCCATACTTTCTCCAACTTGAAACTTCTTTTTGAGAATTTTCCAGATGTAATTTTTGTATGATACTATTATGTGAACTGCTAATGACTCCTGCGGGCAAGTATATTCCAGTTTTGCCCTCCCGGAGTCTCATCCATTTTAGTGTGTATTATTGTGAGTGAACTGGTAGTCTCACTAAGGGAAGAAATGATCTAGTGGACATACTGCGATTTTATGATACACTACTCGTCCTTTTTGGTTACTTATGCTAAATAGTGGCAGACATATGTTATTCAAGGATTTATTTTTCATTGTTTGGTGCTTTATATTACTCAAGATTTAGAAAGGTTTGTTATTAATATATTTGTGTAATTTTGCAGGACAAGATCCAGGGACAGATGGTGATATTCAAGTACTGTGGATTCTTTGGCTTCTCTCGCCTGCTTTTTTGTCCTCTGACAAATTAGAACAGAATAATATATTGCAGACTTTCATCTTTTTGGCTTTTAGTTTTGCTGCAAGGATGAAGCTAGAATTACTGAGTGTTGATATGAGCATTTTTGCTGTGGTTAATTGTCTCATCTCAAAGTTGTGTAGAAGTGTATTTTTCCTCCATTTCTCTTTGGAGGCAGGTTACCAGGTTACCTGTTTTGTTTATTGCTCCAAATGACTTCTGTAACGTGCATTTTGTGGTCATACTTTTTTTTTTTTAAATCCTTTTTGTAGGGAGATACTTCTAAAAGCTTTTGCTTATTTCGTTAAAGAATGGTTCCCATGTATTCAAAAAAATTAATGCCTGCTGTTTTATGAGCCATTTAAGCATTTGAATTTAGGTACTAAGTTTGCTTCGTCTATAAGTTGGCCTGATGGTGTAACAGTCTCTATTTTGAATTCTCTGACCGATGTACCCGGGCATGAACTGTACTTTGGTTGTGCCATTGATGCAATACGGAATTGCGGTGATTACTTGCTTGTAATTTTTTTTGTTTTAAAGGAAGCGTTTTGTAACAAATTTTCTTGATTTTGATACAAAGATTGCATAGATTCGTGTGGAGGGAGACATATTCGAGGTTGATATATTTAACCTTGAGTTGGTCCTTGTACACAGTAGGGCAATATCTTGTCTTGTAAAGTTAGCATATTGTGAGTTCAATGGTTTTACCCATGAAGAGGATGTTCTTGTTCTAATAAAATAGCTCCATCGGC
Organism: Nicotiana tabacum; assembly: GCF_000715075.1. NCBI lineage: Eukaryota > Viridiplantae > Streptophyta > Magnoliopsida > Solanales > Solanaceae > Nicotiana > Nicotiana tabacum. The sequence continues at coordinate 55,671,446 of NC_134099.1, read as the reverse complement.
TTTTGCAGCCCTCTTCTTCCTTACTCTTTGTTATTAGGTTCTCCAAATCCTTCATAGCCAGCCTATCTAGCAGCATAGTTGCCGCAAATACTCGCAAATTGTTTTCCAACCAAGGGAGGAATCAGATTGTAGGGGAAAGGACTTAGAGGGTGGCAAAGCTAGTGAAAATGTGTATTCGTGTTCAATTTCATGTAATGTCTCGAAAACAAAATTCGGGTACGTTTAAGTCAGTGTTATTAAATAGTGAGCAAAATGATTGATTCTAGTCATTATGTAGTAACCTGACTTTTCAAAGGTGAACTTTTGGGTTATTTATTGAGTGTGAGTACTCTTATTTTAATGGGATATATTCATTAAAAATATTAATAAACTTTAAATTTAATCATCATCATCATACTATATTATAAGTATGAAAACTTTTAGGTAAAGTTGATTTACTAAAATGTCCACGAAAAATTGAATACCTATTTTATCCTCAATCAAATATATATTATATATACAATATATTTATACAAAAAAGTAAATACACATTATAGCAAATATATGAAGCTACCGATATCTGTTCATATACAATGTATATGAACATGGAAACTGCAAACAATTATAGAATAACCTGGGTTATTGATGATAAGTCATATAAAAAGTCATTTTAACCTCTATATAATGAGGAAATAAAAGGCTAACAACTGCAATACCCCTTAGAAAAATAAATATATTACCTCATTCATAAAATAGTACATTAACCAAAATTCTCTTTGCTGTTATAGAAAATTAAATTTGGAGAATTTGAGGAGTTGCCTTGAATAATTAATGTACAAAATTCATTTAACTAATTCATTAAATGGACCATATTCATCTACTAAATGTAGATATATAATAAAAATCCGAGGACGTTTGGAGAGCTTATAACACAATGGTTTGGAGAATTTCTTTTCCACGTTACCTTTCAGACTCTCATTCAGTTCCCTTTAAGTTATAGCATAAAGTTTAAGTTACAATTGTCCAACTTAATTATCTTTCATCTCCCTATTTAAGATCGTTCTTCCCAAAATTCTTTTACATAATTAAATCTTCAGTTACACAAGAGAAGTTGCCTATAAAGAGAAGTTGAGATGGCATTGGCAACGTAATTACTATCCATTGCATCACTATGAACTTCTTTTCTCAAACTCTCAGAAAGATTAATTGCATATGCAGCAATGATGCAGACCAAGCCTTGGATTAAGAAGCCGCATGAGCATATACACAAGACCTGGATCACTCACTCTTAGAATGTTAAGAATTTGATAATGACGTTTTGGTAACTATTAGATTCATTTTCTTATGTAAAATAATTACTCTTCAATTTTATGCTATGGTGGTTTGGTATCATACGTACTAGCTTTTTGGAACTACACCTCCAATTTTGCTGCTAGCTATTTAGAACTACTCCGATCCTACAACTTTGTAAAACAAGTGTTAATTCTCTTTATACTTTAATGTCTTTATATGTACTGTGCTTCTCGCGAATACTTAGTTTTTTTGATCTTGAGTGTTCAAAGCTATTTTGGCAGTAACGTTATTACTTTTGAAAACTTAGTACAACCTATATTTATGTTAATATCAGGCTTTAAATCAACTTCATTTAGCGCTATTGGAGAACATTATAAATCCTACTTCAGTCATGTGGATAGAATTTCCATGGAATATGAAATAGTATCGTGGTAATTTTAGCATATTTGCCCACAACGTGTCAAAATATCTGCATATTCATTTCCATTTTGGGAAAAGAAAATTCTTTTAGAAATATTTGTAAAATTACTTTCATTTTTAAATCGTCTTTACATAATATATATGTTGCATAGTTCAAAGTAAAGAGAAATTTTAATTGATCGTGTCATCGTTGAAAATTATAACAGAGATAGAGTTGGTCGGACAGTATGACCTTTAACCTCATCACAAGAGGTATTAAAGATGGAACAATACTGATTAGCTTTTTAAATATTAATATTTAATCAAATATTTTTAAAATATGTATGCATTAATTTTAACAATTTCTAAATATGTATTATGTAAATTTAAGAGCTACTAATTATATAAGAGCTTACACGTTAGATAGGACACAATACAAGTACATATTACTTACACACGTTTTCTAGAAGCTTTTAAGGAGCTTAAAGAATTAATTGAAAGACTATGATAAGCTAAAATGTTTCTTTTAATTCTTAGTCACATGGGGTGCTTCAAAATGGGAGATAAAATCAAGAATGCTTACGACATCATAGCTAGTAGGCCTAAGCTATTTCATTGCATGGAAAAGATTTTATCAAAGATAGTTGTGAGTTGAGACGGAAGGCACGTGTATGGAAATTACAAAAGGAAAATTTTGGTATCTTTTCGGACGGGGAAAGGACAAATATATCCCACTATTAAAACTTAATTACAAGCCATACCCCTAAAACCTCTAATTACCGTTGGTACCCCAAAATCTTTCCACCCGATACCCGTTTTCCCCCAACACAATACGCGTGATTTTCTGCGTACTTCTCGTTGCCGATGAATTATATAAAATGCAAACTCAAATAAAACCTAAGAATTTTTTACTTTCTGCACGTTTGTCGGTGAGCGGAGTAATTTGGGAGAAAATTTGGGGAAAATTAAAGCACCCACAAATTTGGGAGAATTTTTTTGATTCAAAGATGAAATATAACAATGGTTGAAATACATACGTTGCTTTCCTATTGTCTGCGCTTTTGTTGGTGAGCAGACGAATTTGGGAGAAAAATTGGGAAAAATTATCGCTCTGACAAATTTCGGATTAATTTTTTTGATTCAAAACTGAAATATAACAATGGTCGAAATACCTACGTTGCTACATCCTAGTGGGTGTTGGTTTGATGATGATCTATTTAGAGATTTTGAAGTTGATGGAATGTTATTCAATCGAATTGGAATTTCGATGATTTTCAGTTTCGAGATTGCAAAGTATCTTCATAAGGAGTATATGACTACAGTTGATATCAAGTATCATGTTAAAGACGGTTATCCACCATTAACAGTAAATAATGATATGGCTTTGAAGATGTATATCAAGTTGAAAGAGACAAATTCGGATGTGAGAGCTTTTTTCCTGCGTATTACATTCAAAGAGAATAATGCATATGCGAGCTGCTCGACTATAAGAACAGTTGCAATGCCAAGGCTAAGAATACAAAGCATGATCGTGAAAGCAGTATCGCACCATGAAGATGAAGCCGTTGATATGTTAACAACAGGAAAATCTGAGAATGATAAGAATATGGAAATCAATATATGATATGAATATAATTACAAATGCTTTACATAAAAAGGTTAAAGTAGGCCAATTATTCAAAGATAAGGAGACCATACCTAATGTGATAGAAGTATCACACAATCAAGAACAATTTCCATTTCAAAGTTAAAAAATCATGTTCGAGAAGGTGTGTATGGTATTAGTATTTGAATAAGTTTACGAACACCAGATTATATCACAAAAAATACTAGCTAATGATGTAATCTGCTTTGCCTGGTGTAGTTTTATTTGTCTTAGTTTCAACAAGTTAGGTTTACTATTTATTTGTAACTTTCACATTTGTGATAGTATACCATATTTTAATTGCATATGTTATAAACTAACATCAGATCTATATAATAGCAGGTACTTCATTGATTGTGTATATTAAAATTGTTCATGGGATTTTAAAGCATCAAGGCTAAACAAGTCTCATGTTTTCAAAGTTAGAAGCTTCAACAAACTTTATACATGCCCATTTGATGAAAAATTTGATACATGTCGGGCTACTTCAACAGTTATAGAAAATTTGGTAAAATACAAGTATACTGACCCAAAGTCAGTACACTGCTGGAGACATATAACATGATATGTTGAATGATTATGGCGTCACCATGAACTACAAGCAAGCGTGGACAACAAAGGAAAAGGCTCTTGAAATGTTGAGAGGAAACCTAGGTAGTGGGAAGCTACCGAAATATTTTTAGATGTTGGAGGTAACAAATCCAGGATCTGTTACTAAGCTGCACAAGTCAGAAGATGAATGCTTCATGTATCTATTTGTTGCACTTTATGCAACAATTAAAGGATGGCGATATTATTGGCCTATTCTAGTAGTTGATAGGACTTTCCTGAAAACATCATACAGATGAACCTTAATCACAACTTGCATGCAAGATGCATCAGGTAAGTATAGATCATCAAATATTATACTGTTTATAAAGTCCTTTTTTTCTTAAATCAATGATATACTATTAATAATTCAAATCTTTTATACAAGTAAAGTTCTTCCTCTTGCTTACTCAGTAGTTGATTCAGAAAATGATACATCTTGGGAATGGTTCTTCAGAATATTCAGGGATATATATGGCCTTAGGGATGACATGTGCATAGTGTCACATAGGCATGAGTGTATCGCAAATGCAGCTTCTACTATCTATCTAGAGGTATCCCATTATTTCTATATTTTCCACCTCTGGAACAACATTAAGGCGAAGTTCAAGAAGAGTCATAACCTACTTGCGCAAATATTTTTCAAAATGGCCAAAGCATACACAATTGACAAGTTCAATTACCAATTGGCAGAGATTGAAACAATTGATAAGAGGGTTTAGAAATATCTATTTGATATTGGATATGACAAATGATCAAGAGCACATTCAAAAGTTAATAGAACAACAATAATGATATCTAACATTGCTAAATCTATGAATTCAGCTAATAAGTCTGCAAGAGATGTCCCAGTAACTCCGTTGCTAGATTTCATGATAAATTTGATTAAGGATTGGAACTACAGTAACAAAAAGCTCGCAACAGAAACATTTATAAAGGTTGGACAGAAGTATGAAGATACGTTGGAAGAAAACTTTATTTCTGCATGAAGATGATGGTATAATTTTTATGACCATACTTATTAGATATATTTCAGTTTGTATGATATTACACTAGAGCAGTTTATGGTACAATTTTTATATAGCACTAATAAATCTGTTTTAATAATATAGGTAAAGTCATCAAATAATTTGTTCTATACAGTATATGATAGAGGTAGCAGATATATTGTCAGTATGGAGGAAAGAAAGTGTAAGTTGCAAAAGATTTCAATTAGATGAACTTCCATGTTGGCATGCTTTGGCAATTATTAAGAAATTCAATATGGAACCATGTCAATACTGCTCAGTATACTACAAAAAGGAGTACTTGATTACGACTTATGAAGAATCAGTGCATCACATACCTAATGAAACTACATGAGAGATCCCTACAGAAATCTCAGAGTATGATCTGCTGGAAGATCAAACCGGGAAGGCCACAGAAATCGAGATACAAAAAGTCTCTTGAAAAAAAATCCAAGAGATCAAAAGTTATATGTGGAATATGTGGACAAGAGGTCACAACCGTAAAACGTGTATGAATCCTCCAAAGAGCACTTAACATACATTTAATGTTTTAGAAATTTGTGTAGTATCAAATTGTTTCATTGGATTACAGTAATAATATTACTCATATATATTCTGGAATAAAGTTCAAGAAATATATTGGATTTATGTATCTCAACTTCTTTTCTTTCATTTCAATTTGTTTTTCACTTAATGAGATGATGTGCTAATGTATCCAACTATTTCGCTATAGAGAATGCTATTATTCCAAACAATTTTGGTATACAACAGAGTATACCATCATTACTTGTATTCCTTATACTGTTGGTATGCCACTATTCTTGGTATACTCTATAGAATACCACGATTATTGGTATTCATAAGAGTCGTTAGTATACAAAGTATACCAGTAATACCATGATTACTAATATTACCAGGGGTCTTAGTATACTTAGTAGTATACCATGTTTATTGGCATTGACAGGGGTTTTAGTATACTATGAAGTATACCATTATTCCTAATCTTGGTATACTATAGAGTATACTATGATTAATGGTATTCTCGGTAGTGTTAGTATACTACAGAGTATACCATGGTTATTGGTATTCCCTCATAATGTTGGTATACTACTATTCTTCGTATACTATGGTTACTAGTATTCCCATTATAGTTGGTATACTCTAGTTACTGGTATACCATGATACCAACACTATGATATTCCCAAGTGTTGATATACTACTTTTCCAAGTAATGATAGTATGCTACTAAGTATACCATAGTTACTGGTATTTCCATAGTTTTGTTATATTACTATAGTAGGTATACTACAAAGTATGTCATGGTTACTAATGTTCCCATTATAGTATACCATAGTGGTATTCCCCCATAATATTGGTATACTACTATTCTTCGTATACCATGGTTACTTGTATTCCTATTACAGTTGGTATACCACAAAGTATACAGTAATACCGCGATTATTGGTATTATCAGGGGTCTTGGTATACTCTATAGTATACAATATTTATTGGCATTGCCAAGGGTCTTAGTATACCATTATTCCCAATCTTGGTATACTACAGAGTATACTAAGATTACTGGTATTCTCAATAGTGTTAGTATACTGTATACCATGGTTACTAGTATTCCCCCATAATATTGGTATACTACTATTCTTCGTATACCATGGTTGCTAGTATTCCCATTATAGTTGGTATACTCTGGATATAGGTATTCCCATGGATACCAAACTATGGTATTCCCGTAGTGTTGGTATACTACTTTTCCAAGTAATGATAGTATGCTATAAAGTATACCATGTTTACTAATATTCCTATAATTTGGTATACTACTATAGTAGACTGGTGTTCCCATTATAGTATAGCATATTAGTGGTATTCCCCCATAATGTTGGTATACTGCTATTCCTCATATACCATGGTTAATTAGTTATCATTATAGTTGGTATATTATAGAGTATACTGTGGTTAATGGTATACCATGGTACCAACACGTTGGGGGTAGCATAGTGTTGGTATGCTACTATTCCCAGTAATGATAGTAAACTTTTGAATATATTCCCCCTGGTATAACATATCATATCATGATCACTGGTATTTCCATAGTATTGGTATACAACTATTTCTAGTAGTATATTATCATAATTGGTATTCCCCCTAGTATAACAGATCCATGATGACTGGTATTTCCAGTGAGTCTTAGGTATAATTACGAGGAAAAATACATAAAATACCACCTGACCGTGTAGTCAAATCCCCTATACACACATGTTGACCGCAAAAATAATTGTATTCACTCAAACCTTTTAGAAGTGTGTTAATGACACACCATTTTGCTTAGCCGACATGCGCGTGTTTAACACAAAAAATAAGTGTATGAGGAGCATAAATTATGTCCAAAATCTTATTTAAGTTCCATCTGTCAAAAATTAAACCAAAATGGAAAAGAAAAAAAAGAAAAAATACCATCTGGTCTGAGCAATTCGCCGGCAGTTTCACCATAAAAAACTGAAGCCAAATCTACAAATTTACACCATAACATTCAATCAAATAGGGTAATTTAGTCATTGTCTCTGTCTTTTCCTCTTCAATTCAGAATTTTTGACGATTTATGATGGTGACGAATTTTTGAATCGTCATTTGGGAGGAGAAAGTTTTGAACCTCCATAGTTGGGGTTTCTTGAGTTTTCGAATTAGCGGTTGGGCGGAGAAATCTCGAAACAATGTTAGAAATTATTTGGACCGAATTGTTGGGCTTGTTTACTAAATTAAATTTTTGTTGCTATTATAAAATTGATATTAAGAGTTATTGGGCTTAAATTTTTTAATCGGCTGCTGGGTTTGCCAAAATTCGAACCTGTGAAAAAATTTGAATAAAAATTTCCAGCTACCGGTTCAATGAATGGGGAGGTGGTGTAATGAGTTATCTTGTAGCCATAATTTGGAACCTAATGAATTTGTGGAATTAAAAATGAGGAATTTGTAGAAAGATGTGAAATTATTATACAAAGATCGCTCTCAACATTGGTGGCCGGAGTGGATCCTCTGTCGAGTTAGGCAGGGAGTTCCTTTTCATTTTCTTTATTTTTTTAATAAAACTTGGATGAATTCTTTTTATTTTGTTTTATTTTTAAGTTACTGAGACATGTCACGACCTTAATCATGCGTGACACACATGAACATGGTCAAACATATAAATGGTGTGTCATTGATACGCTTCTACAAGGTTTGGGTGTGTAAAATTATTTTCATGGTCAACAAGTGTATAAAGGAGATTTGACTACAAGATCAGGTGGCATTTTATGTATTTTGCCTAATTATAAAGTATACGATAATAACTGGTATCGTATGTATACCACGATAACTGGTATTCCCAATATTCTTGATCATTACTAGTATCTTTAATGGGTCTTTGGTATAATAATAGAGTGTACTATAATAATTGGTATTCCTAGTGGTCTTGGTATATCTTTAACTTTGATCAACTATTTTTTTTTTTATAAAAGCATACAAAAAATTATGATATTAGCATAAGGTAACAGTTGCAGAAGGAGCACTATTATAGAACAAAAGACTAAATTCAAGATTTCTTAAAAGAAGTTTAGAAGATTCAGCATATAGCATACTCAGAAGCAAAAAATCAGAAATTTCCTAAAGTACATCAGTAATTTTTCAATGTTCACAGTTATAATACTACTTTTCCAAAAAGTTATATGAGAGTATTAATTAATCAACACCATCACTAACGCTTACAACCTAAAAAACTACTTCTTACTCCTCGTGTTGCACCTTTTCGAAACACAAGGTTTGTTCAATATTCCAGTGACCTCATATTCACTAATCAGATTTTTCACCCGCTCCTTCCCATAATGGTATACTAACGAATCAAATCTGGTTCGAAGACGTTCAGAATTAAAGATGTAATTGTCTGCAGGAATCTTCTTACCTTCAATAATATACTCCGCAAATGCACAAAAATATATATTGCAATCACTACATACAAAAACATAAATAAAAAGAAATAAGATGACAATAAAACAACAAAAACAGAAGAAGATTATATAAAATAACATAACCACTTATGCTTTTTCCTGGTCATGCAAGTCTTTCACTGATAAAAGAGAAAATGGATCAGCTAGATTCTTTTTTCCCAAATAATGAGAGCGATCCCTTGCAATGTCATGTCTTTGCTCATAAAACGGAGTAGCAGCCAACAATAATGGTATGAAGATAGCAAATAGATGCAATGTTTCACGAACAACTGCATCATTACTTGCATATCTCATAGTCGTATATGTAATTTTCAATCCCATTTAGTATTCACTTTAATTGGCATAAGCACATAATCAAAGTCGACCCATGGGTTGTTACAATGTCCCGATCCAAAATTCCTCCTTAGAAGTCATGATGGCACATAGTCTCCAAACTAGGTAAGCTAGTCTCTAAACATTTTTCAAAATAATTAAAGCATGAAATAACAAAAATAGAGTTTAACATAAAAGCGGAAATAAGAGTAATACAGGCCGAAGCGGCAAAAACTCAACATAATATTCCAGAACTAAGTGGTATAGAGTCAAAAGCTCTAATTGAATACACGAGATCAATCTCAACTATAATACTGTCTAAAACACATAACAATAGAAATAAAACAAGAGGGTGACTCCAAGGCCTGCGAACGCCATGACAGGTATACCTTGAAGTCTCCGCAGCAAATTCCAAACGGCTAACTAACGTCTGGCATGCTTCGCAGTACCTGGATCTTCACAAAAATATACAGAAGAGTAACATGAGTATACCACAATTGGTACCCAGTAAGTATCAAGACTAACCTCAGTGGAGTCGTGACGAGGTACAAGTCAAGACACCCACTAGACATAATAACCTGTGCAAAGTATATAAAGCTAACAGAGGAATGATATCAATATAAATCTAAACATGGAAAGAACAACAATATAACGCTAACAAGGGAAAGCAAAAGCAACAAATAGCAATAAGGAGAAAACAGGTGATAACGCAACAAAGTAATCAGAACACAATTAAAGTATTAGCAAAACCAATTAAGGAGAATAAATGACAACCAAATGATCAAACCGTTCTATTACAAGGTGTGACGACCCAAAGGGTCATCACCTGTTTTTTACCCATTATGTGCTTCTGAGGCCTTGAAAACCTCATTTAGAGTCGCTTTAATTTGCGTGCGCAGTCCGTGCGCGTAGCCGGAAAGCTTAAATATGAAATTTTGTGAAAAATGCTAAGTTTTGATGTTAAAATGAATAAATTTGACTTCGGTCAACATTTTGGGTAAACGGACCTGGACCCATAATTTGACGGTCTTAGAGGGTCCGTAGGAAAATATGGGACTTGGGCGTATGCCCAGAATAAAATTCCGAGGTCCCAAGCCCGAGAAATGAATTTTCGAGTAAAATTATTTTTCTGAAATTGTCAAGGAAAATTGAAATGAAAATTGATTAGAACGTATTGGTATCAGGCCCATATTTTGGTTTCGGCGCCCGGTACAGGTCTTATATGTGATTTAAGAGGTTTCTGTAAAGTTTGATTAAAATCAGACGTCGTTTGACGTGTTTCGGACATGAAATCTTAAATTTGAACTTGATGAAATTTTTGGAAAAACTCTTGATTTTGAGGTTTGATTCATTGTTTTTGAGGTTATTTTGGCGATTTGATCATACAGATAAATTCGTATGATGTTGTTGGGTTAGTGCATGTGTTTGGTTAGGAGCCCCGAGGGCTCGAGTGTGTTTTGGAGGTGTTTTAGCCTTGTAAAAGTTGCAGGTCTCTGAACCCTTTAGTGCGGTCCGCGAGAAATCGCGTGCAACCGCGGAGGGGCCAGCGCGACCGCGGTCGCCTTTGTGCGGGGCGCGGTGGAGGCTGTGCGGCCGCAATCGCCTTTGTGCAGTTTGCACAGGGTGTTGAACTGCAGGTCTTCAGGGAGGCCTGTGCTGCCGCAATTTGTTTAATGCAGTTCGCGGTGGAGCTCCACGGCTGTGGTCCTTTTTATGCGGTCCACGGTGAGGGTCTGAGAGGGGTATAAATAGACAGGATTATTTTTCACTTTTCAAAACCCCAAAAACATAAGAGGCGATTTTTCAAAAAACCTTTCTTCTCCAAATCAATTGTAAATCATTTTTAACTAGTTTTCTTCAATCATTAACATCTTTTAACATGGTTTCAACTTAAAATCAAAGATTTTCATGGGAAAAATTGGGTGTTTTGGGTAGAACCTAGGTTTTCCAAAATTGGGGATTTGGACCTCAATTTGAGGTCCGATTTCAAAATAAATTATACATTTGGATTCGTGGGGAAATGGAGAATCGGGTTTTGTTCTGAACCTCGGGTTTCGGCTACGTGGGCCCGAGGGTGATTTTTGACTTTTTGGGTAAAACTTTGGGAAAACTCATTTGCATGCATTGTTGTTGATTCATTTAGCACTTATTGATGTAATTAAGTAACTTGTGACTAGATTCGAGCGGATTGGTGGTGGAATCAAGGGGGTAAAGCTATAATTGAGGCTTGAGTGGTGTTCAAAGCTTCGAGGTAAGTGTTTGGTCTAACCTTAGCTTGAGGGATTAGGAGTTGAGTCTTATTTGCTACGTGCTAATTGTCGAGTACGACGTATAGGCATGGTGACGAGTATCTATACGTTGGTGTCTAGCATGGCCGCGAGTCTTTGTATTGTAGATATTCTGATCTTGTTGTATCTTTCATGCCTAAATGATGATTTCTATATGTTGTAAAAAGCATGTGAAAGAAATTATGATCTTTGAACTTCGAGAAGCATTGGCTCGAGTGGTAATACGAATTGTGAAAGTATATGAGATAAATGAAACCCTTTGGAACATTGGCTCAAGTGGTAGAGTGAGATATAAAGTAAGAAGTGAAAGAAAGAGAACGAGTTATTGAATTGTTCCCTTGCCGGGACTTAGCTGTTTAATTGTATTCTCTTGCCGGGATTTCTATTATTTTTATTATTTGTTTAATCCATTGCCCCTTTTTTGTGATTGTTGTTTGGGTGAGGAAGAGCGATAAAAGCACGAAGGGTGATGCCATGCATTGTTTGCTATTGTGAGGAAAGAGTGTAAAGCACGAAGGGTGATGCCGTGCCGTATGATGTACCATTCCGTACCGATATTTATTGATTATATGGTGAGAAAAGAGTGTAAAGCACGAAGGGTGATGCCGTGCCGCATGATGTACCATTCCGTGCTGATTTTATTGATTATATGGTGAGGAAAGAGAGTAAAAGCACGAAGGGTGATGCCGTGCATTTGTTGATTTCTGATTTCCTTGTTGATATCCGAGTTATATTGTTTCTTTCATTACCTACTGTTATTTGATTATTTCGAGGTATTAGATTTCCTTACCCTATTTGCCTTGTGATTGTTGTTTGGGTGAGGAAGAGCGTAAAGCACGAATGGTGATACAGTGTATTGTTTTGGTGAGAATGAGAGTAAAAGTACGAAGGGTGATGCCGTGCAAATTGTTGATTTCTGCTTCCTTGTTGATATTCTAGTTATGTTGTTTCCTTACTTACTTGATGCCTTTCTATTCGGAACTATATTCACCCCACAACATGTTTCCCCTACCCGCATTGACTAGTTATTCCTGTATCTTTATTTTCGCTGTATATATATATATGAACTGCACAGGTTTATTTGGAGTCTGGTCCTAGCCTCGTCACTACTTCACCAAGGTTAGGCTGGATGCTTACCAGCACATGGGGTCGGTTGTGCTGATACTACACTCTGTGCTCTTTTGCACAGATCCAGGTCTTGGACAGCAGCAGTAGCGCGGGAGCCAGCCTTCAGTCCAGTGAGACACCGCGGTAGCCTTGTAGGCATCCGCAGGCCCCGTGTCTCCTCTATCTTTTATTTCATTCTCTTATCTCATGTTTCCGAGACAAACAATTTATATTTTTCTTTCAAACGGTTGTATTTAGTACTCTTATAAGTTCGTGAGTAATGTGACACCAGTTCTTGGGTAGAGGCATATGTTGATTTCCGCCTTATTGTTCAGTTTCTTTAATTTACGTTTTTCGCATATTCATTTAATTATGTTGTTTTCGTGATATTACTGATAATTGTCAAAAGAAGTAATTTGTTAATGAAGTAGCAGTTAAGAATTGACTTGCCTAGCTCACATTAGTAGGCACCATCACGACTCCCGAGGGTGGGAAATCCGGGTCGTGACAAGTTGGTATCAGAGCTCTAGGTTACATAGGTCTCACAACTCATAGACAAGCTCAGTAGAGTCTGAGGGATCGGTACGGAGATGTCTGTACTTATCCCGCAGAGGCTATAGAGTTAGGAAAATTTCACACTTGTACTTGTCGTTCGGATTTGTTCCTCAAATGCTAATTGTATTTCTACTTTGTTCTATTGCAGATGGCGAGAACACGCGCTTCCTCATCTACCGCTTAGCAGCTCGAGCCCCCAGCAACAGCTTCTACTAGGTGTAAAGGGCGAGGCCGAGGCTGTGCTAGAGGCCGAGGTAGGGGCAAAGCTCAGCCCCGAGCAGCAGCACCAGTGGTGGAGCCTCAGGTTGATTTTGAGGAGGAGGTTCTGGCCCCAGTAGTTCCAGTGGGCCCAACTCTGGTCCTAGAGGGGTTCATTGCCACCCCAGTTCTTCAGGATGCTCTGGTCCGATTGGTCGGCCTCATGGAGAGTGTCACCCGAGCGGGTTTGCTTCCCATAGCACCAGCCACCTCTCAGGATGGTGGAGGGGATCAGACTCCTGTTATTCCCACTCCAGAGCAGGTAGCTCCCCAGGTTCAGGTTCCAGCGGTTCAACCAGCTGTGGCAGTTCAGCCGGGTGTAGTAGCTCAGACCGGCGATGGAGCGGCTATGTCCGCCAATGCTTTGTGGAGACTGGATAGGTTCACCAAGCTCTTCACTTCTACATTCAATGGTGCATCTACTGAGGATCCCCAGGATTATCTGGATAGTTGTCACGAGGTTCTTCGGAACATGGGGATCGTTGAGACCAATGGAGTTGATTTTGCTACCTTTCATCTGTTTGGATCCACCAAGACTTGGTGGAGGGATTATTGCTTAGCTAGACGAGCCTGTTCGTCATCTTTGACTTGGGAACATTTCACAGCATTGTTTTTGGAGAAGTTTCTCCCCGTGACTCAAAGAGAGGCCTTTCAGAGATAGTTTGAGCACCTCCCAGCAGGGTTCCATGACAGTCACCTAGTATGAGACCAGGTTCATCGATCTAGCTCGCCATGCTCTTGTCATACTTCCCACCGAGAGAGAGGGTGAGGAGGTTTATTGATGGTCTTATTCAGCCGATTCGTCTTCAGATGGCCAAGGAGTCGGGGAGTGAGATCACTTTCTAGAAAGCGGCCAATGTGGCCTGTAGAGTTGATATAGTTCTGTCATAGGGAGGTGGTCATGGGTCGGATAAGAGGCCCCGTCATTCAGGCAGATTAAGCGGTACCTCATCTGGAGGTAGAGATTTATATGGTAGAGGCCATCCTCCTAGGCCCTTTCAGTCAGCTCTCCAGGTCTCTCATGGTACTTCAGGTGGTTGTGGTTCTCAGACGCACTATTTTGATCAGCAACCTTATAGTGCACCACCAGCTCCCATCAGTGCACCGCCGCTTCAGAGTTTCCGAGGTGGTCATTCAGGTCGACAAGGCCAGCAGTTTCAGCAGCCGAGGGCTTGTTACACTTGTGGTGATCCCGGTCACATTGCCAGGTTTTGCCCTCGAGCACCAGGTAGCTCTCAGCATCAGGGTTCTCGTGCTATGGTACAGGCACCAGGCGTTCCACAGCCCGCCCATCCAATTAGAGGTGGGGGTAGAGGTGCTAGAGGTGGAGGTAGAGGTCCTAGAGGTGGAGCTCAGGCCGCCAGAGGTGGAGGCCAACCAGCAGCAGGCCGTGCTAGAGAGGTAGTTCATGGTGGTGGGGCACAGCCCCGATGTTACGCCCTTCCATCTAGGCCCGAGGCTGAGGCTTCAAATGCAGTCATTACATGTACCATTCTGGTTTGTGATAGAGATGCTTCAGTGCTATTTGATCCAGGGTCTACGTATTCGTATGTGTCATCTTATTTTGCACCGTACCTGGTCATGCCTAGTGATTCATTGAGTATTCCTGTTTATGTGTCTATACCGGTGGGTGATTCTATTGAGCTCGATCGAGTTCATCGTTCTTGTATTGTGGTGATTGGGGGTCTTGAGACCCGTGTTGATTTGTTGCTGTTAGACATGGTCGACTTCGATGTTATGTTGGGGATGAACTGGTTATCCCCGTACCACGCCATCTTGGACTGTCACGCTAAGACTGTGACCTTAGCCTTACCAGATTTGACCCCTTTAGAGTGGAGGAAGACTCCTGGTCATTCTACCCGCAGTGTTATCTTGTACATGAAGGCTCGGCGTATGGTCGAGAAGGGGTGTTTGGCCTATTTTGCTTATGTTCGCGATTCCAGTGCTGAGGTTCCCTCTATTGATTCGATGCCCGTGGTTCGTGAGTTTCCTGATGTTTTCCCTTCAGACCTGCCAGGTATGCCACCCGACAAGGATATTGATTTCTGCATCGATTTGGTTCCGGGCACTCAGCCCATTTCTATTCTGCCATATCGCATGGCCCCGCCAGAGTTGAAAGAGTTGAAGGAGCAGTTGCAAGACTTGCTTGAGAAGGGTTTCATTAGACCCAGTATTTCGCCTTGGGGTGCGCCGATGTTGTTTGTCAAGAAAAAGGATGGTTCAATGAGAATGTGCATTGATTACCGGTAGTTGAACAAGGTTACAATCAAGAATAAGTATCCACTGCCAAGGATTGATGATTTGTTCGATCAGCTTCAGGGTGCCAAGGTATTTTCAAAGATAGACTTGAGATCTGGCTACCATCAGTTGAGGATTAGGGCATCCGATGTCCCTAAGATAGCTTTTCGCACTCGGTATGGGCATTACGAGTTCTTGGTCATGTCATTTGGGTTGACAAATGCAGCAGCTTTTATGGATTTGATGAACCGAGTGTTCAGGCCTTATTTGGACTCGTTCGTGATAGTCTTCATTGATGATATTCTGGTATATTCCCGCAGCCAGGAAGAGCACGAGCTGCATCTCAGAGTGGTTCTTCAAACTCTGAAGGATAGTCAGCTATATGCGAAGTTCTCGAAGTGTGAGTTCTGGTTGAGTTCAGTTGCATTCCTAGGTCATGTCGTATCAGCAAAGGGTATTCAGGTTGACCCGAAGAAGATTGAAGCAGTCAAGAACTAGCCTAGACCAGCATCAGCTACAGATATTCAAAGTTTCTTGGGATAGGTAGGCTACTATCGTCGGTTCGTGGAAGGGTTCTCATCTATCGCAGCCCCGATGACCAGTTTGACCCAGAAGGGTGCCCAGTTCAGATGGTCGGACGAGTGTGAGGCGAGCTTTCAGAGGCTCAAGACAGCTCTGACTACAGCACCGGTGTTGGTTTTGCCCACAGGTTCAGGGCCTTACACAGTCTATTGTGATGCTTCCCGTATTAGGCTTGGTGCAGTGTTGATGCAGGATGGCAAGGTCATTGCCTATGCTTCGAGGCAGTTAAAGATTCATGAGAAGAACTATCTGGTTCATGATTTTGAGTTGGCAACCATTGTTCACGCATTGAAGATCTGGAGGCATTATCTTTATGGCGGCATGTGAGGTGTTCACTAATCACAAGAGTCTTCAGTATTTGTTCAAGCAAAAGGAGTTGAATTTGAGGCAGAGGAGGTGGTTGGAGTTGTTGAAGGATTATGACATCACTATCTTATATCACCCTGGAAAGGCCAATGTGGTGGCCGATGCTTTGAGTAGAAAGTCAACTAGTATGGGCAGTCTTGCTTATATCCCAGTCGGTGAGAGGCCGCTTGCTTTGGATGTTCAGGCCTTAGCCAACCAATTCGTGAGGTTGGATATTTCTGAGCCTAGTCGGGTATTAGTTTGCACAGTCGCTCGTTCTTCGTTATTGGAGCGTATCCGTGATCGGCAGTTTGATGATCCCCATTTATATGTCCTTAGAGACACAGTGCAGCATGGAGGTGCCAAGCAGGTTACCTTAGATGCTGATGGAGTTTTGAGATTGCAGGGTCGAGTTTGTATGCCTAATGTGGATGGGCTTCGAGAGTTGATTTTAGAGGAGGCCCATAGTTCCCGGTACTCTATTCATCCGGGAGTCGCGAAGATGTATCAGAATTTGCGGCAACATTATTGGTGACGTCGAATGAAGAAGGATATTGTTGCATATGTGGCCCGGTGTTTGAATTGTCAGCAAGTTAAGTATGAGCATCAGAGGCCTGGTGCTTTATTTCAGAGAATTGAGCTTCCCGAGTGGAAGTGGGAACGGATCACTATGGATTTCATTACTGGACTTTCGCTGACTCAGAAGAAGTTCGACGCAGTTTGGGTCATTGTTGATAGGCTGACCAAATCAGCGCATTTTATTCATGTGGTAGTCTCCTATTCATCTGAGAGGTTAGCTGAGATCTATATCCAGGAGATTGTTCGCCTTTATGGTGTGCCGGTATCTATCATTTCGGACCGAGGTACGCAGTTTACCTCGCATTTCTAGAGAGCAGTTCAGCAAGAGTTAGGCACCCAAGTTGAGTTGAGTACAACATTTCATCCTCAGACGGACGGGCAGTCCGAGCGAACTATTCAGATATTAGAGGATATGCTCCGAGCTTGTGTCATTGACTTTGGAGGTTCGTGGGATCAGTTTTTGCCTTTAGTGGAGTTTGGGTATAACAACAGTTACCAGTCGAGTATCCAGATGGCTCCTTATGAGGCTTTATATGGTAGGCGGTGTCGATCTCCAGTTGGATAGTTTGAACCGGGAGAGGCTCGGTTGTTGGGTACGGATCTGGTTCAGGAGGCCTTGGACAAGGTCAGGATCATTCAGGATAGACTGCATATAGCCCAGTCCAGGCAAAAGAGCTATGCAGATCACAATGTTCGAGATGTGACTTTTATGGTTGGTGAACGGGTATTACTCCGAGTGTCGCCTATGAAAGGCGTGATGAGATTTGGGAAGAAGGGCAAGCTTAGTCCTAGATTCATTGGTCCGTTTGAGATTCTTGATCGAGGGATAGGTGGCTTATAGACTTGCATTGCTGCTGAGCTTATCAGCCGTGCATCCAGTTTTTCATGTGTCCATGTTTCGGAGGTATCACGACGATCCATCCCACATGTTAGATTTCAGCACTGTCCAGTTGGAAGAGGACTTGTCCTGTGAGGAGGAGCTGGTAGCTATTCTAGACCGGCAAGTTCATCAGTTGAGACTCAAGAGTTTTCCTTCAGTTCGTGTTCAGTGGAGAGGTCAGCCTCCTGAGGCATCAACGTGGGAGTCCGAGTCCGATATGCGGAGTTGTTATCCTCATTTATTCCCCGACTCAGGTACTTCCTTCTTTTGTCCATTCGAGGATGAACGATTGTTTTAGAGGTGGAGAATGTGACGACCCAAAGGGTCATCACCTATTTTCTTACTCATTATGTGTTTCCGAGGCCTTGAAAACCTCATTTAGAGTCGCTTCAATTTGCGTGCGCAGTCTGGGCGCGTAGCCAGAAAGCTTAAATATGAAATTTTGTGAAAAATGCTAAGTTTTGATGTTAAAATAAATAAATTTGACTTCGGTCAATATTTTGGGTAGACGGACACGGACCCATGAATTGACGGTCCCAGAGGGTCCGTAGGAAAATATGGGACTTGGGCGTATGCCCGGAATCGAATTCCGAGGACCCAAGCCTGAGAAATGAATTTTCGAGTAAAATTGTTTTTCTGAAATTGTCAATGAAAATTGAAATGAAAATTGATTAGAACGTGTTGGTATTGGGCCCGTATTTTGGTTTCGGTGCCCGGTACAGGTCTTATATGCAATTTAAGAGGATTCTAGCCCGAGAAATCTTAAATTTGAACTTGATGAAGTTTTGGAAAAACTCTTGATTTTGAGGTTTGATTCATTGTTTTTGAGGTTAGTTTGGTGATTTGATCGCACAGATAAGTTAGTATGATGTTGTTGCATTAGTGCATGTATTTGGTTAGGAGCCCTGAGGGCTCGAGAGTGTTTCGGAGGTGTTTTAGCCTTGTAAAAGTTGCAGGTTCAGGAAGTTGCAGGTCTCTGAACCCTTTAGAGCGGTCCGCAAGAATTCGCGTGCGACCGCGGAGGGGCCAGCGCAACCGCGGTCGCCTTTGTGTGGGGCGCGGTGGAGACTGTGCAGCTGCAGTCGCCTTTCTGCGGTCCGCACAGGGTGTTGAAATGCAGGTCTTTAGGGAGGCCTGTGCGGCCGCAGTTTGTTTAATGCGGTTCGCGGTGGAGCTCCATGGCCGTGGTCCTTTTTATGCGGTCCACGGTGAGGGTCTGACAGGGGTATAAATAGACAGGATTATTTTTCACTTTTCAAAACCCCAAAAACATAAGAGGCGATTTTTCAAAAAACCTTTCTTCTCCAAATCAATTGTAAGTCATTTTTAACTACTTTTCTTCAATCATTAACATCTTTTAACATGGTTACAACTTAAAATCAAAGATTTTCATGGGGAAAATTGGGTGTTTTGGGTAGAACCTAGGTTTTCCAAAATTGGGGATTTGGACCTCAATTTGAGGTCCGATTTCAAAACAAATTATACATTTGGATTCGTGGGGAAATGGGTAATCGGGTTTTGGTCTGAACCTCGGGTTTCGACTACGTGGGCCCGAGGGTGATTTTTGACTTTTTGGGTAAAACTTTGGGAAAACTCATTTGCATGCATTGTGGTTGATTCATTTAGCACTTATTGATGTAATTAAGTAACTTATGACTAGATTCGAGGGGATTGGTGGTGAAATCAAGGGGGTAAAGCTATAATTGAGGCTTGAGTGATGTTCAAAGCTTCGAGGTAAGTGTTTGGTCTAACCTTAGCTTGAGGGATTAGGAGTTGAGTCTTATTTGCTACGTGCTAATTGTCGAGTATGACGTATAGGCATGGTGACGAGTATCTATACGTTGGTGTCTAGCATGACCGTGAGTCTTTGTATTGCGGATATTCTGATCTTGTTGTATCTTTCATGCCTAAATGATGATTTCTATATGTTGTAAAAAGCATGTGAAAGAAATTATGATCTTTGAACTTCGAGAAGCATTGGCTCGAGTGGTAATACAAATTGTGAAAGTATATGAGATAAATGAAACCCTTTGGAGCATTGGCTCAAGTGGTAAAGTGAGTTATAAAGTAAGAAGTGAAAGAAAGAGAAAGAGTTATTGAATTGTTCCCTTGTCAGGATGCTTGTTGCTTTGTTGAATATCTCCTTTGCCGGGATGATGAGATTTATTGATTTTGTTCCCTTGCCGGGACTTAGCTGTTTAATTGTATTCCCTTGCCGGGTTTTTTATTATTATTATTATTTGTTTAATCCCTTGCCCCTTGTTTGTGATTGTTGTTTGGGTGAGGAAGAGCGATAAAAGCACGAAGGGTGATGCCGTGCATTGTTTGCTATTGTGAGGAAAGAGTGTAAAGCACGAAGGGTGATGCCGTGCCGTACGATGTACCATTCCGTATCGATATTTATTGATTATATGGTGAGGAAAAAGTGTAAAGAATGAAGGGTGATGCCGTGCCGCACGATGTAACATCCCGTGCCGATTTTATTGATTATATGGTGAGGAAAGAGAGTAAAAGCACGAAGGGTGATGCCGTGCATTTGTTGATTTCTGATTTCCTTATTGATATCCGAGTAATGTTGTTTCTTTCATTACTTGCTGTTATTTGATTATTTTGAGGTATTAGATTTCCTTACCCTATTTGCCTTGTGATTGTTGTTTGGGTGAGGAAGAGCGTATAGCACAAAGGGTGATGCCGTGTATTGTTTTGGTGAGAACGAGAGTAAAAGCACGAAGGGTGATGCCGTGCAAATTGTTGATTTCTGCTTCCTTGTTGATATTCTAGTTATGTTGTTTCCTTCCTTACTTGATGCCTTTCTATTCAGAACTATATTCACCCCCACAACATGTTTCCCCGACCAGCATTGACTGGTTATTCCTGTATCTTTTTTTATCCGCTGTATATATATGTATGAACTGCACAGGTTTATTTGGAGTCTGTTCCTAGCCTCGTCACTACTTCGCCGAGGTTATGCTGGATACTTACCAGCACATGGGGTCGGTTGTGCTGATACTACACTCTGTGCTCTTTTGCACAGATCCAGGTCTTGGACAACAACAGTAGCGCGGGAGCCAACCTTCAGTCTAGTGAGACACCGAGGTAGCCTTGCAGGCATCCGCAGGCCTAATGTCTCCTCTATCTTTTATTTCAGTCTGTTATCTCATGTTTCCGAGACTAACAGTTTATATTTTTCTTTCAAACGGTTGTATTTAGTACTCTTAGAAGTTCGTGAGTAATGTGACACCAGTTCTTAGGTAGAGGCATATGTTAATTTCCGCCTTATTGTTCAGTTTCTTTAATTTACGTCTTCCGCATATTTATTTAATTCCGTTGTTTTCATGATATTACTGATAATTGTCAAAAGAAGTAATTTGTTAATGAAATAGCAGTTAAGAATTGGCTTGCCTAGCTCACATTAGTAGGCGCCATCATGACTCTCGAGGGTGGGAAATCCGGGTCGTGACACAAGGTTTAAAATAAGATTCACCTTGAGGTATCATGCCTCATACTCACAAATCACGAGTCCCAATTCAACAAATCATATACACATGGCACCTCATGCCCACATTATCAATCACAACTACGCAGACAACTCATGTGTCAATATCAAATCACCTGGCATGGTTACAAGATCAATATCACAATCTGCCTAGCGTGATTATATGTTCAATATCACAAACTGCCCGGTGTGGTCAAAGGCTACCAGTTCGACTATATTGGAGAGAAAGAAAATATATAAGAATACATGTACATGTTCAATGATCATCAAGTATCATACTCCTAGGCTAGTATAAATGGCATGTTACGGTATATGTATGTGCAAGTGTACTATCACAGCTCAAGTCAACAAGTAATATCAGTGACATTGAGTAGCATAATGGAAACAACACAACAAATCACATAATATGCATGGCACACACAAGGAAGTTATACCACCAAACGAATATCATCAATGGTATGACCCCAGGCCATCATATATCATCCCTGACATAAACCCCCTTGTCTCGCCACGTGCGCAACAATATAGTAAGTGCCCGCCTTGTCTCGCCACATGCGCGTTAACAATGATCTCACCTTGTCTCACCATATGCGCAAACCCAACATATATAAATAGCACGCCTCGTGTCTCCATATGTGAAATATCAATAATAAAAATAGCACGACAGAAACCTCATGCAAACACCCCGACAATCCACTCAACAGGCCCATATGTGCTAAAATACAACAACACAACATAACAACTCGCACCAGACCTTCCCATATACTACAATATTGCCACAATAACAATACCAACATTGCAACAATATATAGCTCTTGACTCAACAACAATGAATACCAATAACGATAATATTAACCCAAGAGTACAGAAAATAAATCAACACAAGAATTGTATCAACACGTTGAAACAGACGAATAACCTCAACAATGAAAGATATATCATGTAATAACAACTTCAATCAATGTATATAAGGTAGAATGACCAAGAGTCCCCCTCCACTCCGAACGAGGCAACCCCGACAATGCTAAGGTCACGGTCTTGGCATGATAGTCCAAGATAGCATAATAAGGAGATAAATAATCCATCCCCAAAATGACATCGAAGTCTACCATATCGAGAAGTAGGAGATTTACACGGGTCTCAAAACCCCCAATAACAACCACGCATGAATGATAGACACAATCTACCACAATAGATCACCCATCAGTGTAGACATATAAACAAGAGCACTCAAAGAATCACGAGGCACAACCAAATATGAAGCAAAATAAGAAGACACATAGGAGTATGTAGACCCTGGATCAAATAAGACTGAAGCATCTCTACTCCATACTAAAACCATACCTGTGATAACGGTATCGGATGCCTCGGACTCAGGCCTGGCTAGGAAAGCATAACACTGGGGCTGGGCCCTACCAACTTGAACTATATCTCTAGGACGACCTCCTGCTGGCTGGCCTCCACCTCTAGCGGCCTGACCTTCACTTCTAACAGCCGGACCTCTACCTCTAGTGGGCTGACCCCTACATCTGGATCCCTGACCCCTGCCTCTAGCTGGTAGGGTGGGTGGTGTCGGAATATGGCACGAGACTTTGTTGCTGTGGCTAAACACCCACTAATCTCGGACAAGCTCTCCGGATATAACCATACTCATCGCACTCAAAACAACCACCTAAATACTGCGGCTGAGGAAACTGAGACTGACCCTGCCGCGGGCCGACTGACCATGATAATAGCTCTGAAGAGGAGGTGCTCTAATAAGAGCTGGTTGTCCCGAAGGAGGTACATAAGAACCACGCCCCCTGAAGCTCCATGAGATGCCTGAAGTCCTGAGTGAAATGGCTTGGGAGGATGGCCCCTACCAAAAGAATCTCTGCCTCCAGATGAGGCACCACTGAACCTACCCGAATAACGAGGCCTCTTATCAGACCCCTGACCACTCCCTTGAGATAGAACTGCCTCAACTCGCCGGGCCACATTGGCCGCATCCTAGAAAGAAATCTCGCTCCTGGTCTCCTTAGCCATCTGCAATCTGATAGGCTGAGCGAGTCCCTTAATAAACCTCCTCACCCTCTCTCTCTCGGTGGGAAGTATAAGAAGAGCATGACGGGCCAAGTCAATGAATCTAGTCTCGTACTGAGTGACGGTCATAGAACCTTGCTGGAGACGCTCAAACTGCCTCTGATAGTTCTCCCTCTGAGTGATAGGAAGAAACTTCTCCAGAAATAGCTAAGAAAACTGATCCCAAGTCAAAGAAGGCGACCCGATTGGTCTAGCCAAACAAAAATCCCTCTACCATTTATTGGCGGAACCTGATAAGCAAAAAGCAGCGAAGTCGACCCCATTGGTCTCCACTATCCCCATGTTCCGAAGAACCTCATGGAAATTGTCCAAATAGTCCTGGGGATCCTTTGAAGATGTACCACCATAGGTAGTAGTGAAAAACTTGGTGAAGCTATCCAACCTCCATAAAGCATCAGCAAACATAGCTGCTCCATCACCGGTCTAAGCTACCACACCTGGCTGAACTACTCCAACTGGCTGAGCTGCTGGAGTTTGAAATTGAGGAGCCATCTACTCCGGAGTGCGGGTAGCGGGAGTTTGTGCTCCTCTCCCAAACTGAGAGACGGCTGGTGCTACAGGAAGTAAGCCTGCCTAGGTGACACTCTCCATAAGGTCCACTAGATAGACTAGAGCAACTTGGAGTACCGGGGTAGCGATGAACCCCTCTGGGACCTGAGATGGTCCTGTTGGAAATGTCTGGGCCGGAACCTCATCCCGAAACTCTACCTGAGGCTCCACACCTGGTGCTACTGCTCGAGCTCTAGGCTGAGCCATGCCCCTACCTCGGCCTCGGCCTCATCCTCTGCCCCTCGTAGGAGCTTCCACTGGGCGCTCGGGCTGTTGATCAGCTGATGAAGTGATACGTGTTCTCACCATCTTCGAAAGAACATAGTGGAAGTTCAATTAGCATTGAGAATTCAAGTCGCACGATAGGAAAGAATAGATGTAAAGTTTTCCTAAACTCTGTAGCCTCTTGGGGATAAGCACAGACGTCTCCGTACCGATTCTTCAGATTCTACCTAGCTTGTTCGTGAATTGTGAGACCTAAGCAACCTAGAGCTCTAATACCAACTTGTTACGACCTGAATTTCCCACCTTCGGGGCCTTGATGATACCTAATATTGAACTCGCTAGGCAAGCCAACGTCATAGTTTATTACACTATTTTCATTTATATTTCAGATATAAATGACTTAACAAGATGAATTAATAGAATTAAATGCGGAAGAAAACAATTTAAAAGCTTAACTTGAACATTAACAAAATCCGGAATAACATCTACCCAGAACTGGAGTCACAATTCACGAACTGTCTACGATTACTACAAATAATGGTCTGAAAGAAAAATATACATCTATTCCGAAGGAAAGTAAAAACAGAATACAGTAAAGATACAAGGGGATGCCAGGGCCTGCGGACGTCTGTAGGTCTACCTTGGGTCTCCTGAACTGAAGGTAGCACCCTTGAACTCTGATCAGCCGCTAGCTCCGAAATCTGCACAGGAAGTGCAGAGTGCAGTATCAGTACAACCGACCCCATGTACTGGTAAGTGCCAAGCCTAACCTCGATGAAGTAGTGACGAGGCTACGGTAGGGCATAACAATATATATAACGTGCAACAGTTTATACCAAACGAAAAATAAATACAGAATGTACATAAATAATAACTAACATTAAATAAATCCGGAATCCAACTGTACTACTACTACTTTTAGCTATAACCAATCCTTAGGAGCTTTTCAATATCTCAGTAATAGACATTCAACAGAAACACATGCCCAAAAACATAACTTGTCATGACCCAAACCTATGTGCCTCAGCGGGCACTCGGTACCTTACTCAACCGAGTACCTATGTAACATATCTTTCGTATCATACTATCATAGGTAAATAATCCAAAGAGGTTGTCATGAGATAAGTACAGTAAAACATGGAGAAATACTCGACATTGGACGATCCAACATGTAATCCAAACTTATACATATGACGTACGGACCTATAAGGCCAAAACAACCACTCATACTGAACATAGGCCGACAAGGCCATACAATCTTTTACGTACATGACATCTGTCTACAAGCCTCTAAGGATACATAATTTTCATAAAGGTCGGGACAGAGCCCCGCCATACCAAATAATACATATCTAAATCATACTGACCAAACAAGCATCTCCGAATGGAGTGTATCAATATCTTCCGTTGAGGTGATCGCCTACTTGGAGGACTCTCGACCTGTCTATCGAGGCCTGCAGGCATGAAACGCAACATCCCCAGGCAAAAGGGACGTCGGTACAAATAATGTACCGAGTATGTAAGACACATAAATAAGTACATAACAAACATGGAAGGAATAGAAAGTAAATGACTCAACTTGAAGTGTTGATAACTCCGTAAATCATGAAATAATTATAGTGTCTTGCATATGCGTATGAATTTCATGTTGTGCATAGGTACATGGTTCATAACATCATCAGGACTCTAAGAGCATCCCATGATATCATCTCGGCCACTGTGGGCAAATCATCAATGTATACCAGCTGATCAGGTGGTGGTGCGTATATAACGCCGTAACCTTTTCCCATATCCCATATACATATAATATACATATATACGCATATATAACGTAATCTGGTCATGTGTCAATGTACATGAATGCAATGCATGAGAAATACGTCAATGAAAAATCTTTCGGAGTGTCATAAGACCATTATGCCTTTGAGTAATATCATGAAATAAACTTTACCAACTTACGTATTTTTGAGTCTCATGAACAGATGATAGAATAATATGACACATGGGAGAATAAGAATATACACATTTCTATCATTTCTACGAATAGCGTAATTTATGGAAGTTGTGCATTTGCTCGTTTCGCTTGTGTCATATAAATCATGCCAAAAGAAAGAAGGGATAACCTTAACATACATGGAGTAAGGAAAAATCAGTATAATATTCTTGAAAAATATTGCACCGTACTTCTTTAGAACAACATAATTTTTATGTTGTTAAACTTCTAATAATTCTTGTTGGAATCGATTTGGTCGCAAGAATTTTGGTTGGATTGAGCCTTAACGTACTGGTTTGAGAACATGTTGAATTTGAATCAGGAAGAGGTATTTGATTTTTTACTTTATGATTAATAGAGTTCTGATTTTTGTCTAAAATAAAATGAAACCAAGACTTTGTAAGGTTTATGAGACCAAGATTGTAATGTCTTACACTTACTTACACCTAAGTGTCTATAACATTAAATGACCACTAAGCCAATATGACTAAGAGTCATAGGCTTTAATAGTGGCTTGCTGCCACGTGCTATTTTGGTCTTATCCATTAGTCAATTAATTTAATTAGATAATATCCCGCTACATGGTAATTAATCAAATTACTCGCATAATTAATAATTATCTCAAATTAATTAAAATTCTACTTATTTTTAATACACTTTATACATCCTAGTATCTTGGTCATATAGTACCTTGTATGGTACTAGTTCATAAATACCGGATATTAACACGTGACCCGTATTTTATCCCGACATGCCAAACTTTGGACGAAAATTCATTTTCTTTGACTTGCTTCCCCTCTCACCTTCACGAATTTACTCATCACTTATTTGAAATAGTATAATCCTTTTAATCTCCAAATAATCTTTTCCTTGGACTGATGTCAATTACCTTACGACAAATTTAACGTACAATACTACATGGTGCAACATCGTTTAATTTAATACTGCGAAGCATAACATCGTCGTAATATAATACTGCGGGACGTAATATCGATGTAATATTGCAGGGCGTAACATAACTGATGCAGCATGCATTCCAATCCGACCATATAAACAACATCAGTATCAAAAATCCAATAATAATAGTATCAATATTCAACAACATTAGTATCAACATTCTTCCTTATTCCTCCTTGTTGCGGCACGCAACCCGATCCCACATGTCCTCCCTTATTACTCTTTGTTGCGGCGTGCAACCCGATCCCACCAGAAAATCACTTTCCTCCCTTATTCTTCCTTGTTGCGACGTGCAATCCGATCCCAACATATAAATATATCAACACCAATCACAAAGAGAAAATACCAAGAATTTCACAAGTTGACTTAATTTTCACATTTCTACACTTCAACTCGTATAAAGGGGTTATCCCTACGATTATGAACTTCACCCACGAAGGCTAAACAGCAGGTCCAACCAAAGTGCACCATAAGGCACCAACAGCTCAACCCAAACTAAAAATATAACTAAACGGAACCATGGAACAATTAGACACTCCAAGTATGAGGGCAACAGTTAATATAAAGCAATTAGGCATGAAGACATTTATGTAAAATAGCAATTAAAGCATAGAACAGTTAAGCAGGTAGCAATTAAGACAAGGAATGATATAATAGGAAACGAGGAAGGGAAACAACTAAACATGGTAATTTTGGTGGCACATAGGTACTCATCACCACACCTATACGCCACACACATGAAATTTCACGTAGCAAATAAGTCGGGGATTCCTATTCCCTCAAGTCAAGGTTAGACCAAACACTTACCTCAAGCCACAGGTAATTCAACTCTCAACCACTACTTTACCTCTCGATTCCACCACCAATTCACTCGTATCTAGCCATAATTAATTCAATAACATCAATAAATACTAAATAAACCAATTCTAATGCATGAATATGAATTCTCAAATGTTTTCCCCAAAAAGTCAAAAATCGACCCCGGGACCGCTTGATCAAAACCCGAATTTCGAACCAAAACCCGATCACCCATTCACTCACGAACTCAAATATGTAATTAGTTTTGAAATCAGACCTCAAATCGAGATCCAAATCCACAAAATTTGAAAATCCTAACTTCTAACCAAAACACCTAATTTCCCTTGAGAAACCGTTGATTTTGAAATTAAATCATGTAAAAAGATGTTATAGATTGAAGAAAATAAGTTAGAAATTACTTACTAATGATTTGGAGAAGAATCATTTTTTGGAAAATCGCCCAAGAGAGTTTAGGATTTGAAAGAGTTTGAAAAATGGATGAAATCTCGTCAAAAATCCCACTTATAAGGTGCAGATGTCGCAACTACGACCAGGGGTTAACAATTGCGAGCCCTGAGAATTTCTGATACCTTCGAATTTGCGACTACTGGGAATTTCTGAAAACTTTGCATTTACGGAGAAATGCTCGCAAATGCGAGCAAGGCTGGCCAGGGCATTTTTCACAATTGCGATTAGCCCCTCGCAATTGCCAAGCCTGTTGGGCTTGCAATTGCGTAGTCTGACCTTGCAATTGCGAGATCAGAGCTTGCAACATCACTGAACCTGCAACAACTATTTTTTTTCTAAGTCTAAATTCACTTTGTAGCCTATCCAAAATCATTCGAACCCTCGGGGCTCCAAACCAAATATGCACGCAAGTCTAAAAATATCATATGGACTTGTTCGTGCGATCAAATCATCAAAATACCATCAAAAACTATGAATTAAACCTCAATTTCATGAAATTACTCAAGAACATCGAAATTTCCATATTCTCAAATATAGGTCCGTTTTATACCAAATAAATTCCGATTCTTACCAAATTCCACAGATTCAACTTAATTATTATTGTAAACTTGTACCGGGCTTCGGAACCAATATATGGGCCCGATACCATCAAGAAAATGCATCAATTCACTTCTAAAAGCCTTTATATTTTCCAGCAAATAACTTTCTTTAAAAATTCATTTCTCGGGATTGGGACCTCAAAATTCGATTCCGAGCATATGCCCAAGTCCCATATTTTACTACGGACCATACGGGACCGTCGGATCATGGGTCTGGGTCTGTTACCAAGAATGTTGACCAAACTCAACTTTAATCAATTTTAAGGGTCAAATTCATTACTTTTATTAAATTTCAGGTAAAAGCTTTCCGGAAATGCGCCTCGACTGCACAAGCAAATCGAGGTGAGATAAGAAGAGGTTTTAAGGCCTCGGAGCACATTTTTGACTTCTAAAACAAGAAATAACCTTTACGGTCATCACACTTTGAGAGTACATAAAGTAAATTAATCATGTTACCTTGGAGAATAAAAATCTTTAAGATCATGGATAACAAGTACCAAGAGGGTTGAAAGGCTAAGAAGCTAAACATATTGAAGAAAATAAGTTT
Source organism: Nicotiana tabacum (assembly GCF_000715075.1). NCBI lineage: Eukaryota > Viridiplantae > Streptophyta > Magnoliopsida > Solanales > Solanaceae > Nicotiana > Nicotiana tabacum. The sequence continues at coordinate 55,641,685 of NC_134099.1, read as the reverse complement.
CGTCGAGTGTCGACATATTGGAAATGTTATAACGTGTACTTTTGTAACGAGAATAGGGTATTTGACAAGATAAGGAGGTTATGTTATGAATTATTTTTGTCGTATAATAGTCGTGTGTTATGTTTTTAAGTCAAGCAAGTTGTGGAACAAAAGTTGGCAAAGGTCATCACAAGTTACATTCATATATGTGCAGAACATTAGGTCAAATGTAGATGCGATTTTCTCCCAATTTACTTCGAATTATGGGGTGATCCCACCTACTAAATTGAATATCTATTCATCTAGTTTCTAACGCATTAAACCTTTTGTCGATACAGCATTGGATTTGAGAAATATTCGTGTTTTTGCGAGACCACGCCAAGCAGCTCTCTATGGGACCCACAATGGCAGTTGATATATATAAGATGCCTCAACCCCGTTTTAACTCATTAATTTTCAGCATATTCAGACCCTAGACACCTAAAAATACTCTCTCAAGGTTCTCTCATTATCCAAGACCCAAACAAAGGGTAAACAACACAAATAAAGTGTCGGAAATCCCGTCGCGCTAGTATGTTTCTTGTTCTTCTTGTTGTTGATGATTTTTGGGTGGTTATAGCTCGTGTGGGAGGTTTTTAAAAGTGGCTTAAGTTCTGTAAAATACTCTCCCAAGGTTTTCATATCAACCCTAGGTTATTTCAAGTCTTGCAAATGGATTACACTATATTTCAACATCAAAAGTTAGTTTTAGTGAAGAACAACACCTCTTTGAGGTTGTGTTGTCATTGAAGATAGTTGTGGGCTATGTTTGGCTAAAATTTCAAGTTTTTGCTACTGGCTAAGGTGAGTATAATAGAATACTAATTGTTCTTAAGATTTATTTTATGTTGGTTAAGATTTTAAGATGATAAACTACAAGATAATACTTGGATTAGCTTAAGTCACTTCTATGGTGTTGTATTGCTATTGAGGGCTGTTGTAAGCTAAATATAACTTGGATTTGGACTTGAAGCTACTTTAGGAGATATTTATATTGTGTTCTTGCATGTACTTAAGGTTATCATGATGTTGATTATGTTTAATAGATGCACTAGACATGAACTAGTGAATAAAGTTGCTAATTGAAGATAGTTGGAGTTATCGATTATATCCTTTGTTATAAATATATGGTATAAGGATGGACTTATTGATGAATGACTTAATTATCATGTTAATAATGCTGTCAAGTTAATGTAAGAAGTCTATAAGGGGTGATAATGGGGTTGAAGGGTTCTGAAGGGATTCAATCCAGCTTGCCGCTCGTCGTGATATATTGACGACTTGTTAATAAAATATTTCGTACCCTATTGTTGATGTTGTTCTTATTGTATTGCTCTGGTTGTTATTGTTGGTATATGGTATTGGAGGAGGCCCTTGTTACAAGGGAGATGCTGGCCAAATTTACATAAAATGAGCTACTAGCTTAAGTTACAGACTTAGCCTTTACTCAGCACTAATTTTGAATCTCCTTATGCTATGGTAGACTGAGTTGAGTTGTTTGAAGAGTTGATTGGAAGCTATTAAGGACTCAACAAGGTTAAGGTATGTTGAGGATAAACCTTTCCTTCATTTTGGCATGATCATGTAACTACAGGTGTTTGATAACGAGACATAAAGAGAAGTTCATATTCCTGAATTTATGTACATTGTCCTAGTCTCATAAGTTACAACATTCCCTCTTATCGAGACTTTAGATTAATTTTAATATTTTCTACTTTCAGCCAAGAGAGTAGAGAGTCTATATATATATAATATTACAGTATTTTCACCACTATCGAGCTATAATCAATGAGCAGGCCCCTACTGGGCAACCTCTGATCAGATGGTAAGTTATATACCGAGCCTACTGTGGCCGAGCGCCTATGAGCGATCCCAGAATGGCCGAGATACAGATCCTAGTAAGGCCGAGTGCCTATGAGCGAGCCTACTACGGCATATTAGTTACACATACCGAGCCTTATAAGGCTGGACAACTATTTACTTACTATATTGAGAGAGTTGAGTCAGTATCAGTAGGTAACCATATCTTCAGATTATCTTTGACTTGTAGTTACTTTCAGTTATTATATTACCATGCCAGTTTGAGCTTTCAATTATTCTGTTGCCTTACATACACGGTATATTATTTCGTACTGACATTATTTTTGCTAGGGATGCTGCATTTTATGCCTGTAGGTCCTGATTGATAGTTGGACAGACCTTCCCAGTAGACTGAGTCAAACCTCAGCTTGGTTGGTAAGCTCCACTTCCTCGGAGTTACCATGTCTAGACCTTGGAGTCCATTTTATATATACAGGTTTGATGGGTAGGTCGAGGCCCTATCCCGATCATGGTACAGTTCTCTTATCTCTAGAGCCTTGTAGATGATTCCTGTATATTTTATATAGAAGTAGATGTTCATGGTGGCTTCATCGGCCTGCATAATTATATATATCAACCTTTAGGTATGTTTACCCCTCAGATGAGAGATACATTATTTTTAGATGATTCAGAATATGGCCTCTTCGACGTAAGTTGAGGTTTACCCTTCCCGAGTTCACAATTACAGAGTGGTACGCTCGGACCGAGTATGGCACCAAGTGCCGACCACGCCTCTTCAAGTTTGGGGCGTGACAAACTTGGTATCAAAGCAATTCTGTCCTAGGGAGTTTACAAGCCGTGTCTAGTAGAACCTTATTTATAGATGTGTTGTGCACCACATTATATCAACAGGAAGCTACAAGGCATTTAAGAGTCTATTACCCTTCTTTCAAATCCACATCGTGCTATAGAGCTGAGTCATAAGAGTTTGAGCCAAGACATATGTTTGTTAATTATAGAGATGCTTGCAATTTGAAAAATTACAGCTAGCTAGAGGGATAATATAGCAGTAGGTAAGGGCATTAGTAGAGAGAGAATTCTTGACGACGTGACCCTATTAGATCATGCATACTAGATGGTGCACTCTAGAATAGTACAATCAGATATGAATACTAGAACGTTCAAAAATATCAGAATACATGTAGTGGCATCCTAAAAGTGATAAATATTTACTTTAGTATGACTCCCAGCCCTAGTAAAAAGAGAATAGTAGGCGACCCGAAGAGCCAGTGAGACGAAGCAAGGGGAGATAAAAGTGAAAGAATATTTTGTTGAAGTTTTTAGAATAAGGTAACAAACAGAGATATTAGCAGGAGAATAAGAAGAGAGTAAATGAAGCATTACGAGTAAGATGTGATAAAAGGATGGTAACTGTAAATCATAATATGACAGGATGACATAGTCTATAGTCAAGTAAAGGAAAAAACAAGAGGTGACATGCCTTGAGATTATAAAAGAGTATAAGCCATAAAGTCATATCCTCATTTCGAGAAAATGAGTTGGCGACTCCAACATAATTACCAGAAGGATAAGTTAGACCCCCCGGAGTAATAGAAATCAACATAGGCTAGTAAACAAGAAAAAATATCGAACATGATTTAGGGACCAAAGGATTTGATAATAGTCGGCATCGTAAGAATTTCAAAGATTGTGTTCCGGAAGTGATAGAATGGACAATGGAAGAATAACCTTTAAAGGTCATTCAGGAAGACACTTCCCTAAAGCAAGCAATGTGAATAGAGTTAAGCTTAAGGGAGTAAGTGTGCCAGTTACACTAGGTGTCACCCTCGCACGTAAGAAATTCTATTATCCCTAGTATAGAAGGGTTACTACAAGGTGAGTAATAGTCAGTAAAGATGTGAAAAGATGCCAAATATGAAGATGTAACTATGGACTAGTTAAGGAAGAATGCGGTAAAAAGGCGAAAGGGGTGAGATTGCATTTATTCAGATCCTACATATATGTTATGACTCCAGAAAATTAGACAAGCACGGTGGTAGGGAGATGCAGTAAGGGTCTCCTTATGGATATGCAGTAAGGGTTCCCTCCCAAGATGTTATTGATAAATAAGTGAGAATGAACACTTGATACATAAAGAGCCAGTACGAGAGGTAAGTTAAGACAAAGGAAACAACCCAAGAATGATTACACAGAATATAGATATGAGAATGGACCAACGAGTAGTTAGTAGTTGATTCAGGAAGATTCTAGTTATGGCTAGACAAGAGGATACAGATAAATCAACAAATTATTCAAGATAAACCTAGTGAATCCCAGCTTAGGGAATTTAGTCTTGCAGATACGACATCGTAATCCTTGAGAAATATTCAGATAGGAGTTGAGGTAGTTATAGTTGTCGTAAAAGTGTTACGAAAATAAAAGAGAGTGCTACGAGGGAGACAAAAAAAATTGAGTTCAGAAGTAACCCTATGAGAACAAGGGCACAGAGGTATGTAACTAAGGATATTTATAGGTGAGTAAGAACATTAAAAATTCTGTCAGGTATATGATGGGATAATATCTCGGCTTTATAAAAGTCAGAGAGTTTTCCCTAAATGCTACAATGAAAGACTAGCTGAAAAAATAAGGAAGAAGGCTTCAAACTAAGCATAGTGACCTAAATAAATAATGGTCTTGTAACAACAGTCTCACTACAACATCGTAAGCACTCTATAAGAAAGTGGTACCTATTGTGACTAAGGAGCATGAAGAAAAATCCAAAGTAATATTCGAGATCGTATGAGTTGCACAAAAATTCCAATATATGTGGGCACTAAGATAAGCCAAGTATTCATGAAACAAGTCGCAGAACGACCAAGAAAAGTAATTTCTTACTTTTAACGAAAGTTGAGAAGGCACGAAAGGAATTATTCGATCTATGACCCAGAGTTAATTACATTATGAACACACTTAAGATCTCAGAGTGTTATCCATGCAACATATATGTTGACAATGATACAGCTATAAGATACTCCTGTATAAGTTAAAAGAAAGAATTGAGTCCACGTCACAGACAAAAGCTTGAATTGCTAGAAGGTTATATCATGGATGTTCCATAGCATCCACGAGGGGCTAAAGTAATAACTAATACCCTGAGTCACAGATCGGAATATAGTGTAAGCCTACTTAAAGGCTGAGATAGAAGAGGAAACTAAAGAGTTACATCAGCTAAGTGAATTAGGAGTCTGATTATTAGACCCTAATGAGTATAGAAATCATGATTCAGAACATTGTAGAATCACTCAAAATATCATAGGTACAAAAGAAATAGTATAACGACCATATTCTATAATGGCTCTATGATAAATCTAGTTAGAACAATACCAACCTCATAAGAAATCAGTATGAAGCCTTCGCTGGATTGTGTATGCACATGATGTGCAAGTATTATAGTAGAGCTTTAAGGTGTGGATGCGAATTCCACCTATGTGGAAGGGAGGTTATGAAAGAGATAGAAGATACAATGCAAGTTTTAAAGGTAAGTAAGGTACATGTGAAGAAGGTACGAGATACCCAATTACAGAAGGTTACGAATAATCCAGATATCAGATAGAGGGATAGAAGCATCGTAATTCTGTATCAAGAAATGATAGTGTTGTCGTCAGTGGCATATCTTTCAGCCTATGGTTTCCAGGTTCAGAGAGGTCTAGTTAAGAGAGTAAAGAAGAGTTAGAGAAGATATGATGTCTCGCTTGAGGTTCCATAATAACATAAGGAAATCTATGGCGCTAGTAAGTTAAATGAAGGTTGTGAGTAGTATAAATAGATATATGTAGGCCGCAAGCTAAAGTATGGTAGAGCGACAAGGTTTTAGGTAGACAGGAGTAAGGATAAGAAAAGGTGAGTGAGAAGGTGACAAGAATAGGTAAGTCCTCAGGGTTAAACCCATCACAACAAGAGAGCTGATGGTTTCCATAAGTTATAAAAAGCTCAGTATAGCATGAGTGAACTCAGAGGAGTTTAAGACTAGGAGAATTTAGAAGAGATGGAATGCTGCCCAAGTGGTAGAATAAGGGTGTAATTGTGATAGATAAGAGGATGATATTTAGGCCTTTGATTGGGTAATGATTCAAAGAAAAGGGATTTCACGAATTGTACATGATTAAAATACCCTCACAAGGTGAATCAAGTTGGGATGCTATGAAATTCAGTTATTGAAGTATAGTATTAACCCTAAGTGGATCGGGCAAATAACTTCAGATGTTCCCTGATGAGATGTGAGCCCTAGTGACAATATATTACATAAGAGGTTTCAAGTGATCAGTGGTAGATTATAGATCAACATTAAGGTGAATCAATAATAGATGGATGAATGTTCCAAAGTGTGAGATGGGATTAGGTTGTCATTCTTAAGATGAATAGTAATGAGGAAGCATTAAGGGACTTAAATTTATACATATAGGATAAGTAGTGATAGAGTATATATATATATATATATATAGGATATGGGAAAAGGAGTAACCTGGAATTGGGTAGCATACCTTGGCCATAATAAATCAAAGTAAGTGTTGTGGTATAGTATAAGCTAACTAGATATAGTAAATCCATAAACATAGCTAACCGAGGCTATAAAACAAGATATAGCAATAGTCGTAAGTTCGACAAAGTACCGAGCGAAAAACATCAGTACACCTATAGATTTCAGAGGGACAACTTGTCATAGTTCTGTATATGTTCACAAAGTGAGGCCTAGAGATTGACTATAATTTGAAGGAAAAAGGAGAGAAAAGTCACATAGGCGCACATATAAGGATAGAGTCATACAGGCTGCATGACATAAGATAGCAACAGTTACGAGATTGGAAGAATTCCGACCACAAGTCGTGGTGTGAGAAAGAGGCCTAAAGGGGGGAATGCCCTAGCCTTTGGACTTATTCATAGAACAGTTACCTAGATGGAAAGGGAAGCAGTAAAGTATTTGTAAGAGCTATAGGTTATGAGACTGATAAACGCATCAGTCAACATTCGAGGACGAATGTTCCAAAGGGGGGAATGATGTTACACCCTATATCTTTGTACAAAAAAGTATTCGTAAGTCAATTGATATAAGCTCAGAAATAAGATCACCTTTGAGAGTACATAAAGTAAGTTAATCATGTTACCTTGGAGATTACAAATCTATAAGATCATGTATAACAAGTACTAAGAGGGTTGAAAGGCGAAGAAGCTAAACAAATTAAAGAAAATAAGTTTAGTCTAATGTCGACAAGTTGGGAATGTTATAACGTGTACTTTTGTGATGCGAATAGGGTGCTTAACAACATAAGAAGGTTATGTTATGATTTATTTTAGTCGTATGATAGTCACGTGTTATTATTTTAAGTCAAGCAAGTTGTGGAGCAAAAGTTGACAAAGGTCATCACAAGTTACATTCATAAATGTGTTGAACATTAGGTCAAATGTAGATGCTATTTTCTCCAAATTCTTCGAATTATAGGGTGATCTACCTACCAAATTGAAGATCTATGAGTCTAGTTTGTAACACATTAAACCGTTTGTCTATACGATATTGTAGTACAGAGATATTAGCATTTTTACGAGACTGCACCAAGCAGCTCTCTATGGGACCTACAATGGCAGTTGATATATATATATAAGACGCCTCAATCCCATTTTAACTCATTATTTTATAGTATCTTCAGACCCCAGACACCTAAAAATACTCTCTCAAGGTTCTCTCATGATCCAAGACCCAAACAAAGGGCAAACAACACAAATCAATTGTCGGGAATCCCGTCGCGCTTGTAGGTTTCTTGTTCTTCTTGTTGTTGCTGATTTTTAGGTGGTTCCAGCTTGTTTGGGAGGTTGTTTTAAGTGGTTTAAGTTTAGTAAAATACTCTCCCAAGGTTTTCATATCAACCCTAGGTTATTTCAAGTCTTGCAAATGGATTATACCATATTTCAACATCAAAAGTTAGTTCTAGTGAAGAACAACACCTCGTTGAGGTTGTGTTGTCATTGAGGATAGTTGTGGGCTGTGTTTGGTTGAAATTTCAAGTTGTTGCTACTGGCTAAGGTGAGTATAATAGACTAATAATTGTGCTTAATCTTTCTTGTATATTGGGCAAGTTTTTAGGATGATAAACTGCAAGATAATACTTGGATTAGCTTAAGTCAATTCTATGGTGCTGTATTGCGATTAAGGGATGTTGTAAGCTAAATATAACTTGGATTTTGACTTGAAGATACTGTAAGAGGTATTTGTATTGTATTATTTCATGTGATTTAGGTTATCTAATTTTGATTCAGTTAAAATGATGTACTAGACATGAACTAGTTAATAAAGTTGCTAATTGAAGATAGTTGGAGTTGTGGATTGTTTCCTTTGTTATAAATATATGGTATAAGGATGAAATAATTGATGAATGACTTTACTATCATGTTAATGATGCTGTTAAGTTAATGTAAGATGTCTATAAACGGTGAAAAAGGGGTTGACAGGTGCTGAAGGGATTCAATCCGAGCTTGCCGCTCGTCATGATATATTGACGACTTGTTCATGAAATATTTTGTACCCTATTGTTGATGTTGTTCTTATTGCATTGCTCTGGTTGTTGTTATTGGTATATGGTATTGTAGGAGGTCCTTGGTACAAGGGAGATGCTGCCCAAATTTACATAAAACGAGCTACTAGCTTAAGTTACAGACTTAGCCTTTACTCAGCATTAATTTTGAATCTCCTTATGCTATGGTAGACTGAGTTGAGTTGTTTGAAGAGTTGCTTGGAAGCTATTAAGGACTCAACGGGGTTAAGGTATGTTAAGGCTAAACCTTTCCTTCATTTTGGCATGATCCTGAAACTATAGGTGTTTGATAACGAGACATAAAGAGAAGTTCATATTCCTGAATTTATGTACATTGTCCTAGTCTCATAAATATATATATATATATATATATATATATATATATATATATATATATATATATATATATATATATATATATATATATATATATATATATATATATATATATATATATATATATATATATATATATATATATATATATATATATATATATATATATATATATATATATATATATATATATATATATATATACATATTACTATATTTTCATCTCCATCGAGCTATAATCGATGGGCTTTCCCCTATTGGGCAACCTCTGATCAGATGGTTAGTTATATACCGAGCCTACTGTGGCCGAGCGCTAATGAGAAAGCCCAGAATGGCTGAGATACAAAGTCTAGTATGGCTGAGCGCCTATGAGTTAGCCTACTATGGCATAACAGTTACACATACCGAGCCTTATAAGGCCGGACAACTTATTTACTTACTATATTAAGAGAGTTGAGTCAGTATCAACACGTAAGCATATCTTCAGATTATCTTTGACTCCCTGTTACTTTCAATTATTATATTATCAGTTCAGTTTGAGCTTTCAGTTATTCTGTTGCCTTACATACTTGGTACTCTTCTTAGACTTGCTTGACTCGTCCGAAAAAAGAGGGAAAGTGCTAAGACCGCTAATGCAGCTAGGGGAGTTTAAGGACTCATTTCTAAGGCTAGAAGCCTAGACTAGACTAGAAAGGAGATTGCTTTGGTCTTTAGTCATCTCTACTAGATGCAGTTGCCTAGGAATCCAATGCACTACAATATTTCATATTGACGTCTCTTTTGCTATGGACGCTGCATTTCATGCCTGCAAGTCCTGATTGACAGTTGGACAGACCCTCTCAGTAGATAGAGTCAAACATCAGCTTGGTTGGTAAGCTCCACTTCCTCGGAGCTACCAAGTCTAAACCTTGGAGTCCATTTTATATATACAAGTTTGATGGGTAGGTTGAGGCTCTATCCCGATCATGGTACAGTTTAGTTATCTCTAGAGGCTTGTAGACGAGTCTTGTATATTTTATATAGTAGTAGATGTTCATGGCGGCTTCGTCGACCTGCAAAATTATATATATAAGCTTTTGGGTATGTTTACCCCTTAGATGAGAGAGACATTATTTTCAGATGATTCAGAATATGGCCTCATCGGCCTAAGTTGAGGGTTACCCCTCCAGAGTTAGAAGTTACAGAGTGGTAAGCTCGGGCCGAGTATAGCATCGGGTGCTGTCCACGCCTCTTCAGGTTTGGGGCATGACACTTCGAGATGTACTTCTAGGACCTCTAGACTATTGGGGAGGATTATCAACCCATTCCTCGATGTTGGGAACTTTTTTGAGTTCTTCCAGGACCGCTGCAATATAAAAATCACGAGTCAAAAGTAAGTTAAAAATACTGGCCCAAATTAATGGCGATATGCTTACACTTGTTGTTTCACTTTTTCAGAAAGGGCTGGTCCTCAAAAGAAACTAATTCTCAGGTCGAGATGGTCACATATCGGTCATACGTTATCTATCATAGTCATCCTTCGTGTTCACAAGTGCTCACGAACAATGATTGACAATAATAACAATGTTGCCCCTGAATGGGCTTGGGGCGTAAAGATCGAGGAGATACTGAATGAGATTGACCTCAACCAAGTTTGGAAAGAAATGGAGACATGATATTAGCATCCAAATATTGAAGTGCCAGTAAAAGTCTAAAATTATGGTGACTATTGGAGGTTCGAATTCGAGGGTGAACAAATAAGTATATACAAAGGAAAAACCGGTACAGTGGGATGATAAACCTCTCATTCTCCAAAGGCAATTGAATGTCAACATGATTTCCCCAGTGACTTTCCCTCCTAACAGGGAGATGATCCTCGTGATCCAAAGAATCAAATTGTTCACATGATTGCCCACGAATTGAATCGTCGCCCTACTATATGACTTCCTTCCTCTTCAAAATAAATTGCTTGGGGAGAAGGTTATAAACAAGGGGCTCAGTACCGTGTTTTCGTTTACTTCCTTTATGCGATTTCTGTGCTTTCTTCCTTTTCTCATGAGAAACGGAGAGAACTTCTTCTTAAGGCTATGTGGTGTCACTCATCTAGTTTAACGGAGAAAGATCTATAATTGCTATAAGTTTAGGGTTTTGATAATCCATGATAATAGCAAAAGGAGAAATAAGAAGAGAAGATAAAGGTTCAACAGAGGTTGAGAAAATTGCAAAAGAAATTGTTCTAAGAAATTGGCAAACATCAATCTTGTATGTATATATATATATATATATATATATATATATAGGCGAGAAACCCACTTTTCATAATCGTTAAACTCCAGAAAGACTTCAATCATATAAGCAATCATCATGACCTTGGGGATTGTAATCAACTACAGAGCCAGTTAGGAATCGCCAGGTATCCCAATCACAAATTTATCACTTTAATAGCGGAATATTGTTAATAGTGGATCTTGATTAAGATCTCCTCCAGTCAAAGGATTTTCACTTCTCGAGCATTTCTTGGAGAACTATTCGACAAGTGAGGACTATCTTTTATTGGCAAAATTTTATCTTATCGTATGGCACAACGAAACAATGACACATAATATAAGCGGTTTTGAGCCTATGAGCATGGAAGTAAAGGCCTAGGGAGCAGAAGAACCATGATCCGGACTATCTAATCGAATCTAAAACAAGCACAACATGAAGAGCATGCATCCGGAGCAGACCAAGTACTTTCAGTATCGAAGCTACACCTGGAGCCTTTCTGAGATCATGTCCCCCTGTATGTTACGTTATCGTAGTTATTACTAGAAGTGATCTCTCCATCCCGCTAACAGTATACTTAACATGTAGGCTAGGAACTCGAAACAGTCTCGCCCTATCTAGGCTATAAATACCCCGCTTTATTCATTTGTAACATATATCTTATTACAGATAACAATTTGAGATCATTCATTATGTACCTATCATATTCGTTAGCAAAATTATCTTTCTCTTATTGGGGTTGTAATCTATTTCAACATAGTCACATCGAAATCCGACGATCAATAAGATTTTTTTATCTTAATCTTCGCTTTATTTATCATTATTATTATTCTTTTTTTTATTATATACACTTTGGATTAACATGTTTGATAGCAGCCTTAAAATATAAATTTAATTATTTATTCTAAAATTAATTTTTGCGTTAAATAGATATGGTGAAATATAGTCGGCTAAATATGTGTTTGATATCGTATATTATATATCTAAAAAGAAATAAAAAAAATGAAAAGCTAAAACATGACAAAATCAACAAAAACTGAACTAATGAAGAATTGACTTAATTGGTTTGGCATACCGCTGGTGGATATGCCAAAAGATGTCCTATCATTGAACCGAGAACTTAAATGCTAAAAGTACTTCTCATGGTCTTGCTTCAAGCACCCTTCCTTCTCTACCTTTTTTTTTTCAAAAACTTAAGCAACTTATACTAATGCCGGCGATCTCGAAGGAAGATATCTGGACCTGGAGCAATTCGTCTTGATATTCATTATATTAGGATGCAACGAAAAGGAAAAAAGATGATAAGCAAGAAGAGGAAAGAAGAATGTTAAAGAAGTCCCTATAAGTGCTTCACTTAGCATTTCTATAGTTTTTCTTCCCCTCTTCCGTCAAAGCGCGCTCTTTAATCCATGCACATGCGTCTTTATTGCATTCCCCCTTCCCTCACTTGCAGCAGCTTATTAAAAATTTGAAAAATCAATTCAATTGATTTGGTTTAGTTTAGGAGAAAACTGACTCAAACCTAACCATGAATGCTCGTACACAGAAAAATTGATACTATATGTCATGTACTGCCCTTAAGCTTAGTGCTTTATGCACTAGTTAAAGGTTGTCTTAAATATATTTTTGAGTAATCTGTTTGGCCTCTTGGTACCATGTAATTGCTCTAGTTCCTATCTCTGAAGCAATATTGCGTTATTATTATGCAATTATTGAAAAGGTATTGCTTGCGCAGTTGCGTCGTATGGGGATCAAGGGATCAAGAAAAATGAAAAAAAGACGAGTAAAGGGCGGTAGTGACTGTAATTGTGAAAAGATTGGAAGATCGGGCTAAAGAAGACGATAGCCCTATAGATTCGTTCCTATGGTTCAATCCTTCCCAGTAAAATGCGACGTGTTCGAATTCTGATCGCTTTTACGCGAGAAAAGGGGATCACCCCCTAGGCCTAAGTATTCCTCAATGACCGATAGCGTAGAAGTACTGTGAGGGAAATGTGAAAAGAATCCTATTTAGGTAGTGCAATAGAGAACCTGAGATCCAATGTGAACAATCAGTCGAAGGAGCGGAGCTTAGAGGCTTTACTTTATGTAAAGCTCACTCACTCTAATGACGTACCTTTTGCATGATAGGTCAGCAAGAAAATGGGAACAACGGCTTAAGCCATTAGGTGTAGGCGCTTTACAAGGTGGAATCTTCTAGTTCTTCCTATTTGACCCGAAACAGATCGATCTAGCCATGAGTAGGTTGAAGAGAGTGTCACACCTCCTTTTTACTACCCTCGGAAGGGTATAAGAGAGTTTTTTTCAATTTAAGTGACAATCGAAACCGGATTTATTTATTTATTTAGAGTCGTCATTTGGAATAATTTATGGTGTCCCAAGTCACCGGTTTAGAATCCCGAATCGAGGAAAATTAGATTCTAATTATGGTCCGCGAACACAAAATTCCGGGTAAGGAATTCTGTTAACCCAGGAGAAGGTGTTAGGCATTCCCGGATTCCATGGTTTTAGCACGGTCGCTCAACTATTATTATTGGCCTAATTATCTAATTTTTTACACGTTTTAAACCTATTGTGAATTTTTAACTCTTTAGCCGCTTTTAATATTTCGAAAAAATTCAAGGTTATTTAAAACACATCGTAAGCCACGCTACATGAAATGCACCCGTCGTTCACGACACGTTTTATTTAACCTTGTTGAAAATTGGAGTCGGGTCACATGAAATGCACACCCGAACCCCTTTAATCTAATTTGACGTAGTTTAATTGATGAATAACAACCCAATTTCTATACTGTGACAAAATCATGTTCAGCTATAACCAATTCGGGTAAACATGAGAAGATAACCGAGTAGGCAAATTCAAAACCACGGAGAATAATTACAAAAAAATGACGGGATCACATCACCAAACAAATAATTGACATTAAGCGTGAATAAAACAAATCGAGGATGAAATAGTTGAACCTCAATATAGCCCAAAAAGTTGATTGTTTCACTGTTTTGAACTCAAAATGTGACGAATCGCAGACGGGAACCCAAATCGGCACCGAAAATCTAAAACCAACGACAAACTCGAATCAACCTCGACTTAACTCTGTTCCCATACTCAAAAAACCAAAAATCAGAACCAAATGAAGAAATAGAAACATCTTCGTCGACAGATTCAAACTTAAGACGGAACTCTGGATCAAATATTTCAAATCAACTCTATCCTCGAAATCAAACTTAACAGAATGAACCAAATTATTTTTTTGTATTTTCTGATTGTATATAGAACTGGTATTTTATATTCAAGCTAGGACATTAAATTAGAGAAGTAACATTCAGAATCGAAGAACAAAGAAAAACAAAAACGCGCTGAAACAGTGACCCCGAATCTCGACGGCGACAAACTCGAACCAACTCTCAGTACCTCAAGTGCAAATCCACTTCGAACACAATCCATAAGAAGAAACAAATAAGAAAAGGGGGGCAACTGCAGCAAAGCTTCCTCTTCTTCACTTCATTTTCACCATTATTGTTACTATTTTCGTTGAATCCTCGCTTGGCTTCCAGGTTTTTGGGTTGCTGCTCTTGAAAGTGTGCGACTGTTAGAATCCTAGGTTTAGGTTCTCTCATTGCTGCCTCTTCTTGGTGTACTTAGGGTTCAGTCTTTTTTTTTGTTGTATTTTCGCTGGTTTTTCAATTGGAGAAGAAGAGCAGAACGATGAGGTCGTTCTCTGGTCTTCAATGGCATTGCTTCTTAGCTCTAGGGGTCTAGGCGTGTTTGTTGTTCCAGTTTTGGCTGAGGTCTTAAGGTCTGTGACTTATTGTTGAGATTGTCAGCATCTTGGTCTTTTTAGGTTATAATTTGGTTTTTATTTGATAGATGAAAAGATTGTGACCATTGGATTAAAATGGATCGATGGTTGAGTTAAAATGGTGTATTTGGGCGGGTCAGCTGGGTTGATGGATTATTTGGGCTAAGGAGAATTGGGTTGGTTGGGCTACAAGCAAGATTAAATTAGTCCAAAAAATTAAATCTATTCCCTCCTCTTTTTTGTATTTAAAAATAATATAGCAAACAAGATAACTATTAAAAATACTACTTAATCTTACTTAAGAAAATAACTATTAAAATAACACTAACCGTTTAAAACAAACCTATTTTTTTGGTATTTTTTCAAGATAAAAAAATGACTACAAAACCTTAATGAAACTATTTTTTTTGTAATTTTTATTTTTTTGAGAAAATATGGTAAAAGGGTCAAAACTAATTAAAATAGAGATATTAGGCCTAAACTAAACATTTACATGCTAAAATATGAAAAATCTTGGGGAGGGTCAAAAATCACATGTTTACAGCTGCACCTCTTTGACTGGAAACACGAAGTATTTTTTGACAAAGAACAACTAGATAGGTTTTTTGACCCGACCTTTATTTAGGGAGACCAAAAACTAAGAGAAAGGAAGAGAACGTGACCGAGCCCTGGTATCTGAGTTGCCTACATATCTTTGGCTATAAAGGAATCAGGCCACGTGTAGTTCAGAAGTGAGTGAGATGATGGAGTATGCCGAGGTGGAGAGCCGATCGAGGTGCCATTCCGTCGAGGTTCCGGTTCGCGGTCTTGTTATTACATCAAAATCAAAAAATAAAAAAGACTAACTAAACGTGTCAACTATGAGTTACAAGATTCCTCTCTATAAGTCTTCTGAAGCTTGATCTTGAGTGTTGAATGGTTCTTCATGCAGACTTTAGATTTGAACCTTGGCGCTTGTTAGCTGCAGGTGCTAGCTCGTTCTTCTTTAGCTTTTCGGATCAAGACCGGGCATGTAGTGCTTGTGAATTATCATGTCTTGAGCAGCTCACATCTTTCTCTACTTCTGCATTTGGATTCACTTCTTTCTTTCCTTTTCTTCTTTTTTTTTTAATTCTGGATTATGACTAACTTCTGTTGATCATTTCGGACTGTTGACTCGCATTCTTGCCGCGAGCTTCTTTTGTTGCTGACTTGAATTGTATTCTGAAGTGAATTCCCTTATTCTCCAAGTGACGCCTGATTGCCAACATTTGAATTGCATTCTCTTGTTCTCCAGGCGGGCGCCTGATTACCAAAACTTGAATTGTATTCCCTTTGTTACCTTAAACTGTTTTCCTTAAAAAAACATGTGCTGTCTTCCTTTGAAACTTGAACTGTGTTCCCTTGCTCTCCAGGTGGGCGACTGATTGCCAAGACTTTAACTGTGTTCCCTTGTTCTTCGGATGGGCGCCTGATTGCCGAGACTTGAGCTGTATTCCTTTGTTCTCCAGGTGGGCGCCTAATTGCCGTAACATGAACTGTATTCCTTTGTTCTCCAGGTGGGCACCTGATTGCCAAAACTTGAAATGTATTCCCTTGCTCTCCAGGTGGGCACCTAATTGCCAAAACCATAACTTCTTTTCCTCGGAACTTGACCTGTTTTCCCTTGTTCTCCAGGTGGGCTCCTGATTGCTGAACTTGACCCGTCTTCCTTTGAACATTGCTGCTTTCCCTTTGTTCTTCAGGTGGGTGCCTGATTTTCAACACTTGCACATGTTTTTCCTTGAGACTTGAACTGCTTCTCCTTGTTCTATAGGTTGGCGCCTGATTTCCAACACTTGCACTGTTTTTCCTTGAGACTTGAACTGGTTCCCCTTATTCTCCAGGTGGGTGCCTGATTACCAACATTTGCCCTATTTTTCCTTGAGACTTGAACTGCTTCTCCTTGTTCTCCAGGTGGGTTCCTGATTTCCAACACTTACACTATTTTTCCCTCGAAACGTGACTTGTTTTCCCTTTGTTTTTCAGGTGGGCACCTGATTTCCAACACTTGAACTGTCTTCCCTTTGTTCTCCAGGTGGGTGCTTGATTTCCAACCTGAACTGACTCTTCTGAAACCACCACTTTCCCTTTTGTTCTCCAGGTGGGTGCCTATTTTCCAACACTTGAATTGTCTTCCCTTTGTTCTCCAGGTGAGTGCCTGATTTCCAAATCGAACTGACTCCTCTGAAAGCTGCTACTTTCCCTTTGTTCTCCAGGTGGGTGCCTGATTTCCAACACTTTAAACGTATTCCCTTGCTCTTTAGGTAGGCTCCTGATTACCAAAATTTCAACTCGTATTCCCTTTCTCTCCACGTGGGCGCCTGATTTCCAAAGCTTTAACTGTATTTCCTCGAGGTAGAGCTTATGATAGATCTTGTTACTCATGAATGTTTTGAATTTTAACTAGGTCCCATTGTCCAGGAGGGTACTGAGAACTTTAAATTAAGTTGCATTATCCAGGCAGGTCCTGAGAAGCCGAGAATGAACTTACTTGTGCCATGCTTTCTTCCTGGAGGATCTCTTCAGAACGAACAAAATTCCTTGCCCCTAAACCATGCCTTTCCTCATGGAGAGTTCCTGCAGATCGAACAAATTTTTGTTTCCCCTTCTTAAACCGCCTTTGTGCTGACAAAATTTGGGCACGACATGTGAAAATAAATTCAAACTTCCAAGCTTTGATTTGGACACAATTTTTGTCCCTGTTTCAAACAAAAAACTTGTGAGTTTATAGATATGGTGGTTGGTTTGTGGCCTTGACTTTGAGAGTGATTGCTCATTCACTTCCCATGATAGCTTCGATTTCAACTCGAAAAACCTTGCATGTTTATTGACTAACCACTTTCTCTGTCACCCTTATCCCAGAAAATACCTCTGATTCGTTCAAACCCAATACCATTCATCTGTTGCATTGTGCTCATGCATTAACATATACTGAACCTTTGTGTTTCACATAAATCCCAAAGCACGTCAATTGCCACCCACTCAGTGTGCATGCTGTTCTTTCCTGACTTAAACCACTAGCCTTGGCCTTGAGGTCTATTGCTGAAGACCTTGCTTGTCATTAGTTAATCACTTTTTTTGTCAACCTTATCACAGAAAATACCTTTGATCCGTTCACCCAACATCCTCGATCTGTTGCACTATTCATGAATTAACATATACCAAACCTTTGTATTTCACATGAATCCCAAAACACGTTGATTGTTGCCAACTCAGTGCATATGCTGCTCTTTCCTGACTTACGCCACTTTGATGTGTTAACCAGATCCTATTTTGTGCAATTGGAAAGTTGGTGGCAAATGTTGAAGTCATTTCTCACTTGTTTTGACCAAACTGACTCATAAGAGGACTTGAACAACAAAAGGAGCAGAGTAAGGAACAATGAAAAGACATGAGATCTAGCAAGAAAACTACAAAGTAGAAACTTATCAAATGTGGATACCAACTCTAATGACCATGACATGCACTTGTGGCCTAATCTGTCAAGCAAGTCTGATGTTCAACTCTTGTTATACCCCTAAACCGTGAAACTAGGCTTCAATGCTCTGATTATCCATTCTGATTCACGATCCTTATTCGACTTGTAGTGCCCGAAGGGTTTTCACCATCAAGACTATCTCATTTTGTTCTTTATCTCAACTCACCATCGTCTTATGGTGCCTGCGAAGGTTTTCACCAATAAGACTCTCTCACTTTATTCTTTTCTTCTTATTTCCTCTGATTCTGTAGATGACAAGGCATTAACCAGGGTAAAAACATCATATACTCTTGGCATGTCTAAACTTAGCACTCTCAAAGATTATCCGGGAGGTCTTTTTTGGATTGCAATGTGGTTTTTGGATAGGGTTAGAAAGAACGGATAAAGGCTCAAAATAACTAAGACAACAGGGTTAATTCATTTACAACTTTTGGAATCCATTTCAAAACTTTGCCCCGATTTCTAAAACAAGGGAATTTGGTTCTTTTTTTTTCATTTTCTTTGTGAGATGGAATTTCTAAGAAAGACTGCCCCACTCTCGATTTCGTGGGATTATGAAATATTTTATTTGGTATGACCGAACCGTAAGACTGCTTACGTATCTTGTGGTGACAAGAATCAGGTTAAATGTAGTTCACAAAGATACTTTCTTGTTACTACTTTCCTTTTTCTTTTTCATTTTTTTTCCTTTTCTTTTTTTTTTCTCTTTTTTCTTCTTTTTTTTGTTTCCTTTTTTTATCTCTATTTTTCTTTTCTCTTTTTTTTTTGAATTTTCCTTTTGGAATGATCCTTTTAAAATAAACCTATGGGGACATAACTTTTTTTTTCTTTTTTCGCATGACTCTAACTTGATTCCAAAAGAGGAGAGGTCAAAGAAATTAGTATAGGATCAAAAGGGTGTCAAATGGTATAAGTGTTTGGGTAACTGAAATAGGGCCTCCCAATCCCTGAAAATGCCAAGTACAACACATGCAACTTTAAATGAAAATTGAAGATCATGCACAATATTTCTTTTGCGGCTTCGACATTGATATCACTAATATGCCTTCCACTTTTATTTAGCACCTTGTCAAGTACTGAACCCTCGTTGGGTGATTCCCTCTTCACAATGGATATCCTCTGTCAATTCAGAGAAAACTTCCTTGACTTTATCTTGTAACTTGAGATGCACTTGAACTCAAAGTTGCTCGCTTCAGATCATCCGGGATGCACTCACCCTTAACGAATTCTTGTCACCCTATTAACTTTTCAAATTATCTACCCCAGTATCACATGGTTTGGGCTTCAAATGATCTCGAAATGTCCAAATCTATACTTATATCCCTCAAATGTCCCTATCATCTTCAAAATTGCTTTATTACTTCATGACTAAACTAACTTTTAAGACCAGACTAGAATTATGCTTGCATGTCATGTCACTAGAGCCAACATGAAAAGAACTATAAAAGGAAAAGAGAACTAAACAAAAATGACTAGAAATAACAGAAAACAGAAAATTGCATTAGACAGACGGTGAAAGGGTTTGAACGACAAGACAAGCAAAATAAACTGGGGTACAACCCAGGAACAAAACTAGATAACACTAAATTAGTTAGTACGACTAAAGGAGCTAGGAAAATAAAAGGATAGAAGGGTTTGAGTCACAAGACAATATCCGGATTACAACCCTGAAATAACTTGGACAACAGAAATGACAACAAAATGAACCACCAAGACTCCTCCTCGACTAATCAAGAAAGGAACGTCTTTCCAATTACCAAGCTCAACATCTTAGCCACTGAGTTCCACATCAATATTAACAAGACCATTACCAATTTCCATATCATTAACTTCTCCAAGTGGCTCATTGACTCCTTTGACCAACCCTTCGTCATTGCAAACCATCCCAACAATCTGTGCATTGTCATGTACCTATAGAGGATTATGTGTGACACTTGGGGTATTACTGCCTTGGACCACAATTATTCCTTCTTGAACCATTCTTTCTATTTTCCTTTTCAAAGCACGACAATTTTCAATGCTATGCCCTTGGACATTAGAGTGGTACATGCACCATACCGTATGATCAAATCCTTTTGCATATGGGTCCGGCATATAGCCGAGGGGCGGCTCAATCAGGCCAGAGTGTTTCAACTTTCCAAATAGGCTTGTATAGGATTCTCCGATCAGCGTGAAACTATTTCTTTGCCTTTGTTTCCCTCCATGCCCCAGTTTTCTAGGATTGTTGGATGCTCGAAAATCCTGTGAAGGCGCACGAGAATTTTGGGATGCTGGTGCTCGCCCTAGGGAGTGTCCTAGTGGTTGGACAGATGGCCAGATGTTGTTCTAAAGATAATACTGGGGTGGATTATGTGGAGTTTGGGGATGTTCATGGGGTCGGTATTGAGGCTGAAAGCATTTAGCAGGAATGGCCACTGGATCCTGTCGTTGGCGGGACTCAGCAACATATTTTCTATCAATGGGAGGACTATCCCGAGCAGCTTGTTCGTTCCATTTGAACAAAAATTCCCTAAAACTTTCCTTGGGTTTCTTTTCCATCTGAGATAGGGAGAAACGGTCTAGGACAATGTCTATATTGTACTAAAAGTGTCGCACAAAATCTTGAGCCATGTCATCCCATGTATGCCACTTACCGACATCTTGACGAGTATGCCATTCCAAAGCTGCCCCAGTCAGGCTCTCACTGAAATACGCTATCAACAACTTATCTTTCCCGCCAACACTTCTCATTTCACTGCAATAACCCCTCAAATGGGCCACGGGATCTCTATGTCCGTCATACAAATCAAACTTCGGCAGCTTTAGACCAGCAGGCAGTTGGATGTCAGGAAACAAGCACAAGTCTTTGTAAGCCACGCTCATCTGGCTTCCTATCCCTTACATATTTCTTAAAGACTGCTCTAAGATTTTCACCTTCCTGGATATCTCATGTTGCTCCACTGTCTAAGCAGGCTTTTCAGCTTCACCGGGTGGCTCAAAATGAGGAGCGTGGGAGTAGGGATCCGAAACCTTGGAAGTTGGTTCTGGAGCATAGTGTTGGTCCTCAGGGACTTTGAGCACAGTCTCGTTAGAGGATCAAGGAAAAGTAGCTGGTAGAGGAGCTACAAAAGCATGAGTGACCAAAGGGGCGAGATATGAGGTGGTTTTGGCGGGTGGAGTGTGAAAAGGTTGTGGGGAGATATCAGCTTATGACAGTGGTGGAATGGTGACAAGGCTTTCAATGTAGTTAGTGGGAACTGATGGTGGAGGACCCCTAATCCAGGCTTGGTATATTTCGGCCATCTGTCGTTTCAACCTTAAAATCTCTTCTTTCAACTCAGATTTTGATTCAACAATTCCCTTAAATGCATCAACAACCCCTATGTCCAAATCTTTGCTAGCCATGACTACCTTGCTCTTTGACCTCGTGTTGTATGAATGAATTACTTAAAAACCACAAACCAACCACCCTTCTGCTCAATGAAGATAACAGAAGGAACAAAATGGGGTCATCCTGTTAGCATTAGGGCATTTAACAGCTAAAAATATCACATTGCGTGCAATGCACCTAGCAACAATTAATGGTTCTAGAATGACTTCGAGGGTCACAAGGTCACTTGGCATCATCCCAATTTTGTTCCCTTCAATCTTCTCTTTTCGTTTCTTTTCTAGCACTTGCTTGCTCATTTTCCTTCCTCTTTTTTTTCTTCTTCTAATTATCACTCTTTTCTTTCCTCTTATTTCTCACATGCCATGACTTCACTTTTTTTTCCTTTTCTCTTTTTTTTTGTTTTTTTTTTCGATCGAACCCTATGTAGGTTGCCTATGTATCATGACGCCGTATGAATCAGACCAAGCATAGTTCTGGAAGATCGGGAATAAAGTAAACAAACTAACAATCTCATTTTCTGTCTTTTTTTTCTTTTTTTTCTTTTTTTACCTTAATGACTACTCTGATGGGAAAAAGAAGCAAATCTTTTTTTTTTTGACTTAATGTTCTATAATCTACTCTAAACTCAAGCTTAAATGAGCAAATATTTTTCCTTTTTTTTGAAACATATACTCTATGAGAAATTATTAAGGAAAAACCCCTAGGAGAATTTTTTTTTTGATTTTTTAGGAAGGAAATCTAAAGAATAAACCAAAGAAAAATATTTTGAATTTTCATTTGATATCCTGAAGAAAGATTTCGAAACGAGAAATAAAAAAATATTTTTGGATTTCAGTTTTGATTACCTAAGGGTAAAATTCTAAATATTAAACAAAAGATAAAGTACGTTATTTTTTCTATGTACAATGTCCTAAAGTTCTGGTGAAAATAAAAAGAATTTTTTTTCATTTTTTGTTAATTTCCTAAAGAAGAACCTCAAAAGAAATCTTTTTTGGAATATTGGAATTAATAGCTTGAAGAAAACTTTTTAAAGAGGTACTAAAAAAAAATTCTCTTTTTTTTGAATTTTTAGTCTTAATAACTAAAGGAAATATAAAAGCAATTTTTATTCTAGATATTAATTTCCTAAGGAAAACCACAAGAGATTTTTTTTGAACTTCTAGAGTTAGTATTC